>NC_031991.1:51769889-51918069 GCF_001879085.1 Nicotiana attenuata
GACCCCGCAGGGGTATTTTTGTCCAAGTTTTTCAGCCACTATAAATAGATCCTTTTTCCATTTTTAGGTCAAGTTTTGTTTCAGATATCAAGCTGCGCTCGTGAGAACTGCAATTTTAGCCTATTTTGGCATTTTAGCATTAATCTCTCAATAGATTCTTGTAGTTTCTCATCAGTAATTAATTATTATGTTTAATTCTTCTTCTAATTCTTCTGTTTCTTCTTTAATTATGTCTAGCTAAACCCATTAGCTTGGGTTGTGGCTCAACCCTAGTGAGGGTAATTGATGGGTGTTGCCAACTAAGGTTAGGATGATATTGGGTGTTTGCTATTTGGGTTAATTTTAGGTTTTAATTAAGGATTGGTGGTTGCAAACACTGATTCTAGTTTTGTGGGTTTAACTCTTCTTGAGAAAGAGAGTCCACGACCCCAAAATTGACCCAACAAGGAATTGGGATGGACCCATGAGAAATGGTAGTCCCAATTAATGGTTTAAATCTCGAGAGAGTAATCACCCTACTTCGAGAGGTGTGAGAGTGGGTACGATTGTGCAACGGTTATAGCATATGCCCCAAATATATCAACTTATCCTTAGTATCATCTACCCGTTGGTTAGCCACCTAGGTAATGCCACGACCCTAGTGCCTTTCTCTATATTAATTACAACTTAGCAATATCTCCATAGCATAATTTAGCTTCAAATATTAGTCTTAAAGTAGAAGATATAAAAAAAATCAAAACCAAAAATGTCAGAAGTGATATTAGAAGCACAACCAAAATTCTAGACTAAGCAGATAATACAACTCCCCCTCTAGCTCCCTGTGAAAAATCGATCCCGATCCACTATCGGGTAAAAGCTGTTGCAACCCGCTCTTCCTACCTTAGTGTAGTGTTGAGTCGGCAGCGATCACCTGCCCATACTGATTTCTATTACTCTGGGGTCTAACTTTTCCTCTTGGTAATCGCATTAGAGTTGCGAACTTATTTCTCGAAATGTGGATATGACTTTATGGCCTATATTCTTTTATTGTCTCAAGGCCTGTCATATTTTGTCTTTTCCTTCACTTGACTGTAAACTTTGTAATATTGTCATCATTTTATGACTTACCATTATCATCCGTGTATCACATCTTACTCATAATGCTTCATTAGCTCTCTTCTTATCTCCCGGTAATTATCTATGTCTACTGCTTTACTCTGAATACTCGAACAAAACATTCTTCTACTTTTGGCTCCCCTTGCTCCATCCCTTGGCTCTTTCAATTGCCTATCATTCTTTCTTTACTGGGGGCGGGAGCCACACTAAGGTAATATTTATTCCTTCAAGGCTTCCAGTGCTCATATCTAGCTTTAATATTTTAGGGTGCACCATCTAGGTGTCTCACAAGGAGATCTACTAACAAACTTGAAATATCCTTCGAAAATGTCAACTAACACAAACAATCCATTCACCATTTTGGTTTACTTTAACCCAGCCAGGTCCTGATGTTCCGTCCTTTTCGTAAACTACACCCGTTAGCCCCCACAGGGCATAACTGAAATGGGTGTGACCCACTGTACATACCTCTGTTACTGTTGAATATAACTCAAAAAGCTTATGTTCCTCTGCCTCAATTATAAACGTTGTTAACCTTCATTAACTGGGCGCCTCGTACCCTTCTTCATTTTGCTTTTTTTGCTTGTTGAAACTTGTATTTATCTTTTTAATCTCTCATTGTCTTTCACCATAAAGGTGGATAGGCATTCTTGACTTAAGGCTACTTATCAAGAGGCTTACACCTTTCAGTACGCACATGATCTGCTGAAGACCTCATATTTAGTTATCATAAGCATGATACAAAGTCGAGTTCCTCTAATTCAACACTCCTATTGCTATATCTCTTATCGATCATCTTTCTGAACGTAGACATCGTCTTATTACGAATAAAAATAGAAGCTCGGGACTTGAATTCTTATAAGTGGGCTCTACCACACGATCTAGAGTAAGAAGAAAGAGTGACAATCCTAAATGCCCTGTAGCCTCCTGCTTATAAGTGTGGTGCACGACACACCCATAAACAAGACTCTACTAGACACGGCTTGTAGACTCCCTAGGACAGAACTGCTCTGATACCACTTTTGTCACGACCCAAACCGATGCGCCGCAACGGACACCCGGTACCTTACTCAACCGAGAACCAATGTAACGTATCTTTCTTATTACATCATCATATACATGTGATATACGGGCCTAATAGGCCAACATAATCCTTTATAAAGTCAAAACATAGGCCGACAAGGCCATACAATCTTTTACATACACGACATATGTCTACAAACCTCTAAGAATACATAAATCCCATAAAGGTCGGGGCAGAGTCCTGCCATACCAAACATTGCACGTCTAAATCATACTAACCAAACGAGCAACTCTGAAGCAAATGGAGCGCACCAACATCTTCCGCTGAGCTGATAGCCTACTTGGAGGGCTCTCGACATGTCTATCGGGACTTGCGGCATGAAACGCAACGTCCCCAGGCAAAAGGGACGTCGGTACGAATAATGTATCGAGTATGTAAGGCGCATAATTAAATACATAAGAGACATGGAAGACATATAGAGTACATGACTCAACCTGTAAGTGTGAATAACTTTGTAAATCATAAATTACTTTTAACGTCATGCCTATGTGTATGAATGTCATGTCGTGCATAGGTACATGTTTCATAACATCATCAGCCTTTGAGGGCATCCCATCATATCATATCGGTCAATGTGGGCAAAATCATCATTGTATACCAGCTGATCATGAGGTGGTGAGTATATAACGCCGTAACCTTTCACATATCCCATATACATATATTTACATACATATATATGCGTATATAACGTTGTTTGAATCATATTTACATATATACGCGTATATAACGCCGTTTGAATCATATTTCAGCCACTGTGGGCAACATCATCATCATATACCAGCTGATCAGGTGGTAGTGCGTATATAACGCCGTAACCTTTCCCATATCCCATATACATATATACATACATATATACACGTATATAACGCCATCTGGTCATGGGTCAATGCACATGAATGCAATGCATGGAAAGTACGTTAATAAAATCTTTCGGAGCTTCATAAGACCATTTTGCCTTTGAGCAATATCATAAAGTAAACTCTTTTCAACTTTCGTATTTTTCTGAGACCCATGAACAGATGATAAAATATTACGACACACGAAAATTCAAGAACATAGACATCTCTAATACTTCGATGAATAGAGTCATTCATAGAATTTGTGCATTTGCACGTTTCGTTTGTATCGTATGGATCATGCCAAGAGAAAGAAGGGATAGCCTTAACATACCTTGAATTATTTGATCGAAGTGAAGCTTCTGCTTCTAAAATTGGAACGAAACTTTAATTTGAATGTTGGATGAAATAATACTGCTTCTAACGTTTTCTTTATGGCTTGGATTGAATTTTTTTGACGAAATGTCTTTCTGTTCAATGTTCTTGGTTTCAAATCCGAGAACAAATTTGTTGGCTTGAATCCCAAAGAAATGATGCCCAAGTTCATGGACAATACAAAATCAGAAAGGCTATTTGTGTTGTCCAAAATGAGTAATGTCTCTTTCCTACGTTCTTGGTTGGTGTGTTTTGCCTAAAATGAGTAATGTTTCAAGACTTTGCTTATTAAATTCTAAAAAAGTCTTAGATAGCCACCTAGAATTATGACTCCTTAGTCATGTTCTAGTTCGGTGGCTTCTTGCCACGTTGGGGAAGGGGTAATTTATTAATTATTTATCCACTTATTAGTTAACCGGATAATGTTCTGTTACCTGGTAATTAATCAATTACCCGAAAAATTGAAAATTATTCCCACTTACTTAAAAAATTATTCACTTTTAACATTCCTTGTAAACCTTATTGTCATGGCCATGTAGTACCTTGTATAGCACTTGTTCATAAATACCGGGTATTTTAGCTCGGGCCGTATTTTATCCCAAAATGCCAAACTTTTGACAAAATTAGTTTTCTTAGACTTGTTCCCCCTTTCACCTTCATGAATTTACTAATCACTTGTGAAATAGCATAATCCTTATAATCCCCAAATAATCTTTTCCTTGGACTGATGTCAATGTATAATTCAACGTATATTATTGCAGGGTGCAACATCGTCGTACCTTATTACTGCAAAGCGTAACATCACTGTAATGTAATATTGCTGGGTACAACACTGTCGTAATATAATACTGCCGAACGTAATATCGATGTAATATTGCGGGGCGTAACAAGTGGAGTACCAACTGAGCTTGCAACTGCTTTATATAGTTCAAATCGTGCATATGGAAGGGTAATCCTAGAAGGAGAACTCATGCAACGGCAACAGGAAATCCTTTTCAGGTTTGAAGTGCGGAGACCATTTTTGCAACCACATCTGCATCCCATCGATTTCAATAACCCGACGGAGTCAAAGAGTTTTCCAATCATCCTCAATAAACAAGTCAATAAAAATATTGTGGTTGTCAAAAACCCAAATTCTCGCTACTAGAAAATGGTCCTATTGGAACAGTTATTTAGTAACGGTTATGCAACTGTTACAATAAATAATATTTTGGAACCGTTTTAATCGTACCAACAGAGTCAAAAAGCATTTGGAACACTTCTGGAGAATAACCGTTCCAATAGTATAACAACCGTCACCATTTAGCTATGGAGACGGTTTATAAAACCGACACAATAGAATACTTTCTGGGATCGGTTTTATGAAATAAAAGTATAGTGGAACGGTTTATTTTCCCCCCTTAATTTTCCTCCTATATATTTACCCCCGCCAATATTTTAATAACTTTTTGGTGTCATATTTTAATAAAAAAACATAGAAAACCCACAAACCCTCAAAACACGGTATTTTTTCCAAATCTTAAACCCACCAAATCTCTCTCAATTTTCAACCTTGAAAAATCCGACGACCTGCTCCGGCGAATGACGACCTGCTCCGGCTAATGTAACGCAATCTCCGACGTAGGCTGTTGGTGTTTTCCCCTGTTCGGTGTTTGTATGGTTGTTAGCTGAGCATTGAAATAGTTCGCAGCTTCTTTGATCTGCTTTCTTCTTTGGTAATATTCTTCGTAAACCCATTATTCTACATACCTTCTGTAATTTGGTTTGCTGAAAAATTATTGTTATGCTCAAATTTTGTTTAAGATTTTTAGTTTGTAAAATTGGGGATTTTGTTGGTGGGTTTTTATTTCGTGTTAGAAATCCATGCTCGATGTTTGTTATCGATGTTCGATGCTCCTTGTCTTCTTTGGTATTCTGTATAACTGTAGGACTTTCTATTCAAACAAGAATCCCAAAGAAGAATTATAGTTATGTGAGTTTGTATCTTCCGATTTCTAAACAGAAAATACATTAAAAAAAATCATTAGTTTCTTAACTCAGTTTTCAACTATGGATTGCATCAGAGGTGTAGCCGAGGGTCGATTTGCTTCAGTTGTTGGTTCGATTCGCTGAACTTGGGGCCGATTGCCCAGTTCCGGTTCTCTATTTTGGTTTGGGTTGCGATTTTCCTCTTCAATTTGTACATTGCTCGAGCTGGTTGAATCAATTTTTGGACAGAAAATTCTCAAAAAAATTGAATCTGTATTGGTCGATCGGTTCTCTGCTTTGGGGTTCTAATTTCAGAAGTGTAGCTTAAATTGAGGTTCTGTTGCTGTGCTTATTTTTCGATCGAGTTCAATCTCGTTAAGTTGTGATCCTCGGAGATTCAAATACGTTTGAAAACGATTCAGGTCCATTTTTCCTCCTTTTCTCTGTTGTTTGCGATGTTGCTCTCGTGGTTCAATTAAAATATGATAAGAGCTGGGTTTAAATGATTTTTCAGCTAAGATATTGTTTGACTTAGAAGAAAATATTTGTTGCGAGTTGGTTTGTCGTATTTTAATGGTCGAATAAATTTGAAAGCAGCACTTCATTGAAGATTCGTTAGTAATTGAATCGAATATTGGCTTCTTAGAGTATTCTAAACTATTTGAGTTCAAATCTGTTGGTTACATGTTTGTGACTAAAATTGGTTTATCATGTGAATTTTGAATTAGCAATACACTTCAATTGTAGTTCGAATCGGTGCTTTATATGTCTGGTTGAAAGGAACGTATTCGAATCCGTCATTTCTGATCTACGTTACTGTTGTAATTTTTCTTCTTTCTCTGTGTTACTGCTGCAATTTTTCTTCATTATCTGCATTACTGCTGCAATTTTTCTTCTTTCTCTGCGTTATTACTGCAAACTGTTAATCACTGTTCTTGGCCGGTTGCCGATTTGCATTATAACATTATCATTGGTTGTTTCTTTAAGTACTATTGGAAAGTGTTACAAAACTAGAATAATAGTGTTCTTAACATAAAAAGATAAAAAAATGTGTGTATAGAATAAATACAGAAAACACTTCACTTGAATTCAAAGTGAAATCTATCTAATTCAGCTTGGACTGTCAACTTTCTGGTGCAAAATAGAGTTAAACTCGCACTGAAGTTCTCACGCTCTTTGAGCTTGAACTTAAACAATTATAAAGATACATTTTCTTTGCTAACAAAAACAGACAGCAAATGCTCAACATAACCTGGAATCTTTGATGATTTTATGCAGAGTACATCAGAGTTGCATACATTAAAATTCAAGATCAAAGAGATAAGTATTAACTGAAGCAATAAGCAGAAGCAGAACAAGATTTAGGGCTGGTTGATAAATTGCAATACTTAACTTTATCTTCCATGATTATGAAGCACAACATCTCTTTAATTATTTGGAATTCTATTGTTGTCATTTATGTAATACCTAGTAAAGCTTCTTTTATTTGTATTCTTCATCAGATTTGATAGATATGAATCCAGAAAGACCTTCAAAGCCCAAAAGAAAGACAAGCGCAACATACACAAAACCCGGAACAATGGCATCTTTGACAAACCAAATAAGGACTTCATTTAGCCAAAAATATGTTGTTCCCGCTAG
Source organism: Nicotiana attenuata (assembly GCF_001879085.1). NCBI lineage: Eukaryota > Viridiplantae > Streptophyta > Magnoliopsida > Solanales > Solanaceae > Nicotiana > Nicotiana attenuata. The sequence continues at coordinate 51,776,889 of NC_031991.1, forward strand.
ACAATCAAACAAAGAGCGGCCGAATATTATTGTAGAGAATTCGCCCGAAGCAGTAGCCCATGCACAAACTAGATCAACCACTTCTGCAAAATATGTTGCTCCTGCTAGACAGTCAAACAAAGAGCATCTGAATGTCATCGAAGAGAATCTGCTAGTGCCACAATATTCAGAAGTAGCAGCCCATGTACAAACAAGATCAACCACTCCAACAACACAAGGAATAGAGGAACAAGTAGAGGAACAAGTTCAGTTGGATTCTACAACTCCTGTTGAAGATGAACAATGTGAAGAACAAGGTAAGAACCTATAGACTTTATCTAAAAATATTTACATCCTATTTCAGTCATAAAAAATGTACCAACAATAGTGATTTGGTGGTTTTGTTTGGTTCGAATAGTTGAAGGCCCTTCTAATCAAACAAGAAAAAGAGGAAAAACAAAGATGAAAAGTGTACGTGGACGACATGAGCGTAAATTGATTTTACTTAACAACTTAAATCAACCCGTCGGTCCTAGTGACGCAGTTGTGACAGAGTTTGGAAGCTTCCTCGGCACATTGGCAAGGAATGTAACTCTATGTCCTCTTGATATTTTGGATTGGAGGAAGATGGACACAAAAGAAGATATATGGGAATATACCAAGGTATGAACTTCTTAAGTATTTATTTTTGATTGAAAATCTTTCATATTTTCTAACATATTTGACACCAATTGTAGGATAAATATGATATTCATGACTCTGCAAAAAAATATACTTTGGAATCAGTTCAAGCTGCCTGGAGAAAGCATAAGAGTAGATTGAAAAAAGCTCACTTTAACCCCTATAAAAGTGATGAAATTCGAATGCAACATATCCCTGAAGATGTTCCAGTTTCTCAGCTTAAGGAACTCCTTAGGTATTGGAACTCTGAGAAACTCCAGGTATGTGACTTTTTACTTGTTCTTCATCTTCTTGAAGGGTAGTCTTTTTCTTCTTCTTCTTCTTATTCTTTTTCTTTTTCTTTCTAAACATCCAAAAAGCAGCGAAATGCTGGCGAATTTTTTTCTAGAAATTTCTGCCTAATTCTTCTAGTTTCCGCCCAATTAATTGAAGTATTGAACATTTGCAATATGCAATGCTGTATTGCCCTTTGTGTCAACCAGATTTGTCCTTTGACAGCCATGTGAAGAGCAGTCTACCCCTTCTTATCCATCCGGCTCGCGATATCCCGCTCCTTATTCAAAAGGGCCTTTACAACCTGCACATGTCCATTTCTGGCAGCAGAATGAAGTGCTATTTTGCCATTACTTTTACCTTTTTGTTTGATGTTTTTACAGGAAGCATTATATATGACTCTGGTACCTTTCTGTTTGATATTTTAACAGGAAGCATTATATATTTCATTATTTGATGTTTCTTTCAGTTTCCAGAGAATGTCTAAAACTAACATCGAGAATCGGAAAAAGTTGAAGAATCCTCACACTGCTGGAAAAAGAAGTTTTGCTTTAGTTCGCTCTAAGTTGGTGTGTAACTAGCAAATCGTGGTAAAAAAAATTCAATTTTAGCTTTTGTTTAGTTCATGGCAGATCACTAGGAATGTTCAATACCTTGACGGCTGACTATGAATCCCAACAATTTTGCAGATGGCACACCGAATGCGCATTTTGCAGGATTGAGCTTAAGATTGTACCTGCGAAGCCTTTGGAAGAACTTTCTCAAATCTCTGACATGGTCAGACTGCTTTCTAGACTTTATGATCATATCGTCCACATAAACCTCGATCTCCTTGTGTATCATGTCATGGAATATGGTCGTCATTGCCCTCATGTAGGTTGCCCCAGCATTTTTCAAACCGAAAGGCATGACCCTGTAGCAGTATGTTCCTCATGGCGTGATGAATACCGTCTTTTCTGCATCTTCCTCGTCCGTTAGGATTTGATGATAGCCCGCATAGCAATCCACAAAAGATCCAGTCTCATGTTTGGCACAATTATCAATCAAAATGTGGATGTTTGGCAATGGAAAATTGTCCTTTGGGCTTGCCTTGTTGAGATCACAATAATCAACACACACCCTGGTCTTACCATCCTTCTTTGGTACCGGCATAACATTGGCTAACGAAGTAGGATACCGCGTGACTCGAATGACCTTGGCCTCGAACTGCTTTGTGACCACTTCTTTAATCTTTACACTCATGTCTGTTTTAAACTTCCTTAACTTCTGTTTGACGGGAGGAAATGCTGGGTCAGTGGGTAATTTGTGAACCACCAACTCAGTGCTTAGACACGGCATGTCGTCATATGACCATGCAAAAATATCTTTGTACTCAAACAATGCTTTGATTATCTCCTCCTTGAGTTGAGGTTCAAGATGGACACTTATCTTAGTTTCTCTGATATTATCTGGGTCCCCTAAATTGATTGCTTCTGTGTCACTCAGGTTAGGCTTGGGTTTTTCTTCAAAATGGCTTAATTCTTTACTAATATCTTCAAAGGCCTCATTCTCATCACATTCTGACTCATCATCACATTTATTTCTTGAATTATTATTTCAGAATTAGATTAGCTTTTAAGACTGGGCCGAAGATTCCTCGTGCATGTCATGTCATTGAAACCAGCATAAAAAGAACTGTACAATAAAGAAAAAAGAAAAATAAAACTATCAGAAATGATGATAAAGGGAAATTGCATTTCATTGAAATTGAAAGATAACAAGGTTTATACATCCAAACGGACGGAACACAGAATCTGAATTACAACCCTGGAATAATCCAGATAAACTGAAAGAAAATCAAAGCAAACTACCAAAACTCCTTCCTGGTGGGGAGGGGAATAGCTTCCCAACTGTTAATCTTTGCACTGGGCCCAACAAATTGCACATCCGCCTTGCTAGAACCTCTCCATGTTCACGTCGTCGAACAACTTCTCGAACCTTTCAAGCAACTCCTTATCAGGACCAACCATAGAACCCGGAACCGTTGTTACTGGGCGTTTCTTGGTGCCAGGCCTAACAAATGATCTGGAGAGACGTGGGATGGGCTTTGGAAGGACCCATTCCCTCCGTTTCAACTTTCTGGCTCTTTTCACGTCTGCAACTGTGGGCTTGAATCCCAAACCAAATGTATCCATGTTTTTGGGGAGAGACACCGGCTGTACGATACCTTGCAGAGATGCACCCAAACCCTTGCCCGGTACAAAACCATTTCTCTACATTTCAATGGCTACCATGATTGATGCGGCAGTTACCTTCGGAATTGGAACGCACTTCCCTTCTAGAATTTTCTCTACCGACACCGTGTCAAAAACCTGATAAACCCACGGCCCCTTGTCATCCTCAACCTCAATGAACGGTACAATGGCATCACTGTGGGCACACAAATTATCCTCGCTGTGCACAACGATTTCCTGCCTATCCCATTCAAACTTTACCATCTGATGCAGAGTAGACGGGACCGCTTTAGCGGCATGAATCCAGGGTCGACCCAATAGCAGATTGTAAGAAACAGCCACATCTAGCACCTGGAATTCCATGGTAAATTCAACTGGTCCGATTGTCAGCTCGAGTACTATGTCACCGACTGAATCTTTCCCTCCATTGTCGAATCCCCGAACGCAGATACTGTTCTTTTGAATTCTTNATGTCCTTTCCAGGTGAGTGTACTTAACCTCATAAGACGTGAACTTCTTGCTGAGATAATAGATGGCTTGCTCCTTCCTACCGGTGATGTCATGCTGACCCAATACACAGCCAAATGAATTGTCCAAGACCGTCAAATACAGAATCAAAGGTCTCCCCGTTCTGGCGGGACCAACACAGGTGGGTTTGACAAATAACCCTTTATCTTATCAAATGCTTCTTGACACTCATCTGTCCACTTGACCGCGACATCCTTCTTCAACAGCTTGAAGATAGGCTCACAAGTTGTCGTAAGCTGAGCAATAAACCTGCTGATGTAGTTCAACCTCCCTAATAGACTCATCACCTCAGTCTTGTTCCTTGGGGGTGGCAATTCTTGGATAGCTTTGATCTTTGACGGGTCCAATTCAATACCTCGACGGCTAACTATGAATCCTAACAATTTTCCAGATGGCACACCGAATGCGCATTTTGCAGGATTGAGCTTAAGATTGTACCTGCGAAGCCTTTGGAAGAACTTTCTCAAATCTCTGACATGGTCAGACTGCTTCCTGGACTTTATGATTACATCATCCACATAAACCTCGATCTCCTTGTGTATCATGTCGTGGAATATGTTCGTCATTGCCCTCATGTAAGTTGCCCCGGCATTTTTCAGACCGAAAGGCATGACCCGATAGTAGTACGTTTCTCATGGCGTGATGAATACCGTCTTTTCTGCATCTTCCTCGTCCGTTAGGATTTGATGATAGCCCGCATAGCAATCCACAAAAGACCCAATCTCATGCTTGGCACAATTATCAATCAAAATATGGATATTTGGCAGTGGGAAGTTGTCCTTTGGACTTGCCTTGTTGAGATCACGGTAATCAACACACACTCTGGTCTTACCATCTTTCTTTGGCACAGGCACAACATTGGCTAACCAAGTGGGATACCGCGTGACTCGAATGACCTTGGCCTCAAACTGCTTTGTGACCTCTTCTTTAATCTTTACACTCATACCAGTTTTAAACTTCCTTAACTTCTGTATGACGGGAGGAAATGCCGGGTCAGTGGGCAATTTGTGAACCACCAAATCAGTGCTTAGACCCGGCATGTCGTCAGATGACCATGCAAAAATATCTTTGTACTCAAACAATGCTTTGATTATCTCCTCCTTGAGTTGAGGTTCAAGATGGACACTTATCTTAGTTTCTCTGATATTATCTGGGTCCCCTAAATTGATTGCTTCTGTGTCACTCAGGTTAGGCTTGGGTTTTTCTTCAAAATGGCTTAATTCTTTACTAATCTCTTCGAAGGCCTCATTCTCATCATATTCTGACTCATCATCACAATCTATTTCTTAAATTATTATTTCAGAATTAGATTGGCTTTTAAGACTGGGCCGAAGATTCCTTGCGCATGTCATGTCATTGAAACCAGCATAAAAAGAACTGTACAAGAAAGAAAAAAGAAAAATAAAACTATCAGAAATGATGAGAAAGGGAAATTGCATTTCATTAAAATTGAAAGATAACAAGGTTTATACATCCAACGGACGGAACATAGAATCTGAATTATAACCCTGGAATAATCCAGATAAACTGAAAGAAAATCAAAGCAAACTACCAAAACTCCTTCCTGGTGGGGAGAGGAGTAGCTTCCCAACTGTTAATCTTTGCACTGGGCCCAACAAATTGCACATCCGCCTTGCTAGAACCTCTCCATGTTCACGTCGTCGAACAACTTCTCGAACCTTTCAAGCAACTCCTTATCAGGACCAACCATAGAACCCGGAACCGTTGTTACTGGGCGTTTCTTGGTGCCAGGCCTAACAAATGATCTGGAGAGACGTGGGATGGGCTTTGGAAGGACCCATTCCCTCCGTTTCAACTTTCTGGCTCTTTTCACGTCTGCAACTGTGGGCTTGAATCCCAAACCAAATGTATCCATGTTTTTGGGGAGAGACACCGGCTGTACGATACCTTGCAGAGATGCACCCAAACCCTTGCCCGGTACAAAACCATTTCTCTACATTTCAATGGCTACCATGATTGATGCGGCAGTTACCTTCGGAATTGGAACGCACTTCCCTTCTAGAATTTTCTCTACCGACACCGTGTCAAAAACCTGATAAACCCACGGCCCCTTGTCATCCTCAACCTCAATGAACGGTACAATGGCATCACTGTGGGCACACAAATTATCCTCGCTGTGCACAACGATTTCCTGCCTATCCCATTCAAACTTTACCATCTGATGCAGAGTAGACGGGACCGCTTTAGCGGCATGAATCCAGGGTCGACCCAATAGCAGATTGTAAGAAACAGCCACATCTAGCACCTGGAATTCCATGGTAAATTCAACTGGTCCGATTGTCAGCTCGAGTACTATGTCACCGACTGAATCTTTCCCTCCATTGTCGAATCCCCGAACGCAGATACTGTTCTTTTGAATTCTTTCATCATCCACTTTTAACTTGTTTAGAGTGGAGAGAGGGCAAATTTTCACACTGGAACCATTGTTGACCAGTACCCTGGTAACCACGGAATCTTCGCATTTCACCGTAAGATAAAGGGCTCTATTGTGCTCAGTACCCTCCACGGGCAACTCATCATCAGAAAAAGTGACTCTATTTACCTCAAATATCTTGTTAGCTATCTTTTCCAAATGGTTAACTGAGATTTTGTCAGGAACATGAGCCTCGTTCAAGATTTTCATCAAGGCCCGACGGTGCTCGTTTGAATGGATTAACAATGACAACAGTGAAATCTGAGCAGGTGTCTTCCTTAACTACTCCACAATGGAATAGTCTTGTACTTTCATCTTTCTCAAAAACTCTTCTGCCTCTTCTTCAGTCACGGCTTTCTTCACTAACACAGGGTTATCTTTGGAGGTTTTGGCTTTTCTTACCTCCTCGAGGGCAAAGCATCTCCCCGAGCGAGTCAATCCATGGGTTTCATATACTTCTTCTTTAACTTCTTTGCCTTTGTAAGTCACTGTCACTCGTTCATAATTCCACGGGATGGCCTTGCTGTTGACTATCAGTAGATGGGTTACAGGTCTGATAATGACATGATCTGTGCGAGCACCCTCCACAATTACGACAGGCCTATTCGCCACCCCTGGCACCACCACTTTTGCTTTTTCCTGTTTCACTGCAACATCACTTGAGGATCCCTTCTTGATCACCACTGATGGTTCACTATTTGCTCCGTTCAACTTGAGCACTGACATTTCTCTTGTCAATTTTTCAACCGGCTTTACTTCACTAGATCGGATCATCATTACGGTCTACGAAGGCTTTTTTGGCTCCCCTTCTTTATGCACTATCTCGATCATATTTGTCTCCTGATGGGTCGACAACGGGTTCTGGTTGATGTTGGGCGCCTCCGGAGCTTGGACTTCAATCCGATGTGTATCAATGAGCTCCTTGATAGCGTTTTTCAAATGCCAGCATTTCTCCGTGTCATGACCTGGAGCATCAGAACAAAATTCACAGCTTACAGAATAATCAAGATTTCTCGGGGGAGGATTTGCAACTTTGCCTCAATCGGCCTCAACATATCCAATTGTCTCAACCTGTGGAACAAACTAGTATAGGACTCTCCCAATGGAGTGAAGGTTTTCTTCTTCTGCAACCTCTCATTCTTAAATGCTTGATTGGACTGGAAAGCTGGTCTAGGTGGGTTTTGGTAGGCTCGTGGGGTGGGTAGGCATTTTGTGGCGCTGGTTATGTATTTTGTTGGGATGGCGCACGCCATTGTGCGTAGTCAGGGGGTTGGCTTTATGCTTGGGCATGGTGGACAGAAAAAATGGGGCTCTGGCTGTGGGTAGTAGTGTTGGGGTGGATTGTACGAGGTATGGGGGTATGTTTGGTGGTGGGGACGAGGCTGATGATAGTGGTGAGGTGAACCCCTGGGCCCGAACCAAGCTCCCGAATCAACTGTTGCTATATCCTCTTTCTTCTTCTTTGCAATTACTCCCCCAGTTCCACTTTGAATGGCTTGGGTGGTTGCCTTTATAGCCGAATAGCTCATGATTTTGTTTGTCTTGAGCCCTTCTTCTACCATACCGCCCATCTTCACCACTTCGTTGAAGGACTTGCCTACAGCCGATACCAAATGACCGTAATAAGTAGGTTCTTAGGCCTACAGGAAATAATCCACCATTTCACTTTCTTTCATCGGAGGGTCAACCCTCGCTGCTTTCTCTCTCCAACGGAAGCCATACTCCCTGAAACTTTCATTGTGCTTTTTCTCAAGTTTCTTCAAAGACAGACGATCCGGAATAATCTCGAGATTGTACTGGAAGTGACAAGCAAATGCTTGGGCTAGATCATCCCATGTGTACCACCTTCCGTGATTCTGCCGGGTATACCACTCCAGCGCCGAACCACTCAGACTTTGACTGAAATATGCCATTAGTAACTCATCCTTCCCGCCAGCTCCCCTCGTTTTGCTACAAAACCCTCTCAAGTGTGCTACTGGATCACCGTGCCTATCATACAAATCAAACTTGGGCATCATAAACCCTGCCGGCAATTGCACATCTGGAAACAGACATAGATCTTTGTAAGCTACACTTACTTGACCTCCCAACCCCCGCATGTCTCTGAATGATTGTTCTAAGCTTTTAACTTTCCTGAACATATCCTCGTGTTCGGGATTTTTGGATGGTTTCTCAGCTTCCACAGGGAGATCAAAACGAGGAGTGTAGGAATAGGGTTCTGGAGCTTTGAAAGTGGGCTCCGGGGGGTAATATTGGCTATCATGGGTTTAGAATAAAGTCCCGCTGGAGGATCTGTGGAGCGTAGCGGGAGGGGGTGCCACGAAGACAGAAGTGGCTGGTGGAGCAGGGTACGGAACTAGTTTGGGTGGTGGAGCTGGTGGAGTTTAGGAGGTGGTGCTCTGGTAGTGTTGGTAAATGGGGAAGCTCGGGGATGAATCGTAGCAGGAGGTTCCTGAGACTGAGCCAATGGCGGGATGAAAGCAGGGTTAGCGGGGTAAGCTGGTGGTGGGTGCCCTTTTGCCCATGCTTGGTACATCTCGGCCATCTGTTGTTTCAGCTTATACATCTCTTCTTTCATCACATTAACATCCAACTTTTCCACCTCTCTGGAATGATCGACAACACTCCCATCAAGTTCCTGGTTGGCGATAATCAACTTGTTTTTGGACCAGGTGTTGTATGGGTGAGTTGCCAGAATGCCACACAAACTAACCACCTGTCTGTTACTTGACGACAACAACAAATTTGTTAGTGATTAGAGCTTAACAGATAGGCAACCTCACATTTGGGGAATGAATGTACCTAAGCAGTTAACCATTTCTATTATGCATTTGATCGGTTGCTTGCGTCATCCCGGCTTTTCTTTATTTCCATTTGCAGCTTCTTCTTCTTTCTCTTTTCACTCATGCCTTTCTCTGCTTGATTTTATTCCCTCGTTTCTCTCTCTTGTTTTGCCATTGTTTCCTACCCACGGTTTCTTATTTTTCTCTCTCTTTTTCTTTTCTTTTCTCTCTTGTTTTCCTCTCTTTTTCCTCTTTTTTTTCATTTTTTTGGTTATGATCGAATCCTATGGAGATTGCCTATGTATCATGACCACGCATGAATCAGACCAAGCGTAGTTCTGGGAGATAAGTGTCAAAATAAAATATTTTGGGATTTTCAAATTTTTCCATAAAGATAAAACGCTTTGATTATAACGATTTCATCCTACCGAATTTTAATCATAAAAACTAACAAACTCGAGAAGGGAAACTAACAGACTCCAACAAAAGATAAAAATACAGACTCGAGAACAGACTAATAGACTCCAACAGAAAGAAAATACAGACTCACGTAAAAATCATGAATACATCAACGCCTCAACTGCTCCTAGGGCCCGCGGGACATCAGTCGGTCTTGCCACGGGCCTACGCGCCAAATCCCCTTGAAGATGGTAGAGATCCTCCATTATCTGGCGAACAAAGGCCATTACGGTGGCAAATAACATAGATCTAGTCATGTCCTCGCACCTACTGCATTTCATCGCGATGTAGTCGGCGATCCTTCTGACCCTTTCTCTTATGACACCCTTTTCTTGCAACAAACGTCCAATTTGCTGGGCCCTAGCTTCCAAAGTATGTTCAGCTGCATGATTTCGTTCTTGAAATTGTTGCAGATATCTCTCTAGCCGTGCCATCAGGGCATAACAGTGCTCCCTTTCGGGTTTGAAATCGCTCGCCTGCTTGGCCATTTCATTTTTTAGGACATTGACCTTTTTCTTTATACTCACCATCCCTTTTTCGTATTTCTCCTTCAGTTGCCGAGCGAAACTGGCCCGTCCCTCCGCATCCTTAGTTAACTTGGCTCGGGCATTTGCTAGCTTCGCTTCGGTCTTTCCCACATCATCCTCAAAATCACGCACTCTTTGGGTGAGGCTGTAGATGAGCTTTTCATCTTTTCTGCTCCTGCTCGGGTTTTCAATTGCTATTCTCATTTTTCGGACTTGGGCTCGGAGAGCTTCATTCTCTTGGGCCAATTTTCTTCTTTCACCTTCGTCTTCTTGTGCTTGGAGATCATTGTTGAATTCCATGTTTCTCAGCTTTTCTTTCAAGGAATGAATCTCGGCTTGGTATTCTTTCTCCTTTTCTCCCCAGGCCACCCGTTCTTGGATTTTGTCATCAAAAGCTTGAACATGAAGTCTTTTGGCAGGCCTCTCGGGCTCAGGCTCGGGTTCTGGTTCGTTCTTGTCGCGAGACCTTTTTTCAAACCATGCCGCATAATTCGGATCCACTTCCCCTTTCGCAACATCTGGTACATGGGTGCCATTTTTCAGATACCGGCATCCATTCCAATCCTGCTAAACTAGAGCCTCATGCAATGCAGCTTCCAGATGCAGTTCAATAACCTGGGTAGTTAGATCCTCATCTTCGGGCACAATCTAATACCTACCTAGCTGCCTCAAAACCCTCTACGGCGCATATGGCTGGATACTCCTCACACCCATCAATCTTAGATAACCTTTGGTAGCCGTCATGTATATGGCTTCTGTCATCAGGAGCCATCCTATAGTACACTCAACCTGGCTTGCTTTGAGAGCTTTCAAGTGGGAGATCCATACTTCAAACCCCCCCGGCATGTTGTAATCCTTTACCCTTTCCTCACAACTGATAATGAAGTCATTCGGGCTTGAACCATAACTCAAGAATCTGGGATGATGGCGAAGATGCTCGATCAACCACATTTGTAGAAGGATATTGCAACCTTCAAAGAATTGAGCCCCGGCTTTGCATAATGTCAATGCTCGATAAATATCTGCCAGCACCAACGGGGCAAGTGTATGATCTTCCTTGGTAGTGAGGACTTGCGCAATTCTAACCATACGAGTATCCACTGACCCTTCCTCATTTGGAAAAACCATGATCCCCAAGAACGCAACAATAAATGCAAACCGGCGATGAAATTGCCAAAGGCCCATATCTTGTTTGTTGCTCAAACCCTTTTCATGCGTTTCGAACCCAGGTGAGTGCCCGAACTTGAAGTACAAGAAATGGAAAGAACAACACCCTTTGCTTACATGGGCTTTCTTATCTGTTTACTGATATTCAAGAGGTCAAAGAACTTGTGCACTGACGGAGTCCTCGGTAATATAAGTTGTTGCTTCCTCAAATCCCGGCCAAACTCAATGTACCCGGCCATTTCCTCCAAATTAGGGGTGATCTCAAAGTCTGAGAAACGAAAAACATTGTGGACAGGGTCCCAAAAAGTTACCAAAGCCTTGATTAGATCTTCCCTTGGTTTAATCTCAAAAATGTTTATAAGGGCACCCAACTGCCTTTTCACCCAGTTCTGACCATCTTCATCTAGATCATTCCACCACATACGCAAGTGCAACTGAGCTTGTTTCCTGATCACTTCTGGCGGATCCTGGATAGTGTTCATTTGTTCCTGTGGAAGGTTAAGGTTAGGGTTGATTCTAGTGCACCCTTTTTGTAAAACAGGTTTCCAATTTTTTACACGAAAAATCAAAGGACCATAATTCCTTCCCTTATATGCCAATTTTAGCCAAATGACTGTTTTGCAAACGTGGCGCCTTCCAAATTCCACACGAAATTTGAGGCCGGGGAGGACTATTTTATGTCACTTCTCAAACTTGTCCGTTCTTTTACGAAAATAGCCCTTCGACAACTGAAAATACTCTAAGGTTATCTCGGCAAGAATGCTTTAAGACACTGCCGAAGCTGAATCGGCTTATTTTGACCAAAACTTCAAACTACATTTACTTGACCCCTGACTCTCTTTTTTTTTCAAAAATAAGGCCGAACCTATGTAGGTTGCTTGCGTATCCCAGATCCGGTGAGAATCAAACCTGCATAGTTCGGTCGGCTTTGACACATTTGAAAAGGACATAGTGTTTGACTCTTTTGAGATAACTCTCTTTTTTTTGAAAAATTTTGGTAGAGTTTCGGGATGTTTTCAAATACCGGGTTTTTCTTTAGAACCGGGCTTTATTTCCTTCCCTACATCACTCTTGGTTTTTCTTTGTGCTTTATTTTTCCCTAACCGGTCATCATGCAAGCCGAAACATATAAATGTTCACATAGCACATAGAATGCATCAGGATGGTCTGTTATTTTGGGTACACCTGTCCTAGACGGACCCAACCCCTGTGTTGAGTCCCCTAAGTCAAATGCACGTGATGCAAACAAGCGTTCCTACTAGGGATCCGGCATGAAGCTGTGGTTTTCTAGGTTTAGATCCTGGGGTTTTGTTCTAGACTTAGGGTACCCGAGCGGACAACTGGGGCCGAAGAGGGGGCGACGTACCGGGAGCACTGAAGTCTGCCAGGCCTTGTCGCTTGCTCGGCCTCGTTCTATTTGGTATAATTTCTACAGAAAAAGCAGGCCACGCGAACGTGTGCACCATTTTCAGAAGACTCAGATGGGTGGCGTAAGAAGACAGTTATATACAATTCAAGTAATAGTAAAGCGGTAAACAGATAGCAATTAGCACAGAGGTTCACAAAAATACAGTAATATCAACAACAAATAAAGCCAAGTAAAAATCATATTAACAAGGTCGAATTCTTGAACCCTGAACCTTAGATTCTGTGTTCTAATCCCCAGCAGAGTCGCCAGAGCTGTCACACCTCCTTTTTACCTACACCCCGAAAGGGTATAAGGGAGTTTTTTCCAATTTAAAGTGACAATCGAAACAGGATTTATTTATTTAAAGAATTCAGAGTCGCCACTTGGGATAATTTTATGGTGTCCCAAGTCACCGGTTCAAATCCCGAATCGAGGAAAAGATTGACTCTGTTTTACAGTCCGCAAACTAGAAATCCGGGTAAGGAATTCTCTTAACCCGAAAGAAGGTGCTAGGCACTACCGAGTTTCGTGGTTTTAGCACGGTCGCATTGATCATACTTGGCTTAATCAAATAGTTTAATTACTGATTTTAGAACATATGTGCATTTACCTTTTACTGTCCTTTTTATTAAGAAAATTATCTTGAACGGGTCACGCGCACGTGTACCCATTTGTTTGGCGCGTCAAAAATCATGTCACGCGAACGTGTCCACAATTAATAAGGCTTTATTATTATTAAGAATGTTTGGCCAAAGTTGCGCGAACGCATACTCCGGTTTTGTTTTTAGAATCAAAGTTGCGTGAACGTGTACGCAATCACGATGGTATATCAAAACGAGCCTAAAGCAAACTACGAACATTTATCATTTTTATATCTAGGTCATACGAAATTAATACGAGGGCCTTGTGTGACTTAATTATGGATGTCACACCTTGATTCTAACTTTCAAAGGGATTCAAACTACACTTTGGAGGGCCATAAGCCATTTGTGTTGTTCCATATGGCTAACCTCCACTAATTGATTAAGAAAACTTAAAGGATTCTAATTATTTAACCAAGGTTTTACCCTACCAAATTACTTAAAAGCAGCGTATTAGAGACGCACGAGCCCAAAGAAAACTACTTCAAACAAACAGCTGGGCAGACCCCTTAAAAACGTCTTCAAGCTTTGGGCTCAAAAATGAGCCCAATTCATGGTGAGGAAAGGTGCCAAGGGTCTGAATCCGACTGCTCTTCATTTGGGCCTATGCTAGGCCCTGTTTCGTACTCTCACTTATTTTTTCGATCAAAGAATGCTAGTTAACTGATACTAGCATGGAACATGGAATCAAATTAAACAAACGCTCATTCTGATTATAAAACAAAACACATGACTTAAATAAGCTCAATTTCTAGTATCACCTTCCATGCATTTTCTGAATCAATATTGCCATGAAGACGCAGAAATCATAACAAACTAGTTATCTGCTTAAAGGGCGGTCCCAAGTGCGAACAAGGCAAATACCCAAAACCATATCAATCCCGAGTACCCACATGTAAACGAAAGCAAATTTCATATAAATCATAGCATGATGGGATCATGTTTCTAGCTAAAACCATTACTTGACATTCTTAACACATTTAGAGATGAATTGATGCTAAAATAATATTGATTCCAGCAGAAACATGAACAAAAGCCCTCAAAACTACAGACATTGATTGAGTTCTTTTACAACAAACTTAAGACCTTTTATACAAACAAATAACTTGAACTCATCTACCCTAGTCAGACAAAGCTCATAATTCATCCAACATTAACAACAAGCTCAAAATGAATCAGGAAGAAACAAATATGACCAGAGAACTAAACTAAATATGGGATCTGAATGATTTTCAGAAGTAGAAAAAGTTGCATTTTTTAAACTGATACAGCACAACTTTCTATTCAAGCAAATCAAAACTCTTGTTCTTCCAATTTACATGTCCAAGGAATGGGAGATACCTGGAGAAGCGAAATAACAGAAAGAATGAGAGTATCAGCAATAAGTAGTAGCAGTCAGCACCAGCAGAACCAATTCCAAACCAGAAAATGGTCTGCAGCAGTCCAAAAACAAGTTTCAATCAAGCAAATACCACAGCAAACTTCAAACCAAACTTTTAAAACCCAAATTCAGTCCATTTTTGCCCCAGATGAGCCAGAAAAAAAAAATTTCAGAAATTGACAACTCCAGAATCACAAAAGAAAACTGAATGAAACAGTGATTTTGTGAGATTCTTCAGCCGTTTTTGTTTTTTTGAATTTTTTATCTCTGAATTTCTCTTAATTCCCGTCTGCCTTTCTTCTCAAGTAAAAGTGCCTTTATATGCAAGGTTCTAGGGCAGCAGAAAAACTTCAGTTTTTGCCCATTAAACCTTTTCAAATTTTTATTTTTGCTACTTCATGCCTGATATTTTGACTTGTTTGCCAAGTAAGCCTGTTTTTCAGCTTCCAGGAAGCTTCCTAAGTCTGTTACTGATAGATTCCCTAGGTAGATTTCCTAGACTACCCTTAAAACCCATGTTATTTACCCCCTTGAAAAACCAATATGGGTCCAAGTAAACTGCATCCAGGTCTAAACCATGTGCTGGCTACCAGAGCTTCCCCTTCCCCACTTTGGGCTTCCTCTTTACAAAGCCCAAACGTAATTAAAGAAAAACCAGCGCAATTTCATAAAAAAGCAAAAAAAAATGAGAAAAATTACAATACCACTAAAGCTATGAACCACGAAACTTCTAAAACAAACACGAAAAGGAAAAGGAATAAACGGAAAAGAAAAAAAACTCAGCATGAACAAACAATGATTTTACCAAACTATCAATGCTGATTTATCACACAAAAATTAATGCTTGAAACCAAATTAAGATAACGAACAACGAAAGAAGAAAAGACTGAAAATTACAGTGAAGAGGGGAAAGATGCACCAGGCTCTACCAGAGGGTTGACGACTCAGAGAAATCAATGACTAAGGAGGATCTGGTAAATGGCGAGAATTGTAACATGAGCATTAACCGGAATTTCTCCGAAGGCTAATGTTCGATATCACAATCCTCAACACCTACTCTGAAATGAGATGAACTAGAAACTTGGAACACGGATTGCTTGACCAAAAGTTGGCTGCCATGACGGGCCTTGAAATTGACTAAATAACCAGCTAATCCCACGTGATAATACCAAAAGAAGCAAATAAAGGAGACACACGGAGGAAATCAGAGAAGATGGAGCAACTCGGATTTTCTGCCTTCCGAGATTTGAAATTCATGAGAATCGGGTGACTTTTGGAGAAAACCTGTGGTGGATTTGGAATGGAGAGGCAACAAGGGTTATCTGGTCAAGTTTCAAGGGGGTTTAGAGATCAACCGCCGCCGCTAGCGATTTCCGGTAGGGGCGGACGGTGGCGTGAGATGAGAATGACACAGACGATATAATCAGGGGTCTTAGGTTATGTTTTGGTCGTTTGGACAGTTTTATGTGAAATGCGGGAAGTGTCTATAGCTGTTAGATGAAATGAAATAGAGGGCCAGGATCAACTCAACACTAGCGAACTCTAAAGGACGTAGTACTATCCTCATACTACGTCGTTTCATAGGTCTCAAGAGCTGGGGCTTGGACCGGGTAAAGAAGGTGGAGTTGGGCCAGGCATAGGGTGTGTTTGGGCTTGGGTTAGGTGGGGTGTAACCGGGTATTGAGGAGAATGGATTGGGCCTGAGGAACAAACAAATGCAATAGCCCAAAATCCAATTTTTGCATTTCCCCTTCTTCTTTTTCCAAATTAATCCTTTTATTTCAAACTCTTTTTAATTTCTTTTCAAATTTAAGCTAAAATAAAACCTAAACTAATTCCCAACTCAAACTAATCCTGACACATTAAATTAGTTAACTCTATTTAAAAACAAATTAAACGGAAAACTACCAAAATTCAAAGATTAAAATTAAAAGTGCAAAAAATAATCATTTTTTGTGATTTTTCCGATTCTTACAAAATAACTAATTTTCTACTTAATTCAAAAAACACAAAGTTAAATTCTAAATGCAAATGCAACATATTTTTTGTATTTTTCATTACTCAAATGAAATAAACATGCACAGACAATATGCAAACAATTAACGAAAAATGCCATAAAAATCCACAAAATTGCAAACAATGGAAAAATTATTTTGTTTTGAATTTGTGGGAGTAATTTATATAGGGCAAAAATCACGTGCTCACAGTACTCACATGCTAAGAGTACTCAATTTCACTGTCTCACACTTTCAACTCATCATGCTCAATTACTCGACATGCTATGCCACTCAGTACTGTATATGGCAATCCAGCCTAGGCAAGATCCATCCCAAATATATATATATATCAACTGACAGTCAGTCACTCAGTACTGTATAAGGCCAATCCAGCCCAGGGGAAGATACACACCCAAATACAAATTATTCGGGCAAGATCCATGCCCGGGGAAGATCCATCCCTCAATACAAATCAACTATGCTCACTAGTGGTGTCTACAGACTCCAAAGGGCTCCTTCAGCCCAAGCGCTATAATAAGCCCGATCTAGGCATAAATTAATAAAACATGTTACGGCGTGCAGTCTGATCCCATAAACATCACTCACAATTAGGCCCGCGGCCTCAGTCGGTCATCAAACTCTCCAGTCTCCAGAGCTCACAATGTCATGAAACTAGCCCAAAAATGATGATATGATGCATCAATAAATAGCAACGATTGCGATGTGATATGCAATGAATAAATATGATTAAGCATGAAACTTCAATTTAAACAAATAATTCAACAGCAAAAATGACCTCAGTGGGTCCCAATAATACCAACATATGCCTAAGCATGATTTCTAGCATGAATTACAGCTCAGGTGTTCTAACACATAGAGTATAGTAAAAATATCCGGAGAAGACAGCTACACAGTTTCATGGAATCGACTAAATCACAATTCACACGGTGCACGCTCGCACGCCCGTTACCTAGCATGCGCATCACCTCAACATCAATAACATAACACGTAATTTGGGGTTTCATACCCTCAACACCAAGATTAGAAGTGTTACTTACCTCGAACCAGCCGAATCCAATACCCAGCAAGCCAAACGATACTCCAAAAATGCCATTCCGCGCGTACCGACCTCCGAACAGCTCGAAACTAGGCAAAAGCATCTCAAGAACACCAAATAATGCCTAAGGAAAAAAACTCAATCGATAAAGATCGAATCTTTAATCAAAGCCCAAAAATCATCCCAAAAGTCAAACCCGAGCCCGCACCTCGGAACCCGACAAAACTCACAAAATCCTATATTCCATTCAATTACAAGTCCAATGATGCTAGTTTCACTCAAATCCGACTCCGAATCGACGTTCAACAATCAAATATTCACTCTATGAAACTTTAGGCAAAAATTCCCCAATTTCTCTTTAAAAATCACAATCCAATTACCAAAAATGAAGATAGATTCACGAAATATAACCAAAACCGTGTAGAGAACACTTACCCCAATCCATATAGTGAAAATTGCCTCAAAGATTGCTCAAATCCAAGCTCCCCAACTCAAAATATGACCAAATGAACAAACCCTTGATATTAAATATTTTTGTCCAGCTGTTCTGCCTCTTTTTTTGTGCCAAATAATCCTGAAACTCACTTTTGATACCTCCAATGCATTCCTTGTGAAATTCCAGTTAAGTTAGGCTTTTGAATCAATCTATTTGACCTTATAATGAAGGAGATATGTTGGTTTTAATATTTGAAAATAGTGCAGATTTTTAAATACGAATTCAGTAGCAATTTCGTAATTTCTCTAGAAAAAATCTTGCAACCCAATTCTTAGCGAAATGATCATAAATTCCTCAGACGATGTCGAAACTTGATGATTCCAGTTGTTATAGTTCCAAAGATATGATACGGATCTAATGCTTCAATCAAAATAGAAATTGGAGCTCATTTGCTTAATGTGGTACCATTTATGCTTGAAGAAACGACGTTGAAACATCAAAAACAAGTGCAACACAACCCAAACCTGCCTGAAACTCACCCGAGCCCCTCGGGACCACGTCCGAACATACCAACAAGTCCCATAACATAACATGGACTTACTCGAGTCCTCAAAAAATGCATAACAACGTCGAAACGATGAATCACACCTCATATAAAGATTTATGAACTTTCAACTTCCAAAACTCGCGCCGAAATATATCAAATCAACTCGGAATGAACTCGAATTTTGCATACAAGTCCCAAATGATATATATAAACTATTCCAATCCCGAAACCACAATTCGAACCCGATATCCTCAATGTCAACTCTCGGTCAAACTTATGAACTTTCCAAACCTTCAAATTTTCAGTTTTTGCCAATTTGCGCCGAAACTTTTTGAAATATCTAAATGCGAATCCGGGCATACGCACGAGTCCAAAATCACCATCCGGACCTAATAGAACCATCAAAACTCCAATCCGAGGTCAAATACTAATAAGTCAAACTTGGTCAACTCTTCCAACTTTAAAGCTTCAATCATGAAATTCATTCTTCTAAATCAATTCTTAATAATCTAAAAACCAAAACCGACGATTCACACAAGTCATAATACATAATACAATATTACAGACCTATTCCGCGGTGCATTCAGCGATCGCAGATTTGGTTCGGAGGGTCCATTTTGTGTATTTTATAACCCGGCCCTATTTTGATTTAAATCCATTGGGGTCGTTTTGAAGGCAAGAATCATCTATTTTAGAGAGAGGGAGTAAGCTAGAGAGGGAGGGAGGAGATCAGTCACTTCAACACTCCACTCTTTGATAAACCTTTGGAAATTCAAGGGGAAAACTCACAAAATCCTTTACTAAAGAGGTAAGGTTCTATCCTTAACCTTCAATTTCGAAATTGGGTTGAACATAGGTAGTGGGGTTATGGTTCTTGAGAATGGGAGTTGGTCAATTGTGCATGAATATGCCAATGAAGGTGGTGGGGAGGTTTTTGAACAAATATGGGTGACCTATTGATGTGGGGATTGGTCGTGGGGTGAAGAATCACCACCATAGGACCTTGTAGTCGAATTTGCACCCCTAGTGTTTGATGAATTGCCTAAAAAAGTTGGACCTATGAGCACCTTCCTAACTCTTGCTCAATTTTGTTGCGCCTCTATATATAAAAGTCGCTAGGAGGCTTGAAACGTTGTAGTAATCCTAAGGGAAGCTTACTCGAGGTATGTTGGCTAAACGCTTACCATAGAATAGAATTTCCATGAGTTCCTTATGAATTCCAAGTGCGTCTTGACCAAGATCTCAACCTTATTGTGCTAAATCATCACAAATGTTTTGACTTATTGAATGTATTATTACTCAAATCATGTCTCAATTTTTCGATATGTATATCATGATCTCCCTTGGAAAATAGTCCTAGTATGATCGAATCATCAAACGATTATGAACTCAATCCATAGTTCCATTGAAATCACTATGATCTGATTTGTAAATGTTTCCAATGTGTTCTAAGCCCTTATGTATTCATGAAATAAAGCTACGATTTTTCGGATGATTTATAAGAGCCTTTAAATGATTTATAATCCAGGGCAAATGAAAGGATGAAAGTATAAAATATGAAATGCGGCCATCGTGCCAAGAATATTGATTCACATGTGAGGCCAAGAGTGCCATTGAAAATGAAAGAAAGTATGAAAGACTATGAAAAGTATGTAATCCGTTTTATGATAAACATTTTTGGGGAGTATCGTTAGGTCACCGAGGAAGGCTAGGTTATAAATGACCAAACCTGAAACTACACGTGCCGGTATAGGGATTGATTAAGGGACAAGATCCTGTTATATTGCATTGAGATTATTCCCTTTGATTGGGATGAGTTGATAGCTAGCGAGGACCATGTTTACCCATACGGCATTGTGGTGAGACGGCTTAGCCGATCGGGCGGAGATCGGACGGCGCACATGGTGGTGTTATGTTTCTATGCCAATCCTCATACTTTGGGGTGAAGCGGCTTAGCCGCTGGGGCAGAGATCAGACTCCATGTCATATGCATGGTGGTGTATCGGTACAAAAGATCTCCCAACTTAAAATATTGATAGTTACTCGAAGATTTAGCTTGCTCTTAACTTGCCATTTTTAATATTATTTGAGTTTCTCATTGATTTCATGTTTCTCTCCTTTTATGTTGTTACTCTATTCCATGAGAGGGTATTTAGCTTCACATGCTAGTACTATTCCATATGTACTAACGTGCCTTTTGCCGGGACGTTGCATCATTAATGGATGCAAGTGGTTCCACAGCAGGCGGCATCGATCATTGATAGCGGTACACCCTCTTCTCAGTTGACTTGGTAAGCCCCACTTCCTATCAGGGTCTAGAATCTTTTGCTCCTTGTACATTGTATTTTGAGGTATAGCCGGGGCCTTGTCACTGGCACTTTCATACTACTTTTCTGTTCCATATAGACTATAAATGTTGTAGTTATTGGGTGTTCCAATTTGAAAATCTTTTCGTAATCATCGTTGCAGCTGTTGTAAGTAATGAAACATGATATTTATCTATTTATTCCCGTCCTGTCTATATTTTATAATTTATTTCAAATTGCTCAGGGGTAAGGTTGGGTAGAAGGTATTAAGTAGGCTTTCTTGACCGGGATGTTTCGGTCGAGGGTCGGTCGCACTCCCCGAGGTCGGGGGTGGCACACGGGATACTTTGTTTTTCCTCTTTGAAGAGGAAACATCCAAAATCCGCTCCTGAGCAGCGTTGACATCGAGTCTAACTGTAGGAGTTGTAGCAGGACAGACACCATGGATAGCAAATACTGAAAGTAACAAAGGATGTCAAAATATGAAGGAAAAAGTGAAAAATTCACATTAATGTAAAGTAACGCCCAAACTTTGGGATAGAAATTTCCAGGATCTTTTCTCCATAGGAGCAGAAGACAATATTTTTCTACCCAATCACGAAAGTCGAGAAGTTTATCGAAAACTTCCATGATTGCCAAAAAACAAGAAAATCTGAGTAAGAAAGTTAGTATTTTAAAGAGAAAATAGCATAGTGGGAGAACTAAAAGGAAATACTTACGTACAAAGTTTCACTTCTCGGAAAGGGCATATTCTCTTCTCCCACTAAGGCACAAATGGGAACAACCACGAACCGAGCATACCAACCTCTGCCACGATCATCTTCAGGATTGAATAAGACTCTTTTTCCTCTTGTTGCAAGTATGAAAATACCCTCGCAAAAAAATCTTTGGGGAATATATATGGAGGGGATGACGAAAAGAGAAAGGGGCGGAAACTAGACCCGATAACTAGCGAAGGCAAGCTACTGCCCTCCATATTATCGGGCCTATTTCCCCAAGAAAAATGTTTAAATAACAACAGAACTCAATAATCACTGGGTCAATAGGAGGTTTGAATCCTAAGGTGAAAGGATAAGTGTAGACGAATGAATAACCACCACGATAAGAGGTTGTTCGGACGTCAGTACAAGGGGCTATAATTGGGAATTCATGTTTCCAATAACATTCTCGGCATACCAAAGGGAGAAGACTAGAGTTGACTAGAGCAGGAATTATTTAAGTGCTACTACGAAAAAAAAACTTCTTTCTTCCATGCTTCACAATCATATTTAAAAGAAAATTCTTGAGGAACAATCTCTGAAACTACAAGTTCAGGTAATGGTTCGCTTTGATCTCTCGTTTTAGAAGAAGATCTAGGAGTAGATGAGGATTTAGCTTTGGAGAAAGAAGAAGGTTTAGAAGAATTTTTCTGAGAAGAAGTGGTACTTCGGCTCGATATAGAGCCTAGACTATGAAGTATGCCACCTCTATTCCTACTTCTGATCAGAGCTATAGAAGGAGGATGTTCATACACTATAATAGCCCGCCGAGGATCAGACAACGAAGACGGGTTTGAAGGTCGTGAAGCCATTGTTAAGTATAGTAGAAGCACGAAGAGAAAAGAAAAGTTGCAGAGAAAACTTAGAAGGGAACGAAAGAGAGTGGAAGATGATTTGGAAGATGCATGATGCGGTATTTATAAGAAAAATGCGTCATTGTCAAATGTTATCATGGAACCGTCACGTCGAACTGAAACAACCTCAGAAACCCTAAAAACACATTGCAAACTGTAGATCCAATCATAACAAGACACGTGTCTCGAGCATTGAATGTAAGAGACATACGTCTCTTCGCTTCTGAGGTAAATCATAATGATATGGGGAAGAGGAACTTATCACTTCCTAAATATTCAATTAAGAATATTCAGAAAGTGGGGGGACTATCTGTATTGGTAGAAAAATAGACTCGCCAGGTGAATTAATGTAGTGCTGAAAGATGGCATGAAAGTCAAAGCAATAAAGAAGAATGAAGATTAGGAGTGTCACGACCCGGATTTTCCACCCTCGGGAGTCGTGATGGCGCCTACTAGTGAAAGCTAGGCAAGCCAATTATTTCCACTATTTACCTCCTTCTCATTTTTTTTATCCATTAACAGTTAAGAACCAACATTTAATAAACAACAGAGTTTAATAAGCGAAAGATTGAATTGAAATGTTTAAATAATACTACCAATACCAATCCATAACAAATCTACCCAAGACTGGTGTCACAACTTCACAGACTGTCTAGGAGTACTAAAAATAAAGTTCTGAAAAAAAGTAATACAACACTGTCTCTAGGAATACATGAAAGAAACAGGATAAAAGATAGAAGGAGACGCCAAGGCCTGTGGACGCCTACAGGACTACCTCGGGTCGCTTGATGAACAAGAAGCAGCAATCTCACTGCGGTTCGAAAGCTATAGTACCGGGATCTACACAAAAGAGTGCAGAGTGTAGTATCAGCACAACCAACCCCATATGCTGGTAAGTGCCTAGCCTAACCTCGGCGAAGTAGTGATGAGGCTAGGACCCGACTACCAAATAAACCTGTGCAGTTAAATCATATACATCGGAAAATAAAGGCAGAAATTTTACAATTTAAAAGTAAAAAGGGGGAAGAGAGACATGCTGCGGGGATATCAAGTAACAACGGGAAACAAATAAATAACCGTAAAGAACACCGTAACTCAAATATCAACAATAACCAGGAAATCAAACAAGTGCACGGCATCACCCTTCGTGCTTTTACTCTCCTCCTCACCAAATATAAATATAATCAGCACGGCCTCACCCTTCGTGCTTTTACCTTACATAATCATGGCACGGAATGATCCTTCATGCATAATCACTCATATAAACGCACGGAATGATACATCGTGCGGCAAGGCATCACCCTCGCGCATTAACACTCTCTCACAAAATAATACACGGTATCACCCTTCGTGCTTTAACACTCTTCCTCACCAAAACAATGCACGGCATCACCATTCGTGCTTTAACACTCTTCCTCACCCAAACAACAATCACAAACAATAAAGGCAAGGAAATAAATGAAATCATGATAAAATCACAATGAAGATCCCGGCAAGGGAACAATATCAGAAGAAACAACATCCTGGCAAGGGAAAAATATTAAAAGCAACAACATCCCGACAAGGGATCAATATTAAAAGCAACAACATCCCGGAAAGGCATCAATATTAAAAGCAACAACATCCCGGCAAAGGAGACAATATCATAATCCTCTTCTCTTTTTCACATTTGCTTCACAACTCAATTTATAACTTGGGCCAATGCTCTACTATGCTCAATTACCAATGATACTTTCACAATTCGATTCACAACTTGAGCCAACTCTCTACAATGTTCAAATACCCATGATACTTTCACAAATCAATTCACAACTTGAGCCAACGCTCTTAAATGTTCAATTACTCAATTTAATTCCACAAGCCTTGTTCAACAATGGTAATATCACATAAGGCATGAACAATACAAGACGGAGTCACGTTAATCATAATATACGACTCACGGGCATGCTTGACACAAACGTATAGATACTCGTCACCATGCCTATACATCGTACTCAACAATTAACACATAGCGAATAGGGCACGACTCCTAATCCCTCAAACTAAGGTTAGACCAAACACATACCTCGATGCCACGAACATAATTCAAGCCTCAACTATCGCTTTACCCCTTGATTCCACCATCAATTCGCTTGTATCTAGCCACAAGTTACTTAACTATATCAATAAATGATAAATGAATCAATTCCAATGCATGAAAATAGATTTTCTAAAGTTTTTCCCAAAAAGTCAAAAATCGACCCCGGGCCCACATGGTCAAATCTGAGGTTCGAACCAATACCCGATTACCCATTCACCCACGAACTCAAATATACAATTTATTTTGAAATCGGACCTCAAATCGAGGTCCAAATCTCCTAAGTTTGAAAAACTTAGGTTCTACCCAAAACACCCAATTTCCCCCATGAAAATGACTTACAATCGATTTGGAAGAGTACTTATCTTTGAAAAATCGCCCAAAGGTGTTTAGATTTTGAAAAGGTTGTAAAAATGGTTGAAATCCCGTCTGAAATTCATTTTAGCAGGTCTCTGATGTCGCAATTGCGACCAGGGTTCGCAATTGCGAACTCTTCAGAAACCTATTTTTTTCTCGCATTTGCGATTGGATGTTCGCAATTGCGAACTCGTATTTGCGATAGGAATGTCGCATCTGCGACAACTGGCACATATAGAAGAGTTCGCATTTCCGAAGGGTACCTCGCATTTGCGAGGTAGTGCTGGCTGGACTTTTCGTATTTGCGACATAACTCTCGCATTTGCAAGCTCGCATTTGCGAGCCAGGCTTCGCAATTGCGAAGCTTGCAGACCTGCAACATGCCAGCAATTCCCTAAGTCCAAATTTCACTCTGTGGCCTGTCCAAAACTCACCCGAGCCCTCAGGGCTCCAAACCAAACATGCACACCAACCTAAAAACATCATACGGACTTGCTCGTGCAATCAAATCATCAAAATAACCTCAACAACTATGAATTAAACCCCAAATTCATGAAATCGTTCAGGAACACCAAAATTTCCAGTTTCTCAACTTTAAGACCGTTTAATACCAAACCAATTCCGATCTTTACCAATTTTTTTCAGGTTCAACCAAATTATTATTTCAAACTTGTACCGGGCTCCGGAACCAAAATACGAGCCCGATACCATCAAATTCAAACATATTTCATTTCCAAAAACTCATATATATTCCAGAAAACAATTTTCTTTAAAAATTCATTTCTCGGGCTTGGGACCTCGGAATTCGATTCCGGGCATACGCCCCAGTCCCATATTTTCCTATGGACCCTCTGGGAAAGTCAAATCACGGACTCGGATCCCTTTGCCCAAAATGTTGACCGAAGTCAACCTAAATTCATTTTAAAAGCAAAATTTATCATTTTTCACATATTTTCACATAATGGCTTTCCCGATACACGCCCGGACTGCGCACGCAAATCGAGTTGAGACAAAAAAGAGGTTTTAAGGCCTCTGAACACAGAATTTATTTCTAAAACAAATGATGACCTTTT
This sequence comes from Nicotiana attenuata, assembly GCF_001879085.1. NCBI lineage: Eukaryota > Viridiplantae > Streptophyta > Magnoliopsida > Solanales > Solanaceae > Nicotiana > Nicotiana attenuata. The sequence goes on from NC_031991.1 coordinate 51,802,825, forward strand.
GGGTCATCACATCATCCACCTCTAAAACAATCGTTCGTCCTGGAACGGATATAAGAAAGAAGTACCTGAGTCGGAGAAAAGATGGGGATAACGGCTCCGCATATCGGACTCGGACTCCCAGGTCGATGCCTCAGCAGGTGACCTCTCCATTGAACACGAACAGAAGGGAAACTCTTCGATCGCAACTTACGAACCTGCCGGTCAAGGATAGCTACCGCCTCCTCCTCATAGGACAAGTCCTTGTCCAACTGGACAGTGCTGAAGTCTAACACGTGGGATGGATCGCTGTGATACTTCCGAAGCATGGACACGTGAAACACTGGATGCACGACTGATAAACTCGGCGGCAACACAAGTCTGTAAGCCACATTTCCCATTCGATGAAGAATCTCACACGGGCCAATTAACCTAGGGCTAAGCTTGCCCTTCTTTCCAAATCTCATCACGCCCTTCATAGGCGACACCCGAAGCAACACTCACTCGTCGACCATGAATGCCACATCACGAACCTTACGGTCGGCATAACTCATTTGCCTGGACTGAACTCATTGTCCAAGGCATCATGCTAGATCCGTACCCAACAATCGAGCCTCTCCTGGTTCGAACCACCCAACCAACGACCGACACCGCCTACCATATAAAGCCTCATAAGGAGCCATCTGAATGCTCGACTGGTAGCTGTTGTTGTAGGAAAACTCTGCTAAAGGCAAAAATAGATCCCACGAGCCTCCAAAATCAATAACACAAGCTCGGAGCATATCCTCCAAAATCTGAATAGTATGCTCGGACTGTCCGTCCGTCTGAGGATGAAATGTTGTGCTCAACTCGACCCGTGTGCCCAACTCACGCTGAACTGCCCGCCAGAAATGCGAGGTAAACTGTGTTCCTCGATCAGAAATGATAGACACGGGCACACCATGAAGACGAACAATCTCTCGGATATAGATCTTAGCTAACCTCTCAGAAGAATAGGAGACTGCCACAGGGATGAAATGCGCTGACTTGGTCAGCCTATCAATAATAACCCATACTGCGTCGAACTTCTTGTGAGTCCGTGGGAGTCCAACAACAAAGTCCATAGTGATACGCTCCCACTTCCACTCAGGAATCTCAATCTTCTGGAACAAACCGCCAGGTCTCTGATGCTCGTACTTCACCTGCTGACAATTCAAACACCGAGCTACATACGCAACAATATCCTTCTTCATCCTCCTCCACCAATAATGCTACCGCATATCCTGATACATCTTAGCGGCGCCCGGATGAATAGAGTACCAGGAACTATGGGCCTCCTCTAGAATCAACTCTTGAAGTCCATCCACATTAGGCACACAAATATGACCCTGCATCCTCAAAGATCCATCGTCTCCAACTGTAACCTGCTTGGCACCACCGTGCTGTACCGTGTCCTTAAGGACACACAAATGGGGATCATCATACTGCCGATCTCGGATGCGCTCAAATAATGAAGAACAAGCGACTGTGCAAGCTAACACACGGCTGGGATCAGAGACATCCAACCTCACGAACTAATTGGTCAAAGCCTGAACATCCAAAGCAAGCTCTCACCGGCTGGAATATACACAAGACTACCCATACTGGCTGACTTTCTACTCAAAGCATCGGCCACCATATTGGCCTACCCCGGGTGATATAAGATGGTGACATCAGTCTTTCAGTAGCTCCAACCAGCTTCTTTGCCTCAGGTTTAGCTCCTTCTGCTTGAACAAGTATTGCAAACTCTTGTGATCCATGAACACCTCATATGACATGCCATATAAAAAGTGCCTCCAAATCTTCAGTGCGTGAACAATGGCTGCTACCTCCAAATCATGGACTGGATAGTTCTTCTCGTGAATCTTCAATTGACGTGAAGCATAAGCAATGACCTTTCCATCCGGCATCAACACCTCACCAAGTCCAATACGAGATGCATCACAATAAACTGTATACGGCCCTGAACCTGTGGGCAAAACCAACACCGGCGCCGTAGTCAAAGATGGCTTGAGCTTCTGAAAGCTCGCCTAACACTCGTCCGACCACTTGAACTGGGCACCCCTCTGGGTCAACATGGTCATCGATGCTGCAATAGATGAAAACCCCTCCAGAAACTGACGGTAATAGCCTACCAAAGCCAAGAAACTCCGGATCTCTGTAGCTGATGTGGGTCGAGGCCGGTTCTTGACTACCTCTATCTTCTTCGGATCCACCTGAATACCCTCTGCTGAAACAACGTAACCCAAGAATGCAACTGAACTCAACCAGAACTCACACTTCGAAAACTTAGCATACAACTGACTATCTCTCAGAGTCTGAAGAACAACCCTCAGATGCTGCTCATGCTCCTCCCGGCTACCGGAATAAATCAAAATATCATCAATGAAGACTATCACGAAAGAATCCAAGTAAGGCCTGAACACTCGATTCATCAAATCCATGAAAGCTGCTGGGGCATTCGCCAATCCGAATGTGTGATGTCGTCTCATGAGAATCGTTCTGTTTCCCCCATTTCCTGCTTCATTATGCTTCATTATCAGTGTCTTATGTGAACGAGTTGAATTGGGTTGACTTTTGGAAGGAAACGAGACACTTAGTCTCTTTAAGGAAGGCTTGTTTTGGAAAAGTCAGCCGGATGTTGACCAATGAGTTAGAGGGCTCGGATGTGGATTCCGACGATTCGGTTAGCTTCGGGATATGATTTGTGACTTAGGAGTGTGATCGGAAGTGATTTTGGAGGTCCGGTGTAGAATTAGGCTTGAATTGGCGAAGTTAGTATTTTGGCGAATTCCGGTTGATAGGTGAGATTATTATCCGAGGGTCGGAATAGAATTCCGAGAGTTGTTGTAGATTCGTTAGGTGATTTGGTATGTGTGTGCAAAATTTCAGGTTATTCGGAGGTGATTTGGTTGGATTTTTGATCAAATGCGTGTTTCGGAAGTTTTAGAAGAAATTAGGCTTGAATCGATGTAAATTTGGTGTTTTGATGTTAGTTTTGGTGTTTTGAGAGTGCAACTAAGTTTGAATGATCATATGTGACATGTTAGTATGTTCGTATGCAGTCCCGAGGAGCTCGGGTGAGTTTCGGATAGGTTTGGGCTGCGTTGTGCTCGTTTTTCTTATGCTTCGACGTCGTTTCTTCAAGCATAAATGATATCATATTGAACAAATGAGCTCCGATTACTGTTTTGAATGAAGCATTAGATCCGTATCGTAATTATGGACCCGTAGCAAAAAGAATCGTCGAATTTGGACATCGTATGAGGATTTTATGGCAATTTAGCAAGGTTGCCCAGATTTTCAGGTTAATGACGAAATTGCCCCTGATGGCGTATTAAAAACCTGCACTATTTGCAAATCTTAAAACCTACCTATCTCCTTCATTATAAGGTCAAATTGAGTGATTCAAAAGCCTAAATTTATTAGAATTTGACAAGGAATCCATTGGGAGCAGTAAAACGCGTTAACAGTATACCTATAATGAGCAGGTCGAGTTTTCTTCCAATTTTTGAACGGGAAGAAGCTTCTGAGGCGATTTTTAAGAGAGAAAATCAGTGGGTATCACAGAGGTAAGTGATTTGATTATTAAAACTCGTTTATGGGTGATTATAGACCATAATCCCAGCCTTTAATTCATGAAAAACAGTAGAAAAATAGGATTTTGGGGCCTGAGATTATGAGACCTTTAGGGGTCGATTTGAGGGGTCAAACGGACTCCGTAGTTTGGTGTTCTTTATATGTACGGAAGTCGGGAGAAGATGAAGAACTACTTTTCTAGTTAAAATTTCTGTAGTTTCGATAAGGTCGGGCCGGGGCTCGGGTTTTGTCAATTTCGGGATTAATGATGTTTTTCGATTGGGTATTGATGCTATAGCATAATGTGACGTATTCGTTGTGGTTTTGGTCAGATTCGACGCGCGAGGAGGTCGATTTGAGAGGCAAGGGCATAGCGAGCTAGGATTTTGGCCGGCTTGAGGTTAGTAATAGATGTAAATGCTCTGTTGAGGGTTTGAAACCCCGAATTTGCACATTGTAGTGCTATGTTGAGGTGACTTGCACGCCGGATAACGGGCGTGTGGTAGAGCACCGTCGGGGATCGTGACTTGGTCCGTCCCGCTTAATTAAATTACTACCTAATTGATTGAAGCTTAGTGAGATCCTTATAAAAATGGATTAATTGTCATAATTTGGCTCGTGCCAACTGATTGAATCCTTCAGGGATTGTTTTTACTGGTTTCTTACCATATTTTCAGACAATTGAACTCAGTCCTAGTATTTAGTACTATTTTGCAAACTCTGCCACTTTTTCTCAAAACTTGGAACTTAAATAAGTTTGGGCTGAATATTTCTAATGAAGTTTGGGCTGAATATTTCTATATTATTGTGCCCGAGGGGCTTATATGATTCTGGACTGAGTATGGGATCGGGTTGCACGCCGCAGCAGTATTATATTGATATTGATATGAGGCTTAGGGCCTAATGGATGCCACGAGATGGCTTGATATTGCGCTTGGGCCGTAAGGGGCCCCTCCCGGAGTCTGCACACCCCCAGTGAGCGCCGTCGATAATAAATAAATGGAGCGGGCTGCACGCCGCAGCGGGTACTAGAGAGTATCGTACTATTTGTTGCATGTCTTAATTTATTGTCATTCATTTACTTATCTGTTGCAGCATCATTGTTTTCATTGGTTTATTGAGTTGACATTATCTGGATTAAACTGCTGTAATTATAGCTTACATTCTGCCTATCCAGGATTTCTTACTCTCAACCCTTATTTATATTTATTACTCTCTGAGTTGGAAGTACTCACATTACTCCCTGCACCTTGTGTGCAGATCTATGTGCACCTACTGAGGCTGAGTGAGGATTTCTCTGCCGAGCATCATATCTGGGAGCATCAAGGAAGCTGCATGACGTCCGCAGTCCTGATCTTCCCATCTAACCTATTTGCTTTATTTCCGCATTTGTTTAGAGCAATATGTAGTAGGTTGACACCCGTGTATTCCAATCTCAAGTATCGTCTTCCCTTTTCCTCCATTTTCCGGTGATAAGTCGGCAGCTTTAGTGGCTTAGACTTGTGACATTGGATTCTTTGGGGTGTGTAGTAGTATTTCTACTTGGGTTTTCCGCATGCTTTAATTATATTTCAGAGTTTCAGTATTATGACTTAGTAATTATTTGTGTTAATTGAATCATGAACTGTATAAAAAGGGTTAAGGTTGTTGAATTGGTCGGGCTTGCCTAGCAGTGTGTTGGGCGCCATCACGACCGGGGTTGGGGTCGTGACAAGTTGGTATCAGACCCTAGGTTACTTGGTCTCGCGAGTCGTGAGTTGGTTTAGTAGAGTCTCGTGGATCGGTACGGAGACGTCTGTACTTATCCTCGAGAGACTGCAGAACCTTTAGGAAAACTTCACATTCTTGAATTCTTATCGTGCGTCCTTGATTCAGCTTGAAAGAAACTCTTGAAATTCCTTCCACGTGTTCGTACGTGCGCATGAGCGCTCAGTATCAGATGTGCCTTGATGGCTTGTGATTCCCCGGATCGAGGGGGCAGGATGTAATCTCGTGTGAGTTTATGTTGGGCCAGTCTGGAGGACTTGAGGCCGGATCGTTTTCTATGGCTTNGAGTATGGGATCGGGCTGCGCTCGCAGCGGTATGATATTGATATTGATGAGGCCGAAGGCCTAGTTGATGCCACGAGATGGCTTATTATTGCGCTTGGGCCGTAAGGGGCCCCTCCCGGAGTCTGCACACCCCCAGTGAGCGCCGTCGACGATAAATAATTGGAGCGGGCTGCACGCCGCAGCGGGTACTAGCGAGTATCGTACTATTTGTTGCATGTCTTAATTGATTGTCATTCATTTACTTATCTGTTGCAACATCATTGTTTTCATTGGTTTATTGAGTTGACATTATCTGGATTAAACTGCTGTAATTATAGCTTACATTCTGCCTATCCAGGATTTCTTACTCTCAACCCTTATTTATGTTTATTACTCTCTGAGTTGGAAGTACTCACATTACTCCCTGCACCTTGTGTGCAGATCTATGTGCACCTACTGAGGCTGAGTGAGGATTTCTCTGTCGAGCATCATATCTGGGAGCTCAAGGAAGCTGCATGACGTCCGCAGTCCTGATCTTCCCATCTAACTATTTGCTTTATTTCCGCATTTGTTTAGAGCAATATGTAGTAGGTTGACACCTGTGTATTAGAGGCTCAGACTTGTGACACCGGATTCTTCGGGCTGTGTAGTAGTATTTCTACTTGGGTTTTCCGCATGCTTTAATTATATTTTAGAGTTTCAGTATTATGACTTAGTAATTATTTGTGTTAATTGAATCATGAACTGTATAAAAAGGGTCAAGGTTGTTGAATTGGTCGGGCTTGCCTAGCAGTGTGTTGGGCGCCATCACGACCGGGGTTGGGGTCGTGACAGAATGACATCACCAAGAACTCATAATGTGCGTACCGAGTGCGGAAAGCTGTCTTAGGGACATCGGATGCCCTAATCCTAAACTGATGGTAGCCCGATCTCAAGTCGATCTTAGAAAACACTTGGGTACCCTGAAGCTGGTCAAACAAATCATCAATCCTCGGCAATGGGTACTTATTCTTGATTGTGACCTTGTTCAACTACTGGTAATCTACATACATCCTCATCGATCCATCCTTCTTCTTGACAAACAACACCAGACGCACCCCATGGCGAGACATTGGGCCTAATGAAGCCCTTATCAAGCAAGTCTTGCAACTGCTCTTTCAACTCTTTCAACTCAGGCGGGGCCATACGATACGGCGAAATAGAAATGGGCTGAGTGCCCGGAGCCAAATCAATGCAGAAGTCAATATCCCTGTCGGGTGGTATACCCGGCAGGTCCGAAGGGAAAACCTCAGGAAACTCACGAACAACAGGCACAGAATCCATAGAAGGAACCTCCGCACTAGAATCACGAACATATGCCAAATAGGCCAAACGCCCCTTCTCGATCATACGTTGAGCCTTCATATATGAGATAACACTACGGGTAGAATGACTAAGAGTCCATCTCCACTCCAGATGAGGCAACCCCGGCAAGGCTAAGGTCACAGTTTTGGCATGACAGTCCAAGATAGCGTGGTAAGGTGATAACCAGTCCATCCCCAATATGACATCAAAATCAACCATATCCAAAAGTAACAAACCTACTCAAGTCGTAAGGCCCCCAATCACAACTACACAAGAACGATGAACACTATCTACCACAATAGAATCACCCACCGGTGTAGACACATAAATAGGAGCACTCAAAGAATCACTGTGATAACTGCATCGGAAGCTGGGTTGGGCCCCACCACTCTGAACTGCATCTCTGGGACAGCCTGCTGCTGGCTGGCCTCCACCTTTAGCGGCCTGACCTCCACCTATAATAACTCTACCTCCACCTCTAGCTGGCTCAGCGGGCTGACGAGTCCCCCAATGAACATCCTCACTCTCTCTCTCTCTCAGAGGGAAGTATAATAATAGCATGACAGACCAAATCAATAAACCTGGTCTCGTACTGAGTAACAGTCATAGAACCCTGTTGGAGACGCTCAAACTGCCTCCGATAGTTCTCCCTCTAAGTGATAGGAAGAAACTTCTCCAAGAATAGCTGAGAAAACTGATCCCAAGTCAGAGCTGGTGAGTCAGCTGGCCTAGCCAAGCAATAATCTCTCCACCAAGTCTTAGCGGATCCAGACAGTCGAAAAGCAGCGAAGTCGACCCCATTGGTCTCCACTATCCCCATGTCCCGTAGAACCTCATGACAACTGTCCAAATAATCATGAGGATCCTTAGAAGATGTACCACCAAGAGTAGTAGTGAAGAGCTTTGTGAAACCTATCCGACCTCCACAAAGCCTCCGAAGACGTAGCTGAACTAACACTGGTCTGTGCGGCTGCTCGGCTGAAGAAGCGATACTTGACCTCGCTATTCGCGAAAGAACAAGAGTAGAGGATTCAATTTAGCATTGAGAGAAAAAAATCACACGATAGGAAAGAATAGATGTGAAGTTTTTCCTAACTCTATAGCCTCTGGGGGATAAATACAAACGTCTCCGTACCGATCCCTCAGACTCTACTAAGCTTGTCCGTGAATTGTGAGGCCTAAGTAACATAGAGCTCTGATACCAACTTGTCACGACCCGGATTTTCCACCCTCGGGAGTCGTGATGGCGCCTACTAGTGAAAGCTAGGCAAGCCAATTATTTCTACTATTTACCTCCTTCTCATTTTTTTTATCCATTAACAGTTAAGAACCAACATTTAATAAACAATAGAATTTAATAAGCGGAAGACTGAATTGAAATGTTTAAATAATACTACCAATACCAATCCATAACAAATCTACCCAAGACTGGTGTCACAAATTCACAGACTGTCTAGGAGTACTACAAATAAAGGTCTCAAAAAAAGTAATACAACACTATCTCTGGGAATACATGAAAGAAACAGGATAAAAGATACAAGGAGATGCCAAGGCCTACGGACGCCTGCAGGACTACCTCGGTCTCCTGATGAATAAGAAGCAGCAATCTCACTGCGGTCTGAAAGCTATAGCACCGGGATCTACACAAAAGAGTACAGAGTGTAGTATCAGCAAAAGCGACTCCATGTGCTGGTAAGTGCATAGCCTAACCTCGGCGAAGTAGTGACGAGGCGAGGATCAGACTACCAAATAAACCTGTGCAGTTAAATCATATACAGCGGAAAATAAAGGCAGAAATTTTACAATTTAAAAGTAAGAAGGGGGAAGAGAGACATGCTGCGGGGATCTCAAGTAACAACAGGAAACAAATAAATAACCGTAAAGAATACCGTAACTCAAATATCAACAATAACCAGGAAATCAAACAAGTGCACGGCATCACCCTTCGTGCTTTTACTCTCGTCCTCACCAAATATCAATATCATCGGCACGACATCACCCTTCGTGCTTTTACCTTACATAATCATGGCACGGAATGATCCTTCGTGCATAATCACTCATATAAAGGCACGGAATGGTACATCGTGCGGCACGGCATCACCCTTCGTGCATTAACACTCTTTCACAAAACAATACACGGCATCACCTTTCGTGCTTTAACACTCTTCCTCACCAAAACAATGCACGGCATCACCCTTCGTGCTTTAACACTCTTCCTCACCCAAACAACAATCACAAATAATAAGGGCAAGGAAATAAATAAAATCATGATAAATCACAATGAAGATCCCGGCAAGGGAACAATATCAGAAGAAATAACATCCCGGCAAGGGAACAATATTAAAAGAAAAAACATCCTGGCAAGGGAACAATATTAAAAGCGACAACATCCCGACAAGGGAACAATATTAAAAAAAAAAACATCTCGGCAAGGGAACAATATGAAAAGCAACAACATCCCGGCAAGGGAACAATATTAAAAGAAACAACATCCCGGCAAGGGAACAATATTAAAAGCAACAACATCTCGGCAAGGGATCAATATTAAAAGCAACAACATCCTGGCGAGGGATCAATATTAACAGCAACAACATCCCGGCAAGGGAGATAATATCATAATCCTCTTCTCTTTTTCACATTTACTTCACAAATCAATTTACAACTTGAGCCAACACTCTACTATGCTCAATTACCAATGATACTTTCACAATTCGATTCACAACTTGAGCCAACTCTCCACAATGTTCAAATACCCATGATACTTTCACAAATCAATCCACAACTTGAGCCAACACTCTTAAATGTTCAATTACTCAATTTACTTCCACAAGCCTTATTCAACAATGGTAATATCACATAAGGCATGAACATTACAAAACGGAGTCACATTAATCATAGTATAAGACTCACGGGCATGTTTGACACCAATGTATAGATACACGTCACCATGCCTATACGTCGTACTCAACAATTAACACATAGCAAATAGGGCACAACTCCTAATCCCTTAAGCTAAGGTTAGACCAAACACTTACCTTGATGCCACGAATACAATTCAAGCCTCAACTATCGCTATACCCCTTGATTCCACCACCAATTCGCTTATATCTAGCCACAAGTTACTTAACTATATCAATAAATGCTAAATGAATCAATTCCAATGCATGAAAATAGATTTTCTAAAGTTTTTCCCAAAAAGTCAAAAATCGACCCCGGGCCCACATGGTCAAAACTAGAGGTTCGAACCAAAACCCGATTACCCATTAACCCAAGAACTCAAATATATAATTTATTTTGAAATCGGACCTCAAATCGAGGTCCAAATCCCCAAAATTTGAAAATCTAGGTTCTACCCAAAACACCCAATTTCCCCCGTGAAAACCTTTGATTTTGAGTTGAAATCTTGAGAAAAGATGTTAAAAATTAATAAAAACGAGTTAGAAATGACTTACAATCGATTTGGAAGAGTAATTATCTTTGAAAAATCACCCAAAGGTGTTTTGATTTTGAAAAGGTTGTAAAAATGGTTGAAATCCCGTCTGAAATTCATTTTAGCAGGTCTCTGATGTCACAATTGCGACCAGGGTTCACAATTGCGAACCCTTCAGAAACCTGTTTTTTTCTCGCATTTGCGAATTGATGTTCACAATTGCGAACTCGCATTTGCGATGGGAATGTCGCATTTGCGACAACTGGCACATATAGAAGACTTCGCATTTGCGAAGGGTACCTCGCATTTGCGAGGTAGTACTGGCCCTGGGCTTTTCGTATTTGCGACATAACTCTCGCATTTGCGAGCCAGGCTTCGCAATTGTGAAGCCTGCAGACCTGCAACATGCCAGCAATTCCCTAAGTCCAAATTTCACTCCGTGGCCTATCCAAAACTCACCCGAGCCCTCGGGGCTCCAAACCAAACATGCACACCAACCTAAAAACAACATACGGACGTGCTCGTGCAATCAAATTATCAAAATAACCTCAACAACTATGAATTAAACCCCAAATTCATGGAATCATTCAAGAACACAAAGATTTTCAATTTCTCAACTTTAATTCCGTTTTATACCAAACCAATTCCGATCTTTACCAATTTTTTTTAAATTCAACCAAATTATTATTTTAAACTTGTACAGGGCTCCGGAACTAAAATACGAGCCCGATACCATCAAATTCAAACATATTTTATTTCCAAAAACTCATATATATTCCAAAAAATAATTTTCTTTGAAAATTCATTTCTCGGGCTTGGGACCTAGGAATTCGATTCCGGGCATACGCCCCAGTCCCATATTTCCGTTTGCCCAAAATGTTGACCGAAGTCAACCTAAATTCATTTTAAAAGCAAAATTTATCATTTTTCACAGATTTTCACATAATGGCTTTCCGGATAGACGCCCGGACTGCGCACACAAATCGAGGTGAGACAAAGAAGAGGTTTTAAGGCCTCGGAACAGAGAATTTATTTTTAAAACAAGTGATGACCTTTTGTGTCATCACAAGGAGAAGTATGGGTAAAATACCCACGGGATTGATTACAAAGATATCGCATCTGAAAACATAAAAAGAAAATATAGGTGTGGGATGCATAATTAAAGACTACCAGGAAGGAAGACTCATTAATATCCACGAATATGAAAAGAAATCGACATAATCCCTGATTGTGCGCGATTGACTATTATTACCATAACCGTTCCAAATTACCCAAGTAACGGGCAATCAATGTAATAAATATTAGTAACCGACAAGAATTAAGTAGGACAAAATAGTTATATTTTGTACCCTTATATAAACCCCTCTTACCATATTTTGTACGATCATCAAGGAATTCACAGAATAATATTATCGATTGCTTATATTTTTACTTTTTGCTATTCGAAGATCTTATTCTAGAAGGAAGCTGCGATTATCAATAAGATTCTATTTTCTGTATTCTATCAATATTTTGTTTTCATTATTTGATATTCAACTATATTAGAAAAAGTAAAGTAAATTGGTTATTAGAAACCCGAATTATCTTTTTATTTGTTTTGACCACAAAAACTATTTTTTTGGTTAAACAGTTATATGCTGTTTGATCTCGTTATGTGATAGGCTTACCTAGTTTTAGGAACTAGGTGTCATCATGACCCTTAAGGTGGAATTTTGGGTCGTGACGGTTTTACAAAGAAATTATTTTTATATTCTTAAAATAGAATAGTATTATTAGCTATGGTTAATAGGGTCCTATTTTAGCATATCTAGGAAATTAAATTTTACCTTTATCAGGGTGATATAGTTTGTATTTAAATTTCAAAAAGAAAATTTATCCGTTAGAAAAATTAGAATTTGGTGCCATTTATCAATTTAGCCTACTAATTAACTAGAATTAACCAAAATTTTCATTTACTGGCATTAGAAAGCCAATAATTATATATCACAATAATAATATGTATATTACAATTTTATTTTCCTTTTTTTTATATCTAAAATATAAAATTATAAATATAGTTGTATTTATTATTTTTTATATCCAAGTGTATAACAAAAGAAAATTATTTGTACATCACAGTATTTAACATATCAATTAATAGTTATTTAAAAATGTATATCACCATTTTATTTTTATATCAGCATGTATATCAAAACTTATTTTCCTTCTTTGTATAGCTTCATGTATAACATATAATTTCTTGTATATATACACACAAATATATGCTAAAGATATATTAGTACATAAGATGAAAATTAAAACTATTTTTTATTTAAAAAAGGAAGATAGAAAGCGAGAAGAAAAAAGAATGAAGTTCTAATCAATGCCAATTTTAGGGGGAAAAAAGAGGAGGATATATTAGTTGTATATCATGATATACAATATAATATACACACAGTTATACATTGTGATATACACAAAAACATCAACAGAGACCTCTTTGTGAATCTCACGCCTCGACTACCATCACTCCACGACCTTACACCGACAGGTCTTTCATTTTCAATCACAAAAGCCACTATCGCATTCGACTCCTCAAAATCGCAATAAAGCTGTATCAGTTACACCAAAGAAAAAAAATTGAGATACGAAAAATGTGGGCTTTAAAAAATATTAAGTTCTATTTCTTTTAAAGTAATATAATTTGTGTTGTGTTTATAATTATATATTTATATGTGAAATGGGCATATAATCTTCCGTAAACCATAAGAGAGATAGAAGAGATAGAAGAAGAAATATATATGGAGAGATAGGGAGACGACAAAGAGAGGTAGGGGGAGGGAGGATACGGGAAAAAATAATAAATAGGAAAGTAGGGTTTAGGGATGTGGCAATGCCATTTTTGTGGGATATGGATATAGAACACCAAATTTTTTGGGTTCTTTTGGCAAACTTATCATAAGAAAAAAAATTTGTCAATTCTTATTATGTGTTGTCACCCGATGTTAATTAAGTACTAGCTTTTGTGTGTTAGTTGGGCCTAGATTAAGCATAAAACATCGAGGCCCATCACTAGCAACAGTATCCACAAAACTTTACAATACCCCCTAACCTCGTTAGAAAGCAGAGTTGCCTAGCTGTCGGCATATCTTTATGTCACCGGCCACATAGTCCGCATCGTCTTTCACGTCATCGCATTTGCCGGGGCTGAATCCCCATTCTTGAGCAATCGCCTTCGCTAAAAGTACTTCACCTCACCGGCCCTATTCGAAGCAAAAGAAGTACTTCACCTCACTTGCGAAAAAGTTGTTGGAGCTGAGCTCCGAATTATGAGAGTTTGCTTTTATCTAGAGCGGTTTGATCAAATAGGGGACCAGACCACTCCTAGTGTTTTCAGATTCTGGTCTTACCAAGTTGCCTTTCGCTAAGCTAAGGCTAAATAGCTTGTTTACCCTTCAACTGAGTAACAATTGGATTTATACGTAGTTTAAAGAATATGTGATTTAATTTAACACGAATGATCTAAGAATAGAAAATAATTGAAGTGAAGGAAAACAAAATGATCAAACCAAACGCGATGGATGATTAGGCCTGGCTTTATGATGAGAACTGAAAATTGTTTCCGATCAAGTCCTCGAATCGGGCTCAGTTGTAACTAAATCAATAAGCAGCTAAAGAACACTTTGAATAGTAATTAGGGAACAAAATTGCCTTTTATAGCTTTGATATGCGTGCCAACACTAATCTTAAAAATGAAAGGGTCTCCCCTTTATATAGTAGGGGAGTTTCAATCCTAGTACAAGTCTAAATAAGGTAAAAATCTTTCTCTTCTAGTATTGCGTTATCCTCTCATTACTTTACCGGAAAATCGGGGGTAAGTTTACCCCCAATTTTAACCGCACGCAGATACTCCCCTTACTTTTTGGAGAGCAGATTTATAGAACGACGAGAGGTGATTAACTGACTCCCGGTTCCTTCTATACGCTAAAAGCAGGTTGACGAGTCAGTTGAATTGTCCCATTAGTCCCGTTGTTTTGACTTCGGACACGTGTCAGCCTCCGGTTGACCATCCTCGGTAGGCATCGAATGCGAAACATCACGCATTAATTATTTCCCTCCTATAAAAGCTCTGGTTTCCTTTTTTCACTTTTTAACTTTCCGATTTCAAATCTTCTTGAGTTAACCTCGAAGTTTTTACTTGTTCATCATTCCCTCAAATCTTCACAAATTTTTCTTCACATCTTTATTTCTTCATCTTCAATCTTCAAATCGTCATACTTTGCTTTTTAAATCTTCAAGCTTGACCTTCAAATCTTCATATCAATCTTCAAACCTTCATATCAGCCTTCAAACCTTCATATTCCTAGATAAAGATGGCAAAAACCTCAAAATCAGTGCCTCAAAACAATGCTCCTTCAACATTTACCCTGGTCACAGATACCGAGGCAACCCTTCCGGTGGTAGCCACATCCTATCAAAGATTTTATTCCTGGAGGCTGCTCCACAGATAATGACTTTAAGGTCAAAAAATCCTCCAGACAAGGAGTTCGGGGTGAGGAGGTGGAGGTATATCTGTTCTATCACCAAGGAAACGCTCCAAGCGGTCCGGGAGGACTGCAAGTAGGAAAGAAAGGACGTAGTCATTCACCGTCCTAATGAGGACATCACAACGCACGTGGAGGGATACTTAAGCGTTTATACATATCCCTTCACGCTTGGTCCGATTGACATGGTAGTCCTCAACTTTTGTAAGAGGTAGGAGGTCTGCCTCGAGCAGATCCATCCGTCCTTTTGGAGGATCTTGACCCTCCTCTGTCACATTGCCAATAACACGGAGGAGCCCCAGTTCATGATCGCCCATCTACTCCATGTTTATAGCCCCTGAATCTTTCGAGGGGGTAAATCAAGCTTGTCCGACGGGCAAAGAAGGCTCCCTTCTCGAGCATCAATGAGGATAGAGACCGTGGCTGGAAGAGGAGATTTGTTCGGGTAAAGATTGAAGATCTTATTCCCTCTGAGTTCCTGCCATTCCCTGAGAAGTGGAACTCAACACGTAAGTTCATCCCTCATAAGTTGTCAAAAAACCCCTTTGAATTTACTATTCTTTCTCATTACCCATCTTTCCTGATATGCAGCGGTAGCGTGTGTCCCAATGCAGTCCCCCATTTCACATATTAGGTCGAGGGCATCTGCAAACAATTGAAATACTCCGAGTGCGAGTGGAGCAAACTTTCTAACGGCAAATTGGAGGCTCCTTCCCATGGTGAGTGTCCTTCTTCTCTTGATTGAATTTCGTATTTACTTTATCGTCATTTCGACTAAGTCCCTTTTTCTTTTCACATGTTTGCCCAAGACCACCGACCTTCGGGCAACTACCGAGGTCGTGGCCTCACCCCCATCTGAAACAACCCTCTGCTTCGGTACAACCCACCGCCGAGGCTGCGGTGAAGAAGGAGGAGAAAAAAGGAAGAAGAGAAGGTCCTCTGACTCTTCGGATGCTCCCACCGATGCCAACAAGAAGAGGATCTCGGTCAGGGTCAGAAAGAGTGCCAAGAAAAGTACTCATGCCAGGGTCCCAGGCCCTAATTCTCTCTATCGACTCAGGGACTACCGACATGGAGTTTGTCGTACACGAGTCGGTCGACGCTGCACAAGAGCTGGCAGTACAGGAGGGGGATGACCGTAAGGCTGAACCCTCCTCAGCTCAGGAGCCCGAGGAAGAACCTGTGGCCACGGCCCCTCGAGAAGCTACTTCGATTCCGAGAGAGACTGCCGATGTCATTGACATTCCGGAGTCACCATCGAACACTGAGCCTCTTTTTGATGAGGCTCAGGACGTTATAGAAAATCCGACCAAGGCATCCCGGACCGCGGATGAAGCCCTCAATTTGTTTTTTGAAGGAGTGAATGTCGGCATTCTGGAATATTACTCCAGTTATGGCCACTTGGAGATCCCAAAAAGGGATGTGCTACCGATGTCAGGCAGGCCGAGTTCGAGCCCAAAGCTTATGAAGCAGTTCCTCGTCCTGAGTGCGGACCCTAACCGAAAGAAGACGGTCATGTTTGCAATGGCGGCGGATACTAGGATGCTATCTGGGCTGGTCGGTGTGGCCAGCTACCTTAGTTCCTTGGTAACCAAAGAGGACCAAGTGAAAATGAACGAGGTGGATGTGCCGAGCCTCTTCAACGAGGAACAGCAGCGTCGAACAGCGTATATTTTCTTCCCCTCGTACCTTTTAAAGAGTACATTTTGCCTTAGCGGATTTTAACGATTTTGCCTTTTTTTCGGTGGTGATTCATCATGAGGGCTTCCACCGGTTTCAGATGGAGGTGAACTACCTTGAGTTCGAGCTCAAGGAACAAGTCCGACAAAATGACATCTACAAAGCTCTTTTTGAGAAAAAAGATAAGGTCCTCAAGGACCACTCCGTCCTCCAAGCCGAGCTGGGAAAAGCTCAAAAGGAGGCCCCAAAGGTGAAACGGGAACACACCCTTCTGATCGAAAAGGTAAGAGTGTTTGAGATTAATAACGAGAGGTTAAGTGCAAATGCTAACACGGCAACCTCACAGGACCAAGAGAAGATAGACATGATCAACAGCTTAGGGACGAGATGGACGAGGTCAAAGCCTCAGCCGAGGAGTTGAGGAGCAAAATGAATCTCCTTGCCTTGAAGTGGATGCCACCAAAAAGAATTTGGCATCGACCAAAGTACACCTCCAGGTGATGAGGGAAAAAGTCGACAAGTGGTCTCAACTGAATGAGGAGCTCCGGGCACAACTCAACTCGGCCATTACAGAACGGGATACTCTCGGACAAGAATACACTATGCTGAAGTCCAAGTTAGAGGCAACTTCAAACGAGGCTTCCAAAGTTTAGGACATATTGGCCCAATACAAGAATGATATGGAGGTAGTCGAGGCCCGTGTAATAACAAAGGCCAAGAGTGTGAAAATGGCTGCTTGGGGAGAGACCCTTAAAGAGATTCATGCCTAGAAGATTTACCTAGCGGCCGAGATTGAATAGGCGAAGAGGCTTGAAGTCGAGGCCAAAGCGAGATACCAGCCCGATGGTTCGGGCAGCGAGTCGGGCTCCGATGAAGACAAGGCGGGAAATGCCTTAGTTTATTTTTGTTTTTTCTTGTAGTTATTTTGCATTTTAGGGCTATTTCACAGTGCCTCTATAAATACCTTTTTGTACATATGTATATCAAGAATTTTTCTTCGTCTATGCATTGTGTCCTTTACTTTTCTGTATTTGCTTATGTCTAAGACTTATAATATGTCATCAATGCCTTAGCGTAGAATTTGATATCACTTAAATCGTTCGTTCCCTCAAAGCCTGGGTGAGGCCTGGATTAAGTAATAACTCTGAATTGCTTTGACTTCGTAGGACCCCATAAAAAATGAAGTCTTTTTTCATTTTGTGAACATTTTAACCGGACACAATTATTCTTTGTCAAAGATGGCTCTTTTCATGGCCGTAATTCAATATCGAGTAACTTGATCGGATCTGAAGTAATCTTTTTTGTGTATTTAAAAATATGTAAAGACCTTACTTTTTAAGTACCGACTGAGACGTCTCCGAGCCATTTAAGTTGGCCGCGAACCTTCGTGTTTGGGCCCTGCCTAGTAGGCTCGGTGCCTCCGAGATATAGTGGCCCGAATTTCCCGATCTTCTCATCGGGTAGCAGTCCCCGGTTTGGGGAGGCCGAAGGCTTAAGGGTTTTGAGCCCAACATTCATTCTAAGTAGCTTTAAATATTTCTTATGTAAATGTGAACAAATGAAACATAGAAGGAAAAATTATTTTATTACCTTGAACGTCATGCAAATGATCAACGGTACAAAAGTTATCTGCCATGATAAGAATGAGCTAAGTGTGCACGGTTCGTTTGACTGTTTGACCCTTACAACTGATCCTAATATTCAAGTCTCGGCTTTCAATATCGAATAAGAATGCTTTCTAAATTTCCAAACATAGGACTTCGGTTTTGACGTAGGCTGACTGAATTTTGAGGGCTCCAATGCTATCGATTTGATACGGACGACCCGCAGCCCCTGGTCTTAGATCGGTCTTCGAAACTAGGGTAGCACGCTTACTGTTGCCTCGTTATAAACCTTGCTATAAAATCCACTTCGGGAAAAAACCGGTCTAATGTAAAAAAGAATGCAACACGTGCTTTCAGACCTAATCCTTAGATTTGATTCCGGCTGAGTACCTACATGGGTTAGTTCAAAGCGTAATAAACCACAAAGAAAATTGTGTTCATACCTTAGCACTAGTACCGTATTAAGTGTGCCGCATTCCAATTGTTGGGTAGTCGCACACCATTTCCAGACTCGAGCTGGTATGAGCCTTTTCCGGTTATACCGGTGACTCTGTATGGTCCTTCCCATATCATGCCTAATTTCACATCATTCGAGTTCTTGGTATGCAGTGTAACTTTCCTCAATACCAAGTCCCTGAAATGGAAGTGTCGAAGGTTTGCCCTTTGGTTGTAATATCTCCCCATTCGTTGTTTTTGGGCTGCTAACCGAACTAGGGTGACTTCTTGCCTTTCGTTTGCTAAATTTAATCTCGTGGTCATGGCCTCGTTGTTTGACTCCTTCGTAGCATATTGGAACCTTAGGCTCAATTCTCTAACCTCTACCGATATCAAAGTTTCTACACCGTAGACTAGAGAGAATGGTGTTTCACTGGTACTCGACTTTGAAGTTGTTCGATATGCCCACAGGACCTCGGGCAAAATTTCTTTCCATTTTCATTTTGAGTCGGTCAATCTCTTCTTCAGGTTCTGCAGTATAGTTTTGTTTGTTGACTCCGCTTGACCGTTGCCACCTGGGTGGTAGGGTGTCGATAAAATCTTTTTGATTTTGTGATCTTCAAAAAACTTATGAATCTTGCCGCCGACAAACTGTCCCCCGTTGTCACACGTGATCTCGGCCGGTACCTCAAACCGGCATATAATATGATCCTAGATGAAATCGATGGCCTCTTTTTCCTTAACTTTCTCGAACGCCTGTGCTTCAACCTACTTGGAGAAGTAACCGGTCATAAGTAAGAGGTATTGGGATTTGACGGGTGCCCATGGCAAAGGACCGATGACGCCCATTCCCTATTTCATGAATCGGGTGGAGCATCTCCCACATTTGGTAGATCATTGGGGCGTACCTCTTAACATTCATTACACTTTTGAACAAATTCTTTTGCATCCTTTTCCCACTCGTTCCAGTAACAACCGGCTCTGATCAATTTTCAGACCAAGGATTCTGCTCCCGAATGGTTTCCATAGGAACCCTCATGTACTTCCCTCATCACGTAGTCGGTCTCCCTGGACCCAAGCACCTTTCTAACTGTCCGAAAAATGATCTTCAGTATAAATTTCCTCCAACCAAGCTAAATCTGGCCACCTTAGTTCGTAAGGCCCTCAATTTTTTTGGATCAAATGGCAATTTCCCTTTTGTGAAGGTAGTCTATGTATTTGTTTCTCCAGTCCCAATTCAAGCTTGTTGAGTTTACCTCAGTATGACCTTCCTATATCACCGAGTTCAATAACTGCACCATCGCTCCGGAATTGAATTCATCGGAGTCGACTGACGACCCTAGATTAGCCAATGCATCGGCCTCATTGTTTTGATCTCGGGGTAAATGTTTTGGTGTCCGTGAATTGATGCAATGTCACTTGCAACTTATCCAAGTATCTCTACGTCTGATCCTCTTTTACTTCAAAAGTATCGTTAGCTTGGTTAACAACGAGCAGGGAGTCGCATTTGGCTTCAATCACCTAAGCACCCATGCTCCTAGCCAGTTCTAGACCTGCAATCATAGCCTCAAATTCAGCTTTGTTGTTAGTCAATTTCACAGTTCTAATAGATTTCCTTATTACGTTGCCTATAGGTGGTTTTAATACGATTCCCAACGTGGAGCCTTTCGTGTTAGAAGCACCGTCCATGAATAGGGTCCCGAGGCAAGTAATAATTCTTTCTCGACCTCGGGGATAAAGGCCGGCGTAAAGTCAGCCATGAAGTCTGCCAAAATCTAAGACTTTATAGTGGTTCGTGGTTTGTACTCAATATCGTACCCGCTAACCTTTATGGCCCATTAGGCTTGTCGACCCGAGAGCTCGGGTTTATGTATAATATTCCTTAGCGGAAATGAGGTCACAACACATATGGGGTGACACTAAAAGTACGATTTTAATTTTCTAGATGCGCTTAATAAGGCGAGGCTAATTTCTCTATGTGCGGATACCTAGTTCCATCATATCCTAGGGTTCTACTAATATAATAGATAAGTAATTGTGTATATTCTTCTTCCCGGACCAGGATACCACTTATCGCTACCTCGGAGACTGCCATGTAGAGGTATAATTGCTAGTTCGAGGTGTGCAGAAAATAAGGGCTTGACAGGTATCGTTTGAGTTCTTCTAAAGCTTGTTGACAGTTCGGGGTCCAAGAGAAGTCATTCTTCTTCTTCAGTAATGAGAAAAATCGATGGCTTTTGTCCAATGACCTCGAAATAAATCGGCCCAATGCGGCTATCCGCCGGGTCAATCTTTGTATCGCCTTGGCGTTTTCAACTATGGTGATATCTTTTATGGCTTTTATCTTGTCCAGGTTGATCTCTATTCCCCGGTTAGACACCATGAAACCGAGGAACTTGCCCGAGCCAACTCTGAAGGCAAACTTCTCCGGATTCAGCTTCATGTTGTATTCCCTTAGTAGATCAAAGGTTTCCTGCAAATGCTTCAAATGGTCCTCTGAACGCAAGGAATTAACTAACATATCGTCAATATAAACCTCCATTGATTTTCCTATTTGCTCCTCGCACATTTGGTTAACTAGGCGTTGATACGTGGCACTGCATTTTCTAATCCAAATGGCATTACATTATAACAATAGGTGCCGCATTTAGTTATAAAAGAAGTCTTCTCCTAGTCACCCGTGTCAATCCGTATTTAGATGTACCCGGAATAGGTATCGACAAAACTCAACGTCTCGTGCCCGGCCGTTGCATCGGTCATTTAGTTGATGTTAAGCAAAGGAAATGAATCCTTCGGGCATGCCTTGTTCATGTCCTTATAATCTATACACATTCTAAGTTTGTTTCCTTTTTTAGGTACGACCACTACGTTAGCTAGCCAATCCGGTTATATAACTTCCCGAATGGAACCTATTTTCAAGAGTTTAGATACCTCGTCTTTGATGAATGCGTATTTGATTTCGGACTGCAGCCTCCTCTTCTGTTTGCCAGGGTGGAATTTCTTATCCAAGCTTAATTTGAAAGTTGTCACCTCTAGTGGGATCCTTGTCATATCTAAGTGGGACCGGGCAAAACAATCAGCATTAGCATAAAGGAAATCAATAAGTTTTTTCCTGAGGTCAAAGGTTAACCCCGTGCCCAAATATACCTTTTGGTCCCGCAGATACTCGATCAGTATTAACTGTTCCAAGTCCCCGATCGTTAATTTGGTGGCATCGGTATCATCGGGTGCTATAAAGGAGAGACCCAAAATCATCTTCCTCATTCATTGAGCGTTCTTCCTATTTACCCAACTTGGTCAGGGTCAGGACCAGTGATTGCTATTTGGTGTCTTTCTCTTCAAACAGTCCCTCACCTTTTGATGTTGTGATAGCAGACATAGGAACATATCCTCGACAACGAACATCTCATTTGCGGCTGGTGGTTCCCGGTAGACCATATTGATTCCGCCTGGCGAGGGAAACTTCAGCGCCTGATGCAAGGTCGAAGGAACCGCTCTCATGTTGTGGACCTATGGCCTCCCGAACAAGGAATTGTATCTCATGTCCCCCTTGATTACATAAAAGTTTGTTTCCTGGGTGGTCCCAACAGTGTTTACCAGTAGGGTTATTTCACCCTTCATTGTTGTCACACCTCCTTTTTTACTACACCCCCGGAAGGGTATAACAAAGGAGTTTTTCCAATTAAAGGACAATCGAAACGGGATTATTTAATGAAAGAATTCAGAGTCGCCACTTGGGAGATTTATGTTGTCCCAAGTCACCGGTTCAAATCCCGAATCGAGGAAAGGGTTGACTCTGTATTACAGTCCGCGAACCAGAAATCCGGGTAAGGAATTATGTTAACCCGGGAGAAGGTGTTAGGCATTCCCGAGTTCCGTGGTTCTAGCACGGCCGCTCAACTGTCATAATTGGCCTATTATCTGATTTAAAACATTTTTAAACCTATTGTGCAATTTTAAATCTTTAACCGCTTTTATTTATTTTTTTAAAGAAAATTGCAACGTCATTTAAAATATGTCTTGAACCACGTCACATAAATACACCCGCAGTCCGCAACACATTTTATCTAACGTTGAGATTTGGATTTGGGTCACATAAATGCGCACCCGAGTTTAGGAAGGTAAATTATATAAAATAACGCGCCTAAAGCAACTACGCGTTTGCAACTTTGCGAGGGCCATGGAAATTAAACTAAATGGCACACCTCAAACTCTAAGGATAAACAAGATTAATTAGACGAGGGCCATGCAATTGAAAATTTGTTCGGTACGGCACACCTCGACTTCCAAATTTTTAAAAGGGAATTCGAACTATATTCGGAGGACCATAAACTGTTCATGTTATCTAGTATAGCTCAACCCCGCTAATTGATTAAGGAAAACTTACAAGATTCTAATTATTTTGAACTAAAGATTATGCCCCACGAAATGACTTAAAAGCAGCGTATTAGAGACCCACAAATCCGAAGAAAATTACTTCAAGTAAATAACTGGACGGACCCCCTTAAAAAGTGAACCTGGAATAATAATAAGAATTCACATCCCACTTTCGAACAAACTAAATCACCAACATATTACATGACGTTTGAATCCTAATTGTGACCTTGCCAATAACAATGAAAACCCCACATAATTTTGCAAGTTTTGTGACTTGTCGAACCGTAAATCCATTGTTTGAATCACAGTTCTTCAAGAAACACAAATGCCTCACTTGCATTCTAAAAGACAATGCACTAGAAGACTGGGATACGAGACTCAGATTCTGAAAGAAGAACTAAGTGAAACATGAAACCTATTTAAACTAGATCTAAAGAGGAATAATGAAGCACACCTTGATCCCTGCTATAGGAAAGCAGATGTTCAGTAATATTGAGACTTACTACACAAATCAAACTTGGAAACTACTGCATTGAACCATCAATTCAACTTGCGTGCAAGGTTCAAATCCATACTACAGGAGATTAAACATTATACCCTATCCAACAAACAAAGCTCCAACTAATTCACAAACCAAACTTGCCAAATTATTACACCATTCTGTCTTACAAATGAGATTCAAACCAGGAATATAAATGAGCAAATAAAACATGTAAGGGAAGCATAAATTATATAGCAATTACATGATCTTAGAGGACAAAAGACTGAATTTCAACAAGCAATATTTGTCATTAGACTTCCATGTGAAAAGTACCAGGATGTTGAAAGAACAAAAAAAAGGGTAAGGAATTAGCAGTAGCAATAGCAACAATCAATAACAGAAACAATCAGTGGAACCAGCTTCAAGCCAAGAACTGATGTGCAGCAACCAATAAACCAACCAAACATCCTAAACAACCAGATTCAACCCATTTCAACCTCGGATGGATCAGAGGTTTTTTTTCCAGAAATTGAAACCTTTTGAAATCAGAAAAAAACTCAATGGAATAGTGTTCTTTTCAAAATCTCAGCCGTTTTGATTTTTATGATTTTCTATCTCTTAATCTCTACCTTCAAATACAAGAAAAGATGCCTTTATAGGCAACGCAATAGGGCACCCTTTTGAGAATTAGTTTTGCCCCCCTTAGTCCCCCTCCAATTTTTATTTTTGCCTAGATATCCTTATTCAGTTTTCAAAGTTGCAAAACAGTCCCAAAGTCAGCTTCCAAGAAGCTTCTCAATCTGTTACACCCTAGATTCCCTAAGCCAGCTTCCTAAACTACCCTCCAATATCCTTGTTTATTACTGCAGCATACCACATGGGTCAAATTGACCCAGGGTTCAGCCCCAAACCGGACTGATTTTCCTTTTCTTTGGGCTTTCAAATTAACAGAAACCCAACCCAATCTGCAAGACTTAAACGGGCCTAACCAAGGTAAAAAGAACCAAATATTCTTGACCCAGAACTTAACACAAAAAGAGGAAAATTGACTAACGATAAAAGGCCTACAACTAATAACAGCAATTGATAAGAATCTAATCATGCAATCAAAAAGCATTTGTTCACCAGACTAAAAAAATGGGGGAAGAAGGTAGAACAGTATCAAGACGAGAAACAAGAAGTGGACAAGAAAAGAAAGAAAAGACGAAGGAAGTGAATCCCCGCTTTACGCCTCTCGAATTCAACGAACAGAATAACCCATGAGGACAAGAACTCCGGCCGGCATCCGGGGAATCTGAGATGAATCATAACTTGCATTAATCAACAGCTTCTACCAAAAGCTGTTAACTAATGCTAGTTTTGACTCAAAACTAACGAAGAAAAGCGAAGAAGCAGAGCCTGACATTTCCGGCCTACTTTAGATTTGAAACTTAGGGAATTCTAAGGTATTTTGAAAGAAATTGTAGTGGGATATGAGATGAGGGAGGTGCAGGGGTTATCTGGTATCAACTTGGGTTTGATTGGGCACGCCGCCGCAGGGCTGAGATGGCTAAGAGGTGAGAGGCGGCGTAGGGTTCATGTTTGGTCGTTTGGACGGTCTTATGTGGTTGGGGTGGAGACTCTGGACCGTCGGATGAGGCCAAATCAATGGCTCGGATGAAACGAAATGAAACGATGTCGTTTGGTCTCAGTGGGGGAAAGAACGGGTCATGGGATTTGGGCCTGGGACAGGCGGGTGCAAAGGGGAGATGTTTGGGCTTGGTTAAATGAGTTGAAGACTGGCCCAAATCTCTTTCTCTTCATTTCCCATTCCTCCTTTCCAATTAATTCTTTCTAGTTCCTTTTCCTTCTCTTTTCTTTTTTCTCTTCTTTTTTTTTTATTTTCTCAATTTACAAAAATCTAATTTAATTCCTAGGACCTAATTAGCCTTAAAAACACCAATTAAAAGTAAATGATAATTAACAAATTAAAAGAAAAGTCACTCAAAATAAAAGTTAAAATTAAAAGGTGCAAATTAAACTATTTTTGTGATTTTCTTTTTTTATAAAATGACTAATTACTAATTAATTCTTAAAAATGCAAATTAAATCCTAAATGCAAATGCACATATTTTTTTGTATTTTTCATTAATTAAATAAAATAAACATGCATAGACAAATGCATGCAATTGACAGAAAATGCCACAAAAATCCACAAAATAGCAAACAATGAAAAAAAATTATCCTGTTTTGAAATTATGGGAGTAATTCGTATAGGGCAAAAATCACGTGCTCACAGCTGCCCCTCTTTGCTCGGAAACACGAAGAGTTTTCGTGCAAAGATAAAGTGAGCGGATACGAGCGATTTTTTCCCGTTTGAATACTCCGTGGGAAGCATTTTTGAAAGATTTGACCGCACCTTGCTTCCAAGGTTGCCTACATATCCTTGGCTAAAAAGGAATCAGGTCAGTGTAGTTCGGGAATGTTTGGTAGCTGGGACTACCATGAAGCTGTGCTTTCACTGCTGCTGCTACTGCTAATTGAACCCCTTATTATACCATGACAAAATAAAAAGAGGCTATACTAAAATATGATCTATGAATTACAAAACCTATCTATATCTTCAAACTTGATCCTGCAGCTCTTGTTGCCATGCTGACTTGTATTCTCCTAATGAAATTCCTCTGTTGTCGACTTGAATTGTAATCTGAGATGTTTTCCCTTTCTTCAGGTGGACGCCTGACTGCCAAAACTTGAACTACATTCTGAGATGCTTTCCTTTTCTCTAGGTGGACGCCTGACTGCTAAACTTGAAATGTATTCCCATGCTCTCCAGGCGGGCTCCTGATTGCTAAACTTGAAATGTATTCTCATGCTCTCCAGGCGGACTTCTGATTGCTAAAACTTGAACTACTTCTCCCTGTTCTCCAAGTGGGTACCTGATTTCAACAAAAATAGACAAAACAAAGAAAATTTTCTGCCCCAGTTTGGTAGCTGGGCACATATGTGAGTGTAAACTGAATCAGTTTACCAAATATTACTAAGAATTTTAAAGTTAGGTCCTATTATCCAGGGGGTCCTGACAACTCTTAATTAAACGACAATTATAAATCTAAGTTATATCTTGTAAATGTGTGGTTTTCGCTAAATCTTGTTATCTAAGAGGGTCTTAAACTACTCCCATTATCCAGGAGGGTCCTGACAATTCCTAATTAAACAACAATTTTAAATATCAGTTATATCTTCTAAATGTATTATTTTTGCTACATCTTGTTATCTAACATCAATCTTAAGCTAGGTCCCATTATTCAGGAGGGTCCTGAAAATTCCTAATTGAATCTTATCTCCAACAGGCGAACTTTAAAACCATTTTATATTCTTTTGGGGTACACTTATGCTAGATTATGTTACTTATGACTGTTTTGGAATTTAAACTAAGTCTCATTTTTCAGGAGGGTCCTGAAAACTCCTAATTGAATCCTATCTTAAACGTGCAAACTTTGAAGCCAACTTATATTCCTTTATGCTAAACTATGCTATTCATGATTGTTTTGAAATTTAAACTAGGTCCCATTTTCCAGGAGGGTCCTGAGAATCTACGGTCAAACCTGTATGGTGCCTGATTTTCCTTACGGAGGGTTTCTCCGAAACAAACAAAATTTTCTGCCCCTGTTTCAATCAAAGAAAAATTTTGTCAGTTTAAACTATGGTGGTTGGTTTGTGGCCTTGACTTTGAGGGCGATTGCTCCTTCACTTCCCATGATCGCTTTGATTTCCACTTGAAGACCCTGTTAGTTTGTTGACTAACCACTTTCTCTATCATCCTTATCACAGAGAATACCTCTTCTCTGTTCAGACCCAATACCTCCTATATGTTGCATTGCTCATGACCTGACATTTACCAAGCCCTTGTGTTTCACATGAATCTCAAAGCACGACAATTGCCACCCACTCATTGCGCATGTTGTTCTTCCTTGACTTAAACCACTGGCTCTGGCCTTGAGGTCTATTGTTCCTTCACTTTCCATGATAACCGATTCCCACTCGAAGACCTTGTTTGTTTATTGACTAACCACTTTCTTTGTTACCCTTAACAAAGAAAATACCTCTTCTCCGTTCAGACCCAATATCCTCTATCTGTTGCATTGCTCATGAACTGACATTTACCAACCTTTGTATCTCACGTGAACCCCAAAGCACGTCAATTGCCACCCCCTCAGTGTGTATGCTGTTCTTTCTTGACTCAAACCACTGGCCTTGGCCTT
Source organism: Nicotiana attenuata (assembly GCF_001879085.1). Classification (NCBI taxonomy): domain Eukaryota; kingdom Viridiplantae; phylum Streptophyta; class Magnoliopsida; order Solanales; family Solanaceae; genus Nicotiana; species Nicotiana attenuata. Next base: position 51,830,547 of record NC_031991.1, read on the forward strand.
GAGGTCTATTGCTCCATCACTTGCCATGATAACGTCGATTTCTTCTTAACAGATCTTGCTTGTCACTGGATTACCACCCTTTTTGTCAATCTTATCACAGAAAATACCTTTGATCCGTTCACCCTAGCCCTCCTTCTATTGCATTGTCCATGAGTTGATATATATACCAAGCCTTTGTATTTCACACGAATCCCAAAGCATGTTGATTGTTACCAGCTTAGTGCACTTGTTGTTCTTTCCGAACTTATGACGCTTTGATGTGCTAACCAGATCCCGTTTTGTGCAATTGGAAAGCTGGTGGCAAATTTTGAAGTCATCTCTCATTTTTTATTTCTCTCAGCTTTCATCGCATTGCGGTACCCGTGAGGGCTTTCATCAATAAGACTCTCTCATTTCTCATTTCCCTTGTTTGGACCGGAGTGTTGCCCCTAATATGATTCACCTCTACTTTCTTGCCTTGGCATCTCTCGAAAACTGATTGGAAGGTCTTTATCTGGACCGTAATGTGGGCTTTTGGATGGGGTTAGAAAGAAAGGGTATCAAAAGGCCCAACAATTCAAATGGGTTCAAAATTATAACTTTCAGAATCAGATTTCATACAAAAATCACAACTTCTGCCCTAGTTTCTTTGCTTGGGGACTTTTGGATTTTTACTTTGATGGGATCGAACCGTGAGGCTGCCTACGTATCCTTAAAAGGAATCAGGTCGAACGTAGTTCATGACATAGAAATTACTTTGTTGCTGTGAATTTTCTTTTCTTTTTCTTCCTCTTTCTCTTCTTTTCTTTTCTTTCTTCCTTTTCTCTTTGTTGTTTTGTTGTTTTTTCTTTTTCTTTTTCTTCTCTTTTTCTTCTTTTTTTCTCTTTTTCTTTTCTTCTCTCTTTTTTCATTCTTTTTCTTTTCTCTTTTTCCTTTACTTATCTTTCATGTTTGTGTTTCTGATTTTGCTACTGATTCCGAAAGAGGGATATGAAAGGAAACAAATAAGGCTCAAAAGGGGTAACAAAGGATAAAGTGTTTAGATAGTAGAACAAAATGCCTTCATCATTCCAATCGTCAAAACATGCCAAGTACAAACAAATACAATTTAACCAAAGAAATCATACATAATATCTTTTGACTGCATCAGAATTGATAGCCATATCCACACATTTGCCTTCTACATCTGTTAAATACAAAGCACCATTGGACAACACTCTGCATTTCAATATGGTTTCTTTATGTTCTATCTGCCCTAGTTCACACTGTTTGGGCTTCAAATGATCTCAAAATTATCGGCCCCAGTTTCACACAGTTTGGGCCTCAAATGATCTCAAAATGCCTTTACTTATTTCCCTCAAATGTCCCTATCATCTTCAAAATTGTTTCATTGGTTCATGACTAAACTAACTTTTGAGCCCAGGCTGAGGATTAGGCATGCATGTCATGTCACTAGAGTCGACAGAAAAAGGACTATAAAAGGAAAAGAGAACTAAACAAAAATGACTGGAAATAGCAAAAAACAAAGAATTGCATTAGACACACGGTGAAAGGGTTTGAACAAAACAAGCTAACTAAACTGGGGTCACAAACTTGGAACAAAACTAGGTAACACTAAATTAGTTGCTACGCCTAAAGGAACTAGGCAAAATAAAAGGATACAAGGGTTTGAGTCACAAGACAATATCCGGATTACAACCCTGAAATAACCCGGACTACAGAAATGACAACATAATAAACCACCAAAACTCCATTCCGGCTGACCAAGAAATGGAGCGTCTTTCCAATTGCCAAGCACGGTATCTTAGCAACTGAATTCTGCATCAACGAGATTAGGACCTTCACAAGTCTTCATCACATTATTCTTAACAAATTGCTTTTGGGTTCCTTTTGCCGGCTTGTTCTTAAGATCAACCTCTGATAGCGCTGAAAGCTTAGTAGCACGTGGGCCTCCGAGGCTCCCAGAAGAATTCTCACATTCCTTTTCAAAATAAATCATACCCACCATATGCGTCTCATTATGCACGGGTGATGGACTTTGGCTAGTGTCTGCTGCATCCGGATTTTGCACGACAATGTCGCGTGCATCAATAAGCTTCTGAATCGCATTCTTCAGATTCCAACACTTCTCTATGTCATGCCCGGGGCATCTGAGCAATATGCGCACCTTTGAGAAAAATTAAACTTCTTTGGAAGAGGGTTTCGCATTTTTATCTGGATCGGCTTCAACATGTCTAATTTCCTTAGCCTCTGGAACAGACTGGCATATGACTCTCCCAGTGGAGTGATATTCTCTTTCTCGGCAACCTCTCGTTCTTAAATGCTTGATTGGGCCGAAAACCTGATCCGGGAGGGTTTCAGTAGGCTTGTGGGGGTGGGTAAGACATTTGTGGACGTGGTGCGGGCCATTGCGGGCCTCGTGGATGTGGAGCATATGGTGGTGCATTGTGGATGGGGTATCGGGAAAGTGATGTACGATTTTGGGAGTTCTATGGAGAGAAGTAGTAGTGAGGAGGATGACAAGGATATCTGCGGGGTCGATATTGAGGCTGAAAGCGTTTAGCAAGAATGCCCACTGGGTCCTGCCGTTGGCGGGGCTCAGCAACATCTTTTCTATAAATGGGAGTACTGTCCCGAGGAACTTGTTCGTTCCATCTGAGCCAAAAGTCCCTAAAACTTTCCTTGGGTTTCTTTTCCATCTGTGATAGGGAGGAGTGGTTTGGGACAGTATCTATATTGTACTGAAAGTGTCGCACAAAATCTTGAGCCATGTCGCCCAATGTAGGCCACTTACCGACATATTGACGATTATGCCATTCAAAAGCTGCCCCAGTCAAGCTCTTACTGAAATATGCCATCAACAAGTCATCTTTCTCTCCAACACTTCTCATTTCACTGCAATAACCCCTCAGATGGGCTACCGGATCTCCACACCAATCATACAAGTTAAACTATGGCACTTTAAATCCCGCGGGCAGGCGAACGTAAGGGGACATAGAAAATTCTTTGTAAGCCATGTTACCCTGGTCTCCCATTCCTTGCTTATTCTTTAAGGATTTATCTATGCCTTTCAGCCTTCTGAATATCCCATCTCGCCCTTCTCTTCCCGTGAACGTTTCATTTTCAACACGAGGCTCATCCCGCGGGCCCTGTTTGCATGAGTAGGGAACCTTGTGGGCAACCTTTGAGGGGTAATATTGGGCATCATGAGCTTGGAGATAAGCGGGTGGATCTGGAGAGTATGGAGGATCATCTGGCATTGTGTTCGGAGCTTGGGTAAGGGCGGAATCTAGGAAGCTAGGTGGTGGCGGGGGTGGTGCCTTCCCATTCGTCCAGGCCTGATACATGTCCGCCATGTGTTGTCTCAACATCTTTACCTCTTCAATCAACCCATTGTCCTGTTCAACCAACCGTTTTCGAGCCCCGGTATCAACCAACTCAGTTATATTGTTGTCTGCCATTGCCTTTTGACTTTATGTTGTGGAGAGGAGTTACTAATTCGGGAGCCACAAACCAACCACCTTTCTGTACTGAATTGTCAACAACAAACATGTTAGTGATTAGATCTTAACAGATAGGCAACCGCACATTTGGGGAATAAATGCACCTAAGCAGTTAACCGTTCCTATTATGCATTTGATCGGTTGCTTGCGTCATCCCGGCTTTCCTTATTTCCATTTGCAACTTCCCTTTTCTCTTTTTTCCTTCTTCTTTTTTTCTTTTCATTCTTTCCTTTGCCCTCTCTTTATTTTTATTCTCTCATTTCCCTCTCTTATTTTGCCATTGCTTCCTTCTCACGATTTCTTATTTTCTCTCTTCTCTTTTCTTTTCTCTCCTATTTTTCCTCTCTTTTTCTTTTTCTCTTTTTTTATCACTTTTTTTTCTTTTGGTTATGGTCGAATCCTATGGAGATTGCCTACGTATCATGACCCCGCATGAATCAGACCGAGCGTAGTTCTGGGGGATAAAAATAAATAATAAAACATTTTAGGATTTTCAAATTTTAATAAAAATAAAATATTTTGATTACAACGACTCATCCTACCGAATCTTACCATAAAAACCAACAGACTCAAAAGGAAACTGACAGGAGAAAAATCAAGACTCATTTTGTCTCAAAAGTTATCACTATTTTTTCAAATATTTTCATGAAAATATTTGGCTTTGCCAATACGGCCTTTCAGCACTTCGAGGAAGAAGATTTTAAGGCTGTGTTCGCTAACCGGCCAAAACCTTGAAAAATGACCAAAGGCGGCGGTTCTTGCAAAAACAGCCTTCTGGCGCCCTTTTGGGGACATTCAGCTATTTTGACAAGAATGGCATCACCTTACTTATTTACAATAAATTTTTAGTTCTTTTGGGGCTATTGTTCAAAAAGGAAGTTGGACCAGATGGGGGTTGCCTACGTATCTCACACCCTGTGAGAATCAAACTAGCGTAGTTCGGGCAAATAAACCAACTATTTTTGAAAACAAAACCTTTTATTCTTTTTTTTTCATTTTTCTCAAAAATATGGCAGAGTTTCAGTACCATTTGGACATTGGTTTTTTCTTTCAAAACAGGTGATTACCCCTCTTAACCCTCACACTGCTATTTTCTTTTCCAAACTCTCCCCTTTTATTCAAAAAGCCGGTCAGCATGCAAATTCGAAGCAGATAAATGCACAAGTAGGATGCATCAGATGGTCTGTTATTTTGGGTACACCTGTCCTAGACGGACCCATCCCCTGTGTTGAGTCCCCTAAGTCAAATGCACATGATGCAAACAAACGTTCCTACTAGGGATCCGGCATGAGGCTGAGTTATTCTAGGTTCAAAACCTGGGCATATGTTCTAGACTTTGTACCCAAACGGACAACTCGAGCCGAGGAGGGGGCTATGTACCGGGAACCAAAAGGTCATCTGGCTTAGTAACTTGTCCGAGCCTCTTTCTTATTTCAAGGTATGATGCTAACAGAATAGGGAGTCTTGACCGGTGAGCACATCCCCGAAGATGAGAAGAGAAGGATTTCGTAGCAGTTTATATACAGTTTCAGATAATATCAAAGCGGTTAAAAGCAACATTTAGCACATTAGGCCCACATGTAACAAAATCAGATAACAAACAAAGCCAAATATAACAATTATTCTAAGCTTGAATTCTGAACCCTGAACCAAAAGTTCTGGGTTCCTTCCCCAGCAGATTCGCCAGAGCTGTCACACCTCCTTTTTTACTACACCCCCGGAAGGGTATAACAAAGGAGTTTTTTCAATTAAAGGACAATCGAAACGGGATTATTAAATCAAAGAATTCAGAGTCACCACTTGGGAGATTTATGGTGTCCCAAGTCACCGGTTCAAATCCCGAATCGAGGAAAGGGTTGACTCTGTATTACAGTCCGCGAACCGGAAATCCGGGTAAGGAATTATGTTAACCCGGGAGAAGGTGTTAGGAATTCCCGAGTTCCGTGGTTCTAGCTCGGTCACTCAACTGTCATAATTGGCCTATTATCTGATTTAAAACATTTTTAAACCTATTGTGCAATTTTAAATCTTTAACCGCTTTTATTCATTTTTTAAAGAAAATTGCAACATCATTTAAAATATGTCTTGAACCACGTCACATAAATGCACCCGCAGTTCGCAACACATTTTATCTAACGTTGAGATTTGGATTCGGGTCCCATAAATGCGCACCCGAGTTTAGGAAGGTAAATTATTTAAAATAATGCGCCTAAAGCAACTACGCGTTTGCAACTTTGCGAGGGCCATGGAAATTCAACTAAATGGCACACCTCGAACTCTAAGGATAAACAAGATTAATTAGACGAGGGCCATGCAATTGAAAATTTATTCGTCACGGCACACCTCGTCTTCCAAATTTTTAAAAGGGAATTCGAACTACATTCGGAGGACCATAAACTGTTCATGTTATATGTATAGCTCACCCCCGCTAATTGATTAAGGAAAACTTAAAAGATTCTAATTATTTTGAACTAAAGATTATGCCCCGCGAAATGACTTAAAAGCAGCGTATTAGAGACCCACAAATCCGAAGAAAATTACTTCAAGTAAACAACTGGACAGACCCCCTTAAGAGGTCGTCAAGCCTTGGGCTCAAATGAGTCCAATTCATGGTGAGGAATGGGTCTGAATCTAATTATTCCTCATCTGGGCCTGTGCTAGGCCCAATCTCATACCCCTCAATTATATGTTGATCAAAGAGTGCCAACTAACAGATACCAGCATGGAACAGGGAATCAAATTAAACAACGCTTATTCTGATTTTAAACAAAACAAAACGCTTGATTAAAAACTCAATTTCTAGTAGCATTTTTCATGCATTTTTTAAACCAGCTTTGCCATGCCGATGCCGCAATCATATTATACTAGTTATTTGCTTAAAGGGCAACCCCCAAATGATCGTTATTTTCTAAAGAAAACCAACTGAACCTGGAATAATAATAAGAATTCAAATCCCACTTTCGAACAAACTAAATCACCAACATATTACATGACGTTTGAATCATGATTGTGACCTTGCCAATAACAATGAAAACCCCACATAATTTTGCAAGTTTTGTGACTTGTCGAACCGTAAATCCATTGTTTGAATCACAGTTCTTCAAGAAACACAAATGCCTCACTTGCATTCTAAAAGACAATGCACTAGAAGACTGGTATACGAGACTCAGATTCTGAAAGAAGAACTAAGTGAAACATGAAACCAATTTAAACTAGATCTAAAGAGGAATAATGAAGCACAGCTTGATCCCTGCTATAGGAAAGCAGATGTTCAGTAATATTGAGACTTACTACACAAATCAAACTTGGAAACTACTGCATTGAACCATCAATTCAACTTGTGTGCAAGGTTCAAATCCATACTACAGGAGATTAAACATTATACCCCATCCAACAAACAAAGCTCCAACTAATTCACAAACCAAACTTACCAAATTATGACACCATTCTAGCTTACAAATGAGATTCAAACCAGGAATATAAATGAGCAAATAAAACATGTAAGGGAAGCATAAACTATATAGCAATTACATGACCTTAGAGGACAAAAGACTGAATTTCAACAAGCAATACTTGTCATTAGACTTCCATGTTGGACTACATATTTGCACTTCACATGTTATTCAGGATGTGAGAAGTACCTGGATATTGAAAGAACAAAGAAAAGGGTAAGGAATCAGCAGTAGCAATAGCAACAATCAACAGCAGAAACATTCAGTGGAACCAGATTCAAGCCAAGAACTGATGTGCAGCAACCAATAAACCAACCAAACTTCCTAAACAACTAGATTCAACCCATTTCAACCCCGGATGGCTCAGAGGTTTTTTTTCCAGAAATTGAAACCTTTTGAAATAAAAAAAAACTCAATGGAATAGTGTTCTTTTCAAAATCTCAGCCGTTTTGATTTTTATGATTTTCTATCTCTTAATATCTACCTTCATATGCAAGAAAAGATGCCTTTATAGGCAAGGCAATAGGGCACCCTTTTAAGAATTAGTTTTGCCCCCCTTAGTCCCCCTCCAATTTTTATTTTTGCCTAGATATCCTTATTCAGTTTTCAGAGTTGCAAAACAGTCCCAGAGTTAGCTTCCAAGAAGCTTCTCAATCTGTTACACCCTAGATTCCCTAAGCCAGCTTCCTAAACTACCCTCCAATATCCTTGTTTATTACTGCAGCATACCACATGGGTCAAATTGACCCATGGTTCAGCCCTAAACCGGATTGATTTTCCTTTTCTTTGGGCTTTCAAATTAACAAAAACCCAACCTTATCTGCAAGACTTAAACGGGCCTAACCAAGGTAAAAAGAACCAAAAATTCTTGACCCAGAACTTAACACAAAAAGAGGAAAACTGACTAACGATAAAAGGCCTACAACTAATAACAGCAATTGATAAGAATCTAATCATGCAATCAAAAAGAATTTGTTCACCAGACTAAAAAAATGTGGAGAAGAAGGTAGAACAGTATCAAGATGAGAAACAAGGAGTGGACAAGAAAAGAAAGAAAAGACGAAGGAAGTGAATACCCGTTTTACGCCTCTCGAATTTAACGAACAGAATAACCCATGAGGACAAGAACTCCGGCCGACATCCGGGGAATCTGAGATGAATCATAATTTGCATTAATCAACATCTTCTACCAAAAGCCGTTAACTAATGCTAGTTTTGACTCAAAACTAACGAAGAAAAGCGACGAAGTAGAGCCTGACATTTCCGGCCTACTTTTGATTTGAAACTTAGGAAACTCTAAGGTGTTTTGAAAGAAATTGCAGTGGGATATGAGATGAGGGAGGTGCAGGTGTTATCTGGTATCAACTTGGGGTTGATTGGGCACGCCGCCGCCGGGCTGAGATGGCTAAGAGGTGAGAGGCGGCGTTAGGGTTCATTGAAGGAGATAAGAGACAGAGGGGACTTTTGGTCTTAGGTTTAATGTTTGTTCGTTTGGACAGTCTTATGTGGTTGGGGTGGAGACTCTGGACCGTCGGATGAGGCCAAATAAATGGCTCGGATGAAACGAAACGAAACGATGTCGTTTGGTCTCAGTGGGGGAAAGACCGTGTCATGGGATTTGGGCCTGGGACAGGCGTGTGCAAAGGGGAGATGTTTGGGCTTGGTTAAATGAGTTGAAGACTGGCCCAAATCTCTTTCTCTTCATTTCCCATTCCTCCTTTCCAATTTATTCTTTTTAGTTCCTTTTTCTTCTCTTTTCTTTTTTCTCTTTTTTTTATTTTCTCAAATTAACAAAAATCTAATTTAATTCCTAGGACCTAATTAGCCTAATAAACACCAATTAAACCTAAATGATAATTAACAAATTAAAAGAAAAGCCACTCAAAATAAAAGTTAAAAATAAAAGGTGCAAATTAAACTATTTTTGTGATTTTCTTTTTTTTATAAAATGACTAATTACTAATTAATTCTTAAAAATGTCAAATTAAATCCTAAATACAAATGCACATATACTTTTGTATTTTTCATTAATTAAATAAAATAAACATGCACAGACAAATGCAAGCAATTGACAGAAAATGCCACAAAAATTCACAAAATAGCAAACAATGAAACAAAATTATTTTGTTTTGAAATTATGGGAGTAATTCATATAGGGCAAAAATCACGTGCTCACAGTTGTCTGGCATGCCATGTTGAACCCGTTCAATACTCGTACTGTCGGTATGATTCGGTCCAATAATTCCAGTTGTTCCACGACTCTCCATCAGATGATGTTGGCCGAGCTACCTGGATCAATTAACACACGCTTAACTCGAGATTTATTAATAAGTGCGGATATTACCAATGCATCGTTGTGAGGTTGAATGATGACCTCGGTGTCCTCGTCTCTGAATAAGATGACCCCTCCGGAACATAGTCCTGAGTGCATTTTTCCCTTGTGATAGAAACTTTGGTGCGCTTTATCATTGGCCTTTATGGGATATCTACTCCCTCAATCATCATATTGATCACGTGCTGAGGCTCCTCCTGCTTAATTTGTTTGTTGGCGTCCCTGTTTTTGAAATGATTTTTGGCTCCCTCACTTAGGAATTCTTGAAGATGCCCATTGTTGAATAGACGAGATACTTCTTCCCTTAGCTGTCGACAATCTTCGGTACTATGACCGTGAGTATTGTGGTATTTACATATCAAGTTGTGAATCCTTTGTGTTGGTTCTGACTGAAGTGACCTTGGCCATTTGGTCTCCTTGATGCGGCCAATGGCCAACACTATACTCGCAGCATCCATGTTGAACTTATATTCCGATGGTCTCGGTGCTTCTCTACCTACAAGTGATCTGTTGGAGTCGCTCTTACACATCAAACCTTGGTTTCTAGGACCTAGGCCGCTTCTCCTGTCGTTCCTGATTAGCGGCGACGGATCCATTCCCCCTTCTATCTAAGTTGTATGGCTGATACTGATCTCGGGTCGTCCTTGACTTCTGGTCCATAATTCTTTTAGATCTGTCATTCACTCAATTGGGGTAAATGACCCCGAGGGGTCCCCCAGCTGGTCGTTCTCAACCCTGATCTTTGACTGGTACATGTTATGAGCGTCGGCCCGAGTAACCACTGGTACTGTACCAAGTCTTTCTTCAATTGTTGAGAAGCAACAAAACTTCGAGGGTTGAGCCCTTGAGTAAACGCTTGAACCGGCCAATCATCTACAACCGGGGGCAGGTCCATCTGTTCCATCTGGGACAAACTCCCTAAGCATCTCTTTGTCCCTTTGCTTGACTTTGAAGAGGTACAATTTCCTCGTCTCGACCTTGATAGCGCTGGCATGGTCTTTAACGAAGGCATCTTCAAGCATAGAAAATGAATTAATAGAATTTGAAGGTAAGTTATGGTACCATATTATTGCCCCTTTAGATAAGGTTTCTCCAGATTTCTTCAACAACACTGACTCTATCTCGTCGTCATCTAGGTCATTGCCTTTTACTGTGCACGTGTAGGAGGTTACATGCTCGTTTGGATCCGTGGTACCATTATATTTGGGAATATCGGGCATTCGGGGCCTCTTCGGAATTGGCTTCGGTGTCGCACTCGAGGGAAAAGGTTTCTGAATGAACTTTTCAGATTCCGGTCCTTTTAATATTGGAGGCACTCTCGGGATCTAATCGACCCTTGAATTGAAAGTTTCTACCTTCTTGTAATTTTCCTCTATCTTCTTTTCGCCATATTCCACCCATTTTATTAGTGCTTCGAGCATTTTCATCACCTCAGAAGTCTCTACGGGTCCGAACTCATCTGGTTCTGCGATAATCCGTTCGTCTCTCTGATCGTCTTCTCTAACCCTCTCGGGTTAGGCAGTGTTTTGTGTGTGATTTTGACTCTGTAATTGTGTTATTGCCACTTGCTGAGCTTGTAGCATTTCAAAAGTCAATCACAATCTAACTCCCTCACCTTCCCCTTCGAACGCGTCTCGAGCTGATGTCCGGGTTGCCCTGCGAATGCTATTTTCGGGATCAGTCGGTAGGTTGATATTGATGGCAACTCGTGTGTTGGCGTCAACTGGGTCTGCGATTAGGACACCATTAGGATCAATAGGGGGTACGTTATTTCTTGGTACCACATTATTATTTTCACCATGGTCGCCTGACTCGGCGTTAACGTTCAAGTGAGCAGACTGAGAATTTGACATTTTAAATATACCTGAAATCAAACTTCAAAGAGCAAGTATAAAATAGGGTGTGTTATGGAGATTCATATTATATCACCATTATTCTTTGCTCCATGGCGGTCGCCAAACTGTTTACCCTTAAAATGAGTAACTATTGAATTTATACGTGGTTTAAAGGATAAATGATTTAATTTAACACGAATGATCTAAGAATAGCAACTAATTGAATTGAAGGAAAACAAATCAATCAAACCAATCACGATGGATGATTTGGCCTGGCTTTATGATGAATGACAAGCGCAAAACACACACTTAAATATGCTCGCTAGTCGAATATAGTAAAATATAGTATCGTATCCACAGGGATTGGAGTTAAATAGTATTATCGTAGTTAATAGCTAGATTGCTATCCAAGATGCTCAACAAATTAGAATTATGTGATTAAAACTAAAATTAACTAAGAGTCTAAACTATTGACTAGTGACAATCAACGCAAGTAATGAGCAAAAGAAGATATCAATGGGAGAAAATAGGGTTTTGATAGGATAGGTGCAAGATAATTGGTTGGGATCTAACTCTAGATAATTCACTTCTAATGTTTAACTGAGTCTCTCGAATTCACTTGGTTCTTAGTTCAATTGCTTAGTGGAAACTCTTCTCTCCATTAAGTCTCAACTTCACAAGATGAACTAAATTAAGCATGTGATAATATGCAAGAATTCGTAGTGGATTGGTCTTTAGGAGAACCTCTCTTGATTATCCTCCTAACTAGGTTTAACCAACAATTCACTAGCCTGTTCCGATTACTAAGAAGAATTAATGAAATCAGCCAACAAAATAGAATGCAAAGATATCACAAGTTATGCCTCTCTCGATTACATGACTAGTGAATATAGATGCAACGATTAAAATATCCAAATTGATTCAATATATAAAAACTAGAGTTATAATCCACAAACAAGTATCAGTACACCGAATCCATCAAACTCTAAAGAGAACTACTCCATAGATATGGAGATTTTCATCATAAATATGTTTAAGTTAAAGGAAAATATAAAATGATCCAAACTCGTGTCTTGAGTGAGGATTGAATGATGAAATCCTTGTGCTTTGGATTCTCCACCTCCTCCTTAGTTTCCTTAGGTCTAAGATGTGTCAAAATTCCCAAAAATAACGTTTTTACATGTATTTATACTAAGTAGGGTCGGGCTCAAACGAAACCATCTTCCCCTAGCCGAAATTGGATTGTTACTCTGTAAAAGAATCCACAGGCGCGCCGCATGGGGAGACGCGCCATGCGGTGTGGTAGTGGAGTTTATCAAGGAGCATGTAATTTGACTGGCAGCAGCAATTTGGGCAGCCGCGGCGCGTGGCGCGCCGTGGGTGTGGAAAATTCTCAAAGTCCGGCTTTTTCTTGACTTTTTGATATCCAGATGTGGTTCTCGACCCCCGAACACGATCTCGGCTTATTCCCTTGAACTGTTACTCAGACTTCAGATCTCCAAATAGCTTGAATTCGTTCCATAACATTTACATCACTCGGAATCACTTCTACAAGGCAAACACATAATTAGTGCACAGCTCAAACTCAATTAAAGTGCAGTAAATTAGAGTGTAATTAGCGACTAAAATACGAGATTATAGCCTACCATCACACCCCACACTTAAACCATTTCTCTTCCTCGTGCAAGCAAACTACACTTTATAAAGACACAACCTTATTAAACAACTCTCCTAACTCATCACACCAAGAATATTTAAAATAGACTAAGTACAATAGTGTAACATCCTCACCTCAAGACTTGACTCACAAATACCACACATTATTCACAACTCGCTCACTTACTCTAACATAGAGGTCAACGACAATACCTTTCCTTCATGAATCAAGTGCCCTCACACAACAATAGAGATTAGTTCTACACAAAATAAAAGTTAAGAACAATTAGGAACTTAAGATAGAACGAATTCACTCACTCTCAAAAACAACATTCATATGCCACAAAAGATTAACCATAGGCTTGCCCGTAGTGTACTACTCTACTAAGTGAGTTCATTCAGTCAAGGATCAAGTAGGACTTTAATTGGTTGTAATGTAGGCTGCGGGATGGGTAGGATACATTTAGATATAAGAGTGACTACACCTCCCTAAGAACTTTAATACATATACTTTACCTTTCAAAACCCACACTTATATCAATCCATACTCCACATTCACATCAATATGCATTAACTCCCTACTTCTTTAAGCACACTTACATAAGAGTTACCACTTATCAATGAATATTTTTCACTATAATACAACTATTTCTTTATTCATTTTCAATTCAAGTGGCTCTCACTTTTTCGCAATAGTGCACCTTTCTTCTTATTTCATTAGTTTCACTCAAAAGCCAGACCACCCACCCCACACTTCAACCTTTACTAAGTTCATTACAATTTTCAGTGCTCATGAGAGGTACAAGGTTCAAATAGATGGTCAACTCAAACAAATGGGTAAGGCTCGTAATGTGGTTGCCAAAGAAACGGGATTATAGGCTCAAAGGGGTTAACTAAGATACATAACAATTAGGTGGGTAAGCACAGATAACTGGCTCAACAAAGAAATGCCTATATCACTTCCAAGACTGAATAAAACTACGATTTCGCTTTGCAAACACACAGGAAAAGTTCTAGACATCAAATGCAATGCATAGAATACACAAAAACCTCACACACACATGGCACATAACTCACTCAGGATCGGACTCATCAAGACAATCTAGTCAAAGCAGTTAAGCAAAGTTAAGATCATACGATTTAAGATACTTATACAAGAGTCAAATACTGAGCCTAAGCATCACAACTAAAGCACTCAATATTCTCAAGGCATAATAAAGTCAAGAAATATTGCTTTCAATCCAAATCAAAGCACAAGGTTTCCTACACCTAAAAAAAATAAAAACTAACTACACCTGGTTCAAACAAAACCCTTGAAAAAGAACCGTGGACCAAAGAAAAACCAAGGGGGAATTGTTACACTACCTAACAAAAGAAAATATTTTCAGTCTTTTTCCTTCGATTTTAATACCTCAAGAAACCAGTCGAATGATATCCATCCTCAGGAAAAGTTGAAAATTTTTAAAATTTTATGGTTTTTTCAATTTCTTCTATCTAATAGAAAGCAAAAAACTAGCACGTATACATACAACATACAATTATCCCCCCCACCCCACACTTTAAGTTGTGGCACGTCAGCATGACATACAATTAAAAAGCATAAGGTAGAGAACTAGTGCACACATTCACGCAGACATCTTCTTCTCAGCCTTCTTGGGGTACACCCCATACTTATCTTTCTCAATCACTGCAGTTTTCTCTTTCAAGTTCTTCACCTTCCACTCAACACTTGCAGATAGCTTCTCCTTTTTCACCGTCATTTCTACATTCATCTCGAAAGTCATCGTCTCCTCACCCACTCTAAGTATGAGTTTTCTAGCATGTATATCTAATATTGCTTTACCCGTTACTATGAATGGCCTTCCTAGGATAAGGGGGACCTCCTTGTTATCTTCCATCTTCACCACTATGAAATCTATAGGAAATACAAACTTATCTACCTGCACCAAAACATCTTCCACTATCCCCTCGAATGTTATAGTAATTTGGTCCGCCAGCTGCAAAGATATTGGCACTGACCTTATCTCTCCAATATCCTTCTCTAGTTTCCTGTAAATAGAAAATGGCATTAAATTAATCGAGGCACCAGAATCACATAAATATTTATCAACGTTAAGAGTGCCTAAAGAGCAAGGTATAGTAAAACTCCCTGGATCTCCACACTTTTGTGGGAGCTTGTCTTGCAAGATTGCACTGTAATGCTCTATGAGCTTGACCACTGGTATCTTCTATCTTCCTCTTCTTTGTATGGATATCCTTCAAGAACTTGTCATAAGCTGGCATTTGGGAGAGAACTTCTGTGAATGGCAAATTTACGTTAACCTATTTCAGCATATCCAGAAATCTCTCAAACTGCTTGTCCAGCTTTTCTCTATAGAGCTTTTGGGGAAAAGGTAGAGCAGGCATGTGCTTGCTTTCTTCATTAGATTCCTCCCTTCTCAAAGTTTCCTCCTCCTTCTTTTTCTCTACTCCCTTCTTGCCTTTCTTATTCTTCTTATCATCTTCAATTTTCAGCTCCTTCCTACTTTCTTTTTCAGGTATCACCTCTTTTTGGATTGGAGTGGGATCTTTCAACACTTTTCCGCTTCTTAAGGTCACAGCATTTACCGTTTCTTTGGAATTCTTTTCTGTATTAGCTGGCAGAGTACCTGGGATTCTCTCAGATAATATAGTTGCAATTTGTTCCACTTGTCTCTCAAAGTTACACAAACATGTCCCAAGTTCTTTGATAGCTGCACCATGAGCATCCAGCCTCTCATCTGTCTTGACAATGAATGACTTCATCAAATATTCTAACCAAGACTAAATTGGCTATTGAGGCAAAACTACGGCCTTTGCTGATTTTGTAAGCCTGGGCTCCTTGTCCCTAAAATCTGGGGTTGTTTTGTTGCGGTGTACTTGATGTACCCCAGGTGAACTCCATGAATAACCGGGGTGCTTCTGACCCATTGCATTGAAGTTATAATTCCGGACAGCATTAACTTCCTCAATTAAGGCCTGACACTCATGAGTTAGGTGTCCTCTTCCACATATGTCACATATTGCATGAGGCTCATTATGTATCGAGGCTAAGGTCAGCTTCCTTATTTCTTTGGCCATGGTGTCAAGTTGCACCTGCACAGATGTGTTAGCATCAACTTGGTGAACACCATTTGATCTTTTTCTTTCAGCAATCTCAGAGGGCCACTGATTTTCATCTTCAGATAACTCATCTAGAATTGTGACTATCTCCTCTGGAGTCTTTTTCATCAACAGGCCTCCAGCTGCATTGCTCAACGTTCTCCATGAGGCTGGTGTCAATCCATCCCAAAAATCCTAAAGTTGCATCTAGAGTTCAATTCCACTATGTTGACACTTTCGCACTATCTCCTAAAACCTATCCGATGCTTCAAACATAGTTGCAGTCTCGTTCTGGCAGAAGTTATGGATTTCTCTTCTAAGCTTGACCGTTTGAGCTAAGGAGAAATATTCAGCAAGAAATTTTCTGGTCATCTCCTCCCACGTTCTAATTGATCCCTGGGGCAAGCTTCGAAGCCAGTGCTTTGCATCATCTTTGAGTGTGAAGGGTAATGCCCTTAAATAAACTGCATATTGTGACACACCATTGTATTGAAAGGTGTTCATAATCTCCTCGAAGTCCATCACATAATTGTTTGGATCTTCGTTCAACTTTCCTCTGAAGACACAGCTGTTTTGGAGGGTTTAGAGCAACCCTTGCTTCAGCTCAAAATTATTGGCTGCAACTGAAGGTGGTCTCACACTTGATAAGCCTTGGTTATATACCGGTCTAGCATAATCGCCAAGTGGTCTCCCAGCCGGGAGCTATGTTTCCGAACTGATCTGGAACCAAAGGCTGATTCTGAGAAATTCTCCGAGCCCTCTCCTCTTCGTAGACAATTTATGCATCTCGAAGAGCTGCTTCCTCAGCATCCCGAGCAGCTTTTTCTCTTAGATTCGGCTGCCTCTCTCGCAGCCAAATTGACATTATCATCATCTCCAGCCATATTTTCTTTGGTTGAGGATTGCCCAACCGTCTCTGTATTCTCGGGGAGATTTCTTTTCTTCCTCAACTGCCGCAGTTGTTTCTCGATTTTTGGTTCGTATGGTAGCAATCCTTTCCCAGAAGATAGAGTCATGCACCAATCTAACATGTGCATGCGCACAGTCAAGGAGCACCCAACCGTAAAAAGAGAAAAATAAAATAAAAGAAATAAATTCCTGAATTAGAACTACAAACTATTTCAAAGACTATTAATTTCCAATCACCGGCAACGGCGCCAAAATTTCACGAGCGCAAAACACACACTTAAATATTCTCGCTAGTCGAATATAGCAAAATATAGTATCGTCTCCACAGGGATTGGAGTTAAACAATATTATCGTAGTTTGTAGCTAGATTGCTATCCAAGATGCTCAACAATTTAGAACAATGTGATTTAAAATTAAAATTAACTAAGAGTATAAATTATTGACTAGTGACAATCAACGCAAGTAATGAGCAAAAGAAGATATCAATGGGAGAAAATAGGGTTTTGATAGGACAGGTGGAAGATAATTGGCTGGGACTAACTCTAGATAATTCACTTCAATGTTCAAGTGAGTCTCTCGAATTCACTTGGTTATTACTTCAATTATTTAGTAGAAACTCCTCTCTCGATTAAGTCTCAATCTCACAAGATGAACTAAATTAAGCACGTGAAAATATGCAAGAATTCGTAGTGGAATGGTCTTTAGGAGAACCTCTCTCGATTATCCTCCTAACTAGGTTTAATCAACAATTCAACTAGCCCATTCTGATTACTAAGAAGAATTAATGAATTCAACCAACAAAATAGAATGCAAAGATATCACAAGTTATGCCTCGCTCGATTACATGAACTAGTGAACATAGATGCAACGATGAAAACATCCAAAACGATTCAATACATTAAAACTAGGGTTATAATCCACAAACAAGTATCAATACACCAAATCCATAAAATCGTAAAGAGAACTACTCCATAGATATGGAGCAATTCATCATAAATATGTTTAAGTTAAAGGAAAATATAAAACGATCCAAACTCGTGTCTTGAGTGAGGATTGAATGGTGAAATCCTTGTGCTTTTGCTTTTCCACCTCTTCCTTAGCTTCCTTAGGTCTAAGATATGTCAAAAGTCCCAAAAATAATATTTTTACATATATTTATACTAAGTAGGCTCGGGCTCAAACGAAACCACCTTCTCCTAGCCGAAATTGGATTGCTACTCAGTTAAAAAATGCACAGGCGGGGCGCATGGGGCGATGCGCCATGCGGTGTGGTAGTGGAGTTTATCAGGGTGCATGTAATTTGACTGGCAGCAGCAATTTGGGCAGCCGCGGCACCCCACGCGCCGCGGGTGTGGAAAATTCTCAAAGTCCGGCTTTTTCTTGACTTTTTGATATCCAGATGTGGTTCTCCACCCCCGAACGTGATCCCGGCTTGAACCCCTGGACTTTTACTCAGACTTCAAAGCTCCAAATAGTTTGAATTTGTTCCATAATATTTACATCACTCGAAATCACTCCTACAAGGCATAAAACACATAATTAGTGTACAACACTAGCTATTAAAGTTCAAACTCAATTAAAGTGCCGTAAATTAGAGTGTAATAAGCGACTAAAACTCGAGATTATAACCTAAAACCAATGAACACTAAAAATTTGTTCCGATCAAGCCCTCAAATCGGGCTCTGTCGCAACTAAATCAATAAGCAGCTGAAGAACACTTTGAACAGTAATTAGAGAATAAAAATTGACTTTTATAGATTTGATATGCGTGCCAACAGTGATCTTAAAATTAGAAGGTTCTCCCCTTTATATAGTACGTAGGGGAGTTTCAATCCCTAAATAAGATAAAAATCTTTATCTTCTAGTAAATAGTGATATATAGTTGATATCGGGCGAGATTTGCGCCGTAATATCCGGTTAAGGGCGGATATTTCGGCCCCTCGTTTGTCCTGTCTAACCGTATTTCCCTTAACCTCGGTTCTTTACTTTGCTCGAGCTCAATGATTGGCCACGTAGGATTCTTGGCTCACCATTCGTCCTCTCGGGCTCTGATCTATGGGAGCCCTCGGCTATACCCGAGGCCATATTGGCTGGCGTTGTCCTCTCGTTCCTTTACCGAGAAATCGGGGGTAATTTTATCTTACACGGACACATAGCTAAATATCCCCGTGCTCTTTTTTCCTATTTTCTTTGATCTTTCATGTCTCGCTTTCGAAGCCACTGGGGAGAGAGAATGAACGATCGACTGCTATCTTCAGACTTTAATATCAGGACCACCTTTAAAGTTATTCGGTCTTGTTCCAAATCGGCCATTTATTCAACACTGCTACCACACTCTGCACGC
This sequence comes from Nicotiana attenuata, assembly GCF_001879085.1. Classification (NCBI taxonomy): domain Eukaryota; kingdom Viridiplantae; phylum Streptophyta; class Magnoliopsida; order Solanales; family Solanaceae; genus Nicotiana; species Nicotiana attenuata. Next base: position 51,849,677 of record NC_031991.1, read on the forward strand.
ATTTCATCAGCCAGCAGAAGTGTTTTTTCAGTTTATTAGAGAGAGTAGTTGCATCTTAACAAACTCAAAATGGCTTTCTCATTACCAATGGTTTTGCATGGGATACATTAACAGAATATTTGAGGAAAGAAATTAGACAAAAGATCTCAAAATCTATCTTTATGTTGGCTCTAGAATTTGCTCCTTGCGTATGTGCTTTTTTAACTCTGTATATAGGTGTCCGCTCTTTGTTTAATTAGCTTTCATGTGCACTGGATGCTCGAGCTGCAGGTTACCGCTCTTCAGTGCAAGCGACACTGACCTATTATCACAAGTCAACTTGTATATGTGAATTTGGGTCTGAAGCTGTAGAGGTTCTAAAGTTTTACTTCTTGGCCCAAATATTTTAGCGACATAAAAGTAGTGCATAACAGCACTTTGTATGACATGTTAGAGGCCCTGAAATTGTTGGATTCTGGTGAGACGGACTTGTTAACACCAATAGAGCTGATGTCTCGTAATGTCCTAGATATATGGGATATAATTGGCTTTCTAGGAGCTGAGTTACTCTCACAATTTGCCAGGGTCGTTTGGTAGGATATATAAGCAAAAATGATTCTGGGTTAAAAATTTAGTACCGCCTTATCCCTTGTTTGGTTACTCATCCTGTGTCAGTTCTTCCGGAATTAAAAATAGTACGTGATAACTTATACTTGTCAGAAGGTGGAATCGTAATCCCAAGTAAGTTATCCGGGATAAAACAGTAAAATTAACAATCCCAGAATTAATACAATATACCTAACAGTTAATAAAAAAAATATTAGGATAACTTATCTCAACATAACTAATTCCAGTATAACTAATTCTAGCATAACTTACAAGTATCTATGTTTCCAGTACTGCCCCGCATAATTTCTGGGTTTATATATGGTAATCTTGGTGTGAACAGTTGCAATAAATTTCCTCCCTGCTTGTTAAGATTTATTAGAAATGGATTTGAAATGAAAAGACTTAGAAACTAATAACAGCATCCTTAACCAAAAATTGAAAAGGAAACAAACAATTGAAAAAGAGACGGAAGAACAAGAATAGGCACAAAATGGGATAGTTCAACTCGTTAGTGAATATTTTTGCGAGTGATTTGTTCGATTTAGGAGTGACAAACGAGCGGGTCGGGTTGGATATGGTTCGGGTCGAAACCGAAAAATAAAAAATGGATAAATTATCCAATCGACCCATATTTAATACGGATAAAAAAACGGGTTAACCGACGGATAATATGGGTAACCATATTATCCATAAATACTTGCGTATGATCACTTTTAGAAGAATTCTTAGTATCTCTAACTTGAACAACTCTCAATTTAAGACTTTACAAATGTAAAAGTTAGACTCATTGGTTAACCATTGGTAACTCATTGATTATCATTTTCTAAATGAATAAATATGGTTCTTATCCATATTCAACCCGTTTTTAAAAAGTTCATTATCCAATTTATTTTTTAGTGAATGATATATGTGGTTTACTGTTTTCTTTTAACCATTTTGCCACTCGTAGTCTGATTGGAAGTAGAGGGTTAGAGGAGTGGTACAATAGTTTAGTCATAGATCAGTGACAAGAATATTCCCACCTAGCCATTAATACTCATTCATGCTTTCTCTATATAAATAGCTCGTTTGGCCAAGCTGTAAAAATCAGCTTATTTTGAGAAGTGTTTTTTTTAAAAGTGTTTTTCTTAAAAGTACTTTTGGTGAGAAACAGTTTGTATTTGGCTAATTAGTTTGAAAAGCACTTCTGAGCAGCAATTAGTGTTTGGCCAAGCTTTAAAAAACTGCTACTAAGTGTATTTTTCTCATAAGTGCTTCTCAAAAAAGTGCTTTTGAAAATAAGCTACTTTTTTCTACTTCTCCAAACATGATTTTGCTTCTCCTCAAAAACACTTTTTTTCCTTCCAAAATCTCGGCCAAACACCTCAATTTTTGGGCAAAAAAAAAACACTTTTGGCCAAAAAGAAGCTCGGCCAAACATGCTAAAAGCTAATAACACTATAATAAGATTTCCAATTATTTCTAGTAAAATGTCACAAAAATATCGGTAACATCTTTTTCAAGACTACTTCAGTCTTCACCCTTGTTCTTGTCAAATTCAAATTTAAGTAAATGTAAAATATAAAACAAAATTCATTGCATGTGACTAAATTCATTACAACAAATTCCAATTCCGGAATTAACTTAGGTCTAATTGCAATCTTATAGACTAATAGTCCTTCATACTAACCCGAAGGAAAAAGAGAGAAAAGTGAAGGCAAAAGCACAGTGAAACTTGAGAAAAAATTACAGAAAGTAAAATCAACTTTGCATTGCATAAAAGATTCTAGGTACAACAGATTATATCTCTCAGAATGTTTTTTTCCTGCTCTTTTCCTATTCAATCAAGTCAGCTCAACTGTACCTTAAAACTCTTCCTATTTCCCGTCTAAAAACTCTTTCCCCTACCAAGAAAACCAATTTTTTTTATAAAAAAAAACAAGCATATCCAATTAACTTCCTTTTTGCTACATCAAGTAATAGCTCCATACTACTATTGTGCACCAAAGTCCCACAAATGGATAGTGGCACCACTGGAACAAGCTGCTAAATACCTTTCATCTGCAATTATAGCATTTATATCACCAATTCTCTCCCTAATACTGTATAGATATGCTCCATGTTGTATCTCCCACACCCTAATCACATTCCCTATCCACATCAATGCATACCCTCCATTCATGCACCCAACAATTCCCCTTTGGTTTGCTCCTCTAACATTAAACCTGCATATTTCCTCCAAATCGTCCGCCCTACGCACGCTGGCCACGTCCCGGTTGTCCACGGCCACCAGCGTCTCGTTTCGGGCATCAAATGATGCCACTATGTGACCTCTTCGGAATGGTTGTGCTCTTATTATTATGCCCTGGTTTTGCAAGTCAATTACCATGATCTGCAGGCTGGTGCATGCCACGGCCGTCTCTTGGGTTGTCACCCTGATTCGGCCCACGAGCTCGGTCACCTCGGTCAGTAGGTGCCAACCCATTAACGCTTCTGGATCTGTCAATTCACCACCAACAAAGAGTAGCTCTTCTGTTTCCTTATTCCATATGTGAAATGCCCGCCCTGGAACACCTGAAACAAATGCAAAACAAAGTACATTTAAAGTTCTACGAATCTGTTGTAACTAAAATTTGTGCACTAGTGCCACCGAAGTAATTTGCCTACTTAAAGTATCTGTGTAGTTCCTTCGTCACCCACTTAATTTTTATAGTCAGTTGATCAGATTGTTATAGTCTAATTATAAATTCTAATATAAAAGGAGAAATAAAAACATTTATTTACTTCATTTCTGACCGTAAAATATTAGAGTAAATATACTATTACTACTTGCAATACCGTGAAGGGGTTAAAAAATAAAAAAGTAAAAAAAGTTGTAGCTAGTGGGAATACAACCAATGACCTTGCAAAAGTTTTGAACCCCCTTAGACTACTAAATCATGCTTTTAGGTTCAAAACATAATATATAAAGGTGAAAAATAAATTTTGCCTTATAATAACATAACAGTATAATTTTTCGGCCTTCCGCCCCTAAATCGGCCCTTCTTGCAATTGTGACCTTTAAAGTCTACAAGCCTAGGTCAAGAATTTGACCTTTCCTCAAAGGTCTACTAGAAGTGTTGGCCTAATTAATCTTTTCCCGATAGCACACAAATCAAGAAGTTACGATCCTTACCTTTCTTAATTTAAAAAACACTCCACACTTTTATTTTAAAAATTCAAAACATTTAGATCCTCCCTTTTAATTTGCTACTATCCACACTTGACATTTACGTGACCCAAAAAATAGACAAGTTATGAAAATTAGAAGAATTACCTGCATATAAGCCAACCCACCACTGGTCACAGCCAGTGAAATCAACCAAAGCACCATCATTAACTACGTCCCCTAAATGAGCACGTCTAGGTGGTGCAGCATCACCTATGACCACCACATGAATATCACCATCAAGAGAAGCAAACACAAGTTGAACATCAGACAAAATAATCCCAGAAACAGCTCTAGAGAATCGGCCTAGGCGATCACGGTGATGAGGGTGGAAGGTCGACAAATGTAGCCTTGTAGGTAGATAAAATAATTGAACCGAGCCGTCGGAGAACCCGGCGGCTAGATGGTGGTCAGACAAGGCTAAACGTCGACAAAATAGGCTGTCGATGTTGTTGTTATTGTTGTCGTCATTCTCGTTGTTTTCTGGCACGAAATGGAGGGTATTATATGTGTATCTATGGTGAAGGAAATTATTGGCTGTTTGGTGCCAATATATGTACTCCTCCCGCCATGTTTGACGGAGAAGGTTGTGGCGGTTCCATATCCGGCGGGTCAGGTTTTGCCATAGTAGATCGGAGTGTGACACTGCTTGCCATGTTGAACAAACCTGAATTTAGTGGCCATTATAAAATTTATTAGCAATTTCATAATCATACCATATGAAAAAGAAGAAAATAAGAAAAAAGCCCAACAAAAAAAAAATATTTGAAATCTTGATTATGAGTAATGAATGTTAAAGGCTCCATATAATTATACATAATAAAAATATTTCTGTCACTAAATAGTACAAAGTTAGAGTATAAGGCACATGCCACCATAAAGCCAAACTATGGTGTTTGTAAAGAGAAAGGTAAAGAAAAAAATACTAATAAAAAGGAAATAGTGTTTGTAATGCACTTTAGTATAATTAACGAAAGAACTAATTAGTTTGGGTGGATTCCGTCTCGAAAAAGGGCATATCCACCAACTATTTGAGATCAAGGACACATATGGGCCAAAGTCTTAACGAAGGGCAAATATGCTCAATTTCGTATAGCATAAGGGTATATATGGACCAACTATATGACGGTAAGGACATATATGTGCTAAAGTATAAACGAAGGGCAAATATACTCAATTCATATAGTACAAGGACATATTTGGACCTTTTCCAATACATATATATATATATATATATGGAGAGAGACACTCATAGACACACATGTAAAATCACAATTTTGAGGGCACTTTCACACTTTCTCATTGAAGGCATGCCTAACATGCTAGCTCACTTTATTTTCGAAAAGTTTTCACTTTTTTCTGAAATAATTATTTTGCCATAGAATTTTCAATTTTTGAAAAACTCAAAAAGGCTATTTTTAAAAAATTTCACTTAGATCACTCACAAAACTTCAAAAACAACCCAAAACTATATTTATGTCCAAACACAACTCTAATTTAAAATACCATTTTCACTAGAAAAAAAAAACTTTCTTTTGGAATTTTACGGTTCTTATGTCCAAATCTAATGAAGAAGAGAAGTGGGAGGATGGTGATGCATGGGGGAAGTCAGAAAGGGAGTCAGGAAGTAGTAGGGGCAGTAGTAGGCAGAGTAGAGGTAAACATGGTAGTCAGTCTTAGGGTACTACAAGATCTCATCATATGTCTCTCTACTACTGAAGAAGAAATATACTGACAATTTTCCTCCTTTTAATGACACCATCCAGGCTTAAAAACAAAGGTACTGTTAACACACACTAGTACGACCCTTAAATGCCTATTTAATTACCTACATCTCTCTACTTAATATTCTTGAACAATAGAAAGGGAGAAAAAGATTATCTAGTTGAACAAAAAACATTGGAAAAAAGATAAACCTGTGTATTTTAACATGTCATAACATTTTATGATTAAAGAATCCTTACACACATAAAGCTACAATATTTTTTATATTTTAAATAATTCACTGGTTGTCTATCTTAAACATTTATAAATCACATAAAGAATTGAGCTTTTATTAACTTGGAACGTGTGATTCCCCAGCCCAAAGTCTTTTTGGAGCAATAAACAAGGAAGAATACAGAAGGGACAAAGACACTCTTGAGGAGTCAAAACTGACAGAAGAAAAAGAGATTGACTTGTAAAAGAAACTCCAAACATATATATACAAAAAATTAAACAGGACAGTGACTAGTTTCTTGTGCACTTTTGTGGTCCACACATACACGAATACCATAAGCACGAGCATATCAGCCTCATCAAAAATCTTATACTATACTATACATATAAACATCGGATTGATGTTATAACTATTGCTTTCGATATAGAGACGAGACCCCCTTATCCTTTCTTTCTTTCATTTCCAAGAAAGGTAGCCTTATGGCCTTTCTCGTTAGAAGCGTCGAATCTTTATACTCTTTTTTGCATTTGTAACAACTTATATTTGTTTCTTTGACCATGGGTTCTTACTTCTCAAAAATATGGTCTTCTATACATCTTAAATTATATCAACAAGAAGTTAAAGACTACAATTTTAACCTATATTGTGTAGTTAGTGGTACCTATTAATGAGAACCTTTAAGTTAGTCTATCTAAAAATATACAAAAGTGACACAATAAATAGAGAAATGGAGCGACTTCCAATATTTGAATTTAACAGTTTAATTTTAGGATGCCAAAAATAGGGAATAATTCGGGATAACAAAATAGTCCATATATATAACAAAAAGATTTGGAGCATATGAGCTTAAACTTGGCATTAGTACATATTAAAAAAACAGTGTGATCTATTTACTGTCCTTTAGTTGCAATCTTGGTCCCACTTTTAATATACCTGAGAGAATGTGGGAACAAGAAAACATAATATAAAAAACCCAAAGGATTATGAGGAAAGATCAATGTTTTTGTCCCAATGAAAATGAGCAATAATTTCGGAATTTTTCTTCTTCCTGTCTCCACATTTGGTTACCAGGATCATACAATACAGGAATGTTGGAAAATTAAAGAACAAAAGTAAAAACTCTTAAGAGAGAGAGAGAGAGAGTACTCATAAGCAAAACCAAATAGTGAAAATGGTATGAGTACTTGCCCACATCTCTAACTAAATATACACATTCTGTTGGCAGTGTTGAAAAGGATCGTGCAATGAAAGGGAAAGGAAGTTGAAGAAACCAAAAGAACCCTTTTCCCTTATGACTATATGCTAAAAAGAGGGCCATCTAAGTATGGATAATCTAAAGGTGAAAATGATGGCAGCCTTACTATATATTCCCGTCAACAAGCACAAAATGAGAAATTGATGAAAGGAAAAAACAAAATTCAACATAAAGCTTATAAAAATAAGTCTGATCCACAAGTACAACCTTCCTCAGACTTAATAGTTTTAATGCTCAAATTCTTCATCCTGCAGGTCATGATACAGCTACTGCCTAGCTATTTGGACATATTTACATCATCCAGTACTTGCAATATTTCCTTTATGCATCGATATATGATTTCTTTTTACTTTTTCAGAAAATCTTTAATGCAAATCTGCATCTTTGCTATGTAACTACAGCCTATAATTCTCAGGTTCACTGGTCAAAGATATGCACAAAATCATCTTTAAACATGTTATTATGGAAAAATGATTACGCTAAATGTGACCAAGATTTTCATCACATCCTAACAACAACAAAACCTTATGTAATCCGACATGGCGTCTGGAATGTGTATGCGGACCTTACCCGAAAGACTGAGACCCTCAACTCAAGAGAGACGAAAAAGAAATACAGTAGCACCAAACATACCCGAAAGACTGTTTCGGTTAGACCCTCAACTCAAAACAGACGAAAAGAAATACAGTAGCACCAAACATCACAGCCTAACAAGAACCGCAAATAATACCCTAAATTAATTAGTCACCTGAAAAATAACAGATAGGGCTTGAGCAGCAGCCAAACGGCCAATGGAACGAGAAGCATCAGTGGCAACAAGCAAAGCCAAATCCTCCACGAAAGGCTCTGGCCAAACATCATTTCCAGCACGTCTACGGCTCCTAGAGGAAGAAGGTTCTTCTCCTCCTCCAACTCCTCCTAAAGATGAAGGTGGTGATGATGACGACGACATATATAATTAAAGAACGAAAATTTTTGGCTTTGTAACGGAAGAAAAGTACAGAAGTGAAATGTTAGCTAGAGACAAAAGGGTATTACAAGTAAGCCAAAAAAAAAAAACCAAGAAGGGCTAAGAATGTGAGTCTTGAGAAATAAAAGATCCTTCTAACTACTATTTATATAAAGAGAAGGGAGATAAGAAATACACAGAGATATAGGGTTTTCTTGAATGAATGAGTATAGTGTGTGTGTGTGTGTGTTTTGTATGTACAAAAGAGACATAAATTTTTTGGACGTTTCTTGATTTGTCAACACTTGGCCTAGAGCTCTCCCGTCCTGCTAAGACGGCGGAGGAAAACACTCTTCGGACCTCTGAGAAAATTATAACGGAAGGAAGAAGATGAGAAGAAACTGATGGTTTCTTCCATGTTTCATAACTTGAAGTCTTTTTCAGGTGGTAATTCGATACGTCCACTCGCTTTCTTCCTAGAAAAAACCCTTTTTTACTCCTTTGATCAATCGATTCTCTGTACTTTCTTTTTTTCCTTTCACTTAAGTGATTTTTTTGTACTTCTATGTTTACTAGAAAGTAGTGATTTTTTTTCTTGTGTTATTATGGACTAATGGAAAATCCAATTTCTTTCTTCTTTCGGCTCTTTTTTTCCCTCTAGTTTATTGTTTGCTTATGGTACGTGTAACCATTAATTCATAATTAGAAACTCCAAGTTTGTCTTCCAATCACAATAAATTTAAAGCATGCATTCTACTGCCATAAGTAAATACTTTTCTCTTTATAAAAAGAAATAAAGAGTACATCACTCTTTGAGTAAATTGAATATTAAATTCTAAAGTAAACTATAAAAAACATCCTAGTTTATTTACAAAGATAAAATATGGTGTTTATACTTGTAAAAAAAACGGCAACCTGGTGCATTAAACTCCCGCTATGCGTGAGGTCCGCGGAAGAGCATGACCACAAGAGTCTATTGTACGTCTCACCCTGCATTTCTGCAAGAGATTGTTTCTACCTGCTGTTTATTCGAAGAAAATTGATTTAAAGAAAAAAGGAAGCCCAATTCTACTTCGACCCACAAATATGATAGCAATTTCGTTTGGCTATTAGCCATCACCTATAAGTAAGGGTGTTAAACGGGTGGGCCGGGCCAGACTGGGTTGGGATATTTTGGACCCGTACGGGTTATGGTCCGGGCCGGTTACGGGTTGGGGCTTACCGGGTTTTACGGGTTCGGGTTCATCCGGATAAAAATCGAACCGTACGGGTTACGGGTTGAGGGGGCCGGGCCGGGTTTAGTGTATTTTTTAATTTTTTTTTTTTTGTATTTTGTATAACTATTGTAACTTATATTAATACAAAGTATTGGCACTTACATTTGCACTACTGCCGCACCGGCTGCCCTTTATTCGTGTTTATTTGATTGGTGAATGGCAAGTATGAGAAAAATATATATACTAAAAATAGATAATAATATTAACGAAATAGAAGAGTATTTTAATAAAAAATTTTAGTACAGATTAATAAATATATCTGAGTGATAATCTTAATGATTAATACATATAAAGTTAAAAAAATTAGGAGAGCCGTAAGGAAAATTATTTTCGTTCATAAGTGAGAAAAGCATTTTCGTTCTTGAAAATTTTTTGTGGTAACCAAATACAAGAAAAAATAATAGCATATATAAATTATTTTGTTCCCTAAATCTATTAACTATCAGGTTCCCACCAAATTTTGAGGAGGAGAAAGGGCGTTAAAGGGCATCCAATTATCTACTTGAACATAAATATTTTTGTTGTTTGCTTCAATCTCCTATATACGTCAAGCCGTCAGATCTGGCCCATATTAAAAAAAAAAAAAAAAAAATTTACCGTTATACCGGTCCGGGCCGGCTAACCGGTTCACGATCACTGTTCACTTAGCGGGTTGGACTGGTCCGGATAACCGGTATTTCAAACTTAAACGGAGCAACCAGCGCGACCCCCCTAACCCATCCCAACCCAGCCCACTTTAACCGGTCCGGGCCAGTTCCGGTTTTAACCGGTCTGGGCCGGTCCGGAACCGGGCTGGCCCGACCCGTTTAACACCCTTACCTATAAGGGATAGTTTGATTTGAATACGGCTTATGCTGGGATAAGTTATGATGGGATTAGTTAATTCAGGATTAGTTATCCTGGTATTGATTTTTATCCACTGTTTGATATGTTGTATTAGAAATGACAATTGCAAATTTCTAAGAAGAAGGTACAAGTTATCCCGGCACTAATTACCCCACTCCCTACAAGGTATAAGTTATCCTGGTACTAATTTTTATCCCGAGATAACTTATATCAGGTTTGCTAACCAAACAAAGTATTAAGATGGTATTAAAATTTTATATCAGCGCTATATCTACTTATACCTCGTACCAAACGAACCCTAAAGAATCAAAGTGTAACCAGTTAAGAAGATATATGGAAGTCACAATAAAAGAAATAATAAGTGGTGATTAAAGTAAAACAGTATTTGCATTATAAATGTTCAAAGTTCTACATATAATACCTTCCTGGCTTCCTTTATCTTAGTCGGGCCTCTCCCAACCTCAAAAAATAATCTTATAAAGCATAGTCGGAACTGAATTTCATTTTTATGTTGAACATCTAAAGTAGTTTGATGAAAGACTACATTGAAAATCATTATTAAGTGCACACATAATTTGAATAGAAGAGTCAGAAGAATTTTATGTTTGAAAGATGCAACTTATTGTGCTTAATTTTACGTTGATTATTGAAAATGAACATTCAAATCTCGTAACAATTCTCGGTGTATGCAAAAGCAGTATCGAAATTATTTAATTATCTCTAATGAAAATTCCTACTATTTGGTATGGTAATGGATATATACGAGGACCTCGGGTCTTGAAAAAGTCTTGAGCTAATGTCAAGCTTAAGAAAAAAGACAAAAAGAAAGAGAAAATAATATATTTAGTGGGCGTTTGGATATAAGAATTGTAAAATTCCAAAAAAAAAAAAAAGTGAAAAAAAATTCAAGTAAAAATGGTATTTGAAATTAGAGTAGTGTTTGAACATAAATATAATTTGGGTTGTTTTTAAAGTTTTGTGAGTGAACTGAATGAAAATTTTGAAAAACAGCTTTTTAGAGTTTTTTAAATTTTCGAAAAATTCCAAAATTCATATTCAAGTGAAAATTAAAAATTTTATGGCCAAACACTGATTTCGAAAAAAGTAAAAAAATTTCGAAAAAAGTTGAATTTTCTTTTAGATCCATACGGGCTCTTAATTAATGATTCTTCTTCACTCCTCCCTTTGGGAGTTCTTGCACTGTTGTGGGACAATGCTTACTTTTATGAAGTATAATTTTTTCGGTGTTTCTTTTCACCAGTTCAAAGCCTAGAATATTATTGAGAAAATTTCAGAAACCACTATGTTTTAGTGGTTATTAGCTAGTTGTAGCTAATATTTACTATATTATTTCTTATAGCTATGTTTTTAGATTTTTTAGAGTGTATTCGATGTATTTAAGTTACTGCATTCATGAATACAGTAGCATTTTTCGGCGTGAAAAGCGGATTACAGCTAGACAAATTATTGTATTCGACTGTATTCACGGCGTGAAACAGGGAATTACAGCTAGACAGATTATTGTATTCGACTGTATTCACGACGCAATTCATCGTCTATTCAACTGTTTTTAAACTAAAAGTGAATCAATTAACATAATAGACTCCTAATATAACTCAACAAACTCAATTATAAATACAAAATTTGTATTTTCAGTTATTAAAAAGATTCTCAACCGAAAAACACCCCAAAAATATAGCAATCTTCAGAGAAATTATATAATTACATTGAATATAGTTAAATACATAAAAATACATTGAATCATGAAGTATAGCAGGTCATCTAAGTGCAAAAACATATGAATATATACTTCAGATACATTTGACTACATATATACATCTGAATACATAAATTATATTAATTTTAAAAAATATATGAATACAATCATGGAATATAGCGAGACAGTGAATACAATGAAATACAGCGAGATACACTGAAATACAATGGAAAAAAAACGAAATACATGAATACAACGAGATACATTGAAATACACTTTTAAAAAAAGGTAACAGAATCTTCAAGTTGCTCAGCCCCAAACTCCGTCGTCTTATTCAAGAACAACCCTAATATCGCACCTCACGTGTATGTTCCTTGAAGGCACGAATCGGGTTGTTGGTGGGAGGCAAAGAAAGGTCGTAGAGTGGTGGAAATCAGGCAGACTTCAATCCATATTTTTACCATTTCAAGAAAAGCTTTCTGCTTGATTGATACAAATTGTGACAGATTATGTGCTCCTCAAAGGTTCTTTCCTTGACTTTTCCAGTAAAGACTCCAATTTTGCCCATCTTTATCATTGATTCTCCAAAATCCTTGAAGAAAGTAGATGCAAAAAAATTCCTGTTGACTACTCAGAAGAACGATCGGCGGAGGAACTGATGAGAGAGAATCCATGAATTTGTTTCACGGAGAAAACTAGCGTTGAGAGAGAGAGAGAGTTGAGAAAGAGAGGGCAGCGTATTTTATGGCTTAAGGGTTGACCATAAATAGATATTTGGCTATAAAAATCAAAAGGTAGACATGAAATATAATTTTTTAAAATGATATTTATTTAAAATAAATAAGGTATCAACCTTTGCTATAGGTGGTAACTATCAACTTTGCTGCTTTAATTCAGCCAAAAACTAATTTCAAGTTGAAAAGGCACGAAAAATCTTATAGTCCTTTTATCTTTATTCAAGATGTTGCATTTAATTTGACCACAAATGAAATGTATGATGTTTATTTGACAAATAGTCCAGTAATAGTTTGGAAAGACATAAAAATGATAGTTGAAAAGTTATTTCAGTTGAAGAATAAAAAGCTGAAGAGTATATTTTAAAATGATGTCACACATTTGAAACGTATGAACAAATAAAGAGCACAAAATTGAACATGAATATATTGTTTTGGACTCAAATTTTCAGTGTCACGCGATCTCAAATGGTGTCATTAGACGATTAGTGTGGAGAAGGAGAATCTTCTTCTCTTTTATGGATTTCAAGTTTACTCAAAGAACGTTTTCTATACTAGTCGCGAATGGTAGGATTTTTTTTTTTTTTTTTTTTTTTTTCTAAAACATCTATCTTCTACCGCTATGTAAGATTGCATTAGTCAGCAGGCATCTACAAAAAACTAATCTTGACTGACTATGCTATGTGCAAAACTTTACAAAAACAAGGTGTAATTACATAGCCTTTACAATTCTAATAGATTATCAAAAAGCAAACCTCCTGTAGTTGTGCCTGAATGAAACCATTTCAAAGGAGTCCATTCTATATGGACCTTTAGCGTAGTGAGGTAGATCAGAAGAAGAATGAAGGGTAGGGAATTGCACTTAGGTTAACATTGGTTAATTTTAATATTAAAAAGTTGATAAAGAGTGTTGCAGTAAAGTAAGCGAGTAAAGGCCGAAAGCAATAAAAAATGCATGAAATAACTGGATTGAATTGTATTGTTGGTAATAGTATGGCCAACTGCTCACCAATTTGCCATGAAGCAGCAGAGTCATTGCGGTAAAAAGTCGGTATAGCCTCGTTAACTACAGTAATCTTTTCAATTGCACCCATTTTTAACCATGGGCTGAATCATACAACTACATTCTATCACGCCCAATTTTGCTGAAACTCAATATCAGTATTTTAAAAAGCTTAAGCGTAAAACAGGATGTTTTACATAATATAAAGTGAGGTGTATGTATACATGCAACATCGGGGATAACGCACACCCGATTTCCCAGTAAATAAAACGAGGTGAGGGCATGAACACGTGAGATCGAAATCGAAGCTGGGAATTCTTTGTATCGAGGCCCGTGAAAAATGAATGAAGTGCTCACCATTGGACCTGATAAAACGACGCACCTCGGACTCGGAACAAGTTTTAAGACTTCGGGAAGCACAACGAACAGTTATACACGACGGGTAGAGGGCCTTGATATTCGCAACCAACCGGATATCACCGCGCGGATCTCGCTCGATGACGGTTAGGGATCAGCAATTAATGAGAAAGAAAGATTTTTACCTTTTTAAGATTTGTACTAGGGGTGAAACTCTCCTACTATATAAGGGAGGAGCTTTTCTTTGATAACACATGTTGTAACACGCAAACCAAGACAATACAAATTCATTTTTCTGCTTTCCAGCTATTGTAAAGTTCTTACGTCACCGTTTGTTCTTTATTCACAATTGGCTTCTAACTAAGGATGCGATTAAGGGCAAAACCACTGTTCAACCTAAGTTTGAATTGGGCCATAACATTACATTTGGTTTGATTATTCATTTTCTCTTTAACTCATTTATCCAATATTGTTGATTATCTGTGTTGAATCAATCCACATGTCCTTAAAATCGCGTACAAATTTAATTGTTATTCGTTTTAAGGGTAAACAGTTTGGCGCACACCGTGGAGTAAGGATAACAGTGGTGGTTTGATACAAATCTCCATAACACACTCTATTTTATGCTTGTTCTTTAAAGTCTTAATTTCAGGACAACTTAAAAATGTATTCTCAATCTGCCCACTTGAACATTGACGCTGAGTCTGGCCATCATGGCGAAAATAATAATCTGGTGCGTAGCAATAAGGTGCACCCTATTGATACCATTGGAGTCCCGGTTACAGATCCGGTCGATGCCAACTCACAGGTGGCTATCGACGTTAATTTGCTAACTGATCCAAAAATAGTGTTCGCGGAGGACCCCGACCAACAGCTCGAGAAGCGCCTGAAGGCGAAGGTGATGGGTAAGCCTGTGGCTAGTCTTCGAACTGTTGCAGGCTCAATAGGAAGCGATAGCACCGCTACAGAATCAAGGCCACGCCCCTAGCAGGGTCGAGCCCGAACTATCCCGGGAAGCACCAGAAGAAACGAACAAACCACCGAGAGACGGGGTGAAGCTGAGCCCGGGGTCAACCTCGAGATAATGAAAATGCTTGAAGCATTAACGAAGCATGTGGAATCAAGTGAGAAGAAAATTGAGGCCAATGACAAGAAGGTGGAAACGTACAATTCCAGGGTCGATCAAATCCCGGGAACACCCCCGATATTGAAAGGGCCGGATTCCATGAAATTTATCCAAAAGCCTTTCCCTCCGAGCGTGGCACCAAAGCCGATCCCGAAGAGGTCTTGTATGCCCGATATTCCAAAATATAACAAACCACGAATCTGAATGAGCATGTTACCTCCTATACATGTGCCATCAAAGGGAACAACTTGGAGATAATGAAATCGAGTCGGTGTTACTGAAGAAGTTCGGGGAGACTTTGTCCAAATGAGCGATGATATGGTATCACAACTTACCCCCAAATTCAATTGACTCGTTTTCTATGCTTGCAGATACTTTTGTGAAGGCCCATGCCGGGGCTATCAAGGTCGAGATAAGAAAATCTGACCTTTTCAAGGTTAAACAAAGAGATAACGAGATGCTCGAGGAGTTCGTGTCAAGGTTCCAGATGGAACGGATGGACCTGCCTCCGGTTGCAGATGATTGGGCCGTTCAGGCATTCACTCAAGGACTTAATCTCCAAAGCTCCTTGGCTTCATAGTAGCTAAAACAAAATTTAGTAGACTACCCAGCGGTAACTTGGGCCAACTTCTACAATAGGTACCAGTCAAAGATTAGAGTCAAGGACGACCAACTCGGAGCCCCTTCTGGGTCTGTTTATCCCATCAGAGCTGACGACAGATCTAAGAGAGCTGGCGATCATGAGCCAAGGCCGATCCGGGATCGGTACCAACCCTACAACACAGACCGAAGGGGAAATAGGTTCGGGCGTCACCCCACAAGGAACGAAAGAGAGGCGATCGAGGGCCAGTAACTGAGGTCTGATGAGCAAAAATGGTTTCGACAGGCTACTCGGGGGTAGGGAAGCGCAAAGATTATTAGTGTATAACTTCAATGTTGATACTACCAACATCGTATCACCCATCGGGCGCATCAAGGAAACCAAGTGGCCTCGATCATTGTAGTATGAACCTACCCAAAGAGATCCTAACTTGATGTGTAAGTATCATGGCACTCATGGCCACAGGACTAAGGATTGCCGACAATTGAGAGAAGAAGTTGCTCGGTTGTTCAATAACTGTCACCTCCGAGAATTTCTGAGTGATCGAGCCAAAAACTACTTCAGGAACAGGGACGCCAACAAACAAGCCGAATAAAAGGAGCCTCAACACGTCATCAACATGATCATTGGAGGGGTCGATGTCCCCCAAGGCCAATGATAAAGTTCACTAAAGTATCTATCACAAGGAAAAAACACACCCGAGATTATGTCCAGAAGGAACCATTTCGTTCAGTGATGAGGATGCCGAGGGAATCATGCAACCTCACAATGATGCACTGGTAATATCCGTGCTTGTCAATAAATCTCAAATTAAACGTGTGTTGATTGATCTAGGTAGCTCGGCCAGCATCATCAGATCGATGATCGTAGAGCAGTTGGGGTTACAAAACCAAATAGTGCTAGTAGTCTAGGTGGTTAACGGACTTAACATGGCATGTGAAACCACTAAATAGGAGAAACCCTGCCGGTGAACACCACAGGGACGATCCAGAAGACAAAGTTTAACGTGATCGAAGGGGACATGAGGTATAACGCTCTATTCGGAAGGCCGTGGGTTCACAACATGAGGGAGGTGCCCTCGACCTTGCACTAGTCGTTGAAATTCCCTACACCGGGAGAAATCAAGATGATTTACAGAGAGCAGCCAGCTGTAAAGGAGATGTTCCCAGTGACGAGGTAATCCCGGTGCTTGCAGTTTCAACGTCAAGGAATGTGGATCTGGCCAAGGAAGAATCTAAATAGCAATCACTGATGCCAGTCTCGATCGAACCGTAGAAACAAGGAATAGACGAGGAGGAAGACGTATGCAAGTAATCGGACAAGGACGAATGTGTCTATTAGGTCTGAAAGTAGGTGTTGCACTTTTTTTCCCTTGAACCGATTTTGTTGGACCTGGAAAGTTGTGTTGTTAGTCACCACGACTATCTGCTCGTTTTTAGCTTCAAAGACCTTTACATTCTTAACCTGTTTGGCGTGTTCCCGCTTTAGGGTCGAGGTTTCCTTCTGAGCCTTCTCTATCTCAGCTTAGAAAATCGGGAGGTCTTTAAGGGCCTCGTCCTGTTGCTCACTAAGAGCCATGTACATGTCCTTCTTCCGGACCTACTCTTTGAGCTCGAACTCGAGCTGGCTGATTTCCAAGCATAACCAGAGGAAGCTTTGGTGAAGCGCTGAAGCCAGTAAAATGATGAAATTAGTAAGAGGCATCAAAGGAAAACCTAAATGGAATTCATAAAGGGGTATGAAGGTGTTAATGCCTTACTCGGTTCAGCACCTTCTACGCCTCGTTAAAAAGACTTGACGTGCCCACCTCGTTCATCTTTATCTGGCCCCCCCGATCACCAGGCATCGGAGGTAGCTGGCTACATCCACCGAAGCAGACATAACCCGAGCATCTTCCGAGATTGTGAGAACGATTGTTCTCTTGCGCCCGAGTTCTACACTCGGCGCAAGAAATTGCTTCACTAGTTTTGGGATCGAACTCGTCCCGCCAGCTCTCGAGGGGCACGTCCTTCTTCGCGATCTCCAGGTGACTCAGCACGAAAATTCCCTCCAATGTGGGCATGCCCATGCTGTCAAAAATGGAGTTGAGGGGATCATCTGAACCCTGTACTCCTTCAATTGACTTTTCTTTGCCCGCTTGGGCCTCTTCGAGAATGAACTCGGTATAGGAGGGTGTCTCCATGATGTCAATCACATCGGTCGCCTCTTTTAGAATAGGAACGATTTCCTGGGAGGTTGGAGCCTCCATCTCCCCCTCAGTTTCCCGAGTCAGAAAGGGATCGACCTCGTGGCCCCCTTTATCGGTAGTCGCCTGCTCCCCAGTAGGGGTCGATCCATGGGCAACGAAGATGTCATCTTCTTCGGGCTCATCCCTGAGCCGGTAGAGAAAGTCGGGGTCCAGTACTCTGGACTTGGTATTCTTCTTCGGCTTCCGGACCCGGGTGGATGCCTCTTCTTCCTCTTCACCTTGGGATCCGGGGAACCCGAGGAATTTCTTTTCCTCTTATTCTCCTCCTCCATGGTAGCCCCGGGCTGTCCCAAAATGGAGGGCTCGACGAGTAAGGACGTATCCTCGTCCTCATCCAGTGGCCTAAGTTCGGTGGTCATAGGCAGAGCTATAAAATGAGAGAAAAGGTTAGCATTGTGTAAGTTGGGGGTGTAGTGGTAACTATTCAGTGAAGAACCTCACCATAAGAACGGACCTCTCATTTGCCGTTCGAAAGTTTGCGCCACGCGCGCTCGGAGTACGACATCTGCTTACAAATCCTTTCAATCCACTCCTTGAACCGGAGGATTGCATCAGGAACTTGGGCAAACAGCTGCACGACCGTAAATACAGTAAATGAGAGAAGAAATAAAAAGAAGATAATACTTAAGGAAGACGACACTTACGAGATGTGTTCCATTTCTCGAGGAACGGCAGAAATTCGGGAGGGATTAGGTCTTCCCTTACCAACCTCGGTCTCGATCCTCGTCAATGCTCGAGAAAGGGGCTTACTTGACCCTCCGCGTGGGTAGTAATATCGTCATTAGGCCCGAGGACGGCCATGTCTTTACCTTCCCATTTACAGTCCTCCCGGACTCTGGGAAGGGTATCTTCAATGACGGAGAATATGTATCTCCATGCTCCCTCGCCTCTGTCTTGTTGGCTAGTGGCCTTCTTGACTTTGAAATCATCCATGATAGAGCAAACCCCAGGTATGAAGCTCTTCAAAGGAGGCTCGTGAGCCACCTCGGGGGCAGCCACCTCGACGCCTGTGGCCGGATGGGAAGATGAGGGAGCCGCTTGTTGCGGTATAGATTTTGAAGTTTTAGCCATCGTGATCTGGAAAAATATGAAGATTTGAAGAAAGAGATGAAGATATAAAGGTTCAAGAAGCAGGGTATGGAGATTTGAAAAAGTTAATAGCCGTTGAAAAATTTGAAAGTAAAAGCTATGATCAAAAAGTGAAAGAAATGCAAAAGGTCGAAGCTTTTATAGGGGAAAAACAACCAGTGACTGACACGTGTCCAAATTTAGAACGACACGACTGACGGGACATTTCGGCTTATCCGTTACCTCGGTTGTAATGTATGAAAGAAGGAACCGGGGTTCATCTATCGTTTCCCTTTGTTTCAGCAAACCTACGCTCCGAAAAATGAGGGACTATCTGTATATGGGCAAAATCGGGGATAACACACACCTCGATTTCCCAGTGAATAAAATGAGGTGAGAGCATGAACACACGGGATCGAAATCAAAGTTGGATACTCTTTGTATCGAGGCCCGTGAAAAGTTAACGAAGTGCTCGCCATCGGACATGATAAAACGACGCACCCTGGACTCGGAACGAGTTCAGGAAGCACAATGGAATGATTATACACGACGGATAGAGGGTCGTGATATTCGCAACCAACCATATATCACGGCGCAGATCTCGCTCGATGACCGTTATGGATCAGTAATTAATAAGAAAGGAAGATTTAACCTTTTTTAGATATGTAGTAGGGGTGAAACTCTCATACTATATAAAGGGGGATCTTTTCTTTGATAACACACATTGTAACACGCAAACCAAGTCAATACAAATTCATCTTTCTGCTTTCCTGCTATTGTCAAGTTCTTACTTTACTATTTCTTTTTCATTCACAATTGGCTTCGATCTAAGGGTCCGATCGAGGGCAAAATCACTGTTCAACCTAAGTTCGAATTAGGCCGTAACATTACGTTTGGTTTGATTATTCATTTTGTCTTTAACTCATTTATCAAATATTCTTGATTATTTCTGTTAAATCAATCCACATATCCTTAAAACCGCTCATAAATTTAATTGTTATTCATGTTAAGGGTAAAATATGTAATATTCTTAACATGGCAATTAATAAGAAGAGACTGCCGGCTCGGAGCTCCCAGCTTCAAGCTTCTGTATGACAATGACTGTTACAAAAGGTGATATAGATGATGTTTATTTTAAACAAAAAAAAAACAATAGAAGCCTTACTTTTTGACTAAGGAAAAATTTTTATGGACCACATCTACATTTATACTCCTACGAGTACGTCCTAATTCCTATTCTCTTTCTCTAAGAAAAGAGCTGGATCGAGTAGTTCTCTGCTACACTAATGGTGGCAGTGCCATGCACCATGCTAACGTCTTTTCACTCTACAACTTTTGCCTTTAATATAATAATAATCTCTTCAGTCTTTAGTTTAGAATATCACAATTTCGTCTACTCTGGCTCTGTCACTCTTTGAATCTATCTTGTCTCTCCTTTCCTGATGCACCCTGGATAAGTCCAGCTTAATCCTGACTCACTGACTCAATATTGTGTATATTGAATTTGGGGTTCATTTTTAGCCTCAGAGTACAAACCTTTGGGTGCTCAACTGAACTGGCTCTAATATCTATAGTCTTCCTGCAAATTTAAAGAGAGGATTAAAAAAGATTACTGAGAAGCCAGTGAGACCTAGCTACTAAGCTACTCTCTCCAGGCTACACATATGAAACATGCATGGCAAGATTCATAATCATGGCCCGCACAAGCTCCCTACAGGATACGTACGTGATTTTAGATGGAAATGACACTGCGATATTGGGTTATCAAATCTCTCCTAAGATTCACATTTTAAAGGATTCTAGATAAGCATTACTTTTTTAAAAATATTGGTATGTTTTTTCAGGGTGGACTTTCGATCGAATTCATTAATTTTGGTTTAAATTTTATATTTATTTTAAAAGAATTATTAAAATATATATAAATTATTGATTTAAAATTTGTAATTTATAAAAAAGAATAAAATTTCGATCCATAAACTTTAACCCTAGTCTCCACCTCTATGTTTTTTATAGTCCTTCGATCTCATTTGATGTGATATATTTTTTTCTTTAAAAAAAAAATGACATCTTTTATATTAAAAATAATTTAATTTCAAACTTTTTCAACGTACCTTCAGTGATACTGCTATAGTCTTACAATCACAAAAGTATAATGGTATAATTAAAACTACTACTTATAGCCTCTTTGGCCAAGCTTTTCCGATCCTAGAAGTGTTTTTTTTAAAAAATATTGAAGTGTTTGGCCAATCTTTTGGATGAAAAAAAAGTGCTTTTGAGGAAAAGTAGAAGCATTTTTGAAAAAGTAGAAAAAAATTAGCTTCTCTCCAAAAGCACTTTTGAGAAAAATACACTTAGAAGCAATTTTTAAAAGCTTGGTGAAACATTAATTACTACTCAGAAGTTTTTGTTAAATTAATGGCCAAACAGGCTATTAGTAGTTTCAAAATTCTCCTTTTCCTTGATCTTAAACCCTACGACAAACTAAAACACTTATTAAATGGGACGCATGAGTAGCTGATCAGAACGGGACGGAATCCATATGTTCAGCTAATGCGAGTTTACGTCGGGTAAGCCTATTGTTGAGACAAATAATGTAACTTGAGTAAAGGGTAACTTAGTCTATTTAAGAGGTAGCGGATTAGTGAGTTAGTTAGTCGGTTAACAATGCATGCGATTGGTTAGAAAGATAGTTAGATTAGTTAGTAAAGTTGTGTACATATATAGTTAGTAAGATAATGCAAAGACATTGCATTCATTTCCTCTTCCACTGTTACATTCATTCTGATGCTCCTCCTCTCTTATCTCTTCACTTTTCTCTCGCTAATTAGGGCTTAATTCTCTCTCTCAATCTCCATTTCAGCATGGTATCAGAGCTTGAGCTCTGAATAGAAGCTCACAAATCGATCCTCCTCTTCCTCCTCTACTCCGTTTTCTTCTCTGCAGTCTCAAACAATTTAGATCTCACTTCTCTTATTCGAGGCCCAAAATTTTTCAACAATGGCGATTGATGACTTGGATCACGAAAATGCATCAGTCATAGCTGAAAATGTATCACATGCATCCTCCTATGATGAATTTGAGGAAGGTGTTACAGTTGCAATCACTCATCCATTATACTTATCTCCGGGAAACACAAGTGGAATCTCTTTTATTTCATTTCAACTAACTGGTACTGATAATTACTCCTTATGGCATCAATCTATGCGGATTGCATTACTTGGCCGTAATAAACTAGGTATCGTTGGTGGCAGGTGGCCAAAAGAACGATTTAGTGAAAAGTATTGGTATCAATGGGAACGATGCAATGCAATTGTGTTGTCATAGCTGATGAACTCAGTTGCACCAGCCCTAATCAGTGGTATTGCTTATGCCACTAATGCACAGAAGGTGTGGATGGATTTATAAGAAAGGTTTGACAAAGTGAATGACACTCGTTGCTACAATTTACACAAGGATATTGCTACCCTAAGTCAAGGTACTTCCTCTATCTTTGTCTATTATTCGAAGCTCAAGGATTTTTGGGATGAATCTGAATCTATTATACCCACTCCTGATTGTGATTCTGCCAAGACAAAGGAGATTATTGTTCATCCACGAAAGCAAAAGGTGTATCAATTCCTAATGGGATTGAATGATTCTTATTATCAAGCTTGTAGTCAAATACTAATGATGAAGCCATTACCTTCAGTTGATCAAGCATATGCAATGCTTATGAGTGATGAAAGCTAAAGGGATGTAGCTGCTTCTGCTGGTATTTTAGGATCCTCACCAGTTGTAAATGCTACACATTCTTATGATTCAACTGCACTATATAGTGCTAAACCTAGCTTCAATCCAAAATTTAGGAAGAACTACAATATTCAGTGTGAATTTTGCAAAATGAAGGGCCACAGTAAGAGAACTGCTACAAACTAATAGATTATCCATCAGATCATAAATTCAAAAAGAAAGGGGGAGCTGGGGCCTATAATGCAATGGTTAAACCTGGATACACTATGCATGTGTACTCCAACAATGCTTCACACCAGGTTTCTCAGCAATCTTCAATGCCTCCCTTGCCTACATATCAAAAGCCTCAACAAATCATGAATCAAGGAGTTGAGTATCCTCTTGTTGTATCATGCACAGGGTCATCCTAGCACTCGAGCTATAGCAGGATCCTCCTCTATGCAGGCACAGAGACCTTACACAGATTCCTCTCCACATGCTCAAAGAAGTGTTTTTCCTTTCACTAAAGACCAGTATGACCAGATAATGCAGATTCTGAACAATTCAACTTCTACTTCCTATGCTCAAGCAAATGTGGCATGTACTAGCACTACTCTCTTAGCGTCTACTAGTCCATAATTATGGATTATTGATACTGGAGCAACTAATCATATGGTGCCAGATGCTAACTTGCTTGCTAAGACTTCTATAGTTACTCCTTCTAAGCCTAGGACAATTATGTTACCTAATGGAGATGTCACTCCAGTGACTCACACTAGCGACAGCAATATTTCAGATAGAAGCACACTTAAAGATGTATTATGTGTTCCTCAATTCGAGTTCAGCTTATTATCAGTCTCCAAAGTGAAAAGAGACCTTAAATGCTTTGCTTCCTTCTATCCTGACTGCTGTTTCTTTCAGGATCTCTTCAGTGGCAGGGTGAGGGAGATTGGTAGAGAAAGAGATAGTCTATACTTTCTACAGAGATATGGTGGGAAAAGGCTCACTGCAGTATCATTAACTGCTGCTGGAATAAAGTCAAGGTAGGGTGACACTACAATTGATGTTGCCTTGTGGCATAAAAGACTACGGCATGTATCTAGTATTGTTCTTAGAAAATCTTTTGCTGCCAAAACTAGCTAGTATTACTGATACTATCAACTACTGCAGTGTCTTTCCTTGTGCTCGACAAGCTAGACTACCATTTCCTTCTAGTAGTATTAAGATTGTTGTTGCATTTGATGTAATACATCTTGATGTTTGGGGTCCATATAACTGTGCAACTTATGATGGCAATAGATATTTTCTGACAGTGGTTGATGACATTACCGGGATGACTTGGATTTTTTTTTTATTGAAACACAAATATGATGTATGCGTGGTGCTTACTCATCTAATTGTCCTCATTCAAACTCAGTTTAACAAAGTTGTAAACGCAGTCAGATCAGACAATGGCTCTGAGTTTATCAACTCTACCTGCACCTCATTGTTTCAGAAATATGGTATCATTCATCAAAGAACATGTGCCTATACTCCTCAACAAAATGGAGTTTCTGAGAGAATGCACAGTCACATCCTAGAAGTCACACGAGCTTTAAGGTTTTAGGCCCATATTCCTATCAAATATTGGGGGCATTGTGTACTTGCAGCAGTGTATCTCATAAATAATATGCTATCTTCTATTCTTCATGGTCTTTCTCCTTTTGAACTATTGTATGGGAAAGCACCTAATTTGAGTCACTTAAAAATTCTTGGATGTTTGTGCTATGCTAGGAAAGTTCATGAAACATACAAACTTCTTCCCAGGGCCAAGCCAGTTGTTCTCATGGGCTGCTCTGACACTCAGAAGGCCTACATTCTATTGGATCTCAACTCTCATTATTTTTTTGTCAACAGGGATGTATCCTTTAGGGAATATATATTTCCCTTCAAAGACATCACAGATACATCACCACCAATCTTCTTGGCTCCTGAGTTGCCCAGTTCTAGTGAAGAGCAGCAACCTTCACTTCCTCATGTGCCTGCTAGACATGAGTCTACTGACTCTTCTTCTTTGCCTCAGCCTGCAGCAGATGTGCTACCTTCTATTCCTTCGCCTATACGTCAACCTGCAGCAGATGGTCTAAGGAGGTCCTTGAGGACTGTCACGACCTCATAACCAACCCGGTCGTGATGACACCTATCATAAAACTAGGCCAGCCGACACAATCCCAAATCAAACCAATATTTCAAAGTAAAGATGTTTTAAGCTATTAATTAAATAAAATCTCATAACATGAGTCTAAATAACAAGTGCGGAAGAAACACAAGCCCGGCATCGGGCTGTCACAAGTCACGAGCATCTACTAAAGACTGTCTGAATACAACAAAGACTATCACAGTCTGGAAAATACTAAAACAGTCTAAGGAAGATAAGAGGGAGAAGAGCAAGGCTACGATCGCCATGCAGCTACCTTGCCGACTCCGGGTATCCGCGACGGATGATGGATCAGCGCTCGCTATCAAGACCCGCAACTCCTGGATCTGCACACAAGGTGCAGGGAGTAATGTGAGTATGCCAACTCAGTAAGTAATAAAAGTAAATAAAGATTGAGCAGTAATAAACACATAAATCCACGTCATAACACCACAGTAAGTACAGTATGTTTTCAAAACAGTATACAAGTCAAATCATCTCGTTAAAACCCAATTTCAGTAAAAATCCTTTGGAAAGTATCTTTTTAACAGTTTCAATAGAAGTTCAATAAAATTTAGAGTAAAAAAATGATGAAAACCATAAATAGCCCCTCGGGCAACATCATATCACTCACTCAGGGTACCCGCGCTCACTGGGGGTGTACAGACTCCGGAGGGGCTCTTACAACCCAAGCCCTATTATAGGCCATCTCGTGGCATAATGAATCAGGCCCTCGGCCTCTCATATATCATAAATTAGTACAACATGCTGCGGCGCGCAACCCGATCCCATGATATCCTCACAACACAGGCCCTCGGCCTTAATTTGTCAGAAACCTCTCAAGCCACTCGGGCTAACAGTAAAACAGGGTGCTCAGCCCAAAAATATCATTTTATTCATCAAATCAGAGTAAATAAGACTGAGTTATGAAATCAGTAAAAACATAGCATGACTGAGTACAGTAATCCAAACAGTGAGGATTAGTAGTAAAAAGCCCCAGAGGGTCCAAACAGCTTGGCACGAGGCCCAAATATGGCATTCAGCCTACAACATAGTAATACTTTCTAAAATACAAAAATATCAAATAGTTTCCAGTCAAATACGCAACTTAATAATTGCTACAGGACGGACCAAGTCACGATCCCCAACGGTGCACGCCCTCACGCTCGTCATGTAGCGTGTGCATCACCTCAAAGTAGTGAAATCCGGGTTTCATACCCTCAGGACAAGATTTACAGTCATTACTTACCTCAAACCGGACAAAACTTAACCCGCAACGCCGTTGCCTCTCGACTCAGCCTCCAAATGCTCCGAATCTAACCAAAATCAGTATATTATCGTCAATATACGCTAAGGAACGAATTGCACATGAAAATAATCAAATTAAACCAAAAATCCCGAACTGGACTCAAACCCGGCCCCCCGGCCCACGTCTCGGAATCCAACAAAAATTACAAAACTAGAAACTCCTTTCACCCACGAGTCTATACATATGAAAACCATCAAAATCGGACCTCAAATGGCCCCTCAAATCCCCAATCAAAATTTTCCAAAACTCAAGCCCTAGACCTTCAACTTCACCCCAAATTCCCCACTAATTTCATGATTAGGCAGTGGAAAAATTATCACAAACACAAAATACAAGGCCCAAGTAGCTTACTTAACTACAATCCCTCGATTCTCTCTTGAAATCACTGCTTGGATCTCCAAAACCGCTCAAAAATGGTGGAAGAATGACTGAAATTCGCGAAGGGGAACTTATATACTTTCTGCCCAGAACTTCCGCATCTGCGGTCCAAATATCGCACCTGTGCAACCGCTTCTGCGGTCCAACCAACCGCACCTTCGGTTTCTACTTAAACAACCAGGATCGCATCCGCACCCCAGTCACCGCACCTGCGATGCCGCATATGCGTAATTTTTGACCCTCCCCAAGATTTTACACATTTTAGCGTAGATATTTAGTTTAGGTTTAGTATCGCTATTCTAAATAATTTTGACTCTTTTACTTTATTTTATCACAAAATGAAAATTACAAAAATAGTTTCTCTTATTTAGCTAATTAATATTTTTATCTAGTTACTTTTAATTTATCTACCTTACATAAAATTCAAAAATACAAAAATAGTTCCAGGAATATTATCTTAATTTTACAATAATTTTTCTATTTTTTATCTTTTAGTATGATATTTGAAAAATACCAAAAACAAGTTTGTTTTAACGGTTAGTTTTATTTTTTAACAATTATTTTACTTAAGTAGGATTAATTAGTAAATGGTGTAGTATTTTTGGTCTTGTTTAAAAAGAAAGAGTATGAAATTTGAGGCTAATTTTGTTTGGTCTTAATTGAAAAGGCCCAATTTCGGATAGCCCAAAAAATATTGAGCTCATACTTAATGCGCATTTGACCTAACCTAATTCCTACCCCCTATAAAATAATACCTAAATCCTATACCTAGACCTAGACCTAGCTAAGAAAAAAATCCCTAGACAACAAAAAATGGAAGAACATAATTCCAAAGATATCCATTGTCCTCAATTTTTTCCATCGCATAGTTTTCCTTGACATAGACTCCGATTTCCTTTTAACGACATCAGAATCAATTGATAAACCGTGCAGAATAGCACCAAATTTTTCCTCAACCTTTGGCGGATCAACAGGGATGTCAGATTCAGCTTCCACATTTGCTTGTATCCTCCGACCTTGACATGGAAGAAGGAACAAAAGGCATAACAGAAACAGGACGGAAGGGATCGTCCACTTCCTCATTTGTATTCAGTCGATGGATTTCGCTCTCTCAATTCAGTAACCAAAGAAAAAGATTTTGAAAATTTGGATTCCCCAGCAAAACCCAGAGTCCATATATTACTTAAATCAGCAAGAAGCTGCCGAAATTGATGAGATACTTATGGGCCCTATTGGTTTCAGTGTTGATCAACTTATGGAACTGGTTGGCTTGAGTGTTGCCACTGCAATTGCAGAGGGGTTAGTTCGTTGAGGCTTTATGGCAGCGTGTGAGCGAGATTGAATTGGGATTGAAGGAGGAGTTTGATTGGGGTCGCGTTTGGGTTTCGAGTTTTCCGGTGCCGATTCGAGGTTTCGGTTTGTAATTTCGATGTTTCAGTCCAAGGATTGTTGCTTTGTTTAGCCCGATTGGCTTGCAATTTTCAGATTTATTCGTCAATAAAAGGTCCATTTCTCAATTTTATTCTCATGTCATTGTGTTATAATAGCTTGGTGCGCGTGTTGATTTGTGATTCTACGTTGTTTGAGTAGCATGTCTTAGTTTTCCTTTAAATTGTTTTAATTAGTTTTTATTTCGATTGTGATGCATGTAGTCTTGGGTTCTTGACAAAATTCTTTTAATCGGGTAGATGAAAAAATTGGAGTTGTTTCTTTCTTGGCAAGGAATAAGAATGGGCTATAAGGTAGGCCTTGGACCATAAGGAATCTGGGCAAGTAATAGATCATGTTAGCTAGCCTATTTACTCCCCAATAATACCATATCCATACATTTGGCTTCACAATAATCTCAAAGTTTAGGAAGAATTATGAATATGATTAGTACACTTTAGACGCATTTTAAATTTATCATCGTGATTGTGTACACGTTTGCGTGACATAATTATGATTTTTAAAATAAATCGAGGTATGCGTTCGCGCAACTTCGACCAAAATTTCTTAATAATAATAAAGCGTGATTAATTGTGGACACGTACACGTGGCATGATTTTTTACGTGCCAAATGAAATGAGTATACGTACGCGTGACTCGTTTTAGGATAATTTCTTAATTAAAAGAGGTAAATGCACATAGGTTCTAAAATAAGTAATTAAACAATTTAATTGAGCCAGGTATGATTAAAGTGACCGTGCTAAAACCACGGAATCCGGGAATGCCTAACACCTTCTCCCGGTTTAACAGAATTCCTTACCCGGATTTTTGTATTTCGCGGACTGTAAAACAGAGTCAAACTTTCTCGATTCGGAATTTTAAACCGGTGAATTGGGACACCATAAATTATCCCAAGTGGCGACTCTGAATTTGAATAAATAATCTCGTTTCGAGTATTGTCACTTTAATTGGAAAAACTCCCTTATGCCCTTTCCGGGTGTAAAAAAGGAGGTGTGACAGCTCTGGCGACTCTACTGGGGACAGAACCCGGAACTTCTTGTTCAGAGTTGAAGAATTCGAGCTTGTTAATGTGATTTTTACTTGGCTTTATTGTTTGTTGATATTACTGTATTTGTGGACCTAATGTGCTAATTGCCGCTTATTTACCGCTTTGATATTATTTGAACTGTATTAAACTGTCTTCTTATGCCTCCCTTTTGAGTCTTCTAAAAATATGGTGCACACGTACGCGTAGCCCACTTTTTTTGTTAGATGTCATACCAAATAGAACGAGGCTTGGGTGAGAAACAAGGCCGGGTAGACTTTCGTGCTCTCGGTATGTTGCCCCCACCTCGGCTCGAGCTGTCCGCTCGGGTAAGCCAGGTCTAGAACACACCCCTAGGGTTTCAAACCTAGAATAACATAGCCTCATGACGGATCTCTAGTAGGAACGTTTGTTTGCATCACGTGCATTTGACTTAGGGGACTCAACGCAGGGGTTGGGTCCGTCTAGGACAAGTGTACCCGAAATGAAAGACTATCCTGATGCATGTTACGTGCTATTTGTACATTTGTTTGCTTTGGCTTGTATGTTGACCGGCTAAGGAAAGAAAAATAACAGAAAAAACAAGAGTGAGGTAGGATAAAGAATTCACCCGGTTCTGAAAGTCCCGCTATTTGAAAATGCCTCAAAACTCTGCCAAAATTTTTGAAAAAAAAAAGAGAGGAAAATGTATTTCAAAAAATGAAAGTGAGTCAATTTCATATTTTTCCAATTATGTCAAAACTGGACGAACTACGCGGGTTTGATTCTCACCGGATGTGAGATACGTAGGCAAACCTCATCGGTTCCGGCCCCAATTTTCAAAAATCCAAAAATATTTTCGTTTACTTCCTTCTTTAGAAAAGTCTTCTTTGAGACCCCAATTTTTTAAAAAAAATCCAAAAATATTTTCTTTTAATTTCTTCTAAAAATCCAAAAAATAATTCATTTTTTCTTTAGAAGTTTTTCTTTCGAAAATTGAAAAGAAAATTCGGATTCAAAAATATTTCCTTTAGAAGTCTTTCTTTCATAATTTTATCATATAAATCCAAAGATATTTTCTTTTACTTTAGAAGTTTGTCTTTCGAAATTCGAAAAAAAAATCGAAATCAAAAAATATTTTCTTTATTCTTTGTAAGTCTTTCTTTCGAAAATTAGAAAAATAAAAAAGAAGAGAAAAAAAGAAAATTCAAAATCCAAAGAAAAAAAGTGTTAGTTTATTCACTTTATTCCTAATCTTCCCGAACTACGCAAAGATCTGATTCATGCGGCGTCATGATACATAGGCAACCCACATAAGGTTCGATCGAATCATTTTTAAAAATAAAAAAAGAAAAAAAGAGAGAAAGGAGGAAGAAAAAGTGCTTAAAAAAACACGAGAGTGACCATTCTAACTTGTTGTTTGTTTTGAATTGTGAAGAAAGTTTGAGGTGGTCGGTTTGTGGTGAGCTGGAAACACATCCATAATTCACAAGATCCAAGGGAAAAATGCAAATGTCAACTGACATCGAAGCTGTTACTAGTGCTCAAGAGACTCAGGGTCAGAGGGTTCAGCAAAAGTCTACTGTGGTTGAGGAAAATAGGGTACTAAAGCAGCAAATGATTGAAATGTGTCAAGCATGGGTTAATAGCCAAGGACCGCCCTTTTCTTCTCATGGTTTCCCAGAATTCACACCCATCTCGACTACTGCCATTACGGTCTCATTGTCTGATCAATCATATCGACCTGGGTTCAGTCCTTATCCTAACTGTACGACTACAGCTGGAACTTCTGTTGCATGCTCTCAAAGTTTGCCATTGACAACCAATCAGACAACCACTACAGTTATGCCCGTCTTCACCATCCCACAGTCGATGGTGGTGCAGAGGAAAACTCATGAGTCACAATTTGCTACCCAGCAAGAGCAGTACCACTCTCCTGAGTACCACTCGTACTTGTTTGATCTTCCTGCAAATATTGAGAAGCCTTTCCGAAAGATGGCACAGGAAGAAATGACCCAAAGACTGAAAAGCTTAGAACAACAGTTGAAAAACATACAGGGGTGGCAGGTCAGAAGAGTATTGCCTTCAAGGATCTATGTATGTTCCCCGATGTTCGTTTGCCACTTGGTTTCAAGATCCCCAAATTTGAAAATTATGATGGACATGGAGACCCAATAGCCCACCTAAAAAGGTATTGCAATAAGCTAAGAGGTGCAGGAAGAAATGAAGAATTGCTAATAGCTTATTTTGGGGAAAGCCTTACGGGAGTAGCCTCCGAATGGTTTATGGATCAAAACACCTCTCACTAGCATGTCTGGGATGACATGGCCCGGGCCTTTTTCAAACAGTTCCAATACAACATTGACATCGCCCCAGACCGCAATTCCCTTTCAAACCTGAAGAAGAAACCAACTGAAAGTTTCAGGGAATATGCCATTAACTGGAGACAGCAAGCGGCTGGAGTTAAGCCACCCATGGATGACCACGAGCTAATCACTATCTTTCTTCAGGCTCAAGAGCCAGATTATTTTCAAAACATGATGTCCGCAGTGGGTAAATCCTTCTCGGAAGCAATCCAAATGGGGGACATGGTTGAGAATGGTCTTAAGACAGGTAGAATTATAAGTAAAGCAGTTCTCAAAGCTGCAACTCAGGCTGTCCAGATTGAATCTGATAATTTTAGTGACACGAATGAGAAGGACGAAGAAATCATGATGACATCAGGGTTGAGAAGAGGTCCTAGGAGAGCATCTCAAAGGTATGACCAGCCTCGTCTGTTTTCCGATGATGCTCCTGAGCACTACTATCCACCTCAGAACTCACAATACTTTGTTGCTCCACCTCAGTATGTTGTCCAGCCACCAAATCAACCAAGAAGGCGAGCATGAGCATAACAAAATTTCTACCAGCCTCCACAAAATTTTCAAGTGCCCTATAACCCACATCCAAGCCAGAGGTATAAAGGGGAACAAAGGTTGAAAGATAATTTTACTCCAATAGGAGAGTCCTATGCAAGCTTGTTTGAGAAATTAAAGCATTATGACATGATTGCACCTATTCCTCCAAATCATGTGGATCCACGTGCAAGAAGCTTTGACCCTTCTAAAAGGTGTGAATATCATTCCAATGCTCAGGGGCACAATGTTGAAAGCTGTCGGGATTTGAAAAGAGAAGTAGAAAGGATGAACCAGGAAAAACTGATTGTGATCCAAGACAGTGACACCCAGAATATCACGCATAATCCTTTACCTACACATGATGATGCACACTTTGTGGGGATGATGCCTGGTGACATGGAGTATGAGAATCCTCTCGGGAACTTGCCGATTGAAATTGGAGAAGGCCATGGTGATTTTGATAAGCAAATTTGTGTCTAAATGTCAAGCTTAGCAATTGGAAAGTCATTCTATCCTTACTAGGAAGGAATCTTGGTAGCTTGTTTTGATGTTTTTTTCTATTATCTGGGTTATTTCAGGGTTGTGATCTAGATTTTTTTATTGAGTCAAACCCTTCTACCCCTCTATTCTGTTTGTGTGAGTCTTGTCTGCCTGTTTTGTTGCTATTCTCATTAGCCGAGTTGTTTTAGGGCTGTAACTCGGGTTTTAGGTTGTTTGTTTTGGTGTTTACTCAATGAAATGCAGTTTTCCCTTTTGTGTCATTCCATGCTTAGTTCTCTAAACGCTAGCTCTAGTGATATGACATGCATGCGGAATTTTCGGCCAGATCTTCGAAAACTGATTTGAGCTTGAATTGGATAACTGAGAAAAAGACACTTTTGAGGATGAAAAAGAGTTGAAATACTTTGGAATTAAGCCCGAGCAAAATTCAAGTGGAACTAAAATAGTCATACCCGTGGAGGTTAAGAATCTTTACCTTCAAAATCATTGTAAAGATCGGGTTGAGGAAGAATCAATTGAAGTTTGTTGGAAAGTTTGACATTAAGGGATGGAAAGGGTCTTGTGACCACGACACACCAAGATGACAGACATGTTCGTCAATGCTGGGATCGCGAAAAGATACTATGTTGGCATTCTCGAGGCTGGGAGGCCCTTTTTCTGCTATCCAAACACTTTATATCCTTCACTACCCTTTTTGAGCCTGTGTTATTTTCTTTGACCACCCTCTTTTGGAATCATGTTTAGAGTCAAGAGTCAAAAAAGGAAAAGAAAAAAAAAGAAAAGTCCATTCCCCAAGAGTACAAACTGGGGCAACTTTTAGAAAGTTCAAGTGAAAAAAAAAAAGAAGAAAAGAAAAGTCAAAGGTTCATGTCCTCAGAAAATAAAAGCCGGGGCAATTTGTTTTGAAAAAAAAAAGAAAAAAAAGAAAATAAAAGAGAAAAAAACACAACAACAAAAAGGAAGATGAAAAAAGTTAGGTCAGATGTTTGAACTACGTTGGACTTGGTTCCTTTTGAAAAAAAAAGGGATACGTAGGCAGCCTCACGGTTCGGTCCAACCAAATAAGAATTCAAAAAAAAAAAGAAAAGAAAAAAAGAAAAATCCCAAAAAATCCCCAATAGCTGAAACTGGGGCAGAGATTTTATTTCACTTTTGAAAGATTCGATTCCAAGAGTTGTAAGTCTACAACCCCTAATTTTGTGTCTACTTTGAGCCTTCATACTGACCCTTCTTTCCAATCCTGTCCAAAAACCTTCCAACTAAAGACCTCCTGATCAGCCTTCAAGAATGCAAAGGGACGCATGCAATGAGCAACGGTTGTCACGCGACATAGAACACTGTTAAGTTGCTCATACAAGAAAGCAAAAGAAAAAGAAAAATAAAAGAAAATGAGAGAGTCTTACTAGTGAAAACCCTCACGAGCACTGTAAGATAACGGTAAGTAGAGATAAAAAAATGAGAGAGACTCGTTGGTGAAAATCCCTCGGGGCACCACTAGTCGAAAGTGAGTCGTGAAGATGCAAAGGATTGGCACGAACAAGCCCGACTTCAAAGGTCATATGAATGGAAAAGGGGGAAATTGGATTAGTTTGATAGATCAGGCCGTTGAGTCCAAAATGCATGTCATGATCATTAAGGCTAGTTATTGAAAAAAAAAAAGAAAAAAAAACTCTTCCTCCCGTCCTTCCGACAGGAGCATTTCTTGTCAATACCTGTTTCTTTGCATCATTGTGTCCTTCACTCTGAGTCAGTCCTTGTCAAAACAAGCACGAAAAGATTTCAAAATCTGCTACCATCTTTTCAATTTCATAAAGTAAATGTGGCCAGCATACTCAGGTGTTACAGTCAACATGACTTCAGGATTCATGCAAAGGCTTCCCCCCAAAGACTCTTATGAGCCTACTTGGCGCAAGCAAAGATAACTGGTGATTCTCTCTAACAGACAAATTGCTCAAAAAGCAGGAAGTCATTCAAGATATCAGAAAAGGTCACCTAAGAAAAGATCTCCAGTTGGGATAATAGCTGATTGATCCACAAATACAAATGGTACTAGGTGTGAAACAATTAGGGTTGATTAAGAGCAAAAGTCTCTTGAAACCGACTCAAGCTGATTGAAGCAGAAGCCAAGCTGCCCAAGACTCAAGGCCACAAACCGACCACCATTTTCAAAATTGACAAATTTCTCTTTGTATGAAACAGGAACAAAGCAGTGCAAGGAACGTGATTCAAAAAAAAAAATAGAAAGAAAAAAAAAGAAAAAAAAAGAAAAAATAGAGAAGAAAAAGAAGAGCAGAGAAGAGGTGGCAAAGGGAAGTTTCTCAAATCTTTGCCTTTATTTGTCTTGCTATTGTGCATTAAATCTTGCCATTGATCTTCACATTTTTCCTCCTAGAATAAAAAGTCCTAGTCTGATGGATTTTCCTCTCAATAGAAATGTTAGACTGATGAATGTTTCTCTTAAGATAGAAGACCTAGTCTGATGAACTTTCTCCTAGGATCGAAATCTTAGTCTGATGAATCTTTCTCCTAAGATACTACTAAAACAAAAAAGAGACCTAGTCTGATGAACTTTCTCCTAGGATTAAAATCTTAGTCTGATGAATTTTTCTCCTAAGATAGAAGACCTAGTCTGATGAACTTTCTCCTAGGATCAAAATCTTAGTCTGATGAATTTTTCTCCTAAGATAGAAGACCTAGTCTGATGAACTTTCTCCTATGATAGAAATCTTAGTCTGATGAATTTTCTCCTAAGATAGAAAACCTAGTCCGATGAATTTTCTCCTAGGATAGAAATCTTAGTCTGATGAATCTTTCTCCTAAGATAACAAAAAAAACCTAGTCTGATAAGTCTTTCTCCTTAGATGAATAGTCTTAGTCTGATGAATTTTTCTCCTAAGATAGAAGACCTAGTCTGATGAACTTTCTCCTAGGATCGAAATCTTAGTCTGATGAATCTTTCTCCTAAGATACCAAAAAAAAAAGAGAGAAGAAGAAAAGAGACCTAGTTTGATGAACTTTCTCCTAGGATCGAAATCTTAGTCTAATGAATCTTTCTCCTAAGATAGAAAACCTAGTCTGATGAACTTTCTCCTAGGATAAAAATCTTAGTATGATGAATCTTTCTCCTAAGATACAAAACCTAGTCCGATGATTTTTCTCCTAGGATAAACGTCTTAGTCGGATGAATCTTTCTCCTAAGATACCAAAACAAAGAAGAAAAAAGGACCTAGTCTGATGAACTTTCTCCTAGGATCAAAATCTTATTCTGATGAATCTTTCTCCTAAGATAGAAAACCTAGTCTGACGAATTTTCTCCTAGGATAATTTGAAAAAAAAAGGAAGTCTGGGTTTGAAAAAAAAGGGGGTCAATTTTAGTTTTCTTAAGTTATCAATCTTTGGCTGTCCTGAAATCAGGAATCTCCTGGATAATGGGATTTAATTTTAAAAGTTTTTCTGGACCCTCCTGGATAATGGAATGTAGTTTCAAGTTTTCAGGACCCTCTTGGATAATGGGATTTAATTTTAAAGTTTTTCAGGACCCTCCTGGATAATGGGATGTAGTTTTAAGTTTTCAAGATCCTCATAGATAATGAGATTTAGCGTAAGTTTACCTTTAGGAAATAGAATTTTGCTTTCAAATTTTCACTCTTAAGATGAGATTTAGTTTTAGTTTTCAGGACCCTCCTGGATAATGGGATTTAGCTTTTAAATTCATAGAACTCTTTTGGATAACAGGATTCGACTAACACTCACAGATGTTCCCGGTACCAAATTGGGGCAGAAAAGTTTCTTTTGTTTTGTCTGTTTTGTAGTAGTAGCGGGCGCCCACCTGGAGAACAAGGGAATTCGTTTCGAAATTATTTCAAGTTTCAAGTCAGTAGCAGGCGCCCATCTGGAGAACAACGGAAGTTATTTCAGAATTCAATTCAAGTTAGAAGTAGCAGAAGCTCGCGGCAAGAATGCGAGTCAACAATCCGAGATGACCAACAGAAGTAGTCTCAATCCAAAAAAGAAAAAAGAAAAAAAAATAATTAAATCCAAAATGCAGAAGCAGAAAAAGATGTGAACTACACAAGACGTAGTTGAAGTCATGAGCGCTACATGTCCGGTCTTGATCCAAAATGTGAAGAAGAATGAACTAGCACCTGCAGCTAGCAAGCGTCAATGTTCAAATCTAAAGTCCGCATGAAGAACCATTCAAAACTCAAGATCAAGCTTCAGAAGACTCATAGATAGGAATCTTGTAACTCGTAGCTGATAGGCTTAGTTAGCATTTTCAATTTTGATTTTTGATGTAATAATAGGATCGTGGACCGGAAACCTCGACGGAACCTCACTTGGCTCTCCACCTCGGTGTACTCCATCACTGTTCCTACTTCTGAACTACACGTAGCCTGATTCCTTTATAGCCAAGGATATGTAGGTAGCTCAGATACCAGGGCCCGGTCACGTTCTCCTGTCTCTTAGTTTTTGTTCTCCCTAAATAAGGGTCGGGTCAAAAAACCTGTCGCGTCGCTCTTTGTCTGAAAACTCTTCGCGTTTCCAGTCAAAGAGGGGCAGCTGTAGACATGTAATTTTTGACCCTCTCCAAGATTTTACACATTTTAGCGTAGATATTTAGTTTAGGTTTAGTATCGCTATTCTAAATAATTTTGACTCTTTTACTTTATTTTATCACAAAAATGAAAATTACATAAATATTTTCTCTTATTTAGCTAATTAATATTTTTATCTAGTTACTTTTAATTTATCTACCTTACATAAAATTTAAAAATAGAAAAATAGTTCCAGGAATATTATCTTAATTTTACAATGATTTTCCATTTTTTATCTTTTAGTATGATATTTGAAAAATACCAAAAACAGGTTTGTTTTAACGGTTAGTTTTATTTTTTAATTATTATTTTAGTTAAGTAGGATTAGTTAGTAAATGGTGTAGTATTTTTGGTCTCGTTTTAAAAGAAAGAGTATGAAATTTGAGGCTAATTTTGTTTGGCCTTAATTGAAAAGGCCCAATTTCGGATAGCCCAAAAAACATTGAGCTCATACCTATTCCCCATTTGACCTAACCTAATTCCTACCCCCTATAAAATAATGCCTAAATCCTAGACCTAGACCTCGACCTAGCTAAGAAAAAAATCCCTAGATAACAAAAAACGGGAGAACCTAATTCCGAAGATATCCATTGTCCTCAATTTTTTCCATCGCAGAGTTTTCCTTGACATAGACTCCGATTCCCTTTTAACGACATCAGAATCGGTTGATAAACCGTGTGGAATAGCACCAAATTTTTCCTCAACCTTTGGCGGATCAATAGGGATGTCAGATTCAGCTTCCCCATTTGCTTGTATCCTCCGACCTTGATCTGGAAGAAGGAACGAAAGGCATAACAGAAACAGGACGGAAGGGATCGTCCACTTTCTCATTTGTATCCAGTCGATGGATTTCACTCTCTCAATTCAGTAACCAAAGAAAAAGATTTTGAACATTTGGATTCCCCAGCAAAACCCAGAGTCTATATCTTACTTAAATCAGCAAGAAGCTGCCAAAATTGATGAGATACTTATGGCCTTATTGGTTTCTGTGTTGATCAACTTATGGAACTGGTTGGCTTGAGTATTGCCAATGCAATTGCAGAGGAGTTAGTTCGTTGAGGCTTTACGGCAGCTTGTGAGCGAGATTGAATTGGGATTGAAGGAGGACTTTGATTGGGCTCGCGTTTGGGTTTTGAGTTTTCCAGTGTCGATTCGAGGTTTCAGTTTGTAATTTCGGTGTTTCAGTCCAAGGATTGTTGCTTTGTTTAGCCCGATTGGTTTGCAATTTTCAGATTTATTCGTTAATAAAAGGTCCATTTCTCAATTTTTATTCTCATTTCATTGTGTTATAATAGCTTGGTGCGCGTGTTGATTTATGATTCTACGCTGTTTGAGTAGCATGTCTTAGTTTTCCTTTAAATTGTTTTAATTAGTTTTTATTTCGATTGTGGTGCATGTAGTCTTGGGTTCTTGAATAAATGCATCGG
Organism: Nicotiana attenuata; assembly: GCF_001879085.1. NCBI lineage: Eukaryota > Viridiplantae > Streptophyta > Magnoliopsida > Solanales > Solanaceae > Nicotiana > Nicotiana attenuata. Next base: position 51,888,015 of record NC_031991.1, read on the forward strand.
GTAGATGGAAAAATTGGAGTTGTTTCTTTCTTTGCAAGGAATAAGAATGGGCCATAAGGTAGGTCTTGGACCATAAGGAATCTGGGCAAGTAATAGATCATGTTAGCTAGCCTATTTACTCCCCAATAATACCTTGTCCATACATTTGGCATCACAATAATCTCAAAGTTTAGGAATAATTATGAATATGATTAGTACGCTTTAGACGCATTTTAAATTTATCATCGTGATTGTGTACACGTTCGTGTGACATAATTATGATTTTTAAAATAAATCGAGGTATGCGCTCCCGCAACTTCGACCAAAATTTCTTAATAATAGTAAAGCGTGATTAATTTTGGACACGTACGTGTGACATGATTTTTGACGCGCCAAATGAAATGAGTACACGTACGCGTGACTCGTTTTAGGATAATTTCTTAATTAAAAGAGGTAAATGCACATAGGTTCTAAAATAAGTAATTAGACAATTTAATTGAGCCAGGTATGATTAAAGAGACCGTGCTAAAACCACGGAACCCGGGAACGCCTAACACCTTCTTCCGGGTTAACAGAATTCCTTACCCAGATTTTTGTGTTTCGCGGACTGTAAAACAGAGTCAAACTTCCTCGATTCGGGATTTTAAACCGGTGACTTGGGACACCATAAATTATCCCAAGTGGCGACTCTGAATTTGAATAAATAATCTCGTTTCGATTATTGTCACTTTAGTTGGATGAACTCCCTTATGCCCCTTCCGGGTGTAAAAAAGAGGTGTGACAGCAGCAAAAATCAGCAGCAACAACTCAAAGCCAAACTTTTCGTCAACCAGCCAAATCCATCCCAAGGCCCTCGGGACCTCAACCAAACATGCCAACAAGTCACATATCGCCATTCAAACTTATTCCAACCTTCGGAACACTCAAAACAACGCCAAAACACCAATTCACCCTCAGGTTCAAGCCTAAGGATTTCCAAACTTCCGAATTTCGCAAACGATGCCAAAACCTATCAGACCTCATCCGAATGACCCGAAATTTTTCACAGACATCACAAATGACACAACGGACCTACTCCAATTTTCGGAAATCCATTCCGACCCCAATATCAAGATTTCCACCGCCGACCGAAAAATGCCAAATTTCAAATTTCGCCAATTCAAGCTTAAATCTACCACGGACCTCCAAATTACATTCCGAACACGCTCCTAAGTCCAAAATCACCTAACAAAGCTATCCGAACCATCAGAATTCACATCCGATACCTTATACACATAAGTCAACATCCGGTTGACTTTTCCAACTTAAGCTTCCGAATAAGAGACTAAGTATCTCATTCCACTCCAAGACCACTCCGAACACAAAAAAACCAACATGATACGATGAAATACAGCTGAGCAACACATAAAGAAGCATAAATGGGGGAAACGGGGCTGTAACTCATGAAACGACCGACCGGGGCGTTACAAGGACAAGGCAGGCTCCCATTTGGATGAAGGATTTTGTGTCACAACCTGGACACAAATCTCTTCCATATACCATTGCTAACTATTTGTCTTATGATTGAATATCTCAAAAATATCAAGCATATTTGACAGCATTGTCCGCTATACAGGAGCCTACTTTTTTGAGCAAGCTGCCCGAGATCCTATGTGTGTTGAAGCTATGCAAGCTGAAATTGCTGCACTAGAATCAAATCACACATGGGATGTGGTGTCATTACCTGAAGGAAAGGTGCCTATTGGTTGTAAGCGGATCTATAAGGTAAAGTACAAAGCTACAGGAGAGGTGTAAAGGTTCAAAGCCAAGCTTGTCGCTAAAGGGTACAACCAACAGGAGGGTATTGACTACCAAGAAACATTTAGTCCAGTTGTAAAGATGGTCATGGTTAGAACTATTCTAGTTGTAGTTGCCTCTGAGCATTAGCACATCCATCAAATGGATGTGTACAATGCTTTTCTTCAGGGATATCTCTATGATGAGATATATATGACTTTACCTCAGGGCTTTCAGAGTCAGGGGGAGACACGACCAGCTTGTAGATTCTTGAAATCCTTGTATGGACTTAAATAGGCACCCAGACAGTGGAATGTTAAAATGTCTGAGGCACTTCTGGGCTTTGGCTTTCTGCAAAGCCAACATGATCACTCATTGTTCATCAAAGGTGATCTAAGTTACGCTATGTCATGTTTTGGTGATGACAAACGTTCTCAAGGAACTGGGTACGGACCAGATGCGATCAGTACATGTAAGGAATCTGATTCTCATGGGGAATATTAATTCTGAGTTTATCATCATCAAAAAGGGGGAAATTGATAAGTTATGGTATATTGAGTTTTGATGATTTGCCAAACAGTCTTGAGGAACCAGTTGTGATCATTTCCTTAGGTTTGGTTCTTAGGGGGGATATGATTCATTCGTAGGGGGAACAATATGGAGATCTGGTTCTTAAGGGGGATATCAATTCTAAGTTTGTCATCATCAAAAAGGGGGAAATTGATAGGTTACAAGTACTTTGGGCATAAGTACTGTTCTTTATGTTTTGATGATCTAATAAACTTACCATCTAGAACCAGATAAGGAACCTGTTATACATTTACAAGACCTTAAGATCACAAAGTTCCAGGTTTGGATGCAGCGTGGGATATATCTCAACTCTTCAGTATGGAAGGAATAGCTAAGGGAACAGGTCCCTACCAGTTTCCGAGGAGACTGTATGAAGGCAACTCTCCAGCTGAAAAGTTGCTGCCTGTACACGCTACTGTACAGGAACATGCAGCAGTCAACTTTCTGTGGAAGGCTTTTTACCTACCTTGCTTACATCATTTTAAGTGATGTAACACATGTATAATTACAATCAAGGAAGGTAAAAACAACTTACTTCATGAGAGAACAAGATAAGGAATCTTATTCAATTAAGTTCCCTTGCATTCAGAATAACTAGTAAGATGTCCGGTTCAATTCTCAATGAAATCAGATAAGGAAACAGCAGAGGGACCAGATAGGGATTAGTTTCCCTCGTCGTTGTACAGTCAACTCTACAGCTGTAAAAGTTGCTGCCATGTATCATCTGACAGGCTACTGCATTGTACCGTCTGGCAGCAGTACAGCAGCACAGCTGTAGCTTGCTAAGGCCAAATTAAAGGGCACTTCATTACATCATCCTTGATGACATCACACACATATATTATCAATATGAGGCAAGGGATTTGATCTATCCAACACTAGCAAAATCAAAAGAAAATATTCTCTCAAGTGCTAGCCACAACCTCTCTCAAGAACAAAGCCGCTGCAACCTCAAGGAGCAGGTCCAAAGATTGAAGATATCTTAAGTCCTTAGGTTTGTTGAGTCTTTGTTATTTGTTATTCATTTGTAACTCCTACTTAGCTTAGTTAGAAGCATTGTGTAGGAAACCCTTTGTAAATCATAAACCCTTGTGTTTGTGTCTTGGCTAGAGTTAGTCGAGTTATAAAGTCTTTGTAATAGAGTTATTACAAAGTGGCTTGTAATAGTGCTGTTACAAGTTAGTGAGTGATTAAGTCTTTGTAATAGAGTTATTACAAAGTGGCTTGTAATAGTGTAGTTACAAGTTAGTGAGGGATCAAGAAGTTAATTCCTAGGTTACAATAGGTTCTAATCTAAAGATTGCTGAGTAGTGAAGTTGAAATCCTACAAGGGTAGGTCGTGGTTTTTAATCCCGTTGAGCTGGGAGTTTTCCACGTAAAATTCCTCTGTGTTCTTTATTTACTGCTGATTTACTGTGGGAACAAATAGAGAACCTGATTCCCTATACTGCTTCATTTTACAGTGTGTTGCTTCCGGTGGGAACAGATAGAGAACCCGGTTCTCTATACAGTTTGGTGGACACTTAGTTTCTATCAATTGGTATCAGAGCAGGTTCTTTCTAAAAGGTTAACACCTAGAAAGGATCTATATGGCTGCTCCACCAAACTTCGAGGAAAGTCAATTAACCGACAAACCACCAAGATTCCGGAAATGGTTCGTAGAAATGGAGGCATTCCCAAGAAGGGAAGCTATAGCAGAAACAGTAAAGGATACGATTGTTGTCATAGGTGCAGTAAACCAGGACATTTCATAAAAGATTGTCCTCTCCACAATCAGGACCATTACAAACACAATGCTGACAAGATGGTTAAGAGGAAACGGTCCCCGACAGAAAGTTTAAGAGAAGAGAGTTCGCTGATAATATTGTAAAGGAAGCTCTAGATGCCTGGGGTGATTCCTCTAGTGAATCTGAGGGTGATGATGAACAGGCAGATACCTCCATGATGGCCGTTGAAAGCAAAGCTGCAAAATATGATTCCATATTTTCATTGATGGCAAAATCTGATGAGGATGAAGAAGATGATGATGATAAGGTAAACTTCTTAGATGTTCAAAGAAATCTAATGTATTATTCTCCGAAAAAACTTATGTCTTTGGCAAATATTTTAATTGATGCGTATCGTAGTCTTATAAATAATAAAGATGCCTTAACTGTGGAACTGGGAGAAGCAGAACAATCGAGAGAAAATCTAGTAGTTGTGGTGGTATACTTAGAGGAAACTATTGAGAGTCTGAAGAAAGAAAATGAGGTTTTAACTGAGAGTAATGCTAACATTGAGCATGAGAGAGATGACCTATTAGTGGTGGTTGTAGACCTAAAGGAAACAATTGGGGAACTTAAAATGAAAAGTAGGCCTGAAAATTCTCAAAAGGGAAAGGAAGTTGCAAGTGAGCCACACATTAAGCTTGAAAGTGAGTTAAATTCAGTGAAGTCTAGTATGTGTTCTTAACTTGAGAAAAACAAACAACTTCAGGAAGAACTAGGAAGAGTGAAGAGTGATCTTGAAAAATAACTTAAGTGGACCTAGTCCTCTGATGCTATCACTGCTATGTACACCAACAATCAGGGAAACAGGCAGGGAATCGGGTTCCAAAAGGCTAAAACCTCCTATAATCCCCATAGCAAGTATGTAATTGTGGCTGATAATATGTTGTGCACTCACTATGGTCAAACTCGTCATTACAAGGACTCTTGTAAAGTTAAAATTTAGTCTCTACAGAAAAATAAAGTTTTTGTTGAAAAGAAGCATACTGTTGAGGAACCTAGTATTCTGAGAGGAAAATATATGTTGCCTGCATGGGCAAAAAAAAGTTTGATCCGCCCGTTCTATAATCATTGATTTAGTGTGCGGGCTGAAGTGAGAGGTAGCAGTAAAAAAACTGGTACATGGATAGTGGCTGCTCTAAGCATAAAATTAGACGAATGAATGATGTCCTCTCACTCTAGGCCTTCAAAGGTAGGAGTTTGTTCTTTGGAAACGACAAGAAGGCTATATTCTTGGTGTTGGAAAAATTTACAAAATGCTCTCCCATGCAATTGAAAATGTGTACTATGTGAATAACTTGAAATGTAGCTTGTTGAGTGTCTCTCAAATCTGTGATAAGGAAAAATGAAGTGAACTTCTTGTCCAAATATTGCATTGTCACCAATCTAAAAACTGGTGAAGTGGTGTTGATAGCCAAAAGGTTCAAGAACATCAATGTTGCAGACCTTGATTCACTTAATGGTAGTGATCTAACATGCCTAGCTGTCATTGATGATGATGCTGAGTTATGGCGTAGATGACTGGGGCATGTGAGTTGTTATATGCTGAACAAGTTGGTTATGGAGGACCTGGTTCATGGGCTGAAGCAGTCAACACTTCCTGCTACTTGATTAACAAGTGCATGATTAGGTCCCTTATCGAGAAGTCTCTCTATGAACTGCTCAATGGGAGAAAACTCAAGCTGACTTACCCGAGAGCCTTTGGATGCAAAATGTTGTGTTCTCAACATGAAGATGGAGAATTCACAAATTCTCCTGGTGAAGCTATGGATATTGCAAATGGAAAGACTGATTTGATGTGTCAAGTCAAGCAGAGCAATGTAGAAGATACGGCAGAATCTCCAAAAGGCACAGAGAGACCTGTTCCCTCGATGATTGGCTATGTTAAGAAGGAAAGGTACAATGCTAAAAAGTGTTTTTCGGTGACATCTAACTCAAAGATATACTGTTACAGGTATATACATATGGCAGTTTCAGGACAAAACAAGTAAGAGTGACATTGCACTTCTAGAAGTTTTGCTCAGATTTTCAAAAACCGTCAAGGAACCTGGTTTTTGCGACTCAGGTTAGTAGTCTCTGCAATACTTATATGCCTTTTTAAGCTGCTTAAGTGTCATGTCATTAATTTATTCCCATCTCTCTCCAAATTTTTGAAGTCCAAAATGCTAAACCTTTTCTAAACTGACCAGTTGCCTCGAAAAACCATTTCCTTCTCTCACACCCAACCAAAATCGATTCTTTTCTTCAAAACCAAAATCAACCTTGTCTCAAAAATAAAATTCCTTCTCTCCAGATATGCCAGAAGTGAACCTGACTCTGTCATCTTCCAAAGTCCTAACTCTATCTAAATCAAACCCCCAAGAAGTCTTTGGTAGATTTTGATGGGAGTTTAACTGAAAGGGAACGGGGTAGATCTAATATTCTAGAGCGTGAGGCTAAAATTGTTGCTGGGTTTGTAGAAGCCTTGAAGGATGGAGGAATTGGTGAATGTGTCGAAAAAAGAAGGGAACTGAATGAGGGACCCGGTCCCTAAAATCCTTCTTAGGATGTTAATTCTGATGATGATCTTTTTCTCTTGGGTTCTGTGCTTAAACGAACCTCTGATCCAGTAAAAAGGATTGAGAAAAGTAGGCTGATTGATGATGAAGTGGTGTGACCTGCTGATTTGGTGATTGTGGAAGATAGAATGAAGTGAAAAAGAAAATCTCCATTTGTGAGAAAGAATTCAAAAACAAAATGGAGAAAAGAAAGCTGGTTGAGAAAGATGCAACAGATGATAAGGGTGAATAGATTGAGAAGAAGAAGAGGGAGACATGGCCGCTTAGGGAATGAAAGGGTAGTGTAAGTGAGGAACCTGGTTCCTTACAGAAGCAAAAGGTTGAGTTATCGGGTTTGGAGAGGTAAAAAGTGCTGTTAGGCAGAGTGTTGACTTTGATATTACTGAAAAATGGAGGAACTTCTTGACATTGTTGAAGAAGAAGTAAAAACTTCTATGTTGTATGTGATACTCTGATGCTATGTGTCCATGGGATTGAGCTTGTTCTTGATAAGGAGAAGCTTGGGGAGATTCTTGGTGATTTGATTGATGGTTCAGCCTGCTCAGATAGGTAGAGAACCAGGTCCTCGTGGACCCTTGGCAGAATAGAATGCTAAGTTGAAGGGTGAGAATGAAAGATTGAGGAAACATGTGGAGGAACTGAGAGAGCAGATGATCATTGATCAAAGGAGAGTGAATGAATGAATGGACAAGCTCATCAAGGCCTTAGCCCCTTACTTTTCTTCCTGCCCAGTGATCCATGTCTTTCACTCCTTCCAAATTCCCTCGAATTCCTATCTTCTTTTGATCCCTATATTTGATGACATGGGTACTTAGTTGTTTAAATTGTCATATTCTGTATTGTTGAAACTACGATGCTTTTGTTATAATTACTCTACTATGGGCAATCACTCTATTTTGTGCAATGACATTCACTTGTTGTTCTAGTTATTGTTTATGCTGTGTTGCCCAAGTGGCATGAGTTAATGTTGCTGAACTTCTTTTTGGCTGTGCTTCTTCTGTTATTCTTTTCAATGATGCCAAAAGGGGGAAGTTATATGTTAAATAGGTGTCAACATGGGGGAGGAACAGAATCGCATTGATATGTTGTGTTGTGCATGAAAGATAGCTCTGCTTCGCAGGGGGAACGTTACTGATAATATGTTGATTATAGGTCTGATCCGCAGGGAAACATGTAAGGAATCTGGTTCTCAAGGAGAATATTCATTTTGGGTTTGTCATCATCAAAAAGGGGGAAATTGCTCTAAGTTATGCTATGTCATGTTTTGGTGATGACAAATGTTCTCAAGGAACTGGGTACGGACCAGATGTGATCAGTACATATAAGGAATCTGATTCTCATGGGGAATATTAATTCTGGGTTTGTCATCATCAAAAAGGGGGAAATTGATAAGTTATGGGTATATTGAGTTTTGATGATTTGCCAAACAGTCTTGAGGAACCAGTTGTGATCAGTTCCTAGATTTGGTTCTTAGGGGAGGGGGGGATATGGTTGATTCGTAGGGGGAACAATGTGGAGATCCGGTTCTTAGAGGGGATATCAGTTCTAAGTTTATCATCATCAAAAAGGGGGAAATTGATAGGTTACAAGTACTTTGGGCATAAGTACTGTTCTTTATGTTTTGATGATCTAATAAACTTACCATCCAGAACCAGATGAGGAACCTGTTATACATTTACAAGACCTTAAGATCATAAAGTTCCAGGTTGGGATCTAGCGTGGGATATATCTCAACTCTTTAGAGTGGAAGGAATAGATGAGGGAACAGGTCCCTACCAGTTCCCGAGGAGACCGTATGAAGTCAACTCTCCAGCTGAAAAGTTGTTGCCTGCTACTGTACAGGAACATTGCCGCAGTCAACTTTCTGTGGAAGGCTTTTTACCTACATTGCTTACATCACTGTAAGTGATGTCACACATGTATAAATACAATCAAGGAAGGTAAAACAACTTACTTCATGAGAGAACAAGATAAGGAATCTTATTCAATTAAGTTCCCTTGTATTCAGAATACCTAGTCAGATGTCTGGTTCAATTCTCAATGAAATCAGATAAGGAAATAGCAGAGGGACCAGATAGGGATTAGTTTCCCTCGTCGTTGTACAGTCAACTCTACAGCTGTAAAAGCTGCTGCCATGTATCGTCTGACAGGCTACTGCATTGTACCGTCTGGCAGCAGCACAGCAGCACAACAGCACAGCTGTAGCTTACTAAGTCCAAACTACTGTGAACTTTATTACATCATCCTTGATGACATCACACACATATATTATCAACATGAGGCAAGGGATTTGATCTCTCCAACACTTGCAAAATCAAAAGAAAATATTCTCTCAAGTGCTAGCCACAACCTCTCTCAAGAACAAAGCTGCTGCAATCTCAAGGACCATATCCAAAGATTGAAGATATCTTAAGTCCTTAGGTTTGTTGAGTCTTTGTTATTTGTTCTTCATTTGTAACTCCTACTTAGCTTAGTTAGAAGCATTGTGTAGGAAACCCTTTGTAAATCATAAACCCTTGTGTTTGTGTCTTGGCTAGAGTTAGTCGAGTTGTGAAGTCTTTGTAATAGAGTTATTACAAAGTGGCTTGTAATAGTGTTGTTACAAGTTAGTGAGTGATTAAGTCTTTGTAATAGAGTTATTACAAAGTGGCTTGTAATAGTGTTGTTACAAGTTAGTGAGGGATTAAGAAGTTAATTCCTATGTTACAATAGGTTGTAATCTAAAGATTGCTGAGTAGTGAAGTTGAAATCCTACAAGGGTAGGTCGTAGTTTTTAATCCTGTTGAGTTGGGAGTTTTCCACGTAAATTCCTCTGTGTTCTTTATTTCGTGCCGATTTACTGTGGGAGCAAATATAGAACCTGATTCCCTATACTGCTTGGTTTTACAGTCTGTCTCTATACAGTTTGGTGGACGCTTAGTTTCTATCAAAAGGGTCAGGGGAACATATCATAATCATCTTAGTGTATGTTGATGACAGGCTAATCACTGGGCCTAATCTGACACTCATAACTGAGATGATGCCAAGCTGCAGTTGGATTTCAAAATGAAAGATCTAGGTGAACTTTAATACTTTCTTGGCATTGAGTTTGCCAGGTCACAGAAAGGTATCCTGATGCACCAAAGGAAGTACACTTAGAGTTGATTTCTGAGCTTGGATTAGGAGCTGCAAAGCCTGCAACAACACCTATTGAAGCCAACATCCAATTGACCACTAAGGAATATGATGAACATACAAGCAGCTCTAATGCAACTGATGATGAAGTGCTAACAGACATTAGCCAATATCAAATGTTACTAGGAAAGCGAGTTTACCTAACTATCACAAGACCAGACATAGCATATAGTCTTGTGACACTAAGCCGGTTTAAGCAGAAACCAAAAAGATCTCATTTGGAAGCTGCTCAAGGATGGTCAAATATGTGAAGAATCAACTAGGTCAAGGCATACTGTTATCTAGCAAGCAAACACACACTATCACTGCATATTGTGATGCAGATGGGCAGTCTGCCCTATCACTAGAAACTCAGTAACAGGCTTCTTCGTCAAATATGGTGGTTCCTTGATATCCTGGAAGTCAAGAAACAAAGAACTATCTCTAGGAGCTCTGCAGAATCTGAGTACAGAAGCATTGCTTTAACTGTAGTTGAATTAGTGTGGATACTTGGTCTATTCAAAGACATTGGTATAAAAGTTGGCCTTCCTGTGAACATCTACATTGACAGTAAAGCAGCAATTCAAATAGCTGCCAATCCTATATTTCACGAACGAGCCAAACACATTGAAATAGACCTTCACTTCATAAGGGAGAAGATACAAAATGGTCTGGTACGAACAGAATATGTAGCTACAAAGGAGCAGTTAGCAGACATTCTAACCAAAGGACTACCACGAGCACAACATAAGTATTTGCTGTCCAAGCTAGGTGTACTTGATGTCTTCCTACCACCTAGCTTGAGGGGGAGTGTTGAGACAAATAATTTAACTTGAGTAACGGGTAGCTTAGTCTATTAAGAGGTAGCAGATTAGTGAGTTAATTAGTCAGTTAACAATGCATGTGATTGGTTAGAAAGGTAGTTAGATTAGTTAGTAAAGTTGTGTATATATAGAGTTAGTTCAGATAATGCAAAGACAATGGTGCATTCATTTTCTCTTCCACTGTTACATTCATTCTGATGCTCCTCCTCTCTTCTCTCTTCTCTTTTCTCTCGCTAGTTAGGGCTTAATTCTCTCTCTCAATCTCAATTTCAGCACCTATTAAAGGAATGAAGTTTCCCTACCAAGATGTTCTTCATGCTCAGGGATTGAATTAGAATTCATTAGTTAATGTAGTAGCAAAAGGCGGAGTTATAATTTGAAACTTATGAATTTTGAACTTGCCACGAAACTCATAGATCGTCTTAGTTACTAAAATTTAGACTCTTTATAACTTGTGGGAATGTCTTTGTTTTTTTAAACTTCTGCCAAATTAGGAAGATCTATAGTGTTTTCACACTTCCCCTCTAGTGTGACTCGAACCCAGGACCTAACGGTCGTAGGTGTGTTAGATCTAATTTTAATGATGAAAATAATATATTTGCTTTTTGTGTAGGAACTCTTGGATTGGCGAAATCAATTAGCAATGATCAAGGAACGTATGGAAACATATGGATTGAGTTACAAGATTGAAGGAATATAGGCGCGGTTAAAGGAAGAAGAAATCAATCGTGAAGATACTGACGGAATCAAGGGACGCGATTAAAGGAAGAAGAAATCACAGAAGATACAGATGGGATCAATTATAACTAAACTCAAGGAATCAGCTAAATCAAGATCTCGCTGAACATTCAATCAAGTGTCTAAATATAGAGGATCAAGATTCCGAGTTCAACAGAGCTGTTACAGAACAACTTTATTCTTGGAAAGAATCAATCTCTTTCCAAGTATCAAATCTCTTGGGTTGGCAAATCTTTCCAGAATTCAAGCCTCTCTCTAAAAGTATTTAAACCTGTAATCACACCTTAGCTAAATATACTTTGACTAGAGAACTCCCTTGCAACCCAAGGGGACTGGACTAGGATTCACATTGAATCCGAACCAGTATAAAAATTCTGGTGTCTTTAATTCCTGCATTTACTTTCAGCATCTTATATTCTGTTATTACAACTGTTAGTTTATTGCATCTAGTCGACTAATTAAAAAACCAGTCAACTAACGGAGATTAAGTTTAAAAATATACAATTCACCCCCCTCTTGTACTTTCAATTGGTATCAGAGCAAGACTCACATTTTTCTTTTGCTTAACAGCTTGTGAGAAAAGATCATGGCAAATCAAGTTATCATAGGAGCTCTCTTCCAGGAAGGAACTTCACAAGTTAGGCCACCATACTTCAATGGACAACATTTCTCTCACTGGAAAGTGCGTATGGAGATCTATGCCAAGGCATATAATGTTAAAGTTTGGAGAGTCATCAAAAAGGGGAACTATCCCCTGCCAGCTTCTGCTCAACCACTTGCAGATCCTGAGGATATAGATTCATATACAAAAGAGCAAATGGAAGTGGTACAAGTTAACAATAAAGCGAGAAACCTGATTTACAATGCCATAAGTGGTGAAGAGTATGAGAAAATCTTTAGCCGTGACATAGCCAAAGAAATGTGGGACAAGCTTGAGGTTACATACGAAGGAACCAACAAAGTAAAGGAAACACATACCAACATGTTGGTTCATGTTTCAATGAAAGAAGGAGAGTCTATTGAAGAGATGTTCGCCAGATTCAGCAAAATAATTAGCGATCTAAAAGCATTTGGCAAACCATATACGAGTGGTGATCAAGTGAGAAAATTCTCTGAAGCCTACCAACCACGTGGCAGACCAAAGTGGTCACACTTGAATCTCAGGATCTAAATAAGTTATCCTATGATGAGCTACGAGGAGAACTCATAGCCTTTGAAAAGACACATCTCAAGAAGACTAGTCAAGAAGAAAAAAGGAAAACAGTCGCATTCAAGGTGTCAACTGAAATAGCTGAAAATGAAATCGATGATGATCCTGAAGCTCTCTAAGAAGAGATTGCTATGCTATCAAATAACATGGATGGCTTAATGAGAAGATTCAGGAATACGAGGAAAGGAAGAATTCCACCTAGGCGATCAACGAAATACAACGAACAGGACAAGAATGATGGAAAATGCTATGAGTACGGAAGATTTGGACACATTCAAGCTGAGTGCTCAGATCTAAAAAGAAAAATTCCAGAGGCTTTAACAAGAACAAATCTTTTGGAAGTTGGAGCGATGAAGACAGTTCAGAACACGAAGAAATAGCAAATCTTTGCTTCACGACGATTCTGGAAAATGAGATGAACAAATCCTCAGGATGCTGGACGGATGAGGACACTTCAGATGACGAATGCAAAGATGACAATGAGAACTGTTTCATGGCACGAAGTGAGGTAAGATCTTATAACTGTGAAAGATGTATGAATTGCAGGATATTCTTGATTTAACTTTGAAAGAGTCTCAAAAAATGATGAATGAGCTTAAGAGACTTAATAAAGAAGTTAAAGACTGGAAACTCAAACATGAAGTATGTGAAATTGAAAAAGAAGTACTTCAAGAAGAATTTGAGGAATTGCAAATGCAACTCAATGGTACGCGCAAATCCACCAGTCATAGTTATGTCAGGTCAAACCAGGCGACCTACAAGTTAACTGGAAAAGGACCAGCTAGAACAAAGTTCACTAATAATGAAAGACCTAAAAGTAGGTCAGGAGTTACGTGTCACTACTATAACAAAAGTGGACATAAATATTCTTTTTGTCGCTTTTGTAAAGCAAATGTTTCAGGATGGGTTTGGAAACCAAAAAACAATTCTGAATCTAGTAATACTAACCCTCCAGGACCCAAGCAAGCTTGGGTACCTCAAAAAAAGTAATCACTATGTTTTGCAGGAACACCATAGAATAAGCCGCAAAGGAAAATGGTACTTAGACAGTGCGTGTTCTAGTCACATGACAGGTGATAAAAACCTGTTCAAAGAAGTTACAAAAATTGATAGAGGAAGCGTTAAGTTTGGAGATGACTCAAAGGGAAAGATAATTGGTACTGGAACCATTCCCTTCAATAACAACTGTGACATCACTGAAGTTTATCTCGTCGATGGACTTAACTACAATCTCCTGAGCATAAGTCAACTATGCGACTCAGGATATGAGGTAAATTCTAAGAAAACAGGCTGTGCTATTGAAGACGAGACAGGTAAAACAGTCCTCCCAGGAAAAAGGTACGAAAATATTTATATTCTTGATGGTCTTGAAAAGATAGATGGTCATATTTGCTTAACATCTATGTCTGATGATCCATGGTTATGGCATAGAAAACTTGGTCATGCAAGCATGCATTTGATAGAAAAATTGTCCACACATGAGTTAGTTATTGGTCTACCCAAACTGAATTTTTCTAGAACTCATATCTGTGATGCATGTCAAATAGGTAAGCAAACCAGAAACTCTTTCAAAAATAAAGATATTGTACCTACTTCTAAACCTTTGCAATTGCTTCATATGGACCTTTGGGCCTACTAGAACTGCTAGTATAGGAGGAAAAAGATATGCTTTTGTTATTGTTGATGATTATTCACGTTTCACTTGGGTAATTTTCTTATCTCATAAAGATGAAGCTTTAAGAAGTTTTGAGATTTCTGCAAAAGGTTGAAAGAGAAAAGGGATATCTGATTTCAACAATTCAAAGTGATCATGGAGGAGAAATTTAAAAGTAGAGCATTTGAAGATTTCTGTAATGATCAGGGATACACTCATAATTTCTCTGCACCGTGGTCACCACAACAAAATGGGGTTGTTGAGAGGAAAAACAGAACCTTCCAAGACATGGCAAGAACCATGTTACTAGATCATTCACTGCCAAATCACTTTTGGGCAGAAGGTGTAAGTACAGCTTGTCACATTCTCAACCGATGTCTCATAAGGCCCATTCTGAAGAAGACTCCTTATGAACAATGGAAAGGTAAATGTCCTAATATCAATTATTTTCATCCCTTCGGAAGTAAGTGTTTCATTCACAATAACGGTAAGGACAACCTTGGAAAATTCGATCCAAGAAGTGATGAAGGTATTTTTCTGGGCTACTCATTAAATAGTAGATCTTTTAGAGTCTATAATAAACGCACATTATGTGTGGAAGAATCTGTACCTTGGTCGAGAAAGGAATTACTGCAGGTGATGAAAATCAAGCTCAAGAAATTCAGGAGACAAGAAAATCTCAAGAGTCAACTAATAAATCTGCTACGATAGAGTCAACTAATGAAATCAGCAGCAGTGTACCAGATCATCCGATCGAGTCGACTACTAATGTAGTGCGTCCAAATGAATGGAGAAGCGAACCTGAATATCCTCAAATATTCTTCATAGGGGATCCGAATGAAGGAATGAAAACCAGGGGAGCTCTCAAAAAGAAAGCAAATTTAGCATTAATCTCTCAGGTTGAACCAAAGAAGATAGAGGAAGCTCTAAAAGACTCAAGTTGGGTACAAGCAATGCAGGAAGAGTTAGATCAGTTTGGTAAAAATCAAGTGTGGAAACTGATACCCAAACCTGAAAATGTTTCTGTAATTGGAACAAAGTGGCTCTTCAGAAATAAATTGAATGAGGATGGAAAGGTCGTAAGGAATAAAGCCAGATTAGTTGCTCAGGGATATTCACAATAGGAAGGAGTCGACTATGACGAAACTTTCGCTCCAGTAGCTCGCTTGGAGTCTATACGAATCCTTCTGGCATATGCATCGTTTAAGGGATTCAGGTTGTTTCAAATGGACGTCAAAAGTGCCTTTTTGAACGGATTTATTGAGGAAGAAGTATACGTGAAACAACCGCCTGGGTTTGTAGATTCAAAGTTTCCCTACCATGTATATAAGCTCACCAAAGCACTATATGGACTAAAGCAAGCTCCACGAGCATGGTATGATAGACTTAGTTCCTTCCTTATTGATCATGGCTTCACAAGAGGTAAAGTAGACACTACCTTGTTTATTAAAAGATCATCAGAAGGTAATCTAATTATTCAGATTTATGTTGATGATATTATATTTGGTAGTGCTAACCCTGTTATGTGCAAGGAATTTTCAAATCTCATGCAAAGTGAATTCGAAATGAGCATGATGGGAGAGCTAACATTCTTCCTTGGACTTCAAATTCAACAATCTAAAGAAGGAACCTTTATATGTCAGACCAAATAAACAAAGGAACTGATTCAAAAATTTGGTATGAGCAATGCTAAATCCATTGGTACACCAATGAGTCCTTCAACGAGTCTAGACAAAGATGAACATGGAATCCCTGTTGATGAAACTAAGTATCGTTGAATGATTGGCTCATTACTGTATCTGACTGCAAGTCGACCAGATATTATGTTCAGTGTGTGTAAATGTGTCAGGTTTCAGTCAGCTCCTAAGGAATCTCATCTGACTGCAGTAAAGAGAATCATTTGATATCTCATTGGAACTGTCTCCCATGGACTATGGTATCCTCGCTCTAACTCTTTTAAATTAGAAGGTTTTTCAGATGCTGACCTTGCAGGTGATAAGGAAGATAGAAAGAGCACAAGTGGTACATGTTAATTACTTGGAAAAGCATTGATATTCTGGAACAGTAAAAAACAAGCATCAGTTGCATTATCTACCACTGAAGCTGAATACATTGCTATTGGACAATGCTGTGCACAATTACTGTGGATGTCCCATCAACTGGGTGACTATGAACTTTCTTTTAAACCTATACAGATTTTTTGTAATAATTCAAGTGCTATTTGTCTTTCTAATAATCATGTTCATCATTCTAGGGCAAAGCATATAGATATCAAGCATCACTTCATTAGAGATCATGTTCTTAAGGGAAATATAGAAATATCCTTTGTAGGAACACCTGATCAACTAGCGGATATCTTTACCAAGCCATTGTTAGAAGAAAGATTCTGTTCACTTAGAAAACTTCTTGGCATTATTTGCATTAATAGCTAACAATAGGACCCTTGTGTCATTATTTAATCTTATATATAGAAAAGTCCACATTTTCTTTATGCATTAATTACGCCTCTCTTTTCCTCCTTTTTCTTCTCTTTTCACATCAGTCACAGAACTCAAAAAGGAAAACCAATCATCGCGTCAGATCAACTGACGCCTTTTCCTTTTCTGTACTCAACCGTCAGAAAACCCTTTTTTATGCTGTCTTCTCATATCAATATCCAATGTCTCTATCGCCCTCATACCACTTCTGCGAAATCTTGCTCCACCTCCAACTTCCTACAATGGCTAAACAATCCAAAACTCCTTCTGTCTCCACTAGAAAGAGCACCCGCACCAAGGGAAAACCCCCTTCTCAATCCCCTGAACAGGTAGACCTAAGGTCCGATAACTCTGAGGGGTTTGCCTCTTCTCAGGTGGATTTCTCCGATCATTCTCAACCCATAGGAGAAAAAGCCCTGGGTATGTCACGACCCGGATTTCCCACCCTCGGGAGTCGTGATGGCGCCTACTAGTAAAAGCTAGGCAAGCCGATCATTTGGATTATTTACCTTTTTCCCATTTTAATCCTTTTACAATTAATAACCAACATTAGAAAAACAACAGAATTTAATAAGCGGAAGACTGAAATGTAATATTTTAATAAAGATGCCAATACAAAATCCATACGTAAACTACCCAAGACTGGTGTCAGAATTTCACAAACTGTCTAAGAGTACTACAAATAAAGGTCCGAAAGAAAAAAATACAAGCTGTTTCAGAATACATAGAAGAAAGAGTATAGGAAGATAGAAGGAGACGCCAAGGCCCACAGACGCCTGCAGGACTACCTCGGATCGCCTGAATGGACTGAAGACAGCACCCTCACTGCGGTCCAAACGCTCCGGTATCAGTATCTGCACACAGTGCAGAGTGTAGTATCAGCACAACCGACCCTATGTGCTGGTAAGTGCCTAGCCTAACCTCGGCGAAGTAGTGACAAGGCTAGGACCAGACTACCAAATAAACCTGTGAAGTTAAATCATATACAGCGGAAAATAAAAACAGATATTCATAGTTAAAGATGGGGAGGGGGAGACATGCTGCGGGGAGTATCGGGTAACAACAAAATACCAAAAAGGAATGTAAAGAACCCATAATTTAGTTGCCAACAATAATGAGGAAAACAAACACAGTATTCACTCTCATTTCTTTCTCGTTGCAAGCGTGCAACCCGCTCTCATTTCATGTATCTCGTTGCAGGCGTGCAGCCCGCTCCCATTTCATATATCTCGTTGCAGGCGTGCAACCCGCTCCCATTTCATATATCTCGTTGCAGGCGTGCAACCCGCTCCTGTTTCATATATTACACCGTTGCAGGCATGCAACCCGCTCCCATTTCATATATTACCATTGCTGGCGTGCAACCCGCTCCCATTTCATATATCTCATTGGAGGCGTGCAACCCGCTCCCATTTCATATATCAACACCAATCATAGAAGAATCTCGGCAAGGGAACAATAATACAACAACAACATCCTATCAAGGGAACAATAATATAACAACAACATCCCGAAAGGGAACAATAATATAACAACAACATCCCGGCAAGGGAACAATAATATAACAACAACATCCCGGCAAGGGAACAATGATATAACAACAACATCCCGGCAAGGGAACAATGATATAACAACAACATCCCGGCAAGAGAACAATAATATAAATCATCATATTAAGCATGAATAAACCACGACGGAGTCACAACAATTACAATACAAGACTCACGGGCATGCTTGACACCGACGTATAGATACTCGTCACCATGCCTATACGTCGTAGTCCACAGCTAACACATAGAAAATAAGACACAACTCCTAATCCCTCAAGCTAAGTTTAGACCAAACACTTACCTCGATGCCACGAACACAATTCAAGCCTCAACTACCGCTTTACCTATTGATTCCACCACCAATTCGCTCGTATCTAGCTCGAACACAACTCAAATATACAATTTATTTTGAAATCGGACCTCAAATCGAGGTCCAAATCACCAAAATTTGAAAAACCTAAGTTCTACCCAAAACACCCAATTTCCCCCATGAAAACCTTTGATTTTGAGTTGAAATCATGAGAAAAGATGTTAAAGATTAATGAAAACGAGTTAGAAATGACTTACAATCGGTTTGGAGAAGAACTTTTCTTTAGAAATCGCCCAAGAGAGTTTAGGTTTTGAAAAAATTGTAAAAATGGTTGAAATCCCGTCTGAAATTTATTTAGCAGGTCTCTAATGTCGCAATTGCGATCAGGGTTCGCATTTGCGAACCCTTAAGGAACCTGCATTCGTCGCATTTACGATAAGGGGTTCGCATTTGCGAACCCTGAGGATTTCTGCTTCCTTCGCATTTGCAAAGGTATTGTCGCATTTGCGACAGCTGGGGAGTTCTGAGTACTTCGCATTTGCGAAGGAATGCTCGCAATTACGAGCAAGGCTGACCAGGGCTTACTTCGCATTTGCGAAGAGCCCCTCGCAATTTCCAAGATCTCAGACCTCGCATTTGCGATCCCTGATCTCGCAATTGCGAGATCAGAGGACAGCACCAGACCTGCAACAATTTTCAAAGTCCAAATTTCACTCCGTGGCCTATCCAAAACTCATCCGAGCCCTCGGGGCTCCAAACCAAACATGCACACCACCCTAAAAACATCATACGGACTTGCTCGTGCAATTAAATCATCAAAATAACATCAACAACTATGAATTAAACCCCAAATTCATGCCATCATCCAAGAACACCAAAATTTCCAATTTCTCAACTTTAAGTCCGTTTTATACCAAACCAATCCCGATCTTTACCGAATTTTACAGGTTCAACCAAATTATTATTTCAAACTTGTACCGGGCTCCGGAACCAAAATACGGGCCCGATACCATCAAATTCAAACATATTTCATTTCCAAAAACTCATATATATTCCAGAAAATAATTTTCTTTAAAAATTTATTTCTCGGGCTTGGGACCTCGGAATGCGATTTCGGGCATACACCCAAGTCCCATATTTTCCTACGGACTCTCCGGGACCGTCAAATCACGGGTCCGCGTCCGTTTACCCAAAATGTTGACCGAAGTCAACCTAAATTCATTTTAAAGGCGAAATTCATCATTTTTTACAGATTTTCACATAATGGGTTTCCAGATACACGCCCGGACTGCGCACGCAAATCGAGGTGAAACAAAAAGGAGGTTTTAAGGCCTCGGAACACAGAACTTACTTTCAAAACGAGTGATGACCTTTTGGGTCATCACATCCTCCACCTCTAAAACAACCGTTCGTCCCCGAACGGACATAGAAAAGAAGTACCTGAGTCGGAGAAAAGATGGGGATATCAGCTCCGCATATCGGACTCGGACTCCCAGGCTGATGCCTCAGCAGGCTGACCTCTCCACTGAACACGAACAGAAGGGAAACTCTTCGACCTCAACCTACAAACCTGCCGGTCTAGGATAGCTACCGGCTCTGCCTCATAGGACAAGTCCTTATCCAACTGGACAGTGCTGAAATCTAACACGTGGGATGGATCGCCGTGATACATCCGAAGCATGGACACATGAAACACTGGATGCACGGCTGATAAACTCGCCGGCAAC
Organism: Nicotiana attenuata; assembly: GCF_001879085.1. Taxonomy (NCBI): domain Eukaryota; kingdom Viridiplantae; phylum Streptophyta; class Magnoliopsida; order Solanales; family Solanaceae; genus Nicotiana; species Nicotiana attenuata. The sequence goes on from NC_031991.1 coordinate 51,908,307, forward strand.
GCAAGTCTGTAAGCCACCTCTCCCACTCGATCGAGAATCTCAAATGGGCCAATGAACCTAGGGCTAAGCTTGCCCTTCTTTCCAAATCTCATCACGCCCTTCATGGGCGACTCCTGAAGCAACACTCGCTCGCCAACCATGAATGCCACATCACGAACCTTACGGTCGGCATAACTCTTTTGCCTGGACTGAGTTGTACGAAGCCTATCCTGAATGATCCTGACATTGTCCAAGGCATCCTGTACTAGATCCGTACCCAACAACCGAGCCTCTCCCTGCTCAAACCACCAAATCGGCGACCGACACCGCCTACCATATAAGGCCTCATAAGGAGCCATCTGAATGCTCGACTGGTAACTGTTATTGTAGGCAAACTCCGCTAAAGGCAAAAACTGATCCCAAGAGCCTCCAAAATCAATAACACAAGCTCGGAGCATATCCTCCAAAATTTGAATAGTGCGCTCGCACTGCCCGTCCGTCTGAGGATGAAATGTTGTGCTCAACTCGACCCGTGTGCCCAACTCACGCTGAACTGCTCCCCAGAAATGTGAGTTAAACTGCGTACCTCGATCAGAAATGATAGACACGGGCACACCATGAAGACGAACAATCTCCAGGATATAGATCTCAGCTTACCTCTCAGAAGAATAGGAGACTACCACAGGAATGAAATGCGCTGACTTGGTCAGCCTATCAACAATAACCCATACTGCGTCGAACTTCCTCTGAGTCCGTGGGAGTCCAACAACAAAGTCCATAGTGATACGCTCACACTTCCACTCGGGAAGTTCAATCCTCTGAAATAAACCATCGGGTCTCTGATGCTCGTACTTTACCTTCTAACAATTCAAACACCGAGCCACATACGCAACAATATCCTTCTTCATCCTCCTCTACCAATAAGCTGCCGCAAATCTTGATACATCTTAGCGGCGCACAGATGAATAGAGTACCAGAAACTATGGGCCTCCTCTAGAATCAACTCTCGAAGTCCATCCATATTAGGCACTCAAATACGTCCCTGCATCCTCAAAACTCTATCATCTCCCATTGTGACCTGCTTGGCACCACCGTGCTGCATCGTGTCCCTAAGAACACACAAATAAGGATCATCATACTGCCGATCTCGGATACGCTCAAATAATGAAGAACGAGCGACTGTGCAAGCTAAAACACGGCTGGGCTCAGAGACATCCAACCTCACGAACTGATTGGCCAAAGCCTGAACATCCAAAGCAAGCGGTCTCTCACCGACTGGAATATATGCAAGACTGCCCATACTGGATGACTTTCTACTCAAAGCATCGACCACCACATTGGCTTTCCCCGGATGATATAAGATGGTGATATCATAGTCTTTCAGTAGCTCCAACCACCTTCTCTGCCTCAAGTTTAGCTCCTTCTTCTTGAACAAGTATTGCAAACTCTTGTGATCCGTGAACACCTCGCATGACACGCCATATAGATAGTGCCTCCAAATCTTCAGCGCGTGAACAATGGCTGCTAACTCCAAATCATGGACTGGATAGTTCTTCTCATGAATCTTTAACTGACGTGAAGCATATGCAATGACCTTGCCATCCTGCATCAACACCGCACCAAGTCCAATACGAGATGCATCACAATAAACTGTATATGGCCTTGAACCTGTGGGCAAAACCAACACTGGCGCCGTAGTCAAAGCTGTCTTGAGCTTCTGAAAGCTCGCCTCACACTCGTCCGACCACTTGAACTGGGCACCCTTCTGGGTCAACCTGGTCATCGAGGCTGCAATAGATGAAAACCCCTCCACAAACCGACGATAATAGCCTGCCAAACCCAAGAAACTCCGGATCTCTGTAGCTGATGTGGGTCTAGGCCAGTTCTTGACTGCCTCTATCTTCTTTGGATCCACCTGAATGCCCTCTGCTGAAACAACATGACCCAAGAAAGCAACTGAACTCAACCAGAACTCACACTTTGAAAACTTGGCATAGAACTGACTATCTTTCAAAGTCTGAAGAACCACTCTCAAATGCTGCTCATGCTCCTCCCGATTGCAGGAATAAATCAAAATATCATCAATGAAGACGATCACGAAGGAATCCAAATAAGGTCTGAACACTCGGTTCATCAAATCATGAAAGTTGCTGGGGCATTTGTCAATCCGAATGACATTACCAAGAACTCATAATGCCCGTTCCGAGTGCAGAAAGCTGTCTTAGGGACATCGGATGCCCTAATCCTCAACTAATGGTAGCCAGATCTCAAATCGATCTTAGAAAACACTTGGGCTCCCTAAAGCTGGTCGAACAAATCATCAATCCGCGGCAATGGGTACTTATTCTTGATTGTGACCTTGTTCAATTGCCGGTAATCTATACACATTCTCATTGATCCGTCCTTCTTTGTAACAAACAACACCGGCGCACCCCAAGGCGAGACACTAGGCCTAACAAAGCCCTTATCAAGTAAGTCTTCCAACTGCTCCTTCAAATCTTTCAACTCAGGCCGGGCCATACGATACAGCGGAATAGAAATGGGTTGAGTGCCCGGAGCCCAATCAATGCAGAAGTCAATATCCCTATCGGGTGGCATACCCGGCAGGTCTGAAGGGAAAACCTCAGGAAACTCACGAACAACAGGCATAGAATCCATAGAAGGAACCTCAGCACTAGAATCACGAACATATGCCAAATAGGCCAAACACCCCTTCTCGACCATACGCCGAGCCTTCATATATGAGATAACACGACGGGTAGAATGACCAGGAGTCCCTCTCGACTCAAGACGAGGTAAACCCGGTAAGGCTAAGGTCACAGCCTTGGCATGACAGTCTAAGATAGCATGGTAAGATGATAACCAGTCCATCCCCAATATGACATCAAAATCAACCATGTCCAACAATAACAAATCTACTCAGGTCTCAAGACCCCCAATCACAACTACACAAGAATGATGAACACGATCTACCACAATAGAATCACCCACCGGTGTAGACACATAAACAGGAGCTCTTAAGGAATCACTAGGCATGACAAGATACAGTGCAAAATAAGATGACACATAAGAGTGTGTAGACCCTAGATCAAATAGCACTGAAGCATCCCTACTACAAACCAGTACCGTACCTGTGATAACTGTATCGGAAGCCTCAGCCTCAGGCCTGGCTGGAAGAGCATAACATCGGGGCTGGGCCCCACCACTCTGAATCACATCTCTGGGACGGCCTCCTACTGGCTGGCCTCCACCTCTAGTGGCCTGACCTCCACCTCTAATACCTCTACCTCCACCTCTAGCACCCCTACCTCCGCCCCTAGCTGGCTGAGCGGGCGGTGGAACACCTGAACCATGGCACGGGAACCCTGGTGCTGAGAACTGCTCGGTGCTCGAGGGAAAAATCTAGCAATATGCCTCGTGTCGCCACAAGTAAAACAAGCCCTCGGCTGCTGGGGCTGACGACCCTGAAAACTCTGAAGCGGAGGTGCACTGATAGGAGCTGGCGATGTACTATAGGGCTGCTGATCAGAATACTGCATTTGAGAACCACAGCCACCTGGAGCACTGTGAGAAGCCTGAAGTGCTGACTGAAAAGGCCTAAGAGGATGGCCTCTACCAAAAGAATCTCTTCCTCCAGATGAGGCACCACTGAATCTGCCCGAATGACGAGGCCTCTTGTCAGACCCCTGACCACCCTCTGTTATAAAACCATCTCAACCCTCCTGGCCAAATTGGCCACATCCTGAAAGGAAATCTCACTCGTCGTCTCCTTGTCCATCTGAAGTTGAATAGGCTGAATGAGTCCCTCAATGAACCTCCTCACTCTCTCTCTCTCGGTGGGATGTATAAGGAGAGCATGACGGGCCAAATCAATAAACCTGGTCTCGTATTGGGTAACAGTCATAGAACCCTTCTGGAGACGCTTAAACTGCCTCCGGTAGATCTCTCTCTGAGTGATAGGGAGAAACTTCTCCAAGAATAGCTGAGAAAACTGATCCCAAGTCAGAGCTGGTGACCCAGCTGGCCTAGCCAAGCAATAATCTCTCCACCAAGTCTTGGAGGATCCAGACAGTCGAAAAGCAGCAAAGTCGACCCCATTGGTCTCCACTATCCCCATGTTCCTGAGAACCTCATGTCAGCTGTCTACATAATCCTGGGGATCCTCAGAAGATGCACCGCTAAAAGTGGTAGTGAAGAGCTTTGAACCTGTCCAATCTCCACAAGGCATCAATAGACATAGCTGCTCCATCACCGGTTTGAGCTACCACACCCGGGTGAACTGCTCCAACTGGCTGAGCTGCTGGAGTCTGAAACTGGGGAGCCATCTGCTCCGGAGTGCGGGTAGCAGGAGTCTGGGCTCCTCCTCCATCCTGAGAGACGGCTGGTGCCACAGGAAGCAACCCTACCCGGGTGACACTCTCCATAAGGCCCACTAGATGGACCAGAGCATCCTGGAGTATTGGGGTAGCAATGAACCCCTCTGGGACCTAAGCTGGGCCCACCAGAACTGCCTGGGCATGAACCTTATTATCAAACTCAACCTGAGGCTCCGCCGCTGGTGCTGCTGCTCTGGGCTAAGCTCTGCCCCTGCCTCGGCCTCTAGCACGGCCTCAGTCTCGCCCTCTGCCCCTCGTGGGAGCTGCTGCTGGGGGCTCGGGCTGTTGGTCAGTGGATGAGGAAGCGCGTGTTCTCGCCATCTACAAAAGAACAGAGTAGAAATTCGATAAGCATTGAGAAACCAAACCGCACGACAAGAAAAATATATGTGAAGTTTTTCCTAACTCTTTAGCCTCTGGGGATAAATACAGACGTCTCAGTACCGATCCCTTAGACTCTACTAAGCTTGTCCGTGAATTGTGAGACCTAAGTAACCTAGAGCTCTGATACCAACTTGTCACGACCCGAATCCACCCTCGGGAGTCGTGATGGCGCCAACTAGTGAAATCTAGGCAAGCCGATCATTTGGATTATTTACCTTTTTCCCATTTTAATCCTTTTACATTTAGTAACCAACATTAGAAAAACAACGGAATTTAATAAGCGAAAGACTGAAATGTGATATTTTAATAAAGATGCCAATACCAAATCCATACGTAAACTACCCAAGACTGGTGTCACAATTTCACAGACTGTCTAAGAGTACTACAAATAAAGGTCCGAAAGAAAAAAATACAAGTTGTTTCCGAAATACATAGAAGAAACATATAGGAAGATAGAAGGAGACACCAAGGCCCGCGGACGCCTGCAGGACTACCTCGGGTCGCCTGAATGGACTGAAGATAGCACCCTCACTGTGGTCCAAACGCTCCGGTATCAGTATCTGCACACAATGCAGAGTGTAGTATCAACACAACCGACCCCATGTGCTGGTAAGTGCCTAGCCTAACCTCGGCGAAGTAATGACGAGGCTAGGACCAGACTACCAAATAAACCTGCACAGTTAAATCATATACAGCGGAAAATAAAAGCAGATATTCACAGTTAAAGGTGGGGAGGGGGAGACATGCTACGGGGAGTATCGGGTAACAACAAAATACCAAAACAGAATGTAAAGAACCCAAAATTTAGTTTCCAAACAATAATGAGGAAAACAAACACAGTATTCACTTTCATTTCTTTCTCGTTGCAAGCGTGCAACCCGCTCCCATTTCATGTATCTCGTTGCAGGCGTGCAACCCGCTCCCATTTCATATATCTCGTTGCATGCGTGCAACCCGCTCCCATTTCATATATCTCGTTGCAGGCGTGCAACCCGCTCCCATTTTATATATTACCGTTGCAGGAGTGCAACCCGCTCCCATTTTATATATTATTGTTGCAGGAGTGCAACCCGCTCCCATTTCATATATTACCGTTGCAGGTGTGCAACCCGCTCCCATTTCATATATCTCGTTGCAGGCGTGCAACCCGCTCCCATTTCATATATCAACACCAATCATAGAAGAATTCCGGCAAGGGAACAATAATACAACAACAACATCCCGGCAAGGGAACAATAATATAATAACAACATCCCGGCAAGGGAACAATAATATAACAACAACATCCCGGCAAGGGAACAATGATATAACAACAACATCCCGGCAAGGGAACAATAATATAACAACAACATCCCGGCAAGGGAACAATAATATAAATCATCATATTAAGCATGAATAAACCACGACGGAGTCACAACAATTACAATACAAGCCTCACGGGTATGCTTGACACCGACGTATAGGTACTCGTCACCATGCCTATACTTCGTACTCCACAATTAACACATAGCAAATAAGACACAACTCCTAATCCCTCAAGCTAAGGTTAGACCAAACACTTACCTCGATCCACGAACAAAATTCAAGCCTCAACTACCGCTTTACCTCTTGATTCCACCACCAATTCGCTCGTATCTAGCTCCAAGTTACTTAACTATATCAATAAATGCTAAATAAATCAATTCTAATGCATAAAAATAGATTTGCTAAAGTTTTTCCCAAAAAGTCAAAAATCGACCCCGGGCCCACATGGTCAAAACCCAAGGTTAAGAACCAAAACCCGATTACCCATTCACCCACGAACTCAAATATACAATTTGTTTTGAAATCGGACCTCAAATCGAGGTCCAAATCACCAAAATTTGAAAAACCTAAGTTCTACCCAAAACACCCAATTTTCCGCACGAAAACCTTTGATTTTGAGTTGAAATCATGAGAAAAGATGTTAAAGATTAATGACAACGAGTTAGAAATGACTTACAATCGGTTTGGAGAAGAACTTTTCTTTAGAAAATCGCCCAAGAGAGTTTAGGTTTTGAAAAAGTTGTAAAAATGGTTGAAATCCCGTCTGAAATTCATTTAGCAGGTCTCCGATGTCGCAATGGCGACCAGGGTTTGCGATAAGGGGTTCGCATTTGCGAACCCTAAGGATTTCTGCTTCCTTCGCATTTGCGAAGGTATTGTCACATTTGCGACAGCTTGGGAGTTCTGAGTACTTCGCATTTGCGAAGGAATGCTCGCAATTACTAGCAAGGCTGGCCAGGGCATACTTTGCATTTGCGAAGAGCCCCTCGCAATTTCCAAGATCTCAGACCTCGCACTTGCGATCCCTGATCTGCAACCTGCAATAATTTCCTAAGTCCAAATTTCACTCTGTGGCCTATCCAAAACTCATCCGAGCCCTCGGGGCTCCAAACCAAACATGCACATGATGATAGGCTATAATTGCATATTTTAGTCGCTTATTACACTCGAATTTACTGCACTTTAATTGAGTTTGCGCTTTAATCGCTAGTGTTTTGCACTAATTGTGTATTTTATGCCTTGTAGGTGTGATTCCGAGCTATATAGATGTTATGGAATGAATTTAAGTGATTTGAAGCTTTGAAGTCTGAGTAAAAGCTCAAGTAATTAAGCCGGGATCGTGTTCGGGGGTCAAATTTGATAATTAAGTACGAACGAAGACTTGAGGAGGCATTTTGCGCACTGTCTAGTAAAATAGACATAACTTTTTTCTCTAAACTCCATTTGGGCTCCACAATTTATGGTTGGAAAGCTAACTCAAAGGGCTACAACTTTCATGTTTTACGTTTTTCCACATTCCAAACGGAACAGGGTGAAAAACCACGGTTTTGCCGCGACTGCGGCAGAACCGCGGTAGAAGATGGTCGCGGACAACTGAAGAATCAGAGGGCATGTTTGGCCGCGGTTCCACCGCGACCGCGGCAAAACCGCGGCAGGAAGCGAAAATTTCAGGGACTAAAGTGCAAAACATGGGATTTTAAGTCCTAAACCCTATATTAAACAAAGGAGGCTGGCCAAGAACAAGAGGAGGACATATTTTGGATACAAATTAGACCTAAGGAGGCGGAGAGACACTACTTTAAGGTTAGACAACACCCTTGGAGGCAAGAACACATTGGGAGCAAGGCGGAGAATTCTGCTACGAGTTTTTCCTTCCTCTTCCTATTTTTCATTGTTGGTTATGACTTTTAGTATTGTAGTTTTACATACTATTATGAATAGCTAATTTGTTATCTAGAGTTTTGATAGAACCTTTTGTAGGATAAATTCTTGTTATGTTTTTATATAATTGAGCCATAGCTTTTCTCTATTTGTTCAACTACGTTTATATTCTGGTTGATTGAAGAGCTCTCAACTGTGCCTATTTAGTATGTATAACTCGGGAGAGAGTGCATATTTAGGTAATTGTTAAACAACACCACTCCCAGAGTATATGAGGGATCAATAACCGAGGGTTTAAAGGCGGGATTAGGGATAACGAAGCCTTGGGTGCGATCTGAAGTGAGCTGTATTAAAAGCCAGCTAGCGTAGCTCGGGAGAGTGTGTCTAGTAAATTTTCGTAATTACTCGGGAGAGATTTACGATAATAAGAGTGCTCATGATCGGTAGAGAATACTTAGGCGAAATTATAGAAGACATAGCGGGAAGGATTCCGACAATTGGGGAAATCATAACTCTATACCTCCTTAATCTTTTCTCTAACCCTCAGTATCTTTAGTTGTTAATTTACTATTTTAATTTGTTAGTTAATTAGTTAAACAGAAGAATCTTAATATCTATAAGTTAGGAATTGTTCAAGCTTGTCTTCTTGGTGATAGTGAACAGCTGTAGCTAAACCTTAGTTCTCTGTGGGATTCGACTCCGGACTTGTAAACCGGATTATATTTGCAGCGACCGCTTAGTCCTTTTTATATGGCATAGTTGGGCATGATCAAATTTTGGCGCCGTTGCCGGGGAACTAATGGTGTAGTTGTAGCTGTATATATTGCTAGGGTTCAAGTTTGAACTTTTATTTTGTTTTGTTTTTTCTTGGTATTTTTTTTTATAACTGTTGATTTGAGAAATATGACATCTTGGAATTATGGAAATTTAGGTGTAGATAATTCTACTATTGATCTCCATACATATTGTAAAGGAAACCACCCGTGGCAAAATTTTCAAAATGTTCCTGAGAGCGAGTTATGTGCACCAACTCAATCTTATTTGTGGAATCTGTGTGATGTCTGTGGTGGTAAAAATGGTCACCTTCATGGTTGTGCTTATATTTCTTATTTAACCCAACCCCTTACTACGATGGTTCCACCTTTTCTTGTGAAGTTAATAGGAACAAAGAACCTGGGAATGCGGACCTAAAGGAGATCAAGGATATGCTAAAGTGTCTTCTGGAACAAAACAATGAGAAACAATTGCACATAGAAAGGCAAGAGGCAACTATTCCCAAGTTGGAGGCTCAATTTAGTTAAGTGGTTGGAGCTTTTAATGCTCAACAATCCAATATTGATGATAGTAGCCAAGAAGAGCATGAATTTGAGGTATTAATTGGGGAGGTCAAAGCAGAACATCAACAACCTAGCCAACTAGAAGTTGAAGATGTCAATGTTGAAGAAGTGAGACTAGAGTCAGCCAAGGACATTGAGGATACAAATTTTGTTGACTCTAGTATCATTGATGTTGAGGATGCTGAAAGTCCTGAAGTTCATGTGTGTGAGCGCATTGTTACTCACTCCAAACATTTTTCTACATTGTGCTTGGATGACGATATGAAAATAGAGTCATCCGAGCCGATTGAGAAGTCAAGGAATGAAGAACAAGGTGCCTATATTCTGGAATTTTTCTTACCAGAAAAACAGGACTACATACCTCATCTAAAAGCCAAGAAGTGTAGAATAGTACAATGGTTGCTTGGACCAATTAGATTTGTTCCTCCACCCCTGGAGCATAGCCGAAAACTTGATTCCAAATTGGGGGTTCAATTCATAAGCTCGAGGTGGAGGCAAAAA
>NC_031991.1:51919799-51928032 GCF_001879085.1 Nicotiana attenuata
ACGTTAGCCCCTCCTCTTTCTAGTGCTTCCTTATTTGGCTGACAGGGAAACAAAGTGCAAATTAGGAAATTGGTTTTCAACCAGAAAGATGAAAAAATTAACCAACTCAGACAGTAACACTAGTGGATTTGCTTTGCATGCTTAGTACTACTTAATAATATTCCTTTTCTTTTTCCAAAGATACTTGATGATAGACTTAATTGCATATTTTAGTCGTTTATTACAGCTCGAATTTAATTGCATTTAATTGAGTTTTGTGCGCTTTAAATATCGCTAAGTGTTTGGCACTAATTGTGTGTTTTATGCTTTGTAAGTGTGATTCCGAGCTATATAGATGTTAAGGGGAATGAATTTAAAGTGATTTGAAGCTTTGAAGTCTGAGTAAAAGCTCAAGGAATTAAAAGCCGGGATCGCGTTCGGGGGTCAAATTTGATAATTAAGTACGAACGAAGACTGAGGAGGCATATTGCGCACTGTCCAGTAAAATAGACATAACTTTTTGCTCAAAATCCTATTTGGGCTCACAATATATGGCTGAAATCTAAAACTGCAATAGTGGCTACAACTTTCTGTTTTATGTTTTTCCAAAATCCCAAAACAGAATAGGGTGAAAAATCGCGGGTTCCATCGCGCGACCGCGGCAGAACCGCGGCAGAGTGTAACTCGCGGACAACTTTAAGAATCGAGAGTATGTTTGGCCGGGTTTGAGGCGAACGCGGTGGGACCGCGGCAGGAAGCGAAAATTTCAGGGACTAAAGGCAAAACATGGCATTTTTAAGTCGCTAACCCTATATTAAACAAAGGAGGGCGTCCAAGAAAAGAAGGGGGGACATATTTTGGAGCACAAATTAGACCTAAGGAGGCAGAGACACTACTTTAGGGTTTAGACAACACCTTGGAGGCAAGAACACATTGGGCAAGGCGGAGAAATTCTTCTAACGGAGTTTTTTTTCCTTTCCTTCCTATTTTTCATTGTTGGTTATTGACTTTTTAGTATTTGTAGTTTTACAAATACTATTAGAATAGCTAATTTGGTTTATCTAGAGTTTTTGATAAGAACCTTTTGTAGGAATAATTCTTGTTATTATGTTTTTATATAATTGAGCCATAGCTTTTCTCTATTTGTTCAACTACGTTTATATTCTGGTTGATTGAAGAGCTCTCAATTAGCTGTGCCTATTTAGTATGCATAACTCGGGAGAGAGTGCATATTTAGGTAATTGTTGAACAACACCACTCCCAGAGTATATGAGGGATCAATAACCGAGGGTTTAAAGGCGGGATTAAGGATAACGAAGCCTTGGGTGCGATCTGAAGTGAGCTGTATTAAAAGCCAGCTAGCGTAGCTCGGGAGAGCGCGTCTAGTAAATTGTCGTAATTACTCGGGAGAGATTTACGGTAATATGAGTGCTCATGATCGGTAGAGAATACTTAGGCGAAATTATAAAAGACATAGCGGGAAGGATTCCGACAATAGGGGAAATCATAACTCTAGACCTCCTTAATCTTTTCTCTAACCCTCAGTATCGTTAGTTGTTAATTTACTATTTTAATTTGTTAGTTAATTAGTTAAACACAAGAATCTTAATATCTATAAGTTAGGAATTGTTCAAGCTTGTCTTCTTGGTGATAGTGAACAGCTGTAGCTAAACCTTAGTTCTCTGTGGGATTCGACTCCGGACTTGTAAACCAGATTATATTTGCAGCGACCGCTTAGTCCTTTTTATAAGGCATAGTTGGGCGTGATCAATACTACGACTAATTAATAACGTTAGCCTTTTCATTTCTTCATTAATTCTTAGGGTCTTTAACTATTCATTTTGTTCTCCTTTATCCCATGTGGTTCTTATTTGTCCATTTTTATATTTAAAGGGGTTTAATAGTGGTAATAAGGTATTTCTAAAGATTCATTTGAATTTTTTTAATAAAAAGGAGTCGGTGTGATAGGTCTGAATTAATTATATTGTTGTATGCATGATTGGCTTTATGTTTCTCTAAACATATTCTGATCGCATGTGATGTTTTTCTCTAGCATACTGCTAAAATTCTAATAAATTTACTCTATATTAATATTAAATTTAAATTGAATTAAGATTTTTGAATTATTCATCTCGTAAAATACAATATTAATAGAGAGAGATTATTGAGTAAACTAAGAGGAAGATGGGAAGGAAGAGTAATTAAGTACCTAGAGGAAATATGGAAAGGGTCAAAGGGACTGTCAGCATGACTTTTCTTCCATACGTGTCCGACAGATTCCCCAACACTGGCATTATAATCAGTGATCCCAATCCTATTATCTGCACATGACCAAAATAAAATATGTCATGAGTAATTTATTATAATTATTTAAATGCACGATAATATAATTTTTTTTTTAATAATATGAGTTCATACTCTCTTTATTTTCATTTGATTCTTTTTGGAGTACGGGGATCAAATTAAATAATTTTCTGTATGAACTCAGACATAGATTCTTTAAGTTTTTTGAAATTAAATTATCATATTTATAAACTATTTATACTATAAGTCACATTAGTAAACAATTCAAATATTTAAAAATTCTTTGCTAAATATATGGTCAAGGAAATTTTTTAATTGACAACCTAAATAGTACGTTTTTTTTTTAAACGGAGGGAGTATAACTTAAATTAAAACCAAAATGTTCGTTTCTGGGAGAGACGTTGTAATTGAACAGAAAGACTTGTTTGTGTAATCAACCCTTGGTAACAAATTGTATACGTAATTCACTATCTACCTCCGTTTCAAGATTTTATTTGAAGATCACTCCATGTAAGTTCTTATTCTCCTCCTTGCGAAAACATCTTCCTCTTGATATACATTTTTTAATATTGACGAAACTCATGCTTTGTTCGACAAGAAATGAAACCCCATTTATTAATAACGACAAGTACAGTATAAATATCACACGGATGAAGGAAATGAAACAAAATATAAGAGAGAGAAAATAAAGAAATGGTAACAAAAGTTGGAAGGAATGTAACATGAGACATGATTCACTTGCGTGACAATCAGAGAAAAAGATTTAAAAGTTGCATACTCAATAGTACTTTCTAATGAAGGGAATTTTCTTAGGAATCAGAGGAAATTTCCAAAGTAAAGACAGATAAAAGTGGTTGAGTAATGTACTATGCCTCATCATATCATAAGAGTGGTGATTTTTCCTTATTTGGCTATCTAGGACGGGTATGCACTTGTTTTCATTTCTTCTCTTTCCTTTTTTGTATATGCATGCTCCAATCAAAGAACATTAATGAAGTAGTTTACATTCTCACAATATCTTCTCACTCAATGAAATTTTCCATGCCAATTCATTGATTCTGAAAGGGGCAAATCTCGCAACAAGGGGAACTACACACCGATGAATTAAGACTGACAGTAGTTCCAGTTTATGTGAACCTATTTTCCTTTTTATCCGTTCTAAAAAAAATGACCCTTTTCTAAATTTGATAACAATTTAGCTTAAACTTACAATTCTACCCTTAATGAGAAGCTTTTATACCCGCACAAATGCTCTGGGCCGCATGTTGACTTGTTTAGGACCACAAATTTCAAAAGTCTTTATTTTTTCTTAAACTCCGTGCCCAGCCAAACAGGTTCACATAAATTGAAACGGAGGGAGTATTTATCACTCTTGATAGAACTAGTCATAATTAATTAGTCATAATAATTATGTAGCACTTGAGCCAATTTTGGCATATACGTATGGAAATATAATTTTGTTGATGGCTAGATAAGGCACATGGGTAATTAAGAAACTGTAAAAGAAGATTAATTTTGATCGAGTTCAGATGTTCACTTGAAATCTCGTGGAGAAAGGGGGCGATATGTTAACAAGTAGAGTTGTCAATTAAACTATTTTGCCTTATTACTTTAAGTATTCTTCTAAACAAGTCCAACCCTCAGTTGGAAATGAGTTAAGACTCAAGACTCACGATCAAACTCCATTACGAACCAATTAACTTAGAACCAAAGCAAACAATTTTGTGGAGAATAGTGACGTTAGTGGGTCCGAAATAGTTGTGACATTATATATATTAAAAGAATGATCACTTTTCATATTTAGAAACAAATTATCTTTATGCAGTTAGTTATAGCCGTATAAAATATACGTACCCTTATTTTACACCACAAGTTCAAAAGTCTTCTTATTTTTCTTAAATTTCATGTCCATCAAATAGGTTCACATAAATTGAAACAAAAGGAGTATATTTTCTAATTTCTTTCGCACATTATATTTTTAAGGTTTGAACAAAATGCGGGAGGATAGAGGTAAAATAAGCCAGTTAGCACTTTGTTATGAGCATAAATTCATATTCGAGTAGAAAGAGTGGAATACATGTCACATGGAACCATAAGGAACGTCCCTCACTTTTTTCACCAAAATGGCATGAATACCACTTTGTTATGAGCGTAAATTCATATTCTAAGACTAATATGATGTTGTCAAAGAAATATAAGTAAAAGTCACCTTCTAGGAATTTCAGCTAAGAAATGAAAAAGAAGACAACTTAAACACACAAGCAAAATAATTACAAGTATTAGAATAGGAAAAGTAATGTAGGAAACGATAAGACATTAAATTGAAAGCATTTTAAGCAGAGGCAAATCTAAAATATAGAAGCGAGTGGAATTTAGAATGGGTATGACCTTATTATTATTACTGTTATTATTATTAATATAGTTCTAAGGGAAAGTGAACAATTCGGTTGTACCCACGGAACACGTCCTAGATTCGCCTCTAATTATGAGTCATCATGGAAATGAAAAGTCAAAGAAGGGATTAGGGGAATAATAATTACCGCATGTTGAAATCCAGTGAGATATATAGCGAGGGAGCATTCATCTTTTCCAGGACAAATGGCAGACATGGTGATATCAGTAATGGCAGGAATCACCATGAATGCAGAGAAGCAGTGAAGAAACACTGTCATGAATATGTGGCTCAACCCACTACTAGACAACTTTTCCATACCTTCAAATTCTCTTGCCTACTTCTTTCTGTGTCACCTTCTCACTTCAATATAGAGCAAAAGCAGAGAAACTCCAAGTGTTAAAGGCAGTACTAGAAGTTCAAATAGATATACATCAGAAAACGTTTCTTTTACTTTGTCTTTTCTGAATATTGTTTTAGCTTTTGAATGATCGTTTTCTTGTCTGCATGCCAAGTTAGCTTCGCTCTTGGGGAAAGCGAGTAAAAACCGGAAAAAGAAATTAAAGGAAAAGATGTTTGCTAATGAGACAGGGAGGGGGAGGTTTAGAGGCCCTTTTAACACATGGGCAGATCTTAGTGTATGCTATGGGCGTCTAAAGGGCCGGGCCGGGCCGGGCTGGGTAGGGAAATGTTGGAGCCGTACGGGTTTCGAACCGGGTCGATTATGGGTTAATTAGGGGTTACCGGGCTTAACGTGTTCGGGTTCATCCGGGTAAAAAATGAACCGTAAGGGTTACAGGTACAAGGGGCCGGGCCAGGCCGGGTTAGTGTAATTTTTATTTTATTTTTTGTATTTTGTGTAACTATTGTAAGTTATATTAATATAAAGTAAAAATATAAAGAATACAATGAAGGTGGGAAAAAAATTGCACTTATAAATTGCAAGTGCTTTTTTTATTTCAAACTTACAAATTGAAGTTTGCATTTAACAAGTAAATTGACGAAAAAAGAGAAAAACTAAATTTTCATGCATAATAATACTTCAAATTAATCTAACAAACTAAAACATTAAGCATAAATACGTCTAATAATTTTTAAATAACACAAATTGTCTTAAATCAACTTAAATACGAATTTCGGGAGGACGCTCAAGACAACTCTTCATATGCCTCCTTAAACAGCCTGTGCCCACACACTTTGGACGAAGATTTAAGACTCGACCATAATTCTTGTACTTTACTTTGTGAACTTCTTCATTTTCTTCTACCACCTCAAAGTGTCCCAAATATATGAGCGCACTCTAGAAGTACGGGGCATGATTTAACTTGAATTGAGAATTTGAGTTTGAGAAATGAGAGATGAGTGAAGAAATGAAGAAGAGGGGTGGGTGAGGTTGGGGGTGTATTTATAGTTTTTCAAAGGGCTAAATTAGTAATTACAAAAAGTGTTAAATTTGAAAAAAATTGGCCCAAAAAAGGGCTAAATGTGCAAAACAGTCGTTGGGCAACGGCCTTGGCCCAGCAGACCGTTGCCAACGGTCAGAAAGTAGAAACATTAAAAAAAAAAAAATTGAAAGTAGCCGTTATACCGGTCTGGGCCGG
Source organism: Nicotiana attenuata (assembly GCF_001879085.1). Classification (NCBI taxonomy): domain Eukaryota; kingdom Viridiplantae; phylum Streptophyta; class Magnoliopsida; order Solanales; family Solanaceae; genus Nicotiana; species Nicotiana attenuata. The sequence goes on from NC_031991.1 coordinate 51,926,076, forward strand.
CCCGGGCCGGGCAGGTTAACCGGTTCTACAGTAAATCCCGTTGACTGGGTTGACCGGTCCGGTTAACCGGTTGCACCAAGGTAAACGGACCAACCCCCTTACCCCATTAACCCAGTCCACGCGGCCCCTTTTGTACCGGTCCGGTCCGGTTCCGGTTTCAACCGGTCTGGGCCGGTCCGGAAACGAATTGACCCGGCCCGTTAGACACCCTTAATGTATGCACAACAAGTATGCAGGCATGCACTACTTTGACTCGACATATATACAGAACTTACTATGTTCAAACTCTCTAAAATGCTGCTATATTATTAGTGTTGATCCTTCGGGAAATGCTCTATTTATGAAAAATCGGAGCAGCATAATATAAAACTGACCAATCTTAAAAAATATTTACAGGGATAATAACACTTTTGGTCCCTCGGTTATTAGTAAATTTTGATTTTAGTCCTTGTATTATTCGACTAAGCATATTTCACATCCAAGTAGTTGTAATGTGTATTTTTGCTCCCCCTCCTTAATTGCTTGTGAATCTTCAAAATTTTCCGAATTACTAATTGTTACGTCATTTAATTACGAATGTATCATATTGATTGTGTGTTTTTTCTCCATATTGGAAAGCAATATAGTCTAAAAAATAGTCTAAATATAGCATATTCCTTACTTAAAAGGACTAAGAATACATATTTTAATTAATTAAAGATTAAAAATGCTTATGATATATTACAAGGACCAGAATTAGAATTTATAGATAACTGAGGACAATGATTATCCCATATTTATATCTATAGATTGTTTGTAGAGTACCAATTATCACAAAAGAGTAATGAATGATACTCTAAATCAGGGTTTCTTCTTTTGAACCCATAACTTTTAGGTTTTAGCATAAACTTGAATTTATCTATGTAAAATTTATAGAAATTGCTGAAAATATTGAACTATAAACTCATGCCTAATTGGAACCAGAATTCTGCACTCATAAAATTAAAATTTTGAATTCGCATATGTTTTATATTCACTAATTTAAAAATGAATAAGTGAAAATACGCTGTTGAAGGATCGATGCGTAGCTTGGAAGTTCATGCAAAGCAAGCAAAAAACAAAAAACTCACAGCACTCGTCGTACACCTCTTCTTCTTACGCTTTGAAGCGTACAAGTTTGAATAAGCAACTCCACACACTTTGCTCTCCCACTACTTGGGACCCTCTCTTCTATCATTCGATATTCAACGGAAAGGAGCTTTTGGCGAAGGCGGAGTTACGAATTTTGAGTTTATGAGTTTTAAATTCTAGAAAAGATAATTAAATTATTTATAGATCACGTTTAAAAACCAAATAGACTGTTTAGAAGGTATGCGACTTGGACGACGAATATTATGTGCAGAGGCGGATCCAGGATTTGAAGGTCGCGGGTGCACTTTTTTATTCAACTAAAATTTGTTATATATATGATGCCCATTATTAATATATTACTATTTTCTAAAGACATATACATGTATACATAGAATTTTTACCGAACTTTATGGGTGCCGGCGACCCCTTTACTTATTGCATAGGTGCGCCTCTGATTATGTGAATGTTTTAATGCAAATATAGAGTCTGGAACAAGCTACTATGTATTACCGAACTCGCAACCAAAATTGTAGCGCCGCTCCTAGCTTTTGTCTGAGATGGTTGTAGTAATTGTATAGCAAATGTCCAGAGTATCTAATCTCTTTACACTTACCTACCCCGTTACATGTAATCTATCTATATTATATTAAAAGGAGAGTAGTTTGCAATGTGGTTAAGCCAAGTGGCAAGCTAAAATGAAGCCACTTGGCAATTTTAAGACAACATAAAATATTTGGATTATAAATGGAAAAATATTTAATGAAAGAGGTATCTTTAATTAAATTTGTGTATAATTCAGTTATGGTAGGTATCCTTTTCTGAGCAAAAATCAATTAAAATTTCGTTG
>NC_031991.1:51928132-51952494 GCF_001879085.1 Nicotiana attenuata
TTTTCTACTTGTTCTTGAACTTGGTATGTTCTATTAGTTCTAGTCATCTACCCCAATGTGTTTACTTACAGTTTCTTTGTATTCCATGTCTACTTATGTTTTCTGTGGAGTTTGATATTTACGTTTAGTAATTGCCTATTTCTACTGCTTGTTTCTTTTATGAGTCTTTGCTCCCTACCCCATTACCCCTGTGTGTTTGTCAGTGGTGACTCAGGGCATGGCAATATGAGTTGTTGTCCATGAACTGACTTATGAACCTTAACCTCCAAACAGGCTGCAGGGTGTGCCAGCATCTCCCATTACTGAGTATGCCCATCAGCCTGCTCTCCTTATGTTCTTGCAAATTCCCACTCCCCTATACCCATGTGTGTGCTGATTTTAAGTTATTCCCCTTTTCCCTTTCCTCTTTCAGAATTCCATTCCTGCACTTGCACTCTCTCTTAGTTTCTAAGTTCTGCCCCTCTCTTGTGAGCCTTGCCTTGGGACCTTGAGTTCCCTCTGAACTTGGACACCTGAGGGTTGGCCCTTCCACACTGCACTTTTGTCCTGGTTTGGTAATGTATTTGGGGTGTAAGCACTGTCCGGAGTCCATGAGGCTCTTAGGGAACTCTGACACACCCCAAATGAGAGAAAGGCTTTTGAAATCTGATCTTTGGAGATGGTTTACTTCATACTTCAGACAGGAAGTCTGAATCAGGCTCTCTTTGGTTGTAATTTTTAATTTCTGATGTATTTTTTTCTTTATTCTCTTTGGTCTGTAATAAACTTTCGGGGATGTTTAGTGAAAAGGGAGGGGTAACTATGCATGAAAAGGGTAGATAACTTGCCTATAGGAATCTCTAATTTCAGTATTTCTCATGTAGTTACCATGCCTATAAGACTTCTGCACTTTCATATAGTTATCGTGCCTATAAGACTTCTGCACATTCATATAGTTACCATGCCTATAAGACTTATGCATTTTTATGTAGTTACCATGCCTCTAAGATTTCTGCATCTCATTTAGCTATGATGTCTATAAGAAACTCTGCATTCTTATTTAGATACCATGACTATAGGGATTCTGCACTTTCGTGTAGATATTATGTCTATTGCTTCTGCATACGCACGTAGAGAATATGCCTATAGGTCTTTTCGGATTCTTGCATGCCCGCTTTTCACTAGGCAAACTTATCTATAGGCCCTAATAACCAAAAATGTAATCAGATACGCAACGCTTAGATATCATGTTGTCGAATTTCTGCATTCTTCTATGTCTATAACAATGTTTTCAGTTGGCAAACACATAGAAAGTATGCCTATAGGGGTTTTAATTCAAATCTAAATCGCCTCATTCGTTTATAAGTTTAAAACTGGCATTACCAATGGCAGAACATGTGCTCGTTTTTTTTTACTAGGAACTTTCTTTTTACCCAACTCAATCTGCAATCAGTTTTTTCTTCTTATGTTTCTGAAATCACTAGATATCATGCCTATAGGTTTCGTCTATCACTTAGGCAAGCCTCAAGATAAACTTATAAACTGAACCAGATTTTATTAACTACAACCAGCAGGCAGGCCTGATTCGGGCTTCTTATCTAAACTATGTAATAAATCAATCTGCCACCAATTCCTTTTAAGTTTTATTTAGACCTTAAACAGTATGTGTAAGACATGCTAAACTATATGTTTTCTCAAGTTTAAGGAGGTTTGTCTGAGGCTTATTATTTGTTTATATGCTCTCCCCCAAACTTGCTATATGTGTTTTGATTGTCACCTTAGTATTTTAACCTTTTGAAACCACAAATAAGCCAATGTCCCCTCCCTTTAGGATTAGTAATCCCAAATACCTCCGGGATTGATAGATTTGGGGCGGTTAATAGCATGCAATAAGTAAACGAGACTATTTCGTGCTTTAGTACCTTAACGGGGTGGGAAAGGGTAGATATGGATATGATGACCACGCGATAACACCATGCGTATAAGTGATTACCGGGTGTTGTGTGGGGTGATCCGTGTTATTTATAAACTTAGGACCCCCTCTCTCTTTTACTTGTTTATTTTCAAATTTCTCAAACTATTTTTTTTTCTCAAAATTCAGCTTTTCTTTCGTTCCTTTTCACTCCATCTATTTGCACCCTTTATGTGAAAATCCCCTCTTATTTGAAGCCTTATTTGTCTATATGTTATTTGTACCTTAAAGTCACAACAATAGCTTGGCCGGGAACCACACTAGTGGATTCTGAGGGGTGCCTAACACCTTCCCCTTGGAATAATTTCAAGCCCTTACCCAATCTCTGGTTATCCAAACAAAACCCTTCTTAGTGTCCTAATGCACTTTAATCATTAGGTGGCGACTCTTCACTTCTCTTGAACCCAATTCCCAAAAGGGAACGAGTTGTCCTCCCAAATGTCATAAACCTGATTTCGCGAGAAAAAGGGGGCATCGACAGCATGGCGACTCCACTGGGGATTTCTTTTAGGGTTTTACCATTTCAAGCTATTACTGTGACTTTACATTTCTTATGTGCCTTTATTTGTTTAATCCGTTTAAGTATTTAATTCCTTCTCCTGCTGCAAAAACTGACTCGTTTCTTTGTTTCTTTTCTTTATTTCTTTTACTGCTTTCCTTTGTTGCTTTCCTTTATTACTGTTTTAAATTATGAGGAATTATTGTAATTATCGCTTTGGTAACGTGCAAATACATGACAACTTGTTTTAATTATTGCATAAGCATGTTTTCAACATCATATTCCACTCGTGCCAAACAAAATACCTAGCTTATAATGAGTGGTTGCGCTCTTCCGATGTTATCACCCCCTAAATCCGGCAAAGGCATATTTGCGGTAAAACCAGTCGATCAACGGTGTAGTCGACAGTTCCGCGCCTTTCCCTCTTGAGTTGTCCGCTCAAGGGTACCAGTCTAATACCCCATAGAAACCTTACTTTGTTTAATTGTGCATGCATCATGGTCAAACCTAGCCGAGTCAGTTATGTTGTCCGCATAATGACTCTTTAAGATAGCCTTGTCCAAGTCCACCGGGTTTCCTTGAAACCCAAACGGACGCTACCACGTTTTGTGCATTTATTTGGAGAACTAAATGCTTGCTATGCCAATTATTGATATTTAGTAGTCGAGTCTGGTGGGGGGTAAGGGCCTAACACTTTGTCTTGCAGAAATATGAGGCACGAAGTCCCCGGATTCGGCATGGTCACCAATATCCACCCCAAACTGGTAAACTGGTGGGAAGATCTTCATTCCAGTGATCAAGCTCTTGTCAGGAAATATCTAGGAAATCTACCTTCTCTCTTGGAAATTCAACCCAACAACAAAATCATAGAAGCTACCACTCTGTTTTGGGATTGTGATAGGTCTGTGTTCCGCTTCGGAGACATTGAGATGACACCATTGCTCGAGGAAATAGGATGACTGGCTGGTATACCGTGGGAAACTCCGGGTTATTGATGCCGGAAAATCACAAGGGTAGAGGTTTTCTCAAGATGATGGGTCTAAAGAAAAATTCAGACTTGACATGTTGAAGTAGTCATACATTCCCTTTGACTACTTGTACGAGAGGTACGGTCACAGCAAATCTTACCGTACTTATCCTAACAAGTTCGCCCTTACATCATTGGGGCATATTCATCGAAGGGTCTTTGTCTTCATGTTCTATTTCTTGGGGATGATAGTGTTTCCAATGAAGGAAGCAAGAATCCATACCAGGCTAGCTATGGTCACCAAAACTCTAATGGAAGGAATTGACGGACAACCATTCAGTCTTGTGCCAATGATCATTGCAGGAATATACCGAGCCCTAGAAAGGTGTCAACAGGGGGCCAAACATTTCGAGGGTTGTAATCTGCTACTTCAACTTTGGCTTATGGAACATCTCCAAAGGGGTGAGTACCGACAGGAAATCCATCGAAGGGACTGGGACGATCATATCGCCTTTCATCATCCAAAGCGAATGAATTACATGCCCAACATGTTCGCCCAACCGGAGAATGCTAGAGAATTGGTCGAACTCTTTGATAACTTGACTGAGGACCGAGTACAATGGATGTTCGAGTGGTTCCCTACTGAAGAATTCATCGTTCGATCCAGGGATGCGCCATTTCTGATACTGATCGATTTGAGGGGGACCTACCCTTATGTCCCTCTCCGAGTTATGAGACAGGCTGGCAGGAAGTAGGTTATACCAAGGGTCGACAAGATGAGTCACTTCCGAGCTGACTTCCAGAATGACGATAGTCCGCACAGGTGTCAGGGTCAGCATATGTGGCAATGCAAAATTGTCTTGGGAAAGGACACCATTGAACCAGGCAGATACCATGCATGTTGTACCCTACACTATTCAGGCTGGCTGGAGGACAATCAAAACGGTTTGGGTCAACCCGGTTTTGTTCGAGGTCACAAGATCATCGATGAAAAGGCTGAGGCACAGGTCAAGTACAACCAACTGCGTAAGAGGATTCTGGAATGTAAAAATGAGCACCGTGAAATACAAGAAGCCAATCAAAAGCTAATTGAAGAATGGAAGGATATGGCTGTCAACGCCAACAAACGACTAGTCTGTTTGGAGCGGGGTATAGTGGAATTGGAAAAGAAGTTTCTAAAGAGGGTCGAAGACTGCCAAATCGCTGAAGGAAATGAAGGTGGACATCTGGCCAGAGCTTACTTGCTACTAGGACTGCGCGAGCTGGGAGAGCTGTTCGAGGGAGCCAACAATGCCGAGTCTGGGGAAGGTCCTTCCGGGACCAAATAGATAGGAATTTCAAAAAAAAATTCGCTTTATAAGATGTAATAAGGCCAATGGCCATTAGTGACTTTTTCTTATTATTTAGCGTCGTTTTGGGATTCGTCTACCTTTTTATCAATGAAATGAGGCATTTAGCATTCTAAGTTCTCCAAATTTACTTGTCGCTAGGCCTACCTCGGGCACAACGAGGTCCCCAAAATTAGGACGCGCTTTATATTTCCTGCACTACGTGTTTAAATATTGCAACATTTTTTTATGATCCTTACTGACTTATCACCTTTTTGTTTTTACTTTTTGTTTATTCCCCTCCCCAAAGGTTAGTTCGTGAACTCTGGCAACATCATCATATTTTACGAGATCCAGGGGCCCTCCACCTACTCCTCCTCCCAGTCCTGTCAGACACAAAAGCAAAAGAAGAATGGAAGATTCGAACAACTCAGCTGAACGGGTAGAGGTCACTCATGGTGCTCTGGTCCCCAAGGAAAATGCATCCCAACTAGAACAAAAGTTATTGAAATTTCAAGAAGAACTTGATCAAGTCCGGAATTTGGCAAGTCTGTCATTTTCCCTCACCACTCCAGAAGTTACTTTCCCAAAAACTCAGAATCCCATACCTCCACAAAATATCCCAAAGCAACAAAATCATCCCGCTCCTCACCACCACTGCAATACTTGCCACACTCCCAACAATACTCCACTGCTCATCCCGGAACCTTTGAACTCCACAAATGACCACTGCCACACCCAACACAATACCCCCATCTACGTGGAGACTGTGCCATACTCCACCCAGCCCATCTCAAGCACACCCGAGTCCAATGATAAGGACTCGCTCATAAGAAATTTGGCCGAGGAGCTTAAAAGGTTGACCACCAGAATTCAAGGCGTTGAAGATAGTAAGGGAATTGAGGGGCTAAACTATGAAGATCTATGCATACAGCCCGATGTCGAACCGCCCGAGGGGTACAAACCTCCTAAGTTCGAGATGTTTGATGGTACAGGGGATCCCAGGGTCCACTTGAGAACATACTGTGACAAGCTGGTCGGAGTGGGAAGAGACGAGAAAATTCGCATGAATCTTTTCATGAGGAGCTTGAAGGGAGACGCCTTATCTTGGTACATTAGCCAGGATCCGAAGAAGTGGTCGAACTGGGTAAGCATGGCGTCTAATTTCATGGATAGATTCAGGTTCAACACGGAGAATGCACCAGATGTGTTCTATATCCAAAACTTGAAGAAGAAACCCACAGAAACCTTCCGCGAGTATGCCACTCGCTGGAGATCAGAAGCTGCTAAGGTCAGACCGGCCTTAGAAGAAGAACAAATGAACAAGTTTTTCGTCCGGGCTCAGGACCCACAATATTATTAGAGGCTGATGCTGATTGAGAATCATAAATTTTCTGATATCATCAAGCTAGGAGAAAGGATAGAGGAAGGCATCAAGAGTGGCATGGTTACGAACTTTGAAGCCTTACAGGCGACCAATAATGCGTTACAATCTGGTGGCACGTCCAAGAAAAGGGACGTAGGCGCTGTAATGGTTGCACAGAGAACCAAATCCCCTATCAAATACCAAACCTATCCAATGCCTCCACCCACATATCAACCTACTCCAAATTATCAAGCACCCTCACCCACTTACCAAACTCCACCACCCACTTATCAATCAGCTCCACCTCCCGTATATCAGCCCACGTCACCTAAATACTCCCAACCGGCACATGTTTACCAAGCCTACAACACCCAACCATCCCACTATCAATCACCTTCCCCACGTCAAAACTTCCCTAGACCACGACCAAATTTTGACCGCAGACCTCCCAAACAGTATACCGCCATTGCTGAACCAATTGACCAGTTATTCGAAAGGCTCAAAGCTGCTGGTTATGTCACCCCTATCCCTGCTATAACCCCCGAAAACCCTTCTCAGTGGATCAATCCAAATAAATCCTGTGCATATCATTCCGGCATGAAAGGACATACTGTCGATGAATGCCGCTCTCTGAAGGATAAGATCCAAGCTTTGATTGACAATAAGATCATTGTAGCAAAGGAGCCTGCTCCGAATGTCCGTAATAACCCTCTGCCAGACCACAAAGGTGGAGGTGTTCACATGATCGAGATAGAGGATGATTGGGACCCCAAGGGATCAATCGGTTTAATCATAGAAGGCGACGATCCAAAGAAGCCAATAATCACCCTCAATCCGATTGTGGTCCAGATTCATCCTTCCGAGGAGGCCAAGGTAAACATGTCTATGCCACTAGAGTTTGAAGCACCACCCTCTGCAAAGACGCCAACGCCGATTGAAGTTGAGTTTATGTCACTAGCAAACACACCAGAACCCTTTAAAGTTACAGTCTTACCACCTGAGAAGCCTGCTCCGTTTGGAGCAAAAATAGCCACGCCAATTCCAGTGTCAATGTCAGCCATAACACCGTTCCATATGAAGGCTATACCATGGGACTACACGGCCGAGGCCAAAAGAAAGGGGAAGTTCAAGTTCGGGGAAACCGTTGCGGCACAAGGTATGACAAGAACCGGCAAGGTTTATACCCCGGAGCATTTGGCTGAATCTAGCAAGTAGGCCTCTAGTCGGCAAACTACCACTGAAACTGGGCCCGGCGATCTCTGGAGAAAGATACAAGCCAAAGAATACTCAGTCATTGATCAGCTGAACAAAACACCGGCACAGATTTCTATCCTTGCTTTGTTACAAAGTTCCGATGCAAACAAGAATGCCTTGTTAAGAGTGCTGAGTGAGGCATATGTACCAAGTAACATCACCGGCTGAGAGATGGCTAACATGGTAGGCCAGGTGTTGGAAAGTCACAAAATCACTTTCCACGAAGATAAGCTGCCACCGGAGGGATTGAGTCACAACAAAGCATTGCACATCACTGTGCAGTGCGAAGATTATTTTATCACCAGGATCCTGGTCGATGGGGGGTCCAGTCTCAACATTTATCCTTTGGTAACACTCAGGACGTTGGGAAAAGGGCTGCATGAAATCAAGGATGGGGCAATCAACGTCAAAGCTTTCGACGGTTCTCAAAGGTCTAGTATTGGGGAGATTAGCTTGTGTTTGCAAATGGGGCCTACTTGGTTTGATGTGGATTTTCAAGTGATAGATGTACCGGCATCTTACAATCTGTTATTGGGACGACCATGAATTCATGCCGGGGGGGGGGGGGGTCTTAGCGTCAATGCTACATCAGGCAATGAAGTTTGAGTGGAACCACCAAGAGGTGATTATTCATGGCGACGATAGCAATCCCATATACAGTCGCCAGACCATTCCAGCAATTGGAGGAAGAAGAAGGATAGGTGGGGAAACTTACCACCACATCGAGCGAGTCAACGTCGTTGATAAGGATAAGTGGTAGGACAACAAAATTGAAAGCATATTAAACTGGAGCGGGTATGAACCTGGCAAGGGACTTGGCAAGAATCTCCAAGGAATCGCTAAGCCCATCAAGCTCAAGAAACATGGCACCACTTTCGGACTAGGGTATGAGTATACCTGGAAAGAATTCAACGACTGGTCGCCACCATGGCGCGGTCCCTACTACCTATTGGAGCAGCCAATACCCCGTTTGGAACAGACTTTCCAACCGGCCGAAGTTATCTATGGGTCAGAAGAAGAGGAAACACTGGCAGCGATGAGGAATTTGTTCCTGGAAGACGGTGATATGGATTGTTGTGTCATTCTTGAGGAAGAGCGGGAAGAAGGCCCTTCTATACAAGGTGTAAGCAGAGGAGCATGCCTCAATAACTGGACCGTCAGAACCACCAAAGCCCGGGGAGCCTCGGGGTAGCAAGGCTGAGCAAGCATCATGCACCATTTTATTCGTTTACTTTCCTTTCGCATTTTTATTTTTTGCAAGAAAGAGCTACAATGTTCAAAACATTTATGGAATTTATCAAAGCATTTCAATTTTCTTATAAATCTTACTCTTATTATTTTCTCTCATTACTTTACTTATACAGCATTACCATTACTTATCTTGATGAACCAATGACTGTGACATGCAACGAGACAACGCAACAGACAGACATAGATTCAGAGGAAGACGATATACCGGAAGAGATTGTTAAAGAAGTTGAGAATTTTGAGAATAGACCTAAGTCCAACCTTGATAGCATTCATGGCAGCTCAAGATAATTAAAGGAGAAGGATGAAGCTCTGGAAGCTCCAAGAAGGCCCATGACAAGGTCTCAAACAAAGAAATTTCAAGACAAGCTTAATGGGCTTCAATTGGCAATTAAAAAGTGTCTTATAATAGAAGAAGAGCTCCAGCACAAGGAGGATCTTTGGGCCAAGTCTTACAACTATTTTGAGGCCCAAATTGAAGTCCAAGAGGAGATGGAATGAGGCCCAAATATGCCCCAAAAGAGACGAATTTTCAGCAGCCCAAATAAGTCCAAAAATAGTTTCTAGAATATATTTAATAGTTGTTTTAATCTATGTTGACTTGCATTGGTCTATGTGTAGGTTGAATACATTGGTCTTAATGTGGGTAGTCTTCTATGCTTCTAGGGAATATAATTCTCATTTATTGAAGTTGTGACTAGCTCCTTCTTTACTACTATATAAAGGGGGGTTTGTCTTCCATTGTCGGGGACATTGAAGATTAATATTATTATTGTGGCAGATAACACAAAGGTTGGGAGATCCAAGAACTTGAAGAAAATAAGTTGATGAAATGCGGAAGTAGCAAAGAAATGCAAGCGGAGCAAGAAAAATAAACTAGATATGTTGAAATTCAAGGAAAGGTCCAAGAACCCCGAGATTATGTTAATCTAGATTTTAACAAGATCCTAATGACAACAAGTTGGTTATGAAACCAATTGCCTTCACTAGAGATAAGCTAATCAAGAACTAGATTCGGATCTTGACTTCTAGTTTGAATAACTTACGACAACAACTAGTAAGAGAAACTAGTCGCCTTCGAAGAATATCAAAAGAAACCAAAGATATCACAAGAAAGAAAACTATCTTACTACCTTAAGCTATGAACTAGTTAGGGTTGCAAGATAAATCTTCAAAGTAAAGTTCACAAAGGTTCAAAAGAACTCACAATAATAATATTAATCTTCAATGTCCCCTACAATGGAAGACAAGCCCCCCTTTATATAGTAGTAAAGAAGGAGCTAGTCACAACTTCAATAAATGAGAATTATATTCCCTAGAAGCATAGAAGACTACCCACACTAAGACCAATGTATTCAACATACACATAGACCAATGCTAGTCAACATAGATTAAAACAACTATTAAATATATATTCTAGAAACTATTTTTGGACTTATTTGGGCTGCTGAAAATTCCTCTCTTTTGGGGCATATTTGGGCCTCATTCCATCTCCTCTTGGACTTTAATTTGGGCCTCAAAATAGTTGTAAGGCTTGGCCCAAAGATCCTCCTTGTGCTGGAGCTCTTCTTCTATTATAAGACACTTTTTAATTGCCAATTGAAGCCCATTAAGCTTGTCTTGAAATTTCTTTGTTTGAGACCTTGTTATGGGCCTTCTTGGAGCTTCCAGAGCTTCATCCTTCTCCTTTAATGATGTTGAGCTGCCATGAATGCTATCACAAATACTTCAATATGTGGAGCATGGCATGGGATTTTAAAGAAAGAATAAAAGAGAACTGGAAAACAGATAGAAGGGAAGGGGCACACAGATGTACCAACTGGTGGGGAAACTACACAGAATCAAGGGCACTTTGAAGAAGATTAACAAGGAGAGATTCAGTAACATTGAAAAAAGAGCAGAGGAAGCACTAAATAGCCTGCAGCTATGTCAAAGTAAGGTACAGCAAGACCCCAGGAATGAAGCTTTGATCAATGAGGAAGTAAGATTAAATGAGGAAGGTAGTAAGTGGGAAAAGGCAAGGAAATGTTCTTACAACAAAAGGCTAAGGCACAATGGCTCAATCAGGGTGACCAGAACACTAAATACTTTCATGGCTTACTAAAAGCTAGGAGGAATGGCAACATAATTTTCCACATCAAGGACATGAAAGGGGATGACATTGCTGATCCAGCAAAGATTCCAGATGCATTCATAGAATCCTACACAGAAATGCTGGGAATGAGAAAGAGAATGGTGGAAAGAGATCATGTAAATAGCCAGATTATAAGACAAGGACCAACAGTGCAAGAGGAGCAAAGGGCTGAACTGGAAGCAGACTTCATAGACACTGAGGTGATGGAGGCTCTATGGGCAATTGCTGGGGATAACGCACCAGGTCCGGATGGATTTGGAAGCCAATTTTATAAAGACTGTTGGGATGTTGTGGGTACAGATGTAAAGAAGGGAGTACTGGAGTTCTTTAGAGAAGGCAAGATGCTCAAAATTGTCAATAACACTGTGATAACCCTTATCCCCAAGGGATCTCATGCTGAGGCAGTAGGTGATTATAGATCTATTTCCTGCTACAACACAATTTATAAAGTGATTTCGAAGATGCTCTGTAATAGGCTTAAAAAGATATTACCTGGGATAATATCTCCTAACCAAAGTGCTTTTGTGGAAGGCAGGAACATAGTCCATAATATACTGATTTGCCAAGACTTGGTGAGGCTGTACAAGAGGAAGAATACAACTAAAAGTTGTCTGATCAAAGTAGACCTAAGGAAGACATATGATACTGTGGAGTGGGGGTTTGTGGAAGAAATGCTGCATTCTCTTAACTTTCCTCAAAAATTCATAAAATGGGTGATGGCTTGCATCACATCTACCCAGTATACAATAGCAATAAATGGTGGAGTATATGGGAACATTAAGGGCAAACGAGGACTTAGNCTTCGAAGATTGTCCAACAATTTCTTTCACACCGGAGGAATCCTGTATAGGAGGACTCCGGATTTGGGTTTGCTAAGGTGTGTCGACGCGAAGGAAGCATCTAAACTGCTGGAGGAAATTCATGCCGAGACCTGTGGTCCGTATATGAACGGCTTTGTCTTAGCCAAGATACTCTATGCTGGTTACTTCTGGATGACTATGGAGACAGACTGCATCCAGTACGTCCGAAAATGCCACCGCTGCCAGTTACATGCAGATATGATAAGGGTGCCACCAAATGAGCTTAATGCAACAAGCTCACCATGGTCGTTCGCCGCTTGGGGGATGGATGTTATTGGACCAATTGAGCTTGTCGCTTCCAACGGACACAGATTTATCTTGGTAGCAATCGACAATTTCACCAAATGGGTCGAAGCAGCATCTTACAGAGTAGTAACCAAGAAACTCGTGGCAGACTTTGTCCGCGACCGCATCGTTTGTCAATTCGGGATTCCAGAGTCAATCATTATTGATAATGGCTCAAACCTCAACAGTGACTTAATGAAAGCTATGTGTGAAACTTTCAAGATTAGACACAAGAATTCCACAGCCTACAGGCCTCAGATGAATGGAGCTGTAGAAGCCGCCAACAAGAACATTAAGAAGATATTGAGGAAAATGATAGAGAAGCATAAGCAGTGGCACGAGAAGTTATCATTTGCTTTATTGGGGTATCGCACCACAGTCCGCACATCAACTGGGGTAACCCCCTATATGTTGGTTTATGGTACAGAAGCCGTCATTCCCGCCGAAGTAGAAATTCCTTCCTTAAGGATCATACAGGAAGCTGAGCTCGACGATGCGGAATGGGTGAAGAGTCGTTACGAGCAGCTAGCTCTTATAGATGAAAAAAGAATGAATGCAGTTTACCACGGTCAGCTTTATCAGAACAGAATGTCCAGAGCTTTCAACAAGAGAGTCAAGCCAAGACGGTTCACACCGGGGCAGCTGGTGTTGAAGAAAATTTTCCCGCACCAAGATGAAGCCAAAGGGAAATTCTCTCCCAATTGGCAGGGTCCATACATGGTTCGGCGGGTTCTAACAGGAGGAGACCCTCATACTTGCAGAAATGGACGGAGAAGTTTGGCCAAAATCGATCAATTCAGATGCAGTCAAGCGCTACTATGTGTAATCTTATGTTTTCCTATATGATGTAATTTGAACTACGTCTGACCTAATTCTCGTTTAAGAGGGGATACGTAGGCAGCCTTATGGGTTCGGTCACAATTCAATAAAATTTTCATTTCCCCCCGCAATTGGAAACTGGGGCAGATTTTGAGGAGGACCCTCAAAATTCCGAAGAAATTTCAGCCGATCATCGCAAGCAGCCGTCAGAAGTATCAACCCATTAAACTGGGGCAGAATTTTGAGAAGGACCCTCAAATTCCAAAGCGAGAGAGGTTGCAATGTCCTGAACCACGTCACAGTCGTTGGTTCATCTAAAAACTATTTCTTAAATATATACTTATGTCATATCTTTAACAAACTCATGCATGTTTATCGAAATCACTTTGTTCAGCAACGCTACCCCTATGATACATACCGTGTCATCAGATCAGAGCCGAGCAGGTCAAGCAAAGTCAGCGGGAACACGAACTAACCTTTCCCCTTTACAACACTCACGATTTTTCTTTGGATGCAGGCACCCAAGTCGCAAAATCATATATTATCCACTCATACTGTTCAGGAATACAACTCTCAGAACTGTCACACCTATTCACAGTTACTATCCGCATACAGTACCCCTAGCAGCCACGATATCGCAATTAGCTATCAATTATCAGCTATCAGCTAAGAAATTTCATTACTATTCATTCTTTATTTCTTGCATTGCATAAGGCTGCTATTCTGCCTTTCGAGACTAAGCTCTGTCTCCATCTGCATTTCTTGCATTGAATAAGGCTACTATTCTGCCTTCCGAGACTAAGATCTGTCTCCATCTGCATTTCTGCATTGCATAAGGCTACTATTCTGCCTTCCGAGACTAAGCATTGTCTCCATCTGCATTTCTGCATTGCATAAGGCTACTATTCTGCCTTCCGAGACTAAGCACCGTCTCCATCTGCATTCCTGCATTGCATAAGGCTACCGTTCTGCCTTCCGAGGTTAAGCTCTACCTCCATCTGCATGGCTGAAATATTGCCACCTTTATTTACCCTTGCATGGCTGAAAGATCGCCACCTTTCTTTAAGTCCTGCATCGGCTGAAAGATCGTCATCTTTATTTATGTCTTGCATCGGCTGGAATATCGCAACTTTATTTACGCTTTTATGGGCTGAAAGATCGCCAAATTTGTCCGAAGGCGTCATTTTTCGGAGGCACCATTCGCATAGCCCGAGAACGCCATGCCATGGCCTAAGGACCCCTTTTAATCTCTTGCATATCATTATTCAAAGGCATCATAGTTCGGAGGCATCATTCTCATAGCCCGAGAGCATCATTTCATAGCCGGCGAATCCTTTATTATATGCTTCATGGCCCAGGACATCATGGTCTAAGGACGTCATCCTAACCATCCGAAGACAGCATTCATGGTCCGACGGGAATTTGCATCACGTTTAATTTTTCCGCACGATATACGCTTGTATTGCTTGTTTGCAGGTAAACCGGCTAGCAACAGCCGTCTCAGCAGGAGCGACCCCGCTCCAGTTCCCGCAGCCCTGGCAGACTTTAACCATCCATCCCAACCTAAATATCGCTTCCGTTGTTGAAAGATCTCCATCGGCATGTTCCGCCGTCGGATCCTGAACTACATACGGCCCGATACCTGTAAGACCAAGGATATGTAGGCAGCTCAGGAACCAGAGCACGGTCAACCTCTTCAAACCATTTCACTCGGTCAAAATTGGCCATCATATCTTTACCCGACAACTCTTTCATCCTTCCCGGATAAAAAGGGGCAGCTGTTGTTACCCAATTTTTCCCCGTATATTTTTTATATGCAAAATACTTTTAAAATAGTATATATATATATATATATATATATGCATGTCCAAGTGTTTTATTATTTTTTCCAATTTTTTAAAAAAAATTTAAACCAATTTATTGCCCTATTTTAGCAGTACAAAAACCAATAATTGTTCCCAAATTATCCTTTTGGTGATTCAGTTATTGTATTCTCATATTTATACCAATATATAGCTAAGGTAATTTTGGCACTTTTTTTTTAAATTGATTTGGTATTTTTAAAGCTAAATTGCACTAAATTGTAATTTTAGCCTATTTTAATAATTAATTGCGTTTATAATTACAAATTTGATTCCAGTATTTTTAATCTAATATTTATATACTAGTAATTAATTTAGCACCTTTAATTTATTTTCCGAAATCATTTTACTGTTTTATAAAATAAAAAGGGAAAAGTAGCTATTTAAAAGTTAGCCCCATTTCATTTCAATTTTAGCCCAAATTAACCCCCCCTAATTAACCCAATTTCAATCTCAAACCGGACCACCCCAATTCCTAAATTACCCGACCCCTAACCCGTTAATAAAACCCGCCCTGCTCCCTTTTGATCCAGGCTGTTGATCATTTTGATCAACGGCCATAATTACCCCTTTCCTTTTTTAATTTCCCAAACACCCTAACCCTAATCACTTTCACCTAATCAGCCACCTTTGAACCCCTTCGTCTCTCAAACTCTCTCGAACATTCTTGGAACCCTAATCGTCTCCCACCGTCTTCAACCTCGAAACCCACCGGAAACCATGGCTTCTCCGGCCATGGGAGTCTTATATTCACCTCATGTCGCTCCTATGTGCTCGATACTTGAAGATTCGAGGCCAGACCTCGAAGGTCTTCACTCAGACCTTCGCCGACTCGAGGTTTTCGGCCATCTCCGGCCTTGCTCCGGCGTGCTATAGTTGTTTGAGTCTGATTCCGACCTCTCCAACTCAGGTCAATGACTTTTCAAAGCCTTCTCATTCTAGGGTTCTTCTGAAACCCTAACCTTTTGAGGTTTTCTCCGATTCTTTTTTGATATGTTGTGTATCTATGCTCTACTTGAGTTTCCAAACGATTTCCCTAATTTTTCTTTTGAAAATTACTTTAAAACCCCTTCTTTTCCAATTTAGGGTTTTTTCGAAAGTGTTTAAGTGTTTTATGATTTTTCTTCTTTGTTATTCGTATTGTTCTCTTACTGTGTTTCCTATATCATGTTCTCGCATGCTTTCTACTGTGTTCTTGTGCTTTTCCTTTTTTACCATGTTCTTGTATGTTCTTTTACTGACTTTTACACTCCGTTCTTGAATGTTCTTTACTGTGTTTTATATGCTCCACGCTTGTGTTTCTTCTACCATGTTTTCCATATTATGTTCTCATGTGCTTTCTACTATGTTCCGGTATTTCTTCTACTATGTCCTGCTATACTATACCTTTCTACTGTGTTCTTTGATATTTTCCTGCTACTGATCCTTGTTTAGGTTTCTTCTGAGAAAAACTTTCTTAAGCATGTTTCTTCTACTCCTTCTACTGTGTTTACATGTTTTCTTATGAGTTTCTGAAAGAAACCCCTGAGTTGGTTTCGACTACTTGCCTCCTCATCCCTGTATTTGATTCTAGGTGGAAACCCTAGAATTTGGGGATTCCGCCGAGGTTTGATTATGTGAACTAGGGTTTTGTTTTAGAACCCTTAACTCCTTCAGACTGACTTTGAGTCTCTGAGCTGAGTTTGGACATCTTTTGTACAATTCTGAACTTTTTGCTAAAACTCTCCTACACTGGAGTTTCTACTGATTTTACAATGGCTCGACAAGTTTCTTTCATGTTTAACGTGTCTGTATGATTTATATGTGATGAATCCTTCTTCAAAAAGGTTTTCAAACTAGTGATTGACTCAGAATTCCTTTTTAATAGGTCTAATTGATTGTTTGCTGATTTTCCTTAAGTTAAAACCTTTTCCATCTTTCTGACTTGGTTCATTCATACCAAATCTCAGACCTTGTGATTTCTTGGCTGTTAATTGATTTTCTTTCCTTGAAATGTACAACCGTGTATTTCAGAGACCTTGCCTTAGATATCCTTTATGTATTTACCCTCAATTGCATGCTTTACACAAGTGTTTGATTAATTTCTTTCCTTAATTGTGTTATACCCGTTTGAATTTGAATCCCTTAATTAAAGGGAGTCTTATGTGATTGATTTACAATCAGTCTTCAATTATTTTCTTACCTTATTTCCTCATGACCACCACACTATAAATACACGACCCCTCTTTTTACAAAACACACACGATTAACACACTTCAGACCTCACAATTTCACAATCTCTCTTGAACTTAGACTCACAGTATTCTGTCTTCCTGTTTGCACTTTGGCTTTTACAAGACTACTGCCTTTCCTACTTGTTTCTTTGAAACTCGTATGTTCTAATTTAAGTTTCAGCATCACCCCAATGTGTTTACTTACAGTTTTCTTTTGTATCCATGTCTACTTTATTGTTTTCTGTGGAGTTTGATATTTAGTATAGTAATGCCTATGTTCTACTACTTGTTTCTTTATGAATCTTTGCTCCCTACCCCATTACCCCTATGTGTTTGTGAGTGGTGACTCAGGGCATGGCAATATGAGTTGTTGTCCATGAACTGAGTTCTTAACCTTAACCTTCAAACAGGCTAGAGGGTGTGCCAGCACCTCCCATTACTGAGTATGCCTATTAGCCAGCTCTCCTTATGCTCTTGCAAATTCCCACTCCTCTACACCCTTATGTGTGTTGATTTTAAGTTATTCCCCTTTTCCCTTTCCCCTTTCAGAATTCCCTTCTGCACTTACACTCTCTCCTAGTTTCTAAGTTCTGCCCCTCTCTGGTGAGCCTTGCCTTGGGACCTTGAGTTCCCTCTGAACTTGGACACCTGAGGGCTGGCCCTTCCACACTGCACTTTTGTCCTGATTTGGTAATGTATTTGGGGTGTAAGCACTGCCCGGAGTCCATGAGGCTCTTAGGGAACTCTGACACACCCCAAATGAGAGAAAGGCTTTTGAAATCTGATCTTTGGAGATAGTTTACTTCATACTTCAGACAAGAAGTCTGAATCAGGCTCTCCTTGGTTGTAATTTTCAATTTCTGATGTATTTTTTTTCTTTATTCTCTTTGGGCTGTAATAAACTTTGTAATAAACTTTTGGGGATGTTTAGTGAAAAGGGAGGGGTAACTATGCATGAAAAGGGTAGATAACTTGCCTATAGGAATCTCTAATTTCAGTAGTTCTCATGTAGTTACCGTGCCTATAAGACTTCTGCACTTTCATATAGTTACCATGCCTATAAAACTTATGCACTTTCATATAGTTACCATGCCTATAAGACATGCATTTTCATGTAGTTACCATAAGATTTCTGCATCTCATTTAGCTATCATGTCTATAAGAAACTCTGCATTCTCATTTAGATACCATGACTATAGGGATTCTGCACTTTCATGTAGATATTATGTCTATAGCTTCTGCACACGCACGTAGAGAATATGCCTATAGGTCTTTTCTGATTCTTGGATACCCGCTTTTCACTAGGCAAACTTATCTATAGGCCCTAATAACCAAAAATTGTTATCAGATACACAACGCTTAGATATCATGTTGTAGAATTTCTGCATTCTTCTTTGTCTATAACAATGTTTTAAGTTGGCAAACACATAGAAAGCATGCCTATAGGGGTTCTAATTCAAATCTAAGTCACCTCATTCGTTTTAAGTTTAAAACTGGTATTACCAATGGCAGAACCTGTGCTCATTTTTTTTACTGGCAACTTTCTTTTTACCTAGATCAATCTGCAATCAGTTCTTCTCCTTTTGTTTCTGAAATCAGTAGATATCATGCCTATAGGTTTCGTCTATCACTTAGGCAAGCCACAAGATAAACTTATAAACTGAACCAGATTTTATTAACTACAACCAACAGGCAGGCCTGATTCGGGCTTCTTATCTAAACTATGTATTAAATCAATCTGCCACCAATTCCTTTTAAGTTTTATTTAGACCTTATACAGTACGTGTAAGATATGCTAAACTATGTGTTTTCTCTGGTTTAAGGAGGTTTGTCTGAGCCTTATTATTTGTTTATATGCTCTCCCCCAAACTTGCTATATGTGTTTTGATTGTCGTCTTAGTATTTTAACCTTTTGAAACCACAAATAAGCCAATGTCCCCTCCCTTTAGGATTAGTAATCCCAAATACCTCCGGGATTGATAGATTTGGGGCGGGTAATAGCATGCAATAAGTAAACGAGACTATTCCGCGCTTTAGTACCTTAACGGGGTGGGAAAGGGTAGACATGGATATGATGACCACGCGATAACACCAGGTGTATAAGTGATTACCGGGTGTTGTGTGGGGTGATCCATATTATTTATAAACCTAGGACCCCCCTCTCTTTTACTTGTTTATTTATTTTCAAATTTCTCAAACTATTTTTTTTCTCAAAATTCAGCTTTTCTCTCGTTTCTTTTCACTCCATCTATTTGCAACCTTTATGTGAAAATCCCCTCTTATTTGAAGCCTTATTTGTCTATATATTATTTGTACCCTAAAGTCACAACAACAGCTTGGCCGGGAACAACACTAGTGGATTCTGAGGGGTGCCTAACACCTTCCCCTTGGAATAATTTCAAGCCCTTACCCAATCTCTGGTTATCCAAACAAAACCCTTCTTAGTGTCCTAATGCACTTTAATCATTAGGTGGCAACTCTTAACTTCTCTTAAACCCAATTCCTAAAAGGGAATGAGTTGTCCTCCCAAATGTCATAAACCTAATTTCGCGAGAAAAAGGGGGCATAGACAGTTATTGCATACCGACTATCCGAAGAAGTGAGTCAGTTCAGTAGCGTTGGGTCAGCATAATAATGGAAGTAAATGGTCCTTTCGAAATGGGAATTCTCTACTCGCATTTGTGGAAACACTCTTGGATTGGACGGTTTGTGTGACTCGGTTAAGTTGGGGAGGTGCAATCCTGATGACTTATTTGCGAGCGGGCGAATCTCGTAGGGTTCTCGATGGTTTGACTACGGCTTGAGTTGGGTGTCTTCTATGGGCATAAAGAATATGTGGTACATTGCGGTTTTCTCCTGAATCAGTATCTGAAAGTAATAGAGTGTTGGCATTACTGGCTATCATATGTGAAGAGTGTGAATTTTGGAAAGGACCTTGAGTTTTGGGTTGCGGGTGCGTGGCTAGTAGTATGGTGATTACTGGGTTCTGAGGCTTTCGAGGTTCATGTTTTGTTGCGCGGCCGGAATCTTATATGGGTGCTTAGACAGGATGGTGGAAGGTGAGTGATGTATCAGCCATTTGATCTGCATAGTTGAGTCCGGGTATGGGATTTTTAGTATTCCTGAGGTTTTGGGACTAGGTGTCCCCATATGTGGGCTATTTCTTGTTAGTGGATTGTGAAGAAATGTTGAGAATGGGGTAATTAATGGCAAGTATTATTGATAGGTTGTTGTTGATCTTCCGAAGAATATTTATCTAATTGGGAAGGATCGGGATTCGGTTGTGAGCTATGTGGAGGACCAGCGAGAATATGTGTTTTGTATCAGGTTCAGTTTGTGTGCTCCTATGAGGTTGTCATTTTGATCATGTTATCAGGCAGGATGGATGCTATATGTACCCTAGCCTATGATATGTACTACTCTTGTATGCTGTGTTAGGCAGTGATGTGGTATGATTATTTCCCACGCAGGTGGTGATTCTGTTCAGGCCTTATGGCGATGCGGGCAAGATAGCCCTCGTGATGTTGATTTGCTTATTGCACCTTAGTCATGCTTGCTTCCTTCATGTTTTAGCACTTTCATTTATTTTCCCACAGTTTTATTTGTGCACTCTATTGTACTTGATTTCAGTATTCATATGATCAGTGAGCCCGAGCATTTTGGCTCGATGAGTATTTGGGAGCGGGTTGCACGTCGCAGCAGATGTTATGTGGTATATTGGCTTGATGAGTATTCGGAAGCGGGCTGCACGCTGCAGCGGATGTTAAATGAGATACCCTTTCCTTGTGTTTATTTGGGGCTCTGTTTTTCCTCTGTGGAACAATTTGATGAAAACTATATTTTTGTTGTTGCACATGTCACCCTTAACAGAAAATTCTTCCACTTTGCTTTTCTTTAATTGTGTTACGTAATTGAGTTATCGCTGGTTCAGTGTACGAGCTGTGTAGTGGGAGGATTTGTGTGTTTCTGTGACGAATCATAAATTGAGCTGCTTGTATTGGTCGAGATGTGGTTCTTAGACCTAAGAGTGGTACTATGGCACTGGGGGTGAGGAGTGTTGGAAGTATGTGGGTATTTCTGCTAAGATTTGGATAATGGCCCTGGCGGGCGAGAGGGTTTCTTGACTTGTTGACTTCATAGGCGGCTATGAGTTCCCGCATGTTTCTTTATCATGGATAGTGAAGTGGAGGTCTGGAATAAGGTTATGTTCAATGTGAGGTGTGTTGCCGTCATCCAGGGTGTCATTTGAACAGCTATGGTGGTCAGAGGCTATTGCTTCGGGCATTGAGTTGTGTGGAGCAGCACGCGATTGTATTCGGGATTGGAATTTTTGGCTCGATTCAGTTTGTTTGGATGTATGTATGGTGAGCTCATGCAGTGGTTCGTTGGCTTTGGAGCGACTCCGGGCATGTTCGAGGACGAACGTATGTTTAAGTGGAGGAGGATGTAACGACCCGACTGGTCGTTTTGAGCAACTACGCCAGATTCGGTAGTTTGAGGTCTCGATCCGCTTCACATTAGGTACATTGACTTGTGTGCATGGTTGGATTCGGTTTCCGGATGAATCAGAGTTGAACTGGAAGAAGGAACCTAGTTTTAGAAGTTTAGACAGTGAAAATTTGCCCGAAATTGGACTTTTGAGTAAACGGCCCAGGAATGGGTCATGGGTGATCCCAACAACTTAGTATGGTGATTATGGACTTAGGCGCGCGTCCGGATTTGGAGGTTCGAAGGGTAAATTGAGGCATTTCGGCGAAAGTTGGAAAAAAAGTTGAAGTTTGGAAAATGGAGAAGTTTGACCCATAGTTGACTTTTGTGATATCGGGGTCGGAATGCGATTCCGAGAGTTGGAGCAGCTCCGTTATGTCAGATTGGACTTGTCTGCAAAATTTGGCGTCATTCCGAATTGGTTTGTTAGGTTTCGGCACGAGTTTAGAAATTTGAAGATTTGAAAGTTCATAAGTTCGATTGATGGTTGATTCGTTGTTCCGGTGTTGTTTTATGTGATTTGAAACCTCGAGCGAGTCCGTATTAGGTTATGTGACTTGTTTGTGTGATTAGACGGGGTCCCGGGGTCCTCGGGTGTGTTACGGGTCATTTTCCCTTGTTTTTGAATTGCTGTTTTCTGCTTCTGGTATCCTCTTTCGCGTTCGCGAACAGCCTTTCGCGTTCGCGAAGCCTTGTTGCTGGCCACCTGAAATCTTTCTTCGCGTTCGCGAAGCTCTGTCTCTCCCTACATCGCGTTCGCGTTACCCTTCTCGCGTTCGCGTAGTTATGCCGTTCCACTCTTCGCGTTCGCGTACTAGTTCACGCGTTCGCGAAGGGCAGTCTTGGGCCATCAGATTCCCCTTCTTCGCGTTCGCGGACGCACTGTCACGTTCGCGTTGAGTAATCTGGGCAGCCTACATTTTACTTCTTCGCGAACGCGAGACTACCTCTGCGTTCGTGATGCTTTAAATACCTGGGCAGAATAAATAGTACTCTATTCCGAGGGTTTGCCATTTTCACCATTTTTGGAGTTCTAGAGCTCGGTTTTGGGCGATTCTTTGTGGGTTTTTCAAGCAAAACAATTGGGTAAGTGTTCTTAACCTAGAATTGAATATATTCCATGAATTTGTCTTTATTTTTATCATTTAAATTGTGTTTGGGGTTGGGGAAGGAGCTGATTTTTGAAGAAAAGTTCTAAAATGAAAAACCGTGATTTGAGGGAACAAATAATATCGGAATTTGATAAAATTTGTATGGTTGAACTCATTTTTGAATGGGTGATCGGATTTTGTAAAATTTGACGGGTTCCGAGGTGAGGGCCCGGGGATCGACTTTTTGGGTCGATTTTTATATTTTTGTAAAGATTGAAACTTTATGATCCGGAATAGTTTCTTATGTGTTGTATTTGCGCTTTGAAGTTAATTTGGCTAGATTTGAGCCGTCCGAAGGTCTTTTCACCCGAGAAGTGCATTTTAGAGTATCGGTTTGTCGCCTTTGAGGTAAGTATCTTG
The DNA here is from genome assembly GCF_001879085.1 of Nicotiana attenuata. Classification (NCBI taxonomy): domain Eukaryota; kingdom Viridiplantae; phylum Streptophyta; class Magnoliopsida; order Solanales; family Solanaceae; genus Nicotiana; species Nicotiana attenuata. The sequence continues at coordinate 51,950,918 of NC_031991.1, forward strand.
CCTAACCTTGTGTGGGGGACTTCCCCTTAGGAATTGAGTCTTCTATGCTAATTGTAGTCCATGCATGCGAGGTGACGAGTGTGTGCTCGGACTTATTTGTGGAAAATTTGCCTCTAGAGTTCTTAGGTCATTATGTGGAAAGTATCCTGTTATGATTGGGTTTGCTAGTTGCTTAAATTGCCTCTATATGCTCCATATGATATTGTTAGCTTTCCTCTAATTGTTACGTGTTACATTGACTCTAAATTGCCTTAATTGAAGTGATTTCCTTCCTTATTGTTTTGATACTTCTTGCTTGTGAGTTCCTCTATGACTCCATACAAATAGGTTACATGTCCAATTATTGTGGTTGCCGGTGTAGTTATCACATGCTTATTACATCTTGTTGTGTAGTTGAGGTTTCATTGTGAAGTTAATTGTTGGTACAAGTTTGGTTATAGCTGATTCCCTTGCCGGGACATATTTAATTCTTACTGTTGGTTCCCTTGCCGTGACGTGTTTATTCTTGTTGTTGACTCCCTTGCCGGGATATTGTTGTTTCCTTATTATTCCCTAGCCGGGATATTGTCGTTTCCTTATTATTCCCTTGCCGGGATATTGTTATTTCCTTATTATTCCCTTGCCGAGATATTGTTGTGTCCTTATTAATTTCCTTGCCGGTATTCTTTTATAATTGATGATGAGAAATTGAAATGAGAGCGGGTGGTATGCCTACCACAAGATATAATAAAATGGGACGGGTGGTACGCCTACCACAAGGTATATGAAATGGGAGCGGGTGGTACGCCTACGACAAGATATATGAAATGGGAGCGGGTTGTACGCCTACCACAAGATACATGAAATGGGAGCGGGTGGTATGCCTACCACAAGATATATAAAATGGGAGCGGGTGGTACACCTACCACAAGATATATGAAATGGGAACGGGTGGTACGCCTGCCACGAGATAAATAAAATGAAAGTGAAATTCTGTGTTTGGTTTTCTTATCCTTGTTAGTGATTGGATTTTGGTGCCGTGCACTCTCGGTTTGCTATGTTTAGTTGTTATCAATTCAAATGTTAAACTGTCAAATTCCCTTATTGCTGTGACCCTTTGTGTTAGAACCTACAATGTTTTCAATACCTCACCGTATATATATATATATACGTTCCAATACTTCAAACTCCAATAGTTGTTACGTCTTTAATTCAATTAGTTTCTCAATTATATCTCCTTAAACCTTCTGAGGTTGTATTTTACATAAAAAGAAATTTCTACTAAGTTTTAAGTTATCAACTCCCCTGGTAAAGGTAATAATTCTTCCGATGTTGTATTTTAAATGTAAAGGGGTATTTTTCTTACTCGAATGATTTCTAAAAATAATTTCATCTTTTCTCGCTGATTTTTCCAAACTTATTTAGAAATTCAAATTTAATTTATATTATGCAAATAGGACATCTTGAACATCTTAAGTGCATTTGCAAGGATATTTGGTATTGTATATCCTGGGGATTGAGTGAGATGGGAAAATATGTGGGCACGAGGTGCCATATGTGCTGAAAGTTCGAAAGTTGAGATTATGATATGAGAAATC
>NC_031991.1:51954753-51970324 GCF_001879085.1 Nicotiana attenuata
TATGTTTTTGGGGTATTTTTTGGTTGAGAATCTTTTTTATAACTGAAAATACAAATTTTGTGTGTTATAATTGAGTTTGTTGAGTTATATTAGGAGTATTATGTTAATTGATTCACTTTCCGTTTTAAAAATAGTGTAATCCCCTATTTCACGCCGTGAATACAGTCGAATGCAATAATCTGTCCATCTGTAATCCCATGTTTCACTCCATGAATACAGTCGAATACACTCGAATACAACAACTGATTAGCTGGACTTCCCTGATTCACGCCTATTTTTGCTACTGTATTCATGAATACAATAGCTTAAATACATCAAATACATCTTATAACCACATAAAAAGTATCTATAATCCATAATATAGCAAATGGTATCTATAGATGGCTAATTACTACTAAAAAATAGTGCTTTATGAATATTTCTCGTTCTGTTCCTCTTCCTTTTCAGTGTAGCCCGACTTCTCCAACCAGTATCCTTTACCATTTTAGCCACTTTTTGAAGCAATGACCCAACACATTCTTAACTGCAGATAGCCCCACTCCTCAATTGTCCCTCCAAATTGCAATTTTGGACAGCTCACCCCGCCCTCATCCACCATGCTATTAAAGCTTATCCTCAATTTTAATTACATCTTGACCTTGAAGAAATTATATATTACTCAGCTAGATATGATTTTTATTTTATTTTCCTGTGTAAGAAAGAGCTAAACATTTTCTTCTTGACATAAAATGAGAAGAATATGCGTGTTATTAAATTATTAGTTCATTAATACAAAAAAGTGTATTCGTTGTGTAGAGTACTGATGGATGCTTTCCTTTTCCTAAGCATCAAATCTTCAAATTACTTTGTTGGCTATGGTCTAATATTGTGCAAAGGCAAAAAGAGGAACAAAAATATTAGTGTCTGTCCTATGAGACCATCCCGCCCCTTACAGGGGCTGAGAACGATCCTCTACTGCTACATCTAACCATGGTAGACTCTATTAATCACGCTCTGGTCTCAAAGCCACGCCTCATGAACCAGACTTCGTTTTCTGTCTCCTCAGAACTCAAGGATACAATGGTACGAGCCTATAGAACAGATCATGTTCAAGTAAGGTCGTGATCTTGAATCGTAGTGAATGGCTATATAAACGGCAAACTGATAATTAAGTCAGTGCGTCGATGTGGGACTACTACGCCAAACATCAACCCCTACAAACTAGTGGGCAGCAATGAGATAAGTTAATGCTCCGATGTGGTGAAATGAATTTGTTTCTATAATTGAAAAAAATGATTGACCCTTAACTAAAAAAAATGAAATGGAAATCCTAAAAAGCTACTAAATGATGAGTTGTGACAGCTGTGGGATTTGAACCCACGCCCTTTCGGACCAGAGCCTAAATCTGGCGCCTTAGACCACTCGGCCAAACTGTCCTTGTTGTCTCAAAACATTTGGTTAGCATATTATAATTAATCTTACTTTGCTGCCACAATACCTACAATATGAACATTGTTAGCAACCACCCCAAGACCCAGGAAGATGGTGAGATTTGGAGCACTGGATTAATTCAACTAATTTTCAACGTGAATATCAATTTTGTAAGATTTTTTAAGTTAATACGTATTTTAAAACTACATATTAATAATTATAATAACAATTCTTTATGATAAAAGTTGCTTTAAATATTTCCAAAAATACTCCACAAATGGTAATAACGACTCTTTTTAGGACAAATGGAGTAACAGAATGATGATTAGGAAAACTTTTCCTCAAAAAGTAAAAATTCTGATCAAGTTAGGACCGTTTGGCCATTGATTTTGGTAAAATAAACTTAGTTTTATTTGGCAAACACATGTTTAGCCATAAATTTTGCCTATATTTTGGCAAAATCACAAATCCCAAAACCAGCTCAATAGCTGATTTTGGGCCAAAATATTTACAAATACTAAGGCCCCGTTTGGCCATGAGTTTTGCCAAAATAAATTTGGAATTTATTTTCAAAACTCATGTTTGGCAATAAATTTTGTTCATATTTTGGCCAAATCCCAAATTTCAAATCCCAAAATCAGCTATTGGGCCAAAATCCCAACTTTGGAATTATATACATGTTTTTCCAAAATAAAGTTGGAAAATATGTTTTGAAAACGTATGTCCAAACACATTTTCATCTTTAAACCAAACTTCACCTAAATCAGATTTTTCAAAACAAATTTGGGATCTATAGCCAAACGCTAGCTAATAATATACATGTTTTTCCAAAATAAATTTGGGAAATATGTTTTGAAAACGTATGTCCAAACACATTTTCATCTTCAAACCAAACTTCACCCAAATCAAATTTTTCAAAACAAATTTGGGAATCAGTGGCCAAACGCTAGCTAAGGATACAGAAATACAAGCCCTTGAACTGAAATATCTTGGAGACTGAAACACAATTACACATGCATAGGCTTACTCAATACAAACAGGATTCTCCTTAAACATATCCTGATCCAAATTCCAGCAAAATCAAATCAAATATTCAAAGAGCGGCTTAGCCCTAAAGATAACTTGACCATAGAGTTCAGAACAATAACACTGAGCTACTGAGAACTGAAGAAATATTTTACACTTCACATTGGGGATAATTTTGGTCGCCCAAGGTAACATAATAGCATACATTATATGAAGTTTTCTATGGCTTCGGAGAAGCTTATCTGTTGGCCTCAATGCACTTAGGCAAGCATTGCAACAAGGTAAATTTCCGATGGGGCTCAGAGGACTGAAAAAAATCGGGATCTTGCTCAAGTGACTCCGAGTAACTTTCAAGAACAGTTACAATCTCCTCGAACTGTGGCCGCTTGTGAGGATTGTTTGCCCAGCATTGGTTAATGAGTTTCCGAACTGCTGCTGGACATGCAGCTGGTATTGGTGGTCTAGCTTTCTGCAAATATCCCCTTAATATAAGAAAATGCAAAAATTCTATCTTACAAATAGTGATGCATGCATTGTTGGGGGGAAAATTGTTCACAATAACTTCTTCCAATGTAACTTCAAGTGAGAGAAGCAACTTCCAAAGCCAAGATGTGTAGTTGAAGCAAAGCTAAAGAAGGAAAGACACAAAAGATAATAGCCGGTATGATCCCATTAATACTGAAGAGAAACATGTTTAGGGATCGACAGAGGATATGAATAGAGACAGACAGCCTAGATATGAGAGACAACTTCAAAACATAGTCAAAAGGTGGGGGGAAAATTGCACGCTCGGATATTTAACTCTGCAAGAATTTTAAGTATGCGGCATTTGCATGTTTGCAACTATAATAGTCTTACCCAGCTGGAAATACCAGCATTACATCGTCTTTTAAAGTGTATATAGAACTAGAAGAGTGGACAAATAAGAAACTACAGGTGATGCCACTGGAATCATCATAGATATAGATATGAATTTGTTCCATGTCTAGTTGTGTGTAGCATAGACATGATAGGATTTTCAAATATTACCCAAGACAAACATATGTACCTTTTCTAAGCCCAAGACAAACATATGTACCTTTTCTAAGCCCAAGACAAACATATTTTCTGATCAACCATGCAAATATTGTAGCAGAAACATAAAATCCAGATGATTACCATCTTAGAGTGGCATTCCAAACTAGCACCACCATTACCTCCTCGACAGGGAATTCATGGTTAAACTTGTGCACTTTTATTGCAGTGATCTGAAGAACGAAAAATGCATTTTCAACTTTCACACAATATTTTTATCTCATCTCAAGGGTAACTTCAACTTTTGATAATTTTTCATAAGCTGTTTCATAGCCTAGACATAATTTTTCTCAATCTTCCAATATGCAATGATAACTGCTACTCAGAGATCCAGATTCCCTTCTTTCTCATATCTTAGTTGTCTTTCTCGATTCATCTTGCAAGCCAGAAGACAATAACTTATGTAAAATGACACTTTGGAATGAGATGTCCAACAGATAGAGATTCAGTGGTTTTAGTGGCCTAAATTCATATTTAGAAACATGAAACAGCAGGCACTTCATCTTGATGAAAAGCACTGCAAGAGTTAACAGAGAATATACCTTCTGGCAGACTGCAAATGCCGCCTGCTCGGGGGTCATGTCATCAAATGGTGTCAATGCAGTCAAAAGTTCCCATAGGACAATGCCGAAACTATATACATCAACTTTCTTTGTATGGTTCTTTTCCTTGATCATTTCTGGTGCCATCCAACGGTACGTACCAGTGAACCCCTTTGGGCTACCACATTGAGATTCTAAACATGATATCCCGAAATCTGCGACTTTCACGCACATATCTTCATCAAGGAGTAGATTTTCTGACTTGAGATCTCTGTGAAGTATCCCTTCAGCATGAAGATATTGCATTCCACGTGCAATGTCAAGGGCCAATTTAAGAACCAGGTTAAGAGGGACCGAGTGTGGCTCCTGCTGATGGAGGTATTTTCTTAGGGAGCCTCCAGGTAAGTACTCTGTGATGATGCAAAAAACTGGTGGTTTCTTACATGCTGCAATAAACTGAAGTTGAGAGGCAGAAGAAATGGAAAAAGTCAAAAGAAGTGGCAATTTCAGGATTGAGAAAACATGCACGAAAAATATGAATATATTAAACCAAAACAATTACAAATAAATTCTTAAAAATCAGAGAACAGCAACTCGCTTCAAATTATTTACCAATAAGTAGGTTTCATATATAAAAATATGTAATCAAAATCCGCAATCTACAAATTCTGAGAGACGTGGTCACAAAGGATAACTTATCAATTCATGAAGTTCCTGCAGGTGACACAGTCATATCTCCATATATATCAGAGTTGAGGGAGCTGATCAGTCAATTTCAAGTTTGACACAATCGAAAGGCAGATGAGTTAGATTGTAGATATAATTCAATCAAGAACGTAGGTTTAAAATGGTATGATATTGATCAGTCTATGGATTACCATGCACCTGTTGCTTCTTTAAAAATCGATTTCAAGCGGGGTGGTGGGGGTAGGGGTGGGGGTGGAGTGGTGTGTTAGAGACAATGCTTGACAATATGAGTTCAGGTTAAAGAGATTTAGTGATTTGCCAATATCACCTTAGTAATATTGTTTTTGAGTCAATTAGATGAGAATAGACTCTATACTGAACGGAGGACAGGCCATAAAGAAATTTCCTTTTAGAATGAAGCAATTTGAAGAACATCCTTTCCTCCTCTCTTTGCTTCACTAATCCTAAGGCAAATGATAAACAAGAGACAAGCATTTGCTGACTGGTGCAATGAGCTAAAAGGTGGGGTTATTAAAGTAGGCATAGTATTTCTCTAAAGAGATTTGAGTAAGTAAAAAGTGATAAGACGCTTGCAGCTTTTTGTTGTAATAATAACTTGAAAATTGTATTAGGCTACTTAAGAAAACATGTATGAAGTAGCAAGAATGGAATCACTAGCATTCTCATAACAAATACGGTATAACACAAGAAAATGCTTTCTCTTTTCTTTTCATGTGTTCCCGTCTGGATTCTGCTAGAAATAAATTTCTAATTAGACGATAAGCAATCGTCACTTGCATAAAATTAGACTATATCTATGTAGGTAGACTCCTGGACCGCCCAAAGAACAAACAACAACCATTTCTTGGAAGACAAAATAAAGTAAGATAGCCTCCGAGATGCCACCTTTAACCTTTGAATTTCCTTCTTAAATCCAGTATCCATTCCCCATTCATCTCCCACGCTTTTCTCATGGTTAATGGTCAATGCCAACTTCTTTGGCTCCGAGCCCGTTTCCTCCAAAGGCTTGTCGGGGAACAATATGGTGAATAACTTTGATCCTGGGGACTAACACTTAGATGCATTACTTATGCAATAAACGGTTTCTACTTCATCGAAATCTAGAAGGGAAGAACGCCCTCTTCGGAATAAAGTAAATTTATTAACCTCCGCACTATTAGTAATATACATTTTGCAGAAGAAAGATATAACATCATAACATAACATCTTATTAGCGCAAGCTTTAATACAATCAGGCAATAAACTTGTACTACTTCAGAAGGAAAAGTCCTTTTATATGGGAGGCGAATACAATCTCGTTCATTTAACCGAAGGCTAGCTATCCGATTTTCAAAGGGCTATTTACAAGAATGTACTACTTTGGAGCACATTTCCCTTTTATAACATTTCTATAACAGTCTTCTGATATTCTTCTTAAAATACAGTTAACTTTTTAAGTCATGCGGGGAAACAAAAAATAGATCAACGAAAACCCAGCAGAAAAAATGGATGAAAATGGGAAACAATGCTTACAGTGATGATATTTGGATGCTTTAACCGAAGCAACAAAGCAACCTCAGAAGTAAACTGCTTCTCCAAAAAAGTAGCCAAGTCACCATCTTCCTCAGGTTGGCTAATGAGTTTAATAGCCACTTCACTGTGCTTATAAATTCCCCTGTAAATCCTACTATGCCTACCCGAAGCAAATTTGTTCCCTATATATAGCTGTGACATATCGGCGCTCCATTCCTCTTCTCCTTCCCCCTTTATCGCCGCCCCTGATGATACTATGTACTTGGACCATGACGCTGCTCGCTTGTACTCTCCCAATGAAAGTCGCCTCTCTAGTTTCCCATTATTTGCTATTTGCTTAAACCAGTTGAAATTCTTCATTGTAAACCATCAAGTTCTCCGCCTCCAAACAAAAAAACACTAGGACTAGATAAATACTCAAACGGCGCTACAGATTCTTATAAATTTATTTTAAAAAATAAGCTACATTCCAAAGAATAGAGTTACATTATGTGTATGTGTCAGAGTTTTTACTTCATGAATTAACCAGCAGATTGTTTTCTTTTTTTTAAAAAAAAAAAAAAATCAATGGTGCATTTCTTGGGATTGAATTTCAGAGAAACAGTAAACTCGAGAAACAAGAGCTTCGGATAAAAGCTTGAAATCTTTATGTATATATAGAAAGTAGAGCTTTGTGAGTTTGGGAGAGCGAGAAAAAAGCGTGAATCAGCAAAAAGTACAGCACTTTGAAGCGTGCAATGAGTTTTTGTGTAGTCGAAACTTGGGGGAGTGAGTTTAGCAGGAAGCTCGAAAAGCTAAGCGGAGGAAGATATAGTACTGATATGAGTTAATGAGAGTTGTTGCAGTGAATGAAAGTGGTGAAGAGAGGAGGAGAGCGGCGGTAGGAGTGGCGGAGCAGCGGGTGGAGGTGGCGGTTTTTCTCTCTCTTTAGAAAGCAAAGCAGTGGGCAGTACAAGTAGAAATACAATACAAGAGTAGCTTAACATTCATAACGTGCGAAGATCCACTTCTGAGGAGACATTTCGGGTTCTTCTGATTGTGACCGCTTTATTCTTCTTCTCGTCTTTGCCCCTACACTTTTGTCATTATTCCTTTTAAACCCATTTGTCTTTCTCTACATGTCTTTTTTTCTTTTTTGACAAAAGAAACTTATTGAGTTTTTTCCTCTTTTATAAAGAAAATAATTCCACTCATTTCAGTTTCACAAAAACTAATGCTAATGGTAAAAGATAAGATTTCTTAACCAAAAGGTCATAAGTTTAGGTCTCTGAAATTCAAGGGCGTAGCTACAGTTTTGCTTTCGTCAATAGAATTTAATAATTTTGATCCAAACTCTATATTTGTATTAAAAAAATTTGTTTAACACGAATAAAATTGGAGCAGGGACTACACGGTGAAATGGGGTCATGCAAAAGGGATGAATAATGGGGTTTAAAATGGTGAATGAGGAAACAAGGGGCATGGCAAAGAGGACCAGAGAAAGTGTTGGAATAGCAACAGAAGGGAGGGGCGGATCTCGTTGTAATATTGTTGTAGTTATTATAGCTAGCGGGACCCACAACTACTATCCACCAGTTATGTCGGACACTGCCGTATGCTTCTTCCGTATACGGTCACAACGCTTCTCCTCACTACTGCATTGTACTCTATTTCTTTTGGGTGATATCCGTTTTGAGATTCGATTAAAGTAAAATCATTCTATCTCAATAAGTTTAGTGCTCGAAATTAAAAGTGTAATTTAAAATAATAAAATATTTACTACATTAAGATTACTATTTCTTCCACACTTATTTAAACTTATCGTATTTTCTTTTTTTGGCCTCATCTTATATTTCCAAATAGAGCACCTCATTTTTAGTATAGTAATTAATTCTGAATCTTTTCTTAAAACGAATTAAATAAGAAGGTTTGAGGTAAATCCTAGCCAAACATAATTTATCCTGGATCTAAGATGGAAGATAAGAATAAGCAAACATGAGATTTAACTATAACAATGATCGAATCCTCTTATGTAAGAAGAGGATGGTGATTTACATAACATTGACAATAATGAAGAATACATAGATAAAATGGGTCAGCGATCGTTAACAAGGTTGAACTCCACTTATTTGACATGATGAGATTAACAATGTGTATTAAGGATCTGAATTTCCTTGCTTCTCTCTCCTTCATTGGGGGGAGAGAAAGATGAGGATCCCTCTTCTTCTCAGAAAGTATCCCCATATGTGAATTTGTTTCAGCCTCCTTTCTTCTTCTTCTCACTTAGTTTATATACTAGGTATTTTTCCTTTAGCCAACGGTCATTAACCATTGTACTTAAGTCGTTTGACTGTATTACTGGCTGATCCTCTGAAATGCCGTAACGTCCGATTCGCCGTTCAAGCATTCGGAATACACGACCTCGGTCGAGGCCGAGGTGAGTGTTATTATAGCATTGTATGGATACGACTTCGGCCCAAGTGACTTTTTGGCGTTTCTCCCTACGCAGATTCTCATCTGGTCAGATTTCGACCCATACAGTTAGTCCCTCCGCCTATTGGGGTCGACTTTTTGCGAGCTCGATGGGCGGACTCTGTCGATTCGAAAATTGTGAGAAATCTGAGCACTTTATGCGAGAGGCGAGCACCTCGTGGCGAGGTAGCGACGTGACATTTCGAGAGTTGCGTCAGACCGTTACGTCAGTTCAGAATGTCATTAATACTTCTCATGTGTCATTATGGCGCACGTTTTCTTTGAATTGCGTCGTTTCCCGTGCCCTTCCATTTTCAAAATGACGGTGTTTGGTTTTCCTGCTCAGGGCATTTATATGCCTATAAATAGGGGGAAACCTTTCATTTGAAAATTACACTTCTTAATCGCTCGAGAGAGATTTTTGCAACTCTTCTTCTTCTCCTTCAGTTTCTCATATTTCTGTTTCTGTTAAAAATTCTTGTGATCGCTACCTTTTTCCCTTATCATTCCCGTTTCTCTCAATCAAAGAAGAGATGGCTAGTGCATCTTCCAACCCTGATAGAGTCGTTGGTGCTCCGGTGTCGGAAAATGATGTACCCCTAATCGAAGAGGTTTTCAACAGCCCTGCTGGGGATGAGCCGGAACATGTTCTCTCGATGATGGATGGTGTGACACTCACGACGTTCAAAGCCAAATGGGAGATTCCTGATCACATTGCACTAGTTCCGGCGGATAGGGACATAGTGCATATACACTGCCCGAGCTACTGCGCATTCGACGCATATCCATTTGTCATTGGATACACGCTTCCCCTTCCCTCGTTGGCTGTGGACTTCTGCCGCTTCTACGAGGTGTGCCCGGCTCAACTCTCTCCGTATTTATACAAGCTCTTCCTTATGCTTAGCAAGTACGCAGAGCTAGTCGACCGGGGAATTTCTCTACAACAGATGCTTCACCTCTTCGCCCCTCATTTTCTTAGGGGCACAATGATTCACCTGCGCCACCGAGGAACCAAGGTTTTGGCGGTGAAGATGGATGACAAGGCCAACCGCCGCTTTTGGGAGAACTTCTTCTACGTCCGAACAGAGCACGTGGTATCGAACCTTGCGGGGTTTCCTGAGGCGTGGAATTTCGCCTGTAAGTCTCCCTTTCCTTGTATTACATTTTCTGAACATGGTTGTTGGTTGTCTCATTAATGACCGTAGAGTGTTTTCTGTTTCCGCAACCGAGAGGGTGCCTCCTCCGCAAGTTGCCAACATTCGCGAATGGGTGAGAGCGATTCTGCCCCACACGATGGGGATCCGCGAATGGGCGCCTTTTCAGGAGATGTTTGGGCGCAAACCTTCAACTGGTAAGTCGGCTTATTTCGGCCTTAATTATCTTGTTCTTTGCTCTGCCTTATTGTTTATCTCAATACTTTATTTGGTCGAATCTCTCATTGACAGGTCGGAGAGGAGCGAGAAGGGCAAGGGCTCCTATTCTTGCTTTCCGTCAACCAGCTTCCTCCGCCCGGCCCGTACCAAGGATAATTGATGAGGGCGTCCAAAGTTTGGTTGCTCGGCGGACTGCGTCCGCGGCCGAACCTGTTTGTTCGGAGGTTGCTCCTCGGTCGGACACTCCGATTCCCACAGTCCGTTCAACTGACGAACCTTCTCGTGGCATTGCCGAAGAGGCTCCGTCAAAGAGGCGGAGGTTGTCAGAGGGGGCATCTTTGGTTGGAACACCCTCGAGGGGAATCTTTGGTTGTCATGCGGTGTGGCTGGGATGGCCTTGAGGGTGAGTTTCTTTTTGCTATTTTCTTTATTTGTGCTATTTGCTTTTGTTGATTCCTCCTCCCCCTTTTTTTTACTTACATGCTGGAGATCAAGAGTGCTCGTAGGGCTAAGACGCGAGCCGAAATCTTTCTAAAAATGGCCGTGAAGTTTCGACGTTATCGCATCAGGTGCCGTGAGATACATGCGCAACTTAGGGCAAGTGGTAATACTCAGTCCGTCAGGAGGAGTTGGATAAAAGTGATGAGGATCTGATACGGTCTATTCGCAGATGCAGCGAGCTAGAGGAACTGCTTAGTGCCAAAGGGGTTGCAATAGAATGCGAGGATCTTCAGGCGAAGGTGTTGTCTTTTCGATCCGAGCTTGAGCAGAATGCCACTAGAGTCACCAGCCTAAGTGCAGAGTGGACGGAGAAGGTGGCTGAGCTCGAAAAGAAAGTGACTGAGTTGGAGAGAGCCGAGGGAGCTCGAGTGGCGGGTTTGGCGAGGGCGGCGACTCTAGAAGACATTATCCGCATCCTCAGGTCTGAGCAAGAACCGATAGGGCGACGACCACACTGAGGGAAACACGGCTCGAGGAGCAGATCAGTAAACTTGATTGGGATGCTTCGAGCCTCGGAGACCGAGTTACGGCTCTCGAGGCCGAGAAGGCGCAACTGTTGGCTCAGGCCCGCCCTCAATAATCTGCCCTTATTGCTGTCCCCCACCGCTTGTACGAGCTATGGGTCCATGTTGAGGATATATATATATATATAAGGGTTTTGTGGACGGCGGGGAACATTCCTGAGGCCGCTTTTGAAGATGCTCGGGTTAAGGCACGCGAGGCTCGTCTTGCCTACCATTATGACCCTGCGACATCGGAGGCCGGTGGGGGTGCTGAGATTGAAGATGGGCTTCCTTCAGATGATGACAACGCTGGAGAGGACGATGGTGGGAATGAGGCCGAGTGAAATTTTTATAGCTTTTGTACTTAGCTTTCTTTTTTTGGTTGTTACTGGGTGGGGGGCCCTTTTTTGGACCTTTGTTAGATACTTATCTTTTCTTCGAATGAAATAGTCGGCTCGTCTTCGTTTGTATGTTTTCGGCTTCTCTTCCCCTTTCCCTTTCGATTTTCTTGTATTTTTTCGCAATAAGTCCCTGACTTCTGGTAGTTGATCTGAGTGGGATAGAATTCGACCCGCTAATTTGAACTTGACTTTGTTAACCCGAGCGGGGTCCAAATTCATCTTGCAAATTTGAGCGAAGTTAATTTGGACTTGTTAATTCAATTGAGATCGAATTTTGTCATACCAGTTTTGAGCGGAGTCACTTTTGACTTATTAATTCGAGTGAGGTCGAATTTTGTCTTGCCAACTTGGGCGGAGTCAGTTTTGACTTGTAAATTCGAGCGAGGTCGAATTTTGTCTTGCCAAATTAGGCGGGGTCAGTTTTGACTTGTATATTTGAGTGAGGTCGAATTTTGTCTTGCCAACTTGGGCGGAGTCAGTTTTGACTTGTAATTCGAGCGAGGTCGAATTTTGTCTTGCTAACTTGGGCGTAGTCACTTTTGACTTATTAATTCGAGCGAGGTCAAATTTTGTCTCGCCAACTTGGGCGGAGTCAGTTTTGACTTGTAAATTCGAGCGATGTCAAATTTTGTCTTGCCAACTTGGGCGGAGTCAGTTTTGACTTGTAAATTCGAGCGAGGTTGAATTTTGTCTTGCCAACTTTGGCGGAGTCAGTTTTGAATTGTAAATTCGAGTGAGGTCAAATTTTGTCTTGCCAACTTGGGAGGAGTCAGTTCTGACTTGTAAGTTCGAGCGAGGTCGAATGTTGACTTGTTAATTCGAGCGAGGTTGAATTTTACTTTCATGTGGCGATGGCCAATGGCCGTAAGGGTGTAAATTCGAGCGAGGTCGAAATGTAACCCATTATGATTTCGAGCGAGGTCGAATTTTCCTTTCATTTGGCGATGGCCGATGGCCGTAAGGGTGTAAATTTGAGCGAGGTCGAATTGTGACCCGTTATGAGTTCGAGCGAGGTCGACCTTTCCTTTCGCTTGGCGATGGCCGATGGCTGATGGCCGTAAGGGTGTAAATTTGAGCGAGGTCGAATTGTGACCCGTTATGAGTTCGAGCGAGGTCGAACTTCCCTTTCGCTTGGCGATGGCCGATGGCCGTAAGGGTGTAAATTTGAGCGAGGTCGAACTGTGACTCGTTATGAGTTCGAGCGAGGTCGAACTTTCCTTTCGCTTGGCGATGGCCAATGGCCGTAAGGGTGTAAATTCGAGCGAGGTCGAATTTTGACCCGCTATGAGTTCGAGCGAGGTCGAACTTTCCTTTCGCTTGGCGATGACCGATGGGCGTAAGGATGTAAATTCGAGCGAGGTCGAATTGTGAGCCGTTATGAGTTCGAGCGAGGTTGAACTTTCCTTTCGCTTGGCGATGGCCGATGGTCGTTAGGGTTTATTCGAGCGAGGTCGAATTGTGACCCGTTATGAGTTCGAGCGAGGTCGAACTTTCCTTTCGCTTGGCAATAGCCGATCGCCGTAAGGGTGGTAAGAATGTTGCATGCTGCCTTGCTTTTTGGAGAGTTACTCGTTGTTTTATCGTTTATGCATGCGTTGGGGTCAGTACCAGTTTATCTAATCTTGCTTTTATTGGAGAATATCATGCGTTGGGTTGAGTCCCAGTTTATCTAATCTCTTTGTTGCTCGGTCTGGAGAGACCGTTGTTGGGATGGGCGACGAACTTATTGCTTGGGCCTCTGAGTACCTTGGGGATCGATTGATTTGAACAAAGTTCGGACGCAACTCGTAGGATTTTTGTCGGCTGAATTGGCGTAGAGTCGCCATGGCGAGCGTACGGACAATCTTTTCGTGTTCATGTTCTGCCTGCGTTGTGGAGATTGTACGTTCCATGGACTCATCGCCCAGTCCCGGGCTATGGAGATTGTTTCTTAGTGATGCATGCTTGTTCTGGCCGTTTGTCTGTTATTTGTAATATGGCATGGTGTGGAGGGTTTTCCCGATTTGCCATTCGCCATAAGGGAGGAATTATAGCCGGTATGTCGGCTAGCCTTTGTTCGCGAATTTGGGAGGACGTCCCTGTTCTCAGTTCTACTTCTCCCCCTTTTTTAAACAAAAGGGATAGCGGGTTAGTACATGGAATAATCTGTTACCTTGGTCGACTATTTAGCTGATGAATGAGGGGGATTGGCCATGTCTCCCTCGCCCGCTGCGCTCTTTGAACCTGGGGAGCTCCCTTGCTCGGCATTGAACTAGGGATCGAGCCGCAGGGCGGCTCGCTTTGTTCGGTATTCTGATACTAGTTTCCGGCTTGTTGGATTTGGCTTTATGCTCGACCTCGTCACTGATTGATCTTTGGCCTTTCGTGGGTGGACGGTCCACGTCCCCCATTAGGGTCTCGAGTTCGAGTCCCAATTCGTCAGTCCCGGGCGTGCAAAGATGGCAAAAATGCAAGTCATACCACAAACATACAGAAGAGAAGTATCTGGATATGGGATTACGGATGCGTTTGGTATGCGCAGTTGCAGCCTCTTTATGATGGCTCATGTTCACAAAGCTTCAGGGTTGCTGCTGTGGTGCAGCGCAATTTTCGTGTGTAAATCCATAGGTTGGTTTGACGGTTTCGGGGGTTTACTGACTGGTCCGGTAAGTTGGCTTTCGTAATGAACGGGTGAAACTTCACCGAATGGAAGATAGATCTAAGACCATGTTTGGATCTAGAGGGAACTAAGGCTTTGGCTAGAAAATCCCCACAGGCGGCGCCAAATTGTTTTACCAAAAAAGTGCTAAACCTTTTCTTAAAACGAATTAAATAAGAAGGTTTGAGGTAAATCCTAGCCAAACATAATTTATCCTGGATCTAAGATGGAAGATAAGAATAAGCAAACATGAGATTTAACTATAACAATGATTGAATCCTCTTATGTAAGAAGGGGAGGTTGATTTACATAACATTGAACAATAATGAAGAATACATAGATAAAAAGGGTCACCGATCGTTAACAAGGTTGAACTCCACTTATTTGACATAAGGGGACTAACGATGGGTATTAAGGATTTGAATTTCCTTGCTTCTCTCTCCTTCATGGGGGAGAGAAAGATGAGAATCCCTCTTCTCCTCAGAAAGTATCCCCTGTGTGAATTTGTTTTAGCCCCCTTTCTTCTTCTTCTCAGTTAGTTTATATACTAGATATTTTTCCTTTACCCAACTGTCATTAGCCATTGTACTTAAGTCGTTTGACTGTATTACAGGCTGATCCTCTTAAATGCCGTAATGTCCGATTCGCCATTCAAGCATTCGGAATACACAACCTCGGCCGTGGCCGAGGTGCGTGTTATTATAGCATTGTATGGATACGACTTCGGCCCAAGTGGCTTTTTGGCGTTTCTATGTACGCGGATTCTCATCTGGTCAGATTTCAACCCATACAATGACCAAACTTTAGGTCATTCTAAAATTGTCCGGAAGGTTACATGTGTAAGTTTTTAAGTTTTTTATTTTTTTAAAAAATAGGTCATTTACAGAACAACTGCAAGTAAGTAATTACTACAATTAACAATGATGAACGGTAACTTGAAACTAATCCAAATCGTATATATATAGCTAATGCCACCGACAATGTAATTAAAAAATAGGTCGATTATTCTTTGCACATTCTTTTGCGTTTTCATAAAGAATTTTGATTCTCATTTGCCACTTTAATCTCCATAATATGGATATTGAGTTATTATACTTTTTCTTCTTTTTTCCTTGAAACAGTTTGCTTGTAAACTTATCTACTATAGTAAAAAGGCAACAAGGAAAGTAATTTAATCAAGTTGCTCGCCTAGAAGATTCTTGATTAATAATTATTACCTTTGTAGTAAAAGTAAAGAAGAAAAAGAGAAGTTTCTAAAAGTGAGTAAATTGAATTTTGTTGTTGATAGTTTTGGGACATATTCGTAGGAAATTTTGGTATGCTATTATCCTGTAAAGGTCATAATATAATAAATTAAATTAGGTGACTTTGTCTATGTACGTACTACGTAGTAAAGTACGTTTACCTTTCGGATTTAATTTAGTAGTATTTT
>NC_031991.1:51970334-52026322 GCF_001879085.1 Nicotiana attenuata
GTACGTACTACGTAGTAAATCGTTTTACCTGATTTAATTTGAGATTTTTATATTGTTTGATTTATTTTTTCATGTCTTTGTTTGCACACCGTACACACGGAGACTTGGTGATTGTAAGTAGGGGTTGGCAAACAAGCGGGTCGGTCGGATATGAGCGGGTCGAAAACGGGTAATTAAAAAAACGGATAAATTATCTGACCAGACCCGTATTTGAAACGGATAAAAAACGGGTTATCCGGAGGATAATATGGATATCCAAATTATCCATGGTTTCTTGAATATGATCATTTTTGGGAGAATTCCTAGTCTCCCAAACTTGAGAAACCCCCAATTTGTGGTTTTACAAATGTAAAAGCTAAACACATTAATTATCCATTTGGTTAACAATTTCTAAGTGGATAATATGGTTCTTATCCATATTCGACCCGTTTTTAAAAAAGTCATTATCCAACCTATTTTTAATGAATAATATAGGTGAATAACTATTTTCTTTTAACCATTTTGTCACCTCTAATTGTAAGTATAAACTTTTGCCTACTCATATCACTCAATAGCACATCAGATATGCAACGAAACCTATATTCACCATTATCTCACAACCAATTTATTTATATAAAGAAAAAGAGAAATTATGTTATTACTGTATACCGTCAAAATCAGGTATGCCCGATTTCTCGGGCTCGAGGGGTTGCCTTAGGCCCGAGTTCAGGCAAGGTCGAGTTCGAGCCCGGCGGACCGGACTCGAGCTCGAAGACAGAGTGCAATGCCCAATGATCGAAGTACGATGAGTAGCGAAGCCGAGTATGCTCAACCCCGAAATAATGCCGTTATGGATTTGTCACGACCCGGATTTTCCACTATCGGGAGTCGTGATGGCGCCTACTGTCGGAGCTAGGCAAGCCAAATATTCAATTTACTTCTTTTAGCAATTATTGTCCATTTAATGAAGACAAAACATAATATGATAAAGCGGAAGTCTCAAATATAATTAACCGAAAGAAATGCGGAAGTTTAACAAAATCCTCTACCCAAGACTGGTGTCACAATACTCATGAACGACTAGAGAATACTAAATACAAGGTTTGAATGAAACATAGAACCGTCTGCTTCGGTACAAATGATAACAAACTGAATAAAATAGAAAGGGACTCCGGGCCTGCGGACGTCAGCAGGGCTACCTCGAATGTCCCTGGACTGAAAGCTTGCTCCCAGAATGCTACTGCTACTCAAATGCTGCTCCAACATCTGGATCTGTGCAAAAAGATGCACAGAGTGTAGCATCAGCACAACCAACCCCATGTGCTGGTAAGTGCCTGGCCTAACCCCGGCGAAGTAGTGACGAGGCTAGACCAAACTACCAGATAAACCTGTGCAGATATATATACAAGTACAACAAAATAATAGTGGAAAGTAAACAAATAAAACTGGGAGGGGAACATGCTTATGGGGTAGCAGATAAAACGGAATATCAGGAATAATAAAAGAAACCACATCTGATTTCTTCTAACACAGAATAAGGGAAAACAAACCACTTTCACTTGTTTCATTTCCTCTCGTTGCAGGCGTGCAACTCGATCCCATTTCTCATAATATCACGTGGTAGGCGTACCACTCGATCCCATTTCATAATATCACGTGGTAGGCGTACCACTCGCTCCCATTTCATAATATCACGTGGTAGGCGTACCACTCGCTCCCATTTCATAGTATCACGTGGTAGGCGTACCACTCGCTCCCATTTCATAGTATCTCGTGTTCGACGTGCCACACGATCCCATTTCTTTCAACACAATACACATAATAATCTCGGCAAGGGAGAAAGATGTTATAATAAACTATCCCGGCAAGGGAACAAGATAATATAATAAACTATCCCGGCAAGGAAACAAGATAATATAATAAACTATCCCGGCAAGGGAGATCCAGCTATAACCAAACTTACTCAATTTCTACTTAACACAATTAAATCAATACTCGGTCTCATCAATTACTGGCTCAGTGTTAAAGATTTCCAACCACTCCTCATAAACAACAATTAAGAATTCGATAATATAGCAATTCAGGACTCACGGTCATGCTCGACACCAGTGTATAGATACTCGTCACCATGCCTATACACCGTACTCGACAAATAGCAATTAGCAAAAAGACTCTACTCCTATTCCCTCAAGCCAAAGTTAGACCAAACACTTACCTCAAATGCTCCAAAATCAACTCAAGCCTCTAGTATAGCTTTACCCCTCGAATTCGGCTCCAACTCAGTCAAATCTATGAAATAATGACTTTACAATATTAATAATAGCTAAACAAACTAACCCCAATGCCTAAATATGAATTTCTAAGCTTTCTTCCCAAAATTCCAAAAATCGACCCTGGGCCCGCTTGGTCAAAACACGAGGTTCGGACCAAAATTAAACCCCCCATTCATCCACGAGCCCGAATATATAATTTGTTTTCAAATCCGACCCCAAAACGAGGTCTAATATCAAGAAAAAGTAAAAAGCACTAGTTCTACCCATTTTCCCCAATTTCTACCCTAAATTACATGATTTAGGCTTTGGAATTCATTAAATAATGATAGAAAATGAAGAAAACGAGTTGGGATTTACTAACCCAAGAGGTCTTGAAGAAAGGAAGCTTCAATTGATGCCTAAGGACCTTGGAGAAGAAGAAACTCGGATGTTTTTATGAAAATTTCGCGACTACACTGATCTGAAACTTAAAAATATAACTGGGTAAAATGTCCCTTCGCGTTCGCAGAAAGAGAGTCGCGTTCGCGAAGGGTTGACTTAACTGACCATTGCGTTCGCGATGGGGAAGGATGCGAATGCGAAGAGAAAAGGCTGGGGGTCCAGGATTTAGGTCTACGCGATCGCGTGTACACATACGCGAACGCGATGAAGGGGGTTGAGATGCTACGCGTTCGCGAGTGATGGCATGCGAACGCGAAGGAGGAAATTTGGCCAAGTCCCCCAGGATCAATTAACGCTATGCGATCGCGAGTATACTGACGCGAACGCGAAGAGGGATGAAGATAAAGCTTCGCGAACGCGTGGGTTACATCGCGAACGCGAAGAAGAAAAATAAGTTCTGCAACAGCTGAAGCAAACTTGCACTTTCCCTAAGTCAAAAACCATCCCGAAACACCTCCGAAACACTCCCGAGCCCTCGGGGCTCCTAACCAAACACATACACTAACTCAACAACATCCTACGAACTTAACCGTGCGATCAAATCACCAAGATAACATCAAAAACAATGAATCAAACCTCAAAATCAATAGTTTTTCTTCAACTTCATAAACTTTCAAATTTAGAACTTATAGTCTGAAACACGTCAAACGACGTCCGATTTCAACCAAACTTTGCAGAAATATCTTAAATCACATATAAGACCTGTACCGGGCGCCGGAACCAAAATACGGGCCCGATACCAACACGTTCTAATCAATTTCCTTTTCAAATTTTCATATTAATTTCTGAAAAACAATTTCACAGAAAAATTCATTTCTCGGGCTCTCGACCTCGGAATTCGACTCCGGGCATATGCCCGAGTCTCATATTTTTCTATGGACCCTCCGGGACCGTCAAATCACGGGTCCGAGTCCGTTTACTCAAAATGTTGACCAAAGTCAACTTTATTCATATTAATATCCAAATTCATCAATTTTTACACAAAATTCATATTTAAGCTTTCCGGCTACGCGTCCGGACTGTGCACGCAAATCGAGGCAAGTAAAAATAAGGTTTTCAAGGCCTCGGAAGCACGGAATGAAAGAGAAAACAGGTGATGATCCTTTGGGTCATCACATTCTCCACCTCTAAAACAACCGTTCGTCCTCGAACGGACAAAAGAAAGAAGTATCTGAGTCGGGAAATAGATGAGGATAACGGCTCCGCATATCAAACTCGGACTCCCAGGTCGATGCCTCAGGAGGCTGACCTCTCCACTGAACACGAACAGAAGGAAAACTCTTGGATCTCAACTGACGAACCTGCCGGTCCAGAATAGCTACCGGCTCCTCCTCGTAAGACAGGTCCTTGTCCAACTGGACAGTGCTGAAATCTAACATGTGGGTTGGATCTCCGTGATACCTCCGAAGCATGGATACATGAAAAACTGGATGCACGGCTGATAAGCTAGGCGGCAATGCAAGTCTATAAGCCACCTCTCCCACACGATCGAGAATCTCAAATGGACCAATGAACCTAGGGCTAAGCTTGCCCTTCTTCCCAAATCTCATCACGCCCTTCATAGGCGACACTTGGAGCAATACCCGCTCACCGACCATAAATGCCACATCTCGAACCTTTCGGTCTGCATAACTCTTTTGCCTAGACTGAGCTGAACGAAGCCTATCCTGAATGATCTTGACCTTGTCCAAGGCCTCCTAAACCAGATCCGGACCCAACAACCGAGCCTCTCCCGGCTCAAACCATCCAACCGGAGACCGACACCGCCTACCATATAAAGCCTCATAATGAGCCATCTGGATGCTCGACTGGTAGCTGTTGTTGTAGGCAAACTCCGCTAAAGGCAAGAACTGATCCCACGAACCTCCAAAGTCGATAACACAAGCTCGAAGCATATCCTCCAAAATCTGAATAGTCCGCTCGGACTGACAGTCCGTCTGGGGATGAAATGATGTGCTCAACTCAACCCGTGTGCCCAACTCTCGCTGAACTGCTCTCCAAAAGCGCGAGGTAAACTGTGTACCCCGGTCCAAAATGATAGATGATGGCACACCACGAAGGCGAACAATCTCCCGGATATAAATCTAAGCTAATCTCTCGGATGAATCGGAGACTGCCACAGGAATGAAATGCGCTGATTTGGTCAGTCTATCAACAATGACCCAAACTGCATCGAACTTCTTCCGGGTCAATGGAAGTCCAGTAACAAAATCCATAGTGATCCTCTCCCACTTCCACTCGGGAAGCTCAATCCTCTAAAACAAACCACCAGGCCTCTAATGCTCGTACTTAACCTGATGACAATTCAAATAACGAGCCACATATGCTACAATATCCTTCTTTATTCTACGCCACCAATAATGCCGCCGCAAATCCTGATACATCTTCGCGGTGCCCGGATGAATAGAGTACCGGGAACTATGGGCCTCCTCCAAAATCAACTCTCGAAGCCCATCCACATCGGGCACACAAACTCGCCCCTGCAACCTCAAAACACCATCATCATCTAAGGTCACCTTCGTGGCACCTCCACGCTGCACCGTGTCTCTCAGGACACACAAATGGGGATCATCAAATTGCCGATCACGGATACGCTCCAACAACGACCAACGAGCGACCGTGCAAGCTAACACCCTGCTAGGCTCAGAAATATCCAACCTCACAAATCGATTGGCCAAGGCCTGAACATCTAAAGCAAGCAGCCTCTGGCTGACCGGAATATAAGCAAGACTACCCATGCTGGCGGACTTCCTACTCAATGCATCGGCCACCACATTGGCTCTCCCCGGGTGGTACAAAATGGTAACATCATAATCCTTCAATAGCTCCAACCACCTCCTCTACCTCAAGTTCAACTCCTTCTGCTTGAACAAGTACTGCAGACCCTTGTGATCAGTGTACACCTCACACGTCACACCATATAGGTAATGCCTCCAAATCTTCAAAGCATGAACAATGGCTGCATATTCTAGATCATGAACCGAATAATTCTTCTCGTGGATCTTCAACTGCCTCGAAGCATAAGCAATGACTCTGCCATCCTGCATCAATACCGCACCAAGCCCAATACGGGAAGCATCACAATAAACTGTATAAGGCCCTGAGCCTGTGGGCAAAACCAATATCGGCGCCGTAGTCAGAGCTGACTTGAGCTTCTCAAAGCTCGCCTCACACTCGTCTGACCATCTGAATTAGGCACCCTTCTGGTTCAATCTGGTCATCGGGGCTGCTATGGATGAAAATCCCTCCACGAACCGGCGGTAATAACCTGCTAACCCCAAGAAACTCCGAATCTCTGTAGCTGATGCTGGTCGAGGCCAGTTCTTGACTGCCTCAATATTCTTCAGGTCCACCTGAATACCCTCTGCTGATACAACATGACCCAGAAATGCAACCGAACTCAACCAGAACTCGCACTTCGAGAACTTAGCATGCAACTGACTATCCTTCAGAGTCTGAAGAACCACTCTGAGGTGTTGCTCGTGCTCCTCTTGGCTGCGGGAGTACACCAAAATATCATCAATAAAGACTATCACGAACATGTCCAAATATGGCCTGAACACTCGGTTCATCAACTCCATGAATGCTGCTGGGGCATTGGTCAACCCAAACGACATGACCAGGAACTCATAGTACCCGTACCGAGTGCGGAATGCTGTCTTAGGGACATCGGATGCCCTAATCCTCAACTGATGGTAGCCACATCTCAAGTCTATCTTGGAAAATACCCTGGCACCCTGAAGCTGGTCGAACAAATCATCAATCCTCGGCAGTGGATACCTGTTCTTTATCGTCACTTTGTTCAATTGCCGGTAATCAATGCACATCCTCATCGAACCATCTTTTTTCTTCACAAATAACACCGGCGCACCCCAAGGAGAAACACTGGGTCTAATGAAACCCTTCTCAAGCAAATCCTGCAACTGATCCTTTAACTCTTTCAACTCTGGCGGGGCCATGCGATACGGCGGGATAGAAATGGGTTGCGTGCCCGGAGCCAGATCAATACAAACATCGATATCCCTGTCGGGCGGCATACCCGGCAGGTCTGAAGGGAAAACCTCGAGGAACTCCCGAACAATAGGAACAGAATCAACAGAAGGGACCTCTGCGCTGGAATCGCGAACATACGCCAGATAAGCTAGACACCCCCTTCTCGACCACGCGTCGAGCCTTAACATATGAAATAACACTGCGGGTGGTATGACCTGGGGTCCCTCTCCACTCCAAACAGGGAAATCTGGTAAAGCCAAGGTCACGGTCTTGGCGTGACAATCCAAGATAGCATGATACGGGGACAACCAATCCATTCCTAATATAACGTCGAAATCCACCATGTCCAAGAGCAATAAATCAACACAGGTCTCAAGACCTCAAACACTACCACACAGGAACAATGCACTCGATCGACCACTATAGAATCACCCACCGGTGTAGATACATGAACAGGAATACTCAAAGCATCACTAGGCATGACCAAGTACGGTACAAAAATAGGACGACACATACGAATACGTAGACCCAAGGTCAAATAGCACTGAAGCATCTCTAATACGAATCAGAATGGTACCTGTAATGTCTGCATCTGAAGACTCAGCCTCTGGCCTGACTGCTGGCTGGCCTCTACCTCTGGCAACCTGAACTCCACCTCTGGCAACCTGAACTCCACCTCTATGACCTGTACCTCCACCTCTAACACCTCTGCCACCGCCTCTAATTGGCTGGGCAGGCTGAGGAACCTCTGGTGCCCGAATCCTAGTACGAGAACTCTGATACTGAGAGTTGCTCAAAGCTCGAGGGCAAAATCTGACAATGTGCCTCGGATCACCACAAGCATGGCAAGACCTCGTCTGTTGCGGCTGAGCACCCCTCAACCTCGGGCAAACCCTCCTGTTGTGACCATACTCACCACACTTATAACATCTACACGAACGCTGCAGCTAAGGAAACTGAGGCTGACCCTGTCGACCTGAATGACCACCTGAAGTACCACGAGCGACCTGGAGAGCTGACTGAAAGGGCCGAGGAGGATGGCCTCTACCATAAGAACCTCTACCTCCAGACGAGGTACCACTGAATCTGCCTGCACGACGTGGCCTCTTATCCGACCCATGACCACCTCCCTGTGGCAAAACCCTCTCAACTCTACAGCCCACATCGGCCGCCTCCTAAAAAGCGATCTCACTCCCGGCCTGAGCCACTGTACCCGGATGACCTGCCACCGCTGGCTGAACTCCTGGAAGCAAACCCGCTCGAATGACGCTCTCCACAAAGCCTACCAATCTAACCAAAGCGTCCTGAAGAACTGGGGTGGCTATGAACCCCTCTGGGACCTGAGCTGGGCCCACCGGAGCTGCTGGAGCTGGGATCTCCTCGTCATAACCAATCTGAGACTCCACCTATGGGGCTGCTGCTCGGGGCTCGGGCTGCTGCGCGGTAGAAGAGGAAGCACGTGTTCTCGCCATCTGCGAAAGAATAGAGTAGAAATTCAATCGGTACTTGAGAAATAGAACCGCACGACAAGAAAGAACAAATGTGAAACTTTCCTAATTCTGTAGCGCCTTGGGCGGATATATAGGGATGTTCTCGCATACTCTGGAATCCCTCAGACCTCTAACCGAGTTGTGCCGTGATTGCATGAGACCTATTGTAGATCCTATAGTGCGATCTGTATTACGCAGCTTGTCACGACCCTGAGTGTGATCCCACCATACGGAGTGCGTGTGGTTCGCAGTACATGTCAGGAAGTCTAGTCAAGCTCGGAATTTATGTTCAATTTGGTGACTTTCGTTTTATGCATTTTATTGTTCCGATGTTATTGAAGGACAACACAGTAATATGTGTTATTAAAGCGAAAGTGTCAAATAGATGATTAAGGCGGCGAAAGGAAAAGTGGACGGAAGATTTAACATAAAAATTCCTCTACCAGGACTGGTTCGTTCATAATATACTGCGACGGAACGACTAGAGAATACGTGATAATACATGGTAGTTGTTAGGTGAAACATAGATACCGCTGCATTGCGGGTATCAAAATGGATGGAGCAGACTGGAATAATGAGAGGAAGGGGACTCTCGGTGGTGCTCTGCGGATCTCTAGCAAGGCCTACCTTTACGATGTCCACTGAGTATACTGGAAGCATGGGTCGCTACGGCATAGAATTGCTACTTAGGGCTACTGTGCTTCATATTTATGCTGTTCGCTCAACTATTGGAATCTTTGTAGCGTAAATAGATGGGCAATTGAGTGTAAATGGGCTATCAGCACATAAGCGCGTATCCGTCCAAAGTGGCTGGGATGAAGGTGGCATAGGACGCTACACCGGTCTGAAGTAGTGACGAGCTAGACCAACTACCAGATAAACTGTACAGATATATATCAAGTACAACAAAAATAGCGGAAAGTAAACAATTTAAACTGGGAGGGGAACATGCTTATGGGTAGCAGATAAAACGGAATATCAGGAATAACAAAAGAAACTACATCTGATTTCTTCTAACACGGAATAAGGCAAAACAAACCACTTTCACTTGTTTCAATTTCCTCTCGTTGCAGGCGTGCAACTCGATCCCATTTATCATAATATCACGTGGTCGGCGTACCACTCGATCCCATTTCATAATATCACGTGGTAGGCGTACCACTCGCTCGCCATTTCATAATATCACGTGGTAGGCGTACCACTCGCTCCCATTTCATAGTATCACACCACTCACTCCCATTTCATAGTATCACGTGGTAGGCGTACCACTCGCTCCCATTTCATAATATCTCGTGGTCAGCGTGCCACACAATCCCATTTCTTTCAACACAATACACAAAATAATCCCGGCAAGGGAGAAAGATGTTATAATAAACTATCCCGGCAAGGGAACAAGATAATATAATAAATTATCGCCGCAAGGGAACAAGATAATATAATAAACTATCCCGGCAAGGGAACAAGATAATATAATAAACTATTCCGGCAAGGGAACAAGATAATATAATAAACTATCCCGGCAAGGGAGATCCATCTATAACCAAACTTACTCAATTTCTACTTAACACAATTAAATCAATACTCAGTCTCATCAATTACTGGCTCAGTGTTAAAGATTTCCAACCAAGTCCTCATAAACAACAATTAAGAATTCGATAATATAGCAATTCAGGACTCACGGTCATGCTCGACACCAGTGTATAGATACTCGTCACCATGCCTATACACCGTACTCGACAAATAGCAATTAGCAAATAAGACTCTACTCCTATTCCCTCAAGCCAAAGTTAGACCAAACACTTACCTCAAATGCTCCAAAATCAACTCAAGCCTCTAGTATAGCTTTACCCCTCGAATTCGGCTCCAACTCAGTCAAATCTATGAAATAATGACTTTACAATATTAATAATAGCTAAACAAACTAAACCCAATGCCTGAATATGAATTTCTAAGCTTTCTTCCCAAAATTCCAAAAATCGACCCTGGACCCGCTTGGTCAACACACGAGGTTCGGACCAAAATTAAATCCCCCATTCATCCACGAGCCCGAATATATAATTTATTTTCAAATCCGACCCCAAAACGAGGTCTAATATCAAGAAAAAGTAAAAAGCCCTAGTTCTACCCATTTCCCCCAATTTCTACCCTAAATTACATGATTTAGGCTTTGGAATTCAATAAATAAAGATAGAAAATGAAGAAAACGAGTTGGTATTTACTAACCCAAGAGGTCTTGATGAAAGGAGGCTTCAATGGATGCCTAAGCACCTTGGAGAAGAAGAAACTCGGATGTTTTTATGAAAATTTCGTGACTACACTGTTCTGAAACTTAAAAATATAACTGGGTAAAATTGCCCTTCGCGTTCGCGGAAAGAGAGTCGCGTTCGCGAAGGCTTGACTTAACTGACCATCGCGTTCGCGATGGGGAAGGATGCGAACGCGAAGAGAAAAGGCTGGGGGTCCAGGATTTAGGTCTACGCGATCGCGTGTACACATACGCGAATGAAGGGGATTGAGATGCTAAGCGTTCGCAAGTGATGGCATGCGAACGCGAAGGAGGAAATCTGGCCAAGTCCCCCAGGATCAATTAACGCTATGCGATCGCGAGGATGCTGACGCGAACGCGAAGAGGGATGAAGCTAAAGCTTCGCGAACGCGTGGGTTACATCGCGAACGCGAAGAAGAAAAATAAGTTCTGCAACAGCTGAAGCAAACCTGCACTTTCCCTAAGTCAAAAACCATCCCGAAACACCTCTGAAACACTCCCGAGCCCTCGGGGCTCCTAACCAAACACATACACTAACTCAACAATATCCTACGAACTTAACCGTGCGATCAAATTTCCAAGATAACATCAAAAACAATGAATCAAACCTCAAAATCAATAGTTTTTCTTCAACTTCATAAACTTTCAAATTTAGAACTTATAGTCTGAAACACGTCAAACGACGTCCGATTTCAACCAAACTTCACAGAAATATCTTAAATCACATATAAGACCTGTACCGGGCGCCGGAACTAAAATACGGGCCCGATACCAACACATTCTAATCAATTTCCTTTTCAAATTTTCATGTTAATTTCTGAAAAACAATTTCACAGAAGAATTCATTTCTCGGGCTCTCGACCTCGGAATTCGACTCCGGGCATATGTCCAAGTCTCATATTTTTCTACGGACCCTCCGGGACCGTCAAATCACGGGTCCGGGTCCGTTTACTCAAAATATTGACCAAAGTCAACTTTATTCATATTAATATCCAAATTCATCAATTTTTACACAAAATTCATATTTAAGCTTTCCGGCTACGCGCCCAGACTGCACACGCAAATCGAGGCAAGTAAAACTGAGGTTTTCAAGGCCTCGGAAGCACGGAATGAACAAGATTCCTGCCACGTCCCTAAGATCATGGCGTAAATCCCGGAACAAATTTGTACGAATCCGTACTAGGCAGTTAGACAGCTGTCCCAATAAGATTCTTTACTGTAAATGGAAATGTACCTTATTTAGGGTTCCCCTATTATATAAAGGGGACCCCAATCATTTGTAAACACCATCTAATCATTGGCAAAGAATATAATCTCTACTTTTCGTTCATTATTCATCAGAATTGTCCTTTAGCTTTATTGTTCTTCCTTTATTGTTCTTGATTCATCTCGAGGTCGATACTGTCTAGTAACACTGGTTTGATTTACTCATTTCTTTCATTTATACTTTATACTTCTTGATTATTCATTGGTATTGAACTAAATCACATATCTTTAAAACCACAAATCAAATTTAATTGTTACTCGTATTTTCGAGGTAAACAGTTTGGCGCCCACCGTGGGGCTAAAGATAATAGTGATTATTTCGGTGCTGATTCTCATAACACATGTTATTTTTACACCTTTTCTTGTCAAGAATCTTTGATTCTCAAGATTAAACATGTCAAACTCGCAAAACGCACTTGTTCATGACATTGAAGGTCTTGGAGTTCATGGAGAAAACAATAATGTAGGGATCGGTGTGCCACCGATAAACCCTGGGGAAGTGCCAAATGTGGAACCAGTTGATGTTAGTTCGCATATTGCTTTGAATGCAGATTGAGGCGCAGACCCCGGAGGATGTGTACGCAGGGAAGACCGATCTGGGGGCCAAGGAACACAAGGTATAGGAGATGGGGGAGTCAGCCTCCAAGTGATATTCGAGATGCTGCAAGCTCAGCAGATTGCCATCGCTCAACTTTAGAGTTAGAATAAAACTCCGAGTATAGCCGAACCAGAAAACACTCGACGTGCTGAACCGGCGCCATAGAGGTCGAACAAAAATGACTCGGGGACTGACCCCACCATAATGAGAATGCTCGAAGAGCTCACCAAGAGGATCGAGTCTGGGGAAAAGAAGATCAAAGACAATGACAAAAAGGTGGAGACTTATAACTCCCGTGTTGACCAAATACTGGGGGCACCTCCGGTCTTGAAAGGATTAGATGCCAAAAAGTTCATACAAAAACCATTCCCTCAGAGCGCGGCTCCGATGCCCATTCCTAAAAAGTTTTACATGCCCGATATACCCAAATATAACGGGACAACCGACCTAATGAGCATATTACCTCATATACTTGCGGGATTAAAGGAAATGACCTGAATGATGATGAGATCGAGTCAGTGTTGTTGAAAAAATTTGGGGAAACTTTGTCGAAAGGAGCCATGATTTTGTATCACAACTTGCCTCCTAACTCTATTGATTCGTTTGCTATGTTAGCAGGCGCCTTCGTGAAAGCACACGCCGGGTCCATAAAGGTGGCGACGAGGAAATCGGACATTTTCAAGATAAAACAGAGGAACGACGAGATGCTGAGGGAGTTCATGTCCAGGTTTCAGATGGAGCGAATGGAATTACCACTAGTCTCGGATGATTGGGCAGTACAAGCTTTTATGCAGGGTTTGAATGAAAGTAGTTCGATTGCGTCTCGACAATTAAAGCAGAATCTGGTCGAGTATCCAGCTGTGATGTGGTCAGACGTGCATAATCATTATCAATCAAAGATCAAGGTCGAGGATGACCCGTTGGGAGCCCCCTCGGGTTTAGTTCATCCTAATAGATTGGCAGCCAAGCCCCCGAGGGATACAGATAGGGAATCGACATCAAACAAGGAACGGTATCAGCCGTATGTCGGTCGGAGAAATAACGGCTTGGGTCGTAACGCTCCTCGGAATGATCGGAGAAATGATCGAGGTCAAAGCTCTCGAGGACTCATGAGTAAGAATGGGTTCGATAAACACATCGACCCCGCTGAGGCACCTCGATTGTCGAAGTATAATTTCAGTGTAGATGCATCGGTGATCGTGTTAGCTATTGGCAGAATCAAAGACACCAGGTGGCCCAGGCCCATACAAACTGATCCTTCACAAAGGAATCCAAACTTGATGTGTAAGTATCATGGCACACATGGCCGTAGAACCGAAGACTGCAGGTAGCTAAGGGAGGAGGTTGCTCGGTTGTTCAATGAGGATCACCTTCGAGAATTTCTCAGATCGAGCTAAGAATCACTTCAGGGAGAGAGATACAAGAAGAAAAAACGAGCAGAAAGAACCACAACATGTAATCCACATGATTGTTGGCGGTGCCGATGTCCCACAAGGAACTGTGTTCAAATGCACCAAGGTATTGATCATCAGAGAAAAATAGACTCGGAGCTATATGCCCGAAGACGCCCTATCATTCTATGACGAGGAAGTAGAAGGCATATCTCAGCCGCACAATGATGCCTTGATAATTTCTATCCTTTTAAATAAAATTCAAGTTAAACGTGTTCTAGTGGATCCAGGTAGCTCAACAAACATAATCAGATCGAGGGTCGTAAAACAACTCGGCCTATAGGATCATATTGTACCTGCATCTCGGGTCCTAAATGGCTTCAACATGGCAAGCGAAACAACAAAGGGAAAGATAATACTACCAATAAACGTGGCCGGGACCATACAAGATACAAAATTCCATGTCATCAAATGCGACATGAGGTATAATGCACTCCTTGGGAGTCCATGGATACACAACATGAGGGCGGTACCTTTAACTCTTCATCAGATGATGAAGTTCCCAACGGAGGATGGTGTGAAAACGGTCTGCGGAGAGTAACATGCTGCAAAGGAAATGTTTGCAGTCGATGAAGTGACGCCGATACCAGAACCTTCAACCTCAGAGAAGTCGAGCACCAAAGGTAAGCAGCCGTCTAAATAGCAATCACCGCCCCCAGCCTTGACGGAATCGGAGCAACAGGTAATCGAAGATGAAGAAGAGGATTTCCTTACTCCTCGAACTTTCGTCGTTCCCGAAGAGTCCGATGCAACCAAGCCAATGGTCGAGGAATTGGAGCAGGTCATACTGATCGAATACATGCCCGAGAGAAAGGTATACCTGTGAACGGGATTAACCCCCGAACTTAGGAAAAAACTCATTCAAGTTATTATTGATAATATGGATTGCTTTGCTTGGTCCCATTTAGATATGACAGGGATTCCACCGAAAATAACAACACACCCGCTAAGCCTCGACCCCTGGTTCAAACCGGTAAAGCAAAAAAAGGAGGCCCCAGTCAGAGGTGAAACATGCATTCATAAAAGACGAGGTAACCAAACTTCTTAAAATAGGGTCTATTCGGGAGGTAAAATACCCCGAATGGTTAGCCAATGTAGTTGTAGTTCCTAAAAAGGAAACAAACTTAGAATGTGCGTAGATTACAAGGATTTAAACAAAGCATGCCCAAAAGACTCTTTCCCACTGCCCAACATCGATCGTATGATCTATGCCACGGCCGGCCACGAGATCCTAACTTTTCTCGACGCCTACTCCGGGTACAATCAAATTCAGATGAACCCGGAGGATCAGAAAAAGGCCTTGTTTATCACTAAATTTGGAACTTATTGTTACAACATAATTCCCTTCGGAATAAAAAATGCAGGAGCTACATACCAACGCCTAGTTAACAAAATGTACGAGGAACAGATAGGTAAATCAATGGAAGTTTACATTAATGATATGTTGGTTAAGTCCCTGCGCGCAGAGGACTATTTAACTCATTTGCAGGAAACATTCAAAATCTTGAGGAAGTACAACATGAAGCTTAAACCAGAAAAATGTGCCTTCGGAGTCGGCTCGGGTAAGTTCCTCGGCTTTATGTTGTCGAATCGGGGTATCGAAATCAACCCCGACAAGATCAAGGCCATCGAGGGTATCACGATCATGGATAGTGTGAAGGCCGTGCAAAGGCTAACAGGATGAATAGCTGCCTTGGGCCGGTTCATTTCGAGGTCATCAAATCAAAGTCATAGGTTCTTTTCCTTGCTCAAAAAGAAAAAGGAATTCACATGGACCCCGGAATGCCAGCAAGCCTTGGAAGAATTGAAAAGATACTTATCGAGCCCGCCTTTGCTTCACACCCCGAAGGTAGATGAAAAATGTTACTTATATTTGGCAGTATCCGAGATAGCGGTAAGTGGGGTACTAGTTCGAGAAGAGCAAGGTACGCAATTCCCTATTTATTATGTAAGCCGAACTCTAGGAGATGCTGAAACTAGATACCCTCACTTAGAAAAATTAGCACTTGCATTGATAAGCGCATCTAGAAAACTAAAGCCATATTTTCAGTGTCATCCCATATGTGTATTAACCACTTACCCCCTTCGAAATGTTTTTCATAAGCCCGAGCTATCGGTCCAGTTGGCCAAATGGGTCGTCGAACTTAGCGGGTACAATATCGAATATCAACCCCGAACGGCCATCAAGTCTCCAATCCTAGCTGACTTCGTGGCCGATTTTACACCGACCCTCGTACCCGAAGCGGAGAAAGAACTCCTGCTAAGATCGGGTACACCATCGGAGGTATGGACCCTTTTCACGGACGATGCTTCAGTGAAAGGGTCCGGGCTTGGCATTGTCTTGAAGCCACCTACAGGTAGTACCATTAGACAATTTATCAAAACTTCTAGGTTGACTAATAATGAGGTCGAGTATGGGGCCATAATTGCAGGTCTCGAGCTAGCTAAGAGCTTGGGAGCAGAAGTCATTGAAGCAAAGTGTGATTCACCCTTGGTGGTAAACCAAGTAAACAAAAGTTTTGAAGTTCAAGAGGATAGGATGCATCGATACTTGGATAAGCTGCAGGTAACTTTGCACCGCTTCAAGGAATGGACTATGAATCATGTGCCTCGAGAACAAAATAGTGAGGCCGATGCATTTGCTAACTTGGGATCCTCGGTTGAAGAAGATGATATCGTCCCAGGGACTGTCGTCCAATTATCGAGGTCTGTGGTTAAAGAGGGTCATGCCGAGATAAATTCAACAAGTCTGACTTGGTATTGGAGGAACAAGTATATCGATTATTTGAAAAATAAAAAACTCCCATCGGACCACAAAAAATCGAGGGCCCTACGAACCAAGGCTGCTAGGTTCATATTAGATGAAGATGGAGCAATGTACAAGAGAACGTTCAATAAGCGGTATGCTTAGGGCCCGGGGACACCGATTATGTTCTACGAGAAATCCACAAAGGTACTTGTGGGAATCACTCCGGCGCTGAGTCTTTGATTCGCAAAATTATTAGAGCAGGGTATTACTGGGACAACATGCAGAAAGATACTAAGGAGTTTGTCAAAAAATGTGATAAGTGACAACGGTTTGCACCGATGATCCATCAGCCCGGAGAACAACTCCACTCGGTCCTATCCCCGTGGACTTTCATGAAATGGGGAATGGACATAGTCGTCCCTCTACCCACGGCCCTAGGTAAAGCTAAATTTATTTTGTTTATGACTGATTATTTTTCTAAATGGGTGGAAGCATAGGCCTTTGAGAAGGTCAGAGAAAAAGAAGTTATTGACTTCATCTGGGACCACATCATATGTCGGTTCGGGATACCTGCCGAGATTGTATGTGACAATGGAAAAACAATTTGTCGGCAGCAAGGTAACGGGGTTCCTCTAAGCACATAAAATAAAGAGGATCTTATCAACACCGTACCATCCGACCGGGAATGGACAGGCCGAGTCAACAAATAAATTATCATCCAAAACTTAAAAAAGAGATTGGAAGATGCAAAGGGAAAATGGAGAGAAGTTCTACCCGAGGTCCTTTGGGCATATCGAACAACATCGAAGTCTAGCACAGGGGCTACTCCATTTTCTTTAGTATATGGCTCCGAGGCCCTTATCCCTGTCGAGGTCGGAGAACCCAGTACCAGGTTTCAACATGTATCGGAGGAATCAAATCACAAGGCTATAAATACTAGCCTCGAGCTATTAGATGAAAAACGAGAGGTAGCAGTTGTTCGGATGGCCACACAGAAGCAAAGAATCAAGAGATACTACAACAGAAATACCAACCTTCGACACTTTGGAATTGGGACTTAGTTCTACGGAAGGTTACCCTCAATACTCGATACCTGAATGAAGGGAAACAAGGCCCAAATTGGTAAGGACCGTACCGAGTCCTTGGAGTTGTCGGTAAAGGATCTTAAAAACTTAGCACTATGGAAGGTGAACAACTGCCAAACAATTGGAACGTATCGCTACTCAAACGATACTATTGCTAAGGTATAAATTTCTCTTTTTGTCCATTTAAATTTGAAACTAATCTGTTGTAGGTGATCGAACGAAGATATCGAAGACACCTTTCTACACGAAGACCTTAGGTTTTAAAGCATGCGTTGCACTCTTTTCCCTTAGATCGGATTTTGTCCCAAATGGGTTTTACCGGCGAGGTTTTTAACGAGGCAACAACTATGTGCTACCTAAGGAGAAATCAACAGTATCCAAGGCTTCTTTTCAATCAACCTCGAATACCGGGGGGCATCACCCTCGGAGGTTATATTTTCGAGGAAAATACTTTATGCCAAAGAGGACCTCGATAGGAGAACTTTGTAATGGGCCAAACGGTCAGATGAACCGTGTCCATGTAGAATACTCGAGCCCTGACGGCAAAACATGTACGCATGTATCAATTATTCAAAGAAGCATTCTTTCTATATCAAAACACTTCGTGTCTCAAATAAGTCTACTACTATACGAGCTTCATACTTATAATTCTACGAGAAACGGCTCAAGAGCCAGAACGCAAATGCACCCCGAATACTCGGGGACTGTCAACGACGGTCAACACATCCGAGTCATCGAAAACTCGAACTCGTAAGACCTCAAAGAGGCATCCCTCGATATAAAGGCCAAGGCCATCATACTCTGGGACTAACCCTTCGAACAAGTTCGAAGGGTTATCGGGAACAAGTCCAAAAGACATACCCGAAGGCTACAGCCATATTAAAGGCTACGGCCATATTAAAGACTACGGTCATATAAAAAGGCTACGGTAGAAATAATGCGGCTCGGAGACGTCCGACTTCTGCCATAAAATTAAAGGCCTTCAAACACTTTGAAAAACCGGTTAAATCAGGCTACCCTCGGCAAAAGCAAATGATAAAGGGCTTCGATAAAATCAGTCCTCGAATAATTTAAAGCCTTCGATAACATCAGCCTTCGAAAAAACCTCAAGAGGTATTCGATTATCGTTACACAAACGAATTACAAATGATGTTCCAATCGATCGAACCTTCAAAAAATCCAACGGGTACAAAAAACACATGCTAAGGCATAGAAAAATTTTCACTAAGTCTTTTAGCCGAAAAGAGGGAAAAATTATAGCCACTTTAGAGGCCGAATTGACCCAACTTAAAGAGCCTAAGGGCCAACCTAAAAGAGCCTAAGGGTCAATATAAAAGAGCCTAAGGGCCGAAGCATGTGGAGTTCGAGATCTTACTCTCACTCAACTCGGACTCAAGAGTCCCATCATCCCGAGCTCGCGTCAAATTGACTGAAGCTTAGCTCAAGGATTAACAAAAACCTTAAGAGGTATTCTATTATAAAGATCGCCCATTGATCAATAAAAAACCTAAAAGTTTATTATATTCAGAGTTCAAGCCAATATTCGGACTGATCATTAGATTTATAACATCAATTTTTTCAAATGAAGACGAAACGGAACTTAACACAAAGCGAAGATGAAGCAAAGAGGTTCTTTATATTTATAAGAAGATGTTTACAAAAGATATTTACAGTACCCATGAGGGGCCCTTGCACAAAAACACAAAAACAAAATAAAGGAACCTAATCTACTTCGGGGCCACATCCTCGAGAACTACATCTCTGGAAGCCACATCGTCGGGAGCTGTATCCTCGGGAGATATATCTTTGGGAACCTCCTCCTCCTCCTTGGGGACTCCTTCCTCATCTCCCCCGCCCTTTGAACCACTAATGGCATCTTCATCATTGGAAGAAACGAGAAACTGGCATCGGTTTCCAGCGCCTTTGGTTGGGCTATTTCTTCAGTGAGGCCGAACCCTCGGGCGTGGATTTTTTCGAGAGTCTCCCTCTGGGCTTGGCACTTGGCCAAACCATCACTACATTTTTCCCGGTCGAAGGCCTCCCTTACCTCCGCTTGAACAACCTCGGCGTCCCTTAAGTATGCGACAATGGTCCTATTAGTCATAGCCTTCATCTTCTCAACCTCACCCTTGGCCTGTGTAACTTCAGCCTCGGTTCTAGCAAGCTTTGCCTCTAGCTCCTCAATTTTCTTGGCCTGGGCCAGATTCTTCACTTTAGTGCCTCGGAGTTGAGTTTCAGCCGAGGCCAATTGGGCTAGAACATCTTCTTTATCGGCAGCAAGCCGATCCATGCTCTCTTTCCATCGGTGGCAGTCAGCCTTAACCTGATCGACCTAGCCCCGGAGATGCCCAATCATCTCCAACTTTTGTTGCAGCTGAGACATCGAAGTGTTAGCCTCTGCAGTAGGATAAAGAAGACCATACTATGTTAAAATCACGGTTACCTGCTCATCTAGCTCGACCTCATTTTTCCGAGCTTTGTCCAAGTCAGCCCGAAGGTCCTTGAACTCCTCCTCCTTTTGGCTACAGAGGAGCCTCAAGGCCTTCTCTTCACCCCAACCCTTCCTGAGTTCGGCCTCACATGGCTCAGCTCGGCCCTGAATTGTTGATGGCCTACACATGAAACGAAGACATGTCAGTCAAAAGAAAGGGAGGAAAAAGAAAATTACAACAATAAAAGTAGTGTTTACCCGAAAGAAGAGACGTTGAGCCTCTTCGAAAAGGGTAGATGCATCATTAAGGTCAACATCATCATCAACCCCGGTGAAATATTCCCGAAAGGGATCTTCTTCGAGAACCTTGCTCGGGTCGAGCGTTCCCAGATCCCGAGCATCCTTTATTGCCTCCTCGGAGTAAGACTGTAGAGAAGGTGAATGACCCATTGTCACGACCCCGAGCTCCTCACTCTGGGCACTCTGATTAGCTTCGGCCCTATCAGCACTTGTCCCCTCCGACGTACTTGTTGAAGGAGGGGGTATGATCTCGATCTCGGGGGACTCGAGGGCTTTGCCTGAGTCTTTCTTCGGAGTTCCTTCATCATGAGTCAAGATCTCAGGTTTGGAGGATTTGGCGGCCTCGACTAGTTTCCTAGTTTTGGGCACCAATGCGTATTCTTCGCCCTCGTTCTCTTCTTTTTCCAGATGTTGGATGGCTGAATCCAAGTCCACATGGATAAGTTTCCTCCTTGGCTTTCGAGTAGGGGCCTCCTCATCTTGGGGGTCTTCGGGTTTCGAAGCCCTCTTTCTCTTGTTGTCTTTCCCCGATTTCAAAATCGGGGACTCGGTCCCTTCCCCAGGCGGGGCTGGCCTCATTTCAGAGACATCTCTGATGCCTGCATAAATAAGCATGAATGAGATGACATCACCAATAAAAGAAAAGTATCAAAACCTGGGAAGAGAACTTACCATGATGTTTGGCCTCCCATCTGCCCCTCGATAAATCGCGCCATTTGCGCTCATCATACGAGGAGGTCGCAGCTGACTTTCGGACCTAATCCTCGAGGTCAGGGATAGCGTGAGGCGTCCAAGCAACAACTGCAGAAAAGGTAAAGGCATTATGAAACACAAAAGCGGGATATGAGTAGGTATTTGGAAAAGAACTTACTTACGATTAAAGTTTCATCTCTCCGAGAATGGCATTTTTTCCCTAAGGATGACATCCGAGGTCCTCACTCTAATAAACCAGCTCATCCATCCTCGATCTTTATCTTCATCGTTACTAGCAAAGAAGGCCTTTTTTGATCGACGTTGCAGCTTAATGAGCCCTCAAAACAGTTGAGGCCGATACAACCGAATGAGATGGTTGAGGGTAAATTCTAGTCCCTCGACCTTGCTGGAGAAAGAACGCAGCATAATCACGATGTTCCAAACGGAAGGATAGATCTGGCCGAGGGTAACCTCGTAGCTTTTGCAGAAATCGATCACTACCGGATCGAGGGGACCCAACATGAAAGGGTAAGTGTAAACACTTAAAAATCCCTCCACGTGAGTAGTGATGCTTTCCTCGTGGTTTCGGATCAGTACCATGACCTCGTCTCCCCCAGCCGCAGTCCTTTTTCATGGCCTTAAGGTACTTCTTCGATATCAAACTGATATATCGAGATATATGTTCGCATCGGCCTGGGATATCGGGAGGATTTTCAATATTAAATCCTTCTTTATCACACAAGGGCCGGGAGTGATTTCGTGAAGAGCCGACGGCGCCACCGGTTTGGCTGGTCGGGAAGAAGATGAAGATGATGCTTTCTCTTTTTGGGGAACCATTTTGGAAGTTTTGGCCATAGTTTTGAACTAAGAAATGCAAATGGTAGTGGAGCATGGTGTTTTCTGGGAGATTGGCGTTTTCCGGCACTTAAAGGGGCGGTGGAAGCAGATGTTGAGAGAAAGAGATGAAGGGGAAAGGTGATCAGAGTAAGTTTAATGCAGAAGTAAAGTTTTTAATTCGTAGACGGAGCCCCGTATTTATAGATGAATGGCGACGGTTCGGCGGCGCTAAGTGGCCGATCATTACTGGTATGCATTTAATGTTTTGAGGAAACGAACCAACGGGACATTTCAGTCACTTCGAGCGCCTAAATCACGGGAACGACGTCATCATCAGAGACTCCGAAAAGTCGAGGTTCAAATCGTTTCTTATCATCTCACTCTAAGAAACGCGGGGACTATTTATATACGGTCGAAATCAGGTATGCCCAATTTCCCGGGCTCGAGGGGTCTCCTTAGGCCCGAGTTCAGGAAAGGTCGAGTTCGAGCCCGACGGACCGGACTCGAACTCGAAGACAGAGTGCAATGCCCGATGATCGAAGTACGATGAGTATCAAGCCGAGTATGCTCAACCCCGAAATAATGCCGTTATGGATTTTTAACAGAATGAGCAAGATTCCTGCCACGTCCCTAAGATCGTGGCGTAAATCACGGAACAAATTTGTACGAATTCGTACTAGGCGATTAGACAGCTGTCCCAATAAGATTCTTTACTGTAAATGAAAATGTACCTTATTGAGGGCTCCCCTATTATATAAAGGGGACCCGAATCATTTGTAAACACCATCTAATGGTTGGCGCAAAGAATATACTCTCTACTTTTCGCTCATTATTCGTCAGAATTGTCCTTTAGCTTTATTGTTCTTGATTCATCTCGAGGTCACTGAGCTCGAGGTCGATACTGTCTAGTAACACTGGTTTGATTTACTCATTTTTTTCATTTATACTTTATACTTCTTGATTATTAATTGGTATTGAACAAAATCACATATCTTTAAAACCACAAATCAAATTTAATTGTTACTCGTATTTTCGAGGTAAACAATTACACTATATGAAAGCGAAAACATATAATTCTGTTTAATTGAATTAGTATATTCTAACTTTTAGCAGGAAAAGGTTTCTCTATTTGCCTTATGTACTATATTATTGTCGTGCCATTTCTGAGCACAACATCAAATAAAATGAGAAATAAATGAAAGAAGGAATTAATGGAGGGAGGAAGATTGCTTTATTATTTAAGCTTTATGTTTTCTTTTTCTAGGCTTATGCCACTTCCACACAAGGAGGATGAATAACACACACTGATTTCTTTTTGATTTGATTGATCGACCAAATTAATGTCATTTATGAATAATAAATAAATAAACAATGTAATCACGATAACGATTAAATTCAAATTTTAAACAATATTGTGTACATGTAGATAACATGCATGGTATCAAAGTGCAAGTAAAAGCTTTTCAGCAATAATCTGTTTCCAGCGAAATAGCCCATTTTCCAAATCCGATTCCCTAATTCATGTCCGTATCATTTGTATTATTAATATTTAATTAACAAAATCCTTTTTATTAGATGAATCGTACGGCAGATCCTCTTCGTGGTACTGTCTACGTACGTACATAGAGTTCATTTGACACTCATTATTAAACTAATGGCATGGGGGTAAGAGTCATTTTGTCAGTTAATAAAAAAGCGAGGCTTATTTTAATGGTTTTTAGGTTTATAAAGTAGTAATGATTAAGAAAGCATTGTAACCTAAACCCCACACACATAACAACAGTTGTGCAGAGAAAAACAGATGATGGACAAGCCATGTGGGTTGGGACGAATACGGTAAAGGTACGGCCTGGTGATTTTGTCTAGTTATGCAACAGCCACAGCCACAGCCACAGGTAAGAATATTTCTTTGTCCTTTCTAATGAAGATTTAGAAATCCCTTAATTAGGATTATATCATAGGGTTAAGGGATTACATAGGGACTATACAATTAAATGAAATATATGGGTGGTTGGGACTAGAATAGGGGTAGTCTTTTCTTCACGTAGTTCCAAGTTTTGAATGTTGGGGGCAACATGGCTTAGATGATAGAATGTCACGTGCATTTATCACCATGTTCTTTCGGTATGGTCATCCATCTTTTTCTTCTTAAATTTTCACGCAGATGAATTGATGCTATAAAGTTAGGGAGTTCCAGATGAGTGTAAATTTTTTTTTTTTTTTTTTTTGACAACAAACAACAATACCATATACGGTATAATGCGACAAGTGATTTCTGAGAAGAATAATATAATGTGTATGCAAATCTTACCCCTACCTTAAGAAAGTAGAGAGGGTGTTTCCGATAGACTATCTGCTCAAGACAGATAAAAAAAGAGTAACAACAACAAGATAATAAAACCGAAGCGAAAGATACAACAGTTAGTAATAGAAATTTAAGAGTAAAGAAAATACAAGACTAACAATTTATACTACTAGTATGGAAGAAAAAACACTCGACTATCTGCTAACCCTCTACCTTAATTCTCGACCTTCATGCCCTCCGACCAAGGGTTATGTCCTCAGCTTTTGCTTCTATTGGGAATTTGGTTGAATAATGTTTTTCCTTCTTCAGTTTAAACTTTTGCATTTTGGTTTTTAAAGTTTTAAGTTTTAGGCTTCCTTTTATTTTCACTCTAATAATTTAAGTATGTTCTCCTCCCTTATTATAATTTCTAATACTTTATAGACCTCATATTTTACATGATCTTTATTTTGCACATCCGCTAAATAATTCAAAGTTGTCTATGATTAGTTTCTAACGTGTATTAATTATATACTAAACCACTAAGCTATATATTCCTGCTTACCACAATTCCATGAATAAGGACATATATATAGTGAAATATTCTTAGGAAGTGATTCGAAATAATTGAGGCGTATATTACTTTGAAATCTTGTTAGGACGTCCTAAAAAGAATTAGGTAGACAATAATGACTTAACATAGGTTTTGGCTTAACAAGTTAGTTCGATACAAATAAGATTTGGCAAATTGGTAAGCTAAGAAGATGATTATTTGGTTGTAAAATCTTAAAATAATGTTGTTGTTGTTGTCACGTAGCTCAAATGTGAATATTGAAGCAACATGGCTGACGATGCAAATCACATGTGCGTTTGTTACAACAGGTTCTTAATTAGTTAATTGAATGAAGCCTAGGATTTGGTTAGTCCTCCTTAATGAAGTCCCACTCCCCCTTTCACCCTATCACAGGAAAGTGGAAACTATGTCATAAAATATAATATATAATGGTCTGCGCATGACGTTAGAGCTGATTTAATAATAACCGTGAGATTATATAGAAATCATGAGTGAGTCGTGTGTTAAAAGCGTCTCCACTGGCTAGTAACTTAGTTATCTTTGTGAAATGTCACTAAGTAGCCACTTTAAAGGGCTGTTATTTAAAAATTAACCAGTACATTTTGAATTTCAGTTTTTCTAGTTCAATAATTCGGGACAAAAATATTTTGAATTGTCCTAAGTTAAAATTTTAAACTTAAAATTTCCGAACAAAATAAGTATTAACTAATCTCTAATTAGCATCGCTGAAAATGGCTATCTGTACACTTACCCCATTATCTTTAGCAAGCTCTGCCGGCTAGTATACCGATCCATTCTTGCACTCGGGACCAATTCAAGCACCTCGAGTATGTGTCAATCTTTTTAGTAAAAATTGCACGGGGTTCCCTATTTGGTCGCCCCCATTTAACCTATACTCACTTTTTTAAAAAGTTTTAACCTGTACCCACTTTTTAAACAACTTCAGGCATCTTTCTCCTCCTCCTCCTCCTCCTCCTCCTCCTCCTCCTCCTCCTTCTTCTTCTTCTTCTTCTTCTTCCAGTGACAATGATTTTATATGGTGGTTGCGAATATATTTTAATGTAGTTTATGATGTTTTACAATGGTGAGCTGTTATGACGTTTTATTTTTTACTATTGCTTAGGGTTTTTTTTTCTTAATTGCAAAATGGGTTCATTACATTTATTGTTGTTTTGACAAATTTGATGATTGGGGTTTGTTCCTGATGATATTTGGAGGCTATGTTTTAAATTTGAGCTCATTTGGAGTAGATTTAGGTATTAAATCGTATATTGGATTGTTATAATCCGAAGAACAAATTTTCGTTTCTAGGCAATTTTCACTTCAGACTTATTGGCCTTAAGTGAATGAAAACGTTTGTTGCACTTCAGACATTTTGGCCTTAAGTGCATCTGAAGTGCAAATAATTCACTTCAGACTTTTTGGCCTTAAGTGCATCTGAAGTGCAAATTTTCACTTCAGACTTATTGGCCTTAAGTGAATGAAAACGTTTGTTGCACTTCAGACATTTTGGCCTTAAGTGCATCTGAAGTGCAAATTTTCACTTCAGGCTTATTGGCCTTAAGTGAATGAAAACGTTTGTTGCACTTCAGATTTTTTGGCCTTAAGTGCATCTAAAGTGCAATTTTTCACTTCAAACTTATTGGCCTTAAGTGCATATGAAGTGCAATTTTTCACTTCAGACTTATTAGCCTTAAGTGCATGAAACCATTGGTTGCACTTCAGAACTATTTGCCTTAAGTGCATTTGAAGTGCAATTTTTTCACTTCAGGCATTTTTTTATAACTTCAGACCCATAAGTCTGAAGTTGATCGTAAAGTGGGTACGCTTGCAAACTTTTTTGCAAAGTGGGTATAGGTTCAATTGTGATCCCAAAACTGGGTATAGATGCAAAAGCCCCATCTTTTTATCATATATATATATATATATATATATATAATGCATCACTTAATTATAAATAATTAATTAATTATACTTTACATACGTTAAAACATTCCAAGAACACTCCAATATTATAATATAATACTTAAAAGGGGGTCTTTGGAAAATACCCAGGCGGGGCAAAATATTTACCCGCCCCTGCCTACATGGTTTGCCCCCTACCCATTTATTTTATCGGAAAAGGGTCAAAACTACCCCTATTATTTAATAAATGATTTACAGTTGCCCTCCGTCCACCTATTCGTCCAAAAAAGCACACGACGTTAATTCTATTAACAAAATTATCCCCACGACTAACGCCAAAACCTGTGGGCCTTCTATTTAATGAGGTGACATATTTTATTGGCCACGTGGCATTTTGGGTTAGACAGCATATGTGGGTTTAGTACTCGTCCCATAAACCAAACTTGCCCTAATTTTTTTACAATCCGCGTTAAAAAAAACCTTTCCAACTTCTTCTTCCTCCTCCTCTGTTTTATCCTTCCATGGCTTCTATGGTCTAACCCTTTTCCTCACTGGTATCTTTTCTTCTTCTCCACTTCCAAGATCATTGCGAACAGATTGTAGTACAAAAGATGAGGGCATAAAGCACTGAAATTATAAATTTAATTTGATACTTGAAGAGCTTTGAGTTATACAAGTAGATATATGGACTAAATTGATGCGTGATTTTTGTCTAAAAAATCAATCAGATGTCGTTCTTCCGCCATTTTTGAAACATTGTGTCTTTCTCTTTAAAATCTTTTCTCTCTCTCTATACAAGTCCAAATGGTTAAACCAATGGAGGATTCCTCGGATTTTCCTTCAATAGCAGCCCAAATCTCCTGTAAACGATGACCAAAGTGTTTATTTAGTTCCTTAACGATGAAATCCCACATCCCTGTTTTGACCCATTCCTCATGCAACCGTTTGTTTATATATATCAACATAAAAGTAAAATAAACAAAATAAATAATTGAATTCTCTGATTTTGCTTTCCCAAATTGATTTTTAGATTGGGGTTTTATCCAATTCAGCTGAACCC
Organism: Nicotiana attenuata; assembly: GCF_001879085.1. Classification (NCBI taxonomy): domain Eukaryota; kingdom Viridiplantae; phylum Streptophyta; class Magnoliopsida; order Solanales; family Solanaceae; genus Nicotiana; species Nicotiana attenuata. Next base: position 51,998,010 of record NC_031991.1, read on the forward strand.
GAATTTGAACCCATCAGATAATGAAATTGTTGAAACAATTGATGTTAGCTTTTTTAGTTTTACTCAGATTTGGTTTTGGACAAGAGTGTCACGTGACCCAGTAAAAAGACGCCAACACATTAATTTGAAGGTCCAGCTGGTCTGTTGTTAAACGTAGGGGTATTTTAATTAATAAAATTAACATAGTATGTACTTTTGGACTAATAGATGGACGGAATGTATATTTTTAGACTGATAGATGGATGGAGGCTATAAGTAAACCATTTATCAAACACTAGGGGTAGTTTAGGCCCTTTTCCCTTTATTTTAATACCCAATCAAGAACAACCAAATGAAGTCAAACTAAGCTACTAAGAGCCCGTTTGGATGGACTTGTTGTAAGTGACTTTTAAGCCAAAAGCCATAATTTAGGAATTCTTACTTTTGGCTTATTTTTGTCATTTGAACTTAAAAACTGTTGAGTTCGAAGCTCGATGGCTATGGCGGAAAATAACAGAAGAAAACCCTAGAAGGGTTGAGAGAAGAAGATGAACGAAATGAGTCGGTCAAAGCTTAATTGACCAAAACTGATATTATTATTGAGAAGTCTCTATTTATATTTACAAGTGTAAGAGACAAAATAAAATAGTAAAATACTGAGAATGAAATAANTCTATTTATATTTACAAGTGTAAGAGACAAAAATAAAATGTAAAATCTGAAAATTGAAAATACAAGAAAATATAAACTATAAAAGGGCCTTCTGCTTTCCCTTAGCTGATTGGGCCTATGACAATTGGGCTTGAGCTGTATTAGGGCTAACCCCCCCCCCCCCTCAAGCTTGAGGGTGAGAACACACCAAGCTTGCAAAGTACAGCATGATGAACAGGACCAGGAAGAGCTTTGGTCATGATGTCTGCTAACTGGTTGGAGCTGGAGATAAAATGCAAAGAAATCAGACCAGCCTACAAGCAAGTGCGCACATAATGACAGTCAATCTCAATATGTTTTGTGCGCTCGTGAAAAACTGGGTTCTTGGCAATATGAAGAGCTGCCTGGTTGTCACATTAAATGGGAACTGGGCTGGAAATGGACAAACCATGATCACGCAGAAGTTTGAGCAACCAAGAAATCTCAGCTGAAACCTTGCGAAGGGCTCTGTATTCAGCTTCAGCGGAGGACAAGGAGATAGTGGGTTGCTTCTTGCTTTTCCAAGAAATTGGGCTACCACCAAGAGTAATTTAATAACCAGTGACAGATTTGCGAGAAATGGCACATGCAGCAAACTCAGAGTCAGAATATACTGTGAGAGACAAATCAGATGAGCTGGAGAGGAGCACCCCTTGAGCTGGATCATTAAGTAAATATCTGAGAACATGCAAGGATGCCAACATGTGGGGAACTTGAGGTTTTTGAAGAAATTGGCTCAAATGTTGAACGGAGAAAGAAATATCAGGCCTAGTATGTTGCAAGAAATTGAGCTTCCCAATCAATCTCCTACACAAGCTAGGATCAGAAACAGGCTCCCCCATGTCTAACACCAACTTCATAGAAGGATCTAAAGGGGTCATAGCAGGAGAGAAATGTTGACAATTAAACTCAAACAAGAGGTTAGAAGTGTACTTGTGTTGGCTCATCACATAACCTTGAGGGGTAAGAGAGATTTCCAATCCCAGAAAATAGTGAACTGAGCCCAGGTCTTTAGTTTTGAATTGGGCATCCAAGAAAGACTTCAAAGAGTTCATCTCAATAACATCATTACCAGCTAGCAAGATGTCATCAACATAGACAGCCAAGACAATTAGAGAATTAGAGGAGACCTTAGTGAATAAGGAATAATCATTGCTGGAAATGTAGCCTCTGGATTGCAAGGCTTCAGACAATTTTGAAAACCACTGTCTAGAAGCTTGCCTAAGGCCATAGAGGGACTTCTTGAGTCTGCAAACTAGGGGAGGAGAGGAAGAAGGAGCAGATACATCAAGACCAGGTGGAACCTTCATATAAACTTCTTCATGGAGATCCCCATGAAGAAAGGCATTGTTCACATCAAGTTGGAACACAGCCCCACTTAGCAGCCAAAGTGAGTAAGCATTTGATGGTGGTTAACTTGACAACAGGGGAAAAAGTTTCAGTAAAGTCAATGCCCTCCTTTGGGTGTCACCCCTAATGACTAACCTGGCCTTATATCTCTCAATAGAACCATCGGCCCTTTGTTTGATTTTGTAAACCCACTTGCAAGGAATAGCTTTCTTGTGAGAAGGTAAAGGGACAATATCCCAAGTCTGGTTTGCCTCACGGGCTTGGAATTCCTTTAGCATGGCCTCTTGCCAAGCAGGATGTGAGACAGCCTGCAGGTAGAACTGGGGCTCATGCATGTGTATGTCAACAGAAGAGACCTTGGAAGAAGTAGGAAGAGGATGAGAGGAAGAGACAGAGGAACATACATAAGCTTTGAGATAGGAAGGTTGTTGGACTGTTCTGGTTGATTTTCTCAAAAGTGGAGGAGAAAGGATAATAGAAGAAGAATCAGATATAGGAGGAGGAGAAGGAGGTGAGGGAACAGGAGAATCTGGAGATGTGAAAACAGCAGGAGTAGGAGAAGGTGAAGAGGAGGAGGATGTAGAATCTACAAAGTATGAAATGGAGGAAAAGGGAAAGACAGAAGGATGATCAGACTTATAGGGAAATATATTTTCATGAAAAAACACATCCCTAGAAAAGAAAATCATAATGAGTAGTGAGATTAAGAAGTTTGTAACCCTTTTTACCAAAGGGGTACCCCAAAAACGTAGAAGGAATAGCTCTAGCCTGGAATTTATCTCTGCCAAACTTAGGTGAAGTAGCAAAGCATAAACATCCAAAAGACTTTAAGTGATCATAAAGTGGGGGAGACCATGAAGTTTTTCATAAGGAGAGTCACCCTTCAAAACAACAGAAGGAAGTCTATTGATGAGGTAAGTGGCAGTGAGAACACAGTCACCCCAATATTTAAGGGGAAGGTTAGACTGAAAAAGGAGAGCCCTGGAGATTTCCAATAAGTGTTTGTGTTTCCTTTCAACCACCCCATTCTGTTGAGGGGTGTGAGGAATAGTGGTCTGATGGAGAATTCCTTGGCTTGAGAAGAACTTGGTAGCTTCAAAACTACCACCAAGTTCAAAAGCATTGCCAGACCTAAAAGTTTGGATAGATGATTTAAAATGAACTTTAACCATGATAGTAAAAGCTTTAAGAACAGAAAGAGCATTGCTCTTGCAAGAAAGGAGGTGAGTCCATGTGGCTCTAGTATAATCATCAACCAAAGTTAGAAAGTATCTGAATCCACTATAAGTTCTAGTGTTATGTGGACCCCAAATGTCAATGTGTACTAGTTGAAAAGGAGCAGAAGAGTGTATAACACTCTCAGGAAAAGGTAATCTTTGTTGCCTTGCTAGAGGACAAACATGACACATGAAACTTTGTTTGGAAGACACTTTGTTGGATAAGAAAGGAATAGTTTTCATTCTATGATAAGGCATGTGCCCTAATCTTTGATGCCAAAACAAGTCCAATTTGTTAAGGCAATGAAATTGATTACAATCATTAACATGTGTAACAACATGACTGGATTTGTCAGATACAATTGAAACAGAAGAAGGTAAATCACAAGAAGTAGAAACAGAATTAGGTAAACTACTAGAAGAAACATTTAGAGAATCAGATGGAACAGGAAAGAGATCACCATCTGGATGGAGGTATTACAGCCTGCCTGCAGCTTTACCAATTTCCAGTGGCCTCTTCAAAGAAGGGCCCTGGAAAGAACAAATTGTTTTGGTAAAAATTGCTGAACAATCTAGCTGACATATAAGCTGATGAACTGATATCAAATTGAAGTGAAAAGATGGCACAAGAAGAACATGAAGTAAAATTATATCATGTCTAAGATACAGAGATCCAGTTGATACAACTTTAGCTTTATATCCATTAGGTAAGGTGACAAGAAAAGGCTTGATTAATGATTGAACATTAAAAAGAAGATGTTTATGTGGAGTCATGTGATTTGTAGCCCCTATATCTAAGATCCAAGGATTGACACCTAATTGAGAGGATGCACACACATGAGAAACCTCAGAATCTACAGCATACTTGCTAAACAAACCTGCAAAGTGTGCAAAAGTAGATTGATCCACATTGGAGGCATCAGGGGTGGAAGTGTTTGACATCTGAACTTGTTGGAACAAGGTCAACAGGTGTTGATACTGCTCTTTGGTAAACCCATGGGCTAAAGAATCAGCATGCTGAGAAGTGGTAGTGACATCATGGTGGATGGACTTTCAGTCTGGACACAAGAAGCATATTTCTTACTCTTGGTGAACTTGAAATCAGTAGGGAACCCATGAAGTCTGTAGCACTTGTCTGCAGTGTGGCAGGCTTCTTGCAGTACTTGCAAGAGACATTTGGAGCAGCATTCCTGGCCTCAAAATTCACCTTTTGACTGAAAGTCCTATTTGTGGTAGAAGCACTAGGAGACACCAAGAAAGAGGTGGCATCACCAGAGAAGTTAGGAGCAGCAGAGTGAGCTTCTCTTTGACTCTCATCTTGTTGTAGAAGACTATAGGCTTTGCTGATTGGTGGAAGAGGATTCATTAACATAATGGCACTTTTAACAGTTGTGTAGGACTCATTTAGACCATTGAGAAACTGAAACAACTGTTGGTCCTCTATGAATTTGGGCAATGCACCACATGAACAGGTAGGACCTACATATGAAGAGTTCAGCTCATCCCACAAACTCCTCATTTTGGTGAAGTAAGAAGCTATATCAGAGGAGCCTTGAGTAGTAGAGCTGATTTCCCTTTGTATTTGGATGTATTTAGACCCGTTTGACTGGCCAAACCTTTCATTAATATCTTTCCAGACTTCCTTAGCAGTTTTAAGACACATTACACTAACAACTATTTCTCTAGATACTGAGTTAGTTATCCAGGCTTTGACCATATCATTGCACCTTTCTCAATATGGGTAATAAGGAGATTCAGGAGTGGGTTGATTGACTCTGCCATCTAATAGGCTGAGTTTGTTCTTTGCAGAAAGGGAAGTGAGCATACTGCTACGCCACAACACAAATCCTCAACCACTGAATGGAACTGATACTAGTTGACTTCCAGGATTATCCGAGGGATGAATATAGAACGAATGTGAAGGATCCAAGGAAAATGGAGCAAAACCGTTGGAAGGTGAAGGAGAGTTAACATCGTCTACTATAGTACCCATTTTCAGCAGTAACTAAATCTAACACTAAGAAACTACAGTGGTATGTTGAAGTAATCAGAGATAAACTCAAATTAGGTACATGCAATGAACATTAACAGCAAAATTAACAAAACTTGTGATTAGGAGTGACAGTGATACCGTCCTTCTTCTGAAAACCCGAAGAAGTGAGGTCTTGTTTAGCCATGAACCCTAGGTAGAGAAATCCAGCAGAAACTACCGTGTAACTTGAAGATTATCAACGATTCTCGCGATAAAAGTCGAAAATATGCGAAGATTGAACGAAACCCCAAATTTCACGAACGTATTCTGAAGATCGACGATCTGATACAGTCCTTGACGATTTCAAACAAGGCTACCGTCGGAAGAAAGGTTGCGACGAGGGGAATCTACATTCCTGCTCTGATAATGAGTTCGAAGCTCGATGGCTATGGAGGAAAATAACAGAAGAAAACCCTAGAAGGGTTGAGAGAAGAAGATGAACGAAATGAGTCAGTCAAAGCTTAATTGACCAAAACTGATATTATTATTGAGAAGTCTCTATTTATATTTACAAGTGTAAGAGACAAAAATAAAATGTCAAATCTGAAAAATGAAAATACAAGAAAATGTAAACTATAAAAGGGCCTTCTGCTTTCCCTTAGCTGATTGGGCCTGTGACAATTGGGCCTGAGCTGTATTTGGGCTAACAAAAACAAGTGCTTAAAAGTATTTTTTTACTTTATCCAAACACTACAAAACGGCTTAAAAGCTATTTTGGCTTAAAAGCACTTAAAATAAGCCAATCCAAACGGGCTCTAAATCAAGCCAAGCAAAGCTAATTCAAGTCAAGCTAAACAAACCAAGCCAAGCTAAACCTAGATAGGAAAGGATAATTATTTTAAGCCCAATAGGTATTTTGCATAAATTGCTCTACTTTTAAAATTCCTAGTAAAGATTTACGATCAAGGGAGGATTTTTTGTTGTTGTTGTTAAAACTGAACAATACAGGAAACATTTGTTTTTTTATTCTTGAACCTAGGTTCCCAGATTTAAATTTACACACCCATAAAATAATACGTTTTAATTGATTAATATTAGCTCCTTAAGTTATATTTAACAGAGAGTTTTACAACACGTAAGTGGTTTTTTTTTTCCGGGTAACAAATCATTTTTGTATTAATCACCCGTGTAACTGTACAAAACCATACAAACCGTATACAGCTAGCTATCTTAAAAGAGAAGACAAAAACCTACCCTACAAGTTGACACGCTGATAAGATTAGAATTTGTTTTATGACAAGTAACATACAACCCGGTTTGGGTCATTTCAAGCTCTGGTCCATTATAGGCTGATTTGGTAACGCCTGCACAAAAATCCTATTTGCCACTTTAACAAGCTCCCAGCAATTATTGGAATTTGGACTTACGTTAATTGTTTATAGCCTGAAAGAATAGTGACGTGGCTCAAGTGCTGGATAAACAAAAGGCCTAATATTAAATATTGTGTGTGTGGATAAGTGAGACCCAATAACAATTGTAAAAATTGCACGGAGAGCCCTATTTGGTCGCCCCCATTTAACTTATACCCATATTTTTAAAATTATTTAACATATACCCTAATTTTGACAACTTCAGATCCTGCGACATATGTGCTCCTTTCTTCCTCCTCTTCTTTTCCACTTCTTCTTTTCTCTCTCAAACGTGTTATCCTGTAAGTTACACATGTTATCGTTTCTGGAAATTAGACTAAGCGACAAATCAAGAAGAAAGAAAGACTCGCCACTGCCTCTCAAATATTAATACATCCCAACACAAAGTACGTAAATAATATAACAAGAGTTTTTATTCAAAACTCGAAGAAGCATCAACTGAAGTTTGAGACTGCAAGGCCAAACTTCAGACATTACCAGGTTAAATTTCGTCTGAAGTTTGCAACTATCATGCCAGGAAAAATTATCTGAAGTTCAAATATAACAAGCTAATTTTGTCAGAAGTTTGCACTACAAATTAGTCTGAAGTTTGCACTACAAACTGAAGAACTTCAGACTAACTTGTCTGAAGTTTGCACTATTGATTGAAGTTTTTTTGATTGCTTTTGCAGGTTAGGCCAAACTTCAGACGAAAGTATCTGAAGTTTACTTTGATAAGGTCACACTTCAGGCAAAAAAATGGGTACGATTGCAATTTTTTTCGCAAATTCTTGCTACTTCAGGCCCCACATGTTTGAAGTTACCCGAAAAGTGGGTACGCTTACAATTTTTTTTGCAAAGCGGGCATAAGTTAAATTGTGACCCAAAAACTGGGTATAGATGCAAATCCTCCATAACAATTGGCCTATGATGGGGGGCGATGTGCACAAATAGCCACTAACAGCACTTGTCTTTATTTTAAAGCCAGTGTTTTAAATGTCTTTAGTCTTTAGCCACTGGTTTAATAAACTTATACCTGACTGGACGAAAATACCTTTCTGCTATAACTTATACCTATCTTTAGTCTTTGGTAGACACGGATATGGATGTCATGGTAGTTTAGTGGGTAAGTATGTCGGAGAAGGATGTGTAACTAGCGCGCTCTGAAGATTTAAAGATTGTGAGGACTCGAAGTAATATATACTACGTACAATTTATTTGAGCCTCTGAGGAGGAGGTTGTTAAAATGAGGTAACTTTAAACACAAAGTTAAGGACTCCCTGTCCTGAACTTTTGAACGTGTAATTCAAACTTAAGGACTGCCTGTCTTTAACTTTTGAACCTGTATTTCAAACTTAAGGACTCCTGTTCTTAACGTTTGAACTTTGAACTCAAAGTTAAGGACTGTCTGTCCTTAACTTTTGAACGTATTATTCCAACTTAAGGACTGTCTTTCCATAACTTTTTAGCCTGCAAGTCAAACTTAAGGACTCCTGTCCTTAACTTTTGAACTTGAAACTCAAAGTTAAGGACTCATGTCCTTAACTTTTAATCTTTGAACTCAAAAAAAACAAAAACAAGGTAAGAAGAAAGAAATTTTGAAAACTCAGACATCNTGTCCTTAAGTTTTGAACTTGAAACTATAAGTTAAGGACTGTCTGTCCTTATCTTTTGAACCTGCATGTCAAACTTAAGGACTCCTGTCCTTAACTTTTGTAAAGTTGAGGACAGACAGTCCTTAAGTTTTGAACTTTGAACTCAAAGTTAAGGATTGCCTGTCCTTAACTTTTGAACGTGTAATCCAAAGTTAAGGACAGGAGTCCTTAAGTTTTGAACTTGAAACTATAAGTTAAGGACTGCTCATCCTTAACTTTTGAACCTGCATGTCAAACATAAGGACTCATGTCCTTAACTTTTAATCTTTGAACTCAAAAAAAACAAAAACAAGGTAAGAAGAAAGAAATTTTGAAAACTCAGACATCTGCTCAAAAATTTTAACATACAGAATTTAGCAAATAAGTATTGAGGATGATGTCATTCATAAATACTTTTGTTAGTGTTAGTACAATGTAAGGCTTACTTACCCAGTGATACCCAGTGACTGAAGCAACAAAGCCAAAGAAAAGCTCAACTACTACACTATATATTAATAGGGAAACAGAAATCCAGAAAATCCTTTTGAACTTTGACCACGAGCTAATTTGGCTGCAACTTCATCATTATGATAATTCTCTGTCTTTGCATATTGTTGATGAAAATTGGACTATTTTGGAGGGCTTTTCCTAGTGAGGTGTTGAACTATAGCTCGAAATTCAGAAGGGTTTTTCACATTTACCATGCTTGATATATATTTCACCTCCATCGCTTCTTTCTTTTTGCAGAAGGGTTCGGGAATATAACCATTGAAGAAAGGGTAAAACTATCTTTTTCCTATTAATAGTGGCTATTTTTGCTGAGCATTATAACTAGTGGATAAAAATTAAAGACCCCCTTAATTAGTGGCTACTACACGCCATTTTTACTATGATGGGTAAGTATCAGCAAATTCATTAACCGAGTTCTTTTTTGAGAAGGAAAAAAAAGAATTCATTAGCTGAGTTCTTGAATCGAGTTTAATGGAATAATGAGTTTTTTCTTCACCTTTTGACAACAAACCAGAATTCTCGTAGAGAACAAACAAATGTACGAGATTAAACTGACCAGCACATGTGATTTGATTAAGGTTTACACATATAATAGTTATATGGCATCCATTACAGCCTATAACAGTAGTAACTATACAGATTAACCCATTTCTAAACCATCTAAACCAAGAGCCAATAGATAACATCAACTTTGGACGAAAATAACCCGCCAAAACAGGTATACAAGATTTCATACATTGTAAACTGGGGGGGGGGGGAATTGTTGACATTTCCACAACGTACTTATATTTGGATGCACATATACAATATGTATAAAATAAGCATGTCTAAGCTAGCATAATTTAAAGCTCAAGGTCCTCGAAAAGCAGCCAAAACTATTTAATGATTACATTAAAAAGAAAGTCTCTGTCTTTAGGGAGAAAAATAAAAATAAAGAGCATGTCTTCAATGTAACATTTACGCAATCAAATACCCTGATTGAAAATGGAACTCAATTGGCCAACAAATACAAGTTGACATTACTGTATTTAGAGATTTCTCTGACCTAGGTGATACAGCTTTGAACTTCCAAAGAGAGCTAGCATCTATTACCTTTCCCATATACCTATCATGATGGCTAGGAAGTACAGAATAAACTATAAAGGGGAAGGAAAAACAGAGATGCTATATGGCTGCAACCCTAGGGGGAAACTTTATTGCCGTATCTCCAAACAAATGGCTGTCAGAAAATCTGCAAAATAATCAGTGACAAATCCTGCAGATGTTTCTTGTAAACCCAAATGCAACTCCGGACGAGGAAAGAAATAAATATTTGGGCACCCAGCTGGAGATTCGTTGCACGCTCCAAAATCGAGCTCCCACGACACAACCTGGTCAAAGGATACTTGAACTAGATTTTTAGAGTCTTCGAAGTGAGCAATGGAAGGAGAGAAGAGTGATGCTAAAGCACACATGGCATCAAGTGTGAAGAAATGCAATTTACTAGGAAGCTCTAGCCTTTGCGACTTATGGTTTGACAACCCACCACATTAATGTAAAACAAGTAAACGTTTACAAGAAAGAAACTTGCTTTAATCCTATCCCCCCCCCCCCCCAAACCCCGGGTGGGTAGGGTGTGGAGGGAGCTCGTGTTCTTGGAATTTCTAGCAAGAGAATGCATTACAAATATGGATAGGTATTGAGACTAATTACAAAGGCAAACAAACAGAATGAGCCAAGTACAAGCATTGGCTAATCTGAGCTATGCAACATATATATTGTTTTGACAGAGATAAAATATCCCATCAATAAGCAAGGACTAAGAATCCAGTTAGTTTTATATTGCTTTAATTAATATTACTGGATCTACTTGTCCAAAAAGGAAAGGAGCAAAATTCTTATGCTTTTCTGTGCAAAAGCTGTTCCAGAGATTGGAAGACACTCCTAAGTTAGTAAGCATTCAGCGATTAAACCAAACAAAATCAACACGCGGGCTACATTATTCCAAGGAGATAAGATCACACCATGTTCTGATATCAAATCAACAACTATTACTACGACGTAACAACAACTGCTACTATTGTGGTTTATGTCCTGATATCAAATCGACAGTAACTACTACAACTAAGCACCAACTACTCCTGCTACTACTATTATGTATGAACCACAGACTAGTTGGGTCAGCTATATGGGTCCTCTAAATACATTATGCTCCATTTACACCATTCCACACCCAATAATTCATCTTTTAAGACAAAATTAATGATTCTCAAACACTATAAGTCCTTTCAATATTCTGCTGACCTACAAATCCTCCAAACAAACTAAAAAACGCTCCTTGCAACCATCAAACCTAATATAACAGAAGCAACACGACTAAGTCTTAATCACAATTAGTTGACATCACTTTTATGTATCTTTTAAGTTTAATTGTGTTATGTTCTTAATTATAGATTCCAAGAGATTGTAGGTCTTCCAGAACACTTCTCTCCATGTTATTATACGTCTAACTTGTCCTCTTCTAACACTTTCTATCATTATTGTGTCACATGCCCAGATTATCCCATGTGACCATCCATTTTATCCTTATGTGCTACTTATAATACAATATGACGTGATCATTTCCACTACTTTATCCTGATACAATCCAAAAGGTGAAAATCTCCAATGTAATCAAAATAAAATAAATACAAGTATATAACTTACTAGTATAAAATAAAGCTACAAGACTATTGCTATTGAGATACAACAAGAATAGACAGAGGTATAAGTATTTTATTCACTTCAAGTGTGCCTTTCATAAGGCTAAGAACAACCCATTTATAGTACGTATATGTACAACCAAAATTACAAGATTTAACTTGATTAAGTTCAAGTTTGAGGAGATTATTGAAATAAACTTAAAGATTTGTGCAAAGAACGTTCTATGAAATATAGCTACAATTATTATTAATTATAAAATAAAGCCACAAGATTATTGCTATTGAGACATAACAAGAATAGATAGATGTAGAAGTATTACTTTTTTCAAGTGTGCCTTCCATAAGGCTAAAACACCCTATCTATTAAGTGCAAAGTCTACCCCAAAGTTACAAGAATTAACAAGATCATTTAATAGGTACATGTAAACAAAAGTTTCATAGAATGGACAGTGTATATGTAACACTTACCATCTCTAGTTGTACAGTAAGCTTTGTTCTTTATCTGCATAAGAATTATCAACAAATGACTTAGCATATAACTTTGAATACTACCCAATTATGGTATTTAAAACCACAATGACAAAAGGTTAGAGAAGCAAAGAGCATTGTGATCACCTACCACAGTCACAATAGTCTTCCAAATAGAACCCCGCCAAAGACAAAAGCACCAAACCATTTGTTGGACACAAATCTACATACAAAGTACGATATACTCAAAAAGTAAGAATCTAGAAGACCAAAAATTATCAGTGACATGAATAAATTCATAGATATATTGAACTGCTTTGGGTGCTATAATACTGTATTTCTAAGGATGAATTGCTTTTGATACTTTCATGTCCAAGGCAGCAGACAAATAGAAGTAAACCAGTTGACCATATATTCACAGTAACCAAAATGTAAGCATGTCTCTAATTACTATTCTATACACACTTTCTGTTGCAATCTGCACGAGATGATAGGTCAACGGTCCAAATTTGCCAAGCCAACTGGCCAGAAGCAGCTGTCAGAAATGCATAGTATGGCCATCCTGTTCAAACAAAAAAGAGAAAAATAAATTAATCTAAAACAAAATATGGGAAATAAGTAACAAGGAAAAATGATTGTCACAAACTGATTGGAGCAAAAGAATTAGAGAAGGAAAATACATACCAATATCAGCATTAACTCCAGAAAGAGCAAGACTGCTGATGCATGCTAATCCAAAAACACTGATCCATTCTTTTGTGGAATCTCCAAATCTCAAGGCTGTAGACTTGACACCCACTTTGAGATCGTCTTCTTTATCCTGAATGAACATTCACCAACATATTGACAAGAGCTGGTTTCACATAAATTTGAAAACATCTAAGTGTCTCAGACTAGTTTAATGGGGAACACAAATCTGGATTGGTGCATCTGCTATATAAATAAACATTAAGACACATATATGCCAGATGCTATGAGGCCTTCAATTGTAGCACAAGGCAATTATGATACTACGAACCTGAAAGCCTAAAAAGCCTAATTAACGTGGGTCCTTTTTTTCATTTAGACATTTCTGGAAGCCAATTTTTTTATTGGCAAAGGCAGGTTTTCATGTCAATATTACCTAATACATAGAGCAGGCATAAGATCTTCCAGCAAATATAAAATGTAGTCTGATACCAATAGCCTTTTTCCCAGATAACATTACTTAAAGAAGATTCAAACTAGGATGCAGCAGGCAGCAGCTCCCCCAATTCCAATTTATCAGACAATTTTCCATTTGAAATGCCATAAAATGTTTGATACCATCCTGTTAGTAACATTATTTTTCAATTAAGCAACAATTTTATTGATTTGGGAAAAACAAACTCCCATATATAAGTAGTATATCAAAAAGAATACGATTTCTGCAAAAGACAACCAATCTCCATTAGTAACATTACTCTATACCACATTAACACTTTTAAATTCATTTAACTATTCATAATCCACACTTAGTCGATATATTTCTCCATCATACTACCTTTTTAAGTATTACATCAAATTCCTTGCAGGCTTGCACTATCAGTATAAATTATAATACACATGTCAAGTAATATCTTAAACTCCATTTCCAATTAAAACGCCGCCATATAAGATGGAATCGAGGGAGAATTTTGTTAATCCAGAATTTTCCAATATGATCCTTATTTTACCTTCTCAAAAAAAATCCTATATGATCCAATACTAATCAGTTGAACCCAAAAAATATAATCCTCCAAAAAGAAAACAACTAAAGAGAAGCAAATGGGACTTATGGGAACTAAATCTCTCCCTCCCTCTCTTTCATAGATGCACATTCACACTCACACGTGCGCGCGCACGCGCGCGCACACACACGCGCATATATATATATATAGATGAAACCCCAATCTCTCTGCATCTGTTTTCTCTGCATCTAACACCCAAATTACATGATTGAAGCTGCCTTACAGTCACAGATAGATGCTAATAACATGCAGAAATAGGGTCACAATTTGACTGTTAAAATCTATCAAGTGGGTGAGCAATCTGAAAAAGACATGATGTGAGATAGCAAGGGTATAGTTGCGAGCTTGTGACAGGAAACTGAATCTTTCTGGATAGGGTTACAGGAAGTCCTTAACCAGGATATACTCGAGCATGGGGCAATAGTATGCATGTACAGGAGACCAAGTCTCTAAGGTGCAACGGCAATATACTGAAGTAAAACGTTTTTGATATGTTATATTTATGTGAAATTGTCTTCTGTCAAACGTTTCAAACTCAATTTAGTATATAATGCAATCATATTTCAAATGATTAATATGTACCTGATGTGCATATATTGTGTCATACACGAGCGTCCAAAACACCCCAGAGGCATACAGTGGAAGCACAACTGCAGGATCAATACTTCCTTTAATAGCAGCCCAACCTAACAACGCTCCCCAGTTGAAAGTTAGACCAAGATAGGCTTGAGGCTGCACCAACAGATATAGACATCACCCATTCTGACCAAACTGTGGGGAAAGATCCACAGGAGCTGAGAAGAGAAATTCCTTTGGGGTTGGGGTTGGGGTTGGGGACAGTGAGAGTGAGGGAGACGGTACAGATATACTGATTTGAGAGAAGCAACGCGAACATTAGGATACATTACCCAAAATGTCACCCTCTTCATGAGGGGGTATGAGAAGACCAACAACAGGGATGAAGCACCCAAAATGCGGCTGCAGCAAGAGAGATGAATCATTAGCAACGTCACATAAAGCAAGAAATGCTTTCTGCATCGAAATGCAAGAAAGAGATTAAAGATACACATAAATACCTAGTTCTCCAAATCGTGGCAAATTAGAAAATAAACCGGAAGTGATTATTTTAGCAGAATATGGGACAAACCATATACAATTCAAAAGGGGACTCCGACAAATGCTGTCTTTAGTCCCAAATGTCTGCAACTTGCAAGAATTACTACACATTCCATACCTAGATTTTACCAAAGGAAAACTGTGATATTATTCTTATTAATTGAATTAAGTAAAGCCCCGGAACTGAAATTTTTTGGTTGGGGGAGAGGTCTTGGAAATGTTGCCTGATGTGAGAAAGAGGAAAAAAGAAGAGAATGGCAAACCTATGTGTTCATTACATTTTGTCATAAATAGTTTAAGATCTTTTCAATAGATGCACTGGTTTCCACATCATCAGACTCAACAAATTTATATTGCGTAATGCTCTAAAGTTTTAATAAGCATTTTTCACTTACTCAACAATATCCATAGGGTGATTAAAGAAATGGACATCCAGCAACAAAGCATTCATCAGAATCGCAAAGTATCATGCTATCATATAAACTTTTTTGTGTTTTGACAAGATCAGGATCATTCAGTTTCAGAGTCCTGTTTTTTGGCCAAAAAAAGCACAGCTCTTGCAGACTTCAGCAATGGCAAGATGAAAATATTTAAGCTGACTTCAAACATATGAAGAAAATTTCACTGACTTCTCTATAAAATATAAACCATGAGACGAAAGCAGATCATATAAAACTCTTCTATGAGAACAGATAGCCATTGACTGGGTTCAGTCAGAGGTGGTCGGCTTTAGGCCCCAGAATTTCGGGGCCCCAATTTTCTTTCCAATTTGTACTTGATGTCTGGCAGTTAATTTGGGGCATTGATTAATCAGAATTCGTACCATGTAAAATCCAATAAAGTGGGGACCGCTCCTTAGAAAAAAAAAATTCACTCCAAATACTCCAACCAAATACCTCCGGTTAAAGAAGAGAGATTCTATCCATTCCACCACAACTCTACTGGCGAGAACCCAAATCTTTTTAAGAAAATATAAGTATTTCAAAGTAGAAAAGTTAAATGTTGTATATATATATATATATATATATATATATATATATAAGCTTACATTGATCATTAGAAAATGAGTAATACACTTTTAAACTTTTCTTTTTTGTTTTTTCTCAAATTTTCATCATTGCATCAAGTATATTGAAACATCAAAAATTATTTTAATATAAAGTTATCAATTTCTTGAATCAGGTTCTATTACCTAAGATCAATAGTGTCACAGGAGAGATTAAATGGTTTATGCAAAAAATTATTAAAAAAATTTTTCTCAAAAAGCTAGAAAAATCTACTTCAAATATAAATATATATAAAAAAAAATAAGCCTTCCATTAAAGTTTGGCTTTAGGCCACCAAACTTAGTGAGCCACCCCGGCGTTCAGTTAATCAGCTAGAATGAACCAATTAATTAAAACACTCTCAAACAGATTAAACAAAATGCTTTCCGTGCAAAGGAAAACCTGAGAAAGAACAGAATCATGTGAAGAAAAAAAGACACAAACCTAAAATTATTTAATTGCAAAAGAATCCCAAGACCTAATAGCAACTGGAACCCAAGGAAACAGAGCCCTTGAAAGGGTGTCAATACACCACTCGCGACTGGCCTCGACCTTGTTCTTTCCACCTGCACTGCATGAAAGCTCGCAAATGTACTAAAAGCAGAA
Organism: Nicotiana attenuata; assembly: GCF_001879085.1. NCBI lineage: Eukaryota > Viridiplantae > Streptophyta > Magnoliopsida > Solanales > Solanaceae > Nicotiana > Nicotiana attenuata. The sequence continues at coordinate 52,014,436 of NC_031991.1, forward strand.
GAAAAAACTGATGTTATAAGCAAAAGGCCAAAGTCAACCAGCTTTTAGAAGGATGGTACAAGAAAGGATTATATTGGTGATGATAGGAGGAGGAATCAGGGAAGAAACCAATACAAGGTACTCCGATCAACTTCAGTCTCAATGACTTTTTAACTATGGACTCATAGATGATACTAAAAGGAACTAGAAATGATTACGTATGAGAACAAGAGAGAGAAAAATAAAACAGACGTAAGGTATCATCTTCAAAATTCGATGGTTAAACTATCACATTGCTACCCAACTGGAGCAGTAAAGGAACTAATTATAGCAGCCCCCACCCTGCAATGAAACACCATAATATCAAGGGAAAGAGTAACACCTATTTTTTCTTCCCATTAATTCCCCCTATCTCTCACCTAGCAACCAAGACAACGGAGAAGGAAGTAGCAGGCAGCATCACCTTCATACAATATCCAACATCCTCATCCTAAAGTAGCAGAAGCATTCTAGATATCAAGTCAGAAAATTGATTCTCTTTTTGTTCCCCCTCACTATTATTTTAGAGGACTGAGAAAAAGAGCACATCATCTTATCAAGTGTTGAGCTGATGATTTTCCCTTTTTAATGGAACTAACAAATTATTCTAAACCACTACTTGGAGTTACCATATCAATAATCCAAATAAAAATGAGCAATAAATAATTTTTTTCTTTGGGAATATGTAAGTGTAATTCGACTTAACGAACTATACAAAATCCTACTAGTGCTAAAAGGGAAAACCCCAATCACCTTAGTGTCAATGTCTCGATCAAGAAGATCGTTCACTGTACAACCAGCACCTCGCAAAAGCAAAGCCCCGCAACCAAATAGTGTCATCATTTTCACATCAGGAAGGCTCCCTGGCGTAGCAGCCAAAGCAATCGACCTACACATAAACCCTTAAAAGTTAAGAATGATAACAAACACACAAGCACAAGGATATAGAGTAATTAAAATAGAGGGGGAGGAAATTGGAGTTACCACATGCAGGGCCAAGCGAGTAACCAAGTGCCAATGGGCTTATCAAGTCGGGCAAGATGAGCATAGGGTCTAATTATTTGGGGCAAATACGTATCAATCCAAGAATGCTTTTGTTGCTCATGCTTCTTCTCTTCTTCTGAATTAGCTAAGGTTGAAAAGTGAAGAACTTGACGGTACCCTGAAAGTTCAATTCTTGAAGAATGTGGAGAGTAATAATATGTCAACGATTTCTCAAAATTGGAGTTGGGTATATAATGATCAGAAGAAGAAGATTGAAAGGGGTTAATTAACAGAGAATGAGGAGCAGTTGGGCTAGGGTTTGTTTGATCGCGGGGAGAGTAGACGGCAGCGATAGAGGGGGGAGGGTGCCGCCGGAGGACACGAGAAGTTCGAGAAAGACGGCGGTACAATGCCATTTTTGAACTCAATTGTGGGTACTAGGGAATGGGAATGAACACTGCCCCGAAGGAGGGAAGTTTAAAGGACGGTCCTAGGTTGTTTGTCCCTTTCGGACAGCAGTTTGTTCTTCTGAATTGTTAATCCTTGTTTTTGAAAATACTCATTTTCTTCCATTTAGTTAATCTATTTTACAGATATAAAACAAAACCAGCAAAACTAATTTTAACCATGTAAAAAATGAATTTACAACTTGTTGGTTAAGGCGTATATATTGAACTAGTTACTCGGCACGTGCAACGCACGTGTATATTAAGTTACATGTAATATATTATTTTATAAAATAAAATTAATATTATTAAAATAGAGCTTTGTGTAAGAAATTTTATACAAGAAAGAATAAGGTAGTAGTTTCTGTGAATCATTAAATTGAATCGTCATATGATGACTTGTTTATTAGTATCGTCTGAATCTAGGAAGAACAATAAATAAAGTTTAAATATGGTTAAAAGAAATTTATTTCTTTAAGTAGTATTGGTTAAGTGAGTTTACCTGATGAACTTCAGGCTGAAATATTCATACATTGTTTCGTTATCGGAAAGTTATAGCATAATGATTTTTATAGTGATTGAAAACATGCTGCCTTTTGCCTCTCAATCCATGATCGATGCCCTTACCTTTTACTCATTTTGATTTTTTTCTACAATCCTCTTATATCCATAAAAGCATGGCTTGGGAAGTTTCATTTTGAAGTTGGATTTAGGAAGGGTACATGACTTTGCATGATTATTTTACGTGCTGTGAATGTGACATTTCAGAACTAAGTCAATTTTTGAACAATGATGTGATATTTGCTACTTATGAGCTAGCTTTGCCATACTACTGTTTGGCTCAAAAGTTATCGATATACTTTGCAAGCTTAAAAACAATCAAAAGTAAGAAAGGGTAAATCGTAATCAAATATAATAGACCTAGAGATGAAAAATGAAGTTGTTGTTGTAGATCTAATAGTGATAGTATGAACTCAAGAGGAAGTATTCGTTAGAGATAATAATAGAGAGTATGAGAAAATGAGAGAGTTGTATTATTCCAGAGTCCCCCTCTTTACAATGTGAAGGCCTCCCTTATATAATAAGAGACCTTCCTCGAAATAATAAAAAAAATTACAAAAATAGGTAACGTTTTCCTAGTGAAGATACTGAGTCCTAAACGATGTCGCTTTTGTCCCCACGTCCGAGTCGTACCCTTACGTTAGTTGGCGTATACTCACTGGGCGTACCCATTGGCGTAGAGACGCTGACGGTCAAATTTGATCCTATACAGTTAGTCCCTCCGCTCGTTGGAGATGCATTTGGTGGGCGTCTTCAATGGGCGGAAATGCACCTCGGCTTAGGAAAATTTGACCTCGACCAGGGGCGGCAACATGACTGTGGTAAAATGTATGACGTTGTTGAGCCACTGACGCGTGGCTTTCTTTTTGGAATGACGTCATAGCCTGTATGCGTCATTATTATATTTGCCCCCGAGGCGGTTCAGAGGATGATGTGACGTTTTGGTTTCCCGCGCATGTTTTGAATCATGACTCTTCGATTTCTGCGCAACTTATCCCTATAAATAGGAGAGAGGTTCGATTCGATTCAACTTTCAAACTTTTGGAAAGCATTTTCTGATTTACTCCTTCGTCTTCCTTTCCTGTAACCGTTATTTCGTGTGGGATTCCTCCACTTCCTTTGAAGTCATATTTCTCGTCGCTAGTGCATTATTTCCCAAACAGAGTGATCATGGTAAAACGTAGTCAAGGTGGTAAAAAGATCAAGGACACTGACCCATCTAGGGTTCCGCCTTCCTCTGGCGGTGAGGGGGAGGAGGCAAAAAAGACCCTCGTTCCCCTTTCTATAGACAACGTCCTCCCAAAGGACATGCATATTCGAAGGGACTTTCAAACGAAAAGTCCAGCCCTTCCCTGGGAGCGTAGCGATTTATTGCAATCTCATCTAGACAGCCTTCGAGTGACACACAACATTCCGGACCATGTGGAAATGGCTCCGGCTGGGATGGATTACGCCAATGTGCACAGGCCTGGGTACTGCACATTTTATGAGTACCCGTTTTTGATCGGCTATAGTCTTCCGATCTTCCCTCTAGCAGAGGAGCTTTGCCGCATTTACAATGTGTGCCCGGCCCAGCTTACTCCTTACACCTTGAAGGTGTGCAGGATTCTGACCACGTACGCGGCTGAGGCTGAGTGCGGCGTCTCGGTTCACCATCTCTTACAGTTATTCAGCCCCCGTTACCTGAGGGGTACCATGTTGCAACTGAAAAGCCGTGGTACGAAGGGTTTGGTAGTTAGGGCTGACGACAAGGTCAACCGCCTCTTCTGGCGCAGGTACTTCTATATCAAGACGGAGCACCTGGTGTCTAATCCTGAAGGATTCCCGGAAAGGTGGAACCCAGATCGTGAGTGCCTTTATTTGCAGGATTCATGACTGTTCGTGACCTTGACCATTTGTCCACTGTGATTTCATTCTTTTCTCTTTTTTTTGTAGCGAGGGCTTCTCCACCCCAGTTTATTGATGATATTAAATCATGGGTGGAAAGAATAATACCTTATGCGGAGGAATGCCGTACCTGGGCTGCATTTCTTCAACAGTACGGNATGTTCTTTCATTTGGTCGCGGAGTGCCTTGTTTTCATTCTCCATTTCTTCCATCTTCTTTAGGATGGCTGTTAGCGTGCCATCGTTGGTCTGTGCCTCGATGGGTTTGTTATTTGCTCGTGCAGCTTCAGGTTCACCCATGGCAGCAGTGGTACCTACCGTTGGTATACACCTGTTGTTACTTTGCGGTGACTTCTCAACCAAGCCACTTAGAGTGCTTGTTAGCCATTCTTCCAGTAGCTTCTTGACCACCGCGGGTGCTTCCTTAGCCGCAGATGTGGAAGCTCCTTTTTCATGCAAGATCGTTAGATCTTCGGATGGGGAAGATGAGATCTCTGCACCTGGCGTGATGCTAGGGGTTGCATTCAAGATGCCCTCGTCACTGGCCTCGTTGAGAGGATCAAGGAGATTGTAAGCTTAAAAACAATCAAAAGTAAGGAAGGGTGAATCGTAATCAAATATAATAGACCTAGAGATCAAAAATGAAGTTGTTGTTGTAGATCTAATAGTGATAATATGAACTCCAGAGAAAGTATTCGTTAGAGATAGTGATAGAGAGAGAGTATGAGAAAATGAGAGACCTTTCTCCTCTTTACAATGTGAAGGTCTCCCTTATATAATAAGAGACCTTCCTCGAAATAATAAAAAAAATTACAAAAATGGTAACGTTTTCCTAGTGAAGATACTGAGTCCTAAACGATGTCGCTTTTGTCCCCACGTCCGAGTCGTACCCTTACGTTAGTTGGCGTATATTCACCGGGCGTACCCATTAGCGTAGAGACGCTGACGGTCAAATTTGACCCTATACAGTTACTCCCTCCGCTCGTTGGAGATGCATTTGGTGGGCGTCTTCAATGGGCAAAAATGCAAACCTCGGCTTAGGAGAATTTGACCTCGACCAGGGGCGGCAACATGACTGTGGTAAAATGTATGGCGTTGTTGAGCCACTGACGCGTGGCTTTCTTTTTGGAATGACGTCATAGCCTGTAAGCGTCATTATTATATTTGCCCTCGAGGCGGTTCAAAGGATGATGTGACGTTTTGGTTTCCCGCGCACGTTTTGAATCATGACTCTTCGATTTCTGCGCAACTTATCCCTAAAAATAGGAGAGAGGTTTGATTCGATTCAACTTTCAAACTTTTGGAAAGCATTTTCTGATTTACTCCTTCGTCTTCCTTTCCTGTAACCGTTATTTCGTGTGGGATTCCTCCACTTCCTTTGAAGTCATATTTCTCGTCGCTAGTGCATTATTTCCCAAACAGAGTCATCATGGTAAACGTAGTCAAGGTGATAAAAAGACCAAGGACACTGACCCATCTAGGGTTCCGCCTTCCTCTGGCGGTGAGGGGGAGGAGGCAAAAAAGACCCTCGTTCCCCTTTCTGTAGACAACGTCCTCCCAAAGGACATGCATATTCGAAGGTACTTTCAAACGAAAAGTCCAGCCCTTCCCTGGGAGCCTAGCGATTTACTGCAATCTCATCTAGACGACCTTCGAATGACACACAACATTCCGGACCATGTGGAAATGGCTCCGGCTGGGATGGATTACGCCAATGTGCACAAGCCTGGGTACTGCACATTTTATGAATACCCGTTTTTGATCGGTTATAGTCTTTCGATCTTCCCTTTAGTAGTGGAGCTTTGCCGCTTTTACAATGTGTGCCCGGCCCAGCTTAATCCTTACACCTTGAAGGTGTGCAGGATTCTGACCACGTACGCGGCTAAGGCTGAGTGCGGTATCTCAGTTCACCATCTCTTACAGTTATTCAGCCCTGGTTACCTGAGGGGTACCATGTTGCAACTGAAAAGCCATGGTACGAAGGGTTTGGTAGTTAGGGCTGACGACAAGGCCAACCGCCTCTTCTAGCGCAGGTACTTCTATATCTTGACGGAGCACCTGGTGTCTAAGCCTGAAGGATTCTCGGAAAGGTGGAACCCAGATCGTGAGTGCCTTTATTTGCAGGATTCATGACTGTTCGTGACCTTGACCATTTGGCCACTGCGATTTCATTCTTTTCTCTTTTTTTTGTAGCGAGGGCTTCTCCACCCCAGTTTATTGATGATACTAAATCATGGGTGGAAAGAATAATACCTTATGTGGAGGAATGTCGTACCTGGGCTGCATTTCTTCAACAGTATGGCCCGTCAGGTAATTCTTCGGCCTTGGTTTGGAAACTCCCTTAGATTCTGTTACCTAACTTACTCGTGTTGGCAGGTCGGAGCGCCCCCAAGAAGAAGAAGGCCGTTGTTGCGTCGCCTAGGGCGGAGACCGACTCTGATGGCGAAGATATACCCTGCGGCTCGTTCGGCAATGGCGCTCCTGAGGTTCCTCAGCAGGAGGCTGCGCCTATGGCGGCGTCTGCAAGTAAAACGACTCCTTTAGTGTCGTCCCTGCGGCTTACAGAGGAGACTTTCGAAGGTGAGGAGCCGCTAGAGAGAAAAGGCGGCGGTTGATAAAGGGCAAGGGGATGGCGACGGAAGACGAGAGGGTAAGTGAACCTCGTCAAGTATCGAGGCCGATTTTTATGGCCGATGCTATCCGTTCTGGGAGGTCGGCTCCACAACGGACAGCTGTTGCCGATGCCAGCCCAGCTCGTGTTTCTGGAGAGCTGTTCGTCGGCCGCTGTTGAAGAAGTGGGCGATGGTGCCGCGAGGGCGGATACTAAGGCCGCCCATGGAGATGTAGATGGGTTGGCGAGGGGTCCAGCCCACGTGGAGATGACGACGGGAAGGTCTAACCGCCGAATTATGATCCCAGGAGGGTATAACCTGTTGCAACACAGCGAGCAGGCTGCACCGGATATGACCCTGCTATGTGCGGCCGCTGAGCATGAAATGTTGAGAGGTGTTAGCGACGGGGACCTATCACGGAGGGTCGCTGGCCCGGCCTTGCAGGTAGCTTTCAGTTTTCTTTGTGTGTCGTAAGGCTAACTGTGATGCGAACTGACCTGCCTTTCCTTTTTCTTCTCCTTTTTAGACTCTTATTTTGGAGGTGGAGAGGAGGCGGCGGGCGCACAAGAAGGAAGCCACTTTCGACAAGATGGCGAAGAAATACCAATAGTGCCGCACCAAGCATCGGGCGCTGGCGGACCTGCTCAAGCAGGACCCAGAATTTCGGGTGTTTCGTGAGGGTCTCGAACAGTCGGAGGCCTAGTTGAAACGGAGGGTGGCCGAGCTGGAGCAGATCGACGAGCAGCTGATGACTGCTCCGACTCAGAACATTGAGCTGGAGACTCTTCTCCAGTCTAAGGAAGAAGAGTTGGAGGTTGGCCGTGGGGTAGCGGCGGAAGCTGCTGATTTGCGGATCAAGGTTGCCGCTTTGACCACCGAACTCGATGCCAAGGCGGCTGAGATTAAAGTCCTTAAGCGGGCTACTGCACCAAGGCCTGATGAGGATGCGCATCGTGAGGCGCATGATATGTGGGTGTACGCCGAGGCCAGATTGGTCGTATTCGAGGAGTTCTTAGCTACGGGTCGAGCCACTGAGGCGGAGGTTCAGGAGCAACGGCGCATAGCCCGTGTCGCCCGTGAAACTTGTGGGTATAGTTCTGATTCCCCAGACCGGGCGGGCTATAACTCCGAAGAGTCAACCATCTAGAATCCGGCTCTTGGATTTCTGCAACTTATCAACCCGGGGGCGGCGATGAACAAGATATCGGTCAGGCGGGGGACGAAGAGCAGAATGGAGGTCACGCTGGGGGTGACGGGCAAAGCGGCGAGGCCTCTTAGGACTTGTATATATTTTGTTTTGTCGTATTTTGGAATGTAAATGGGACCTTTTGTAAGGTCAAGTGTACATGCATTTTTTTGAATGATAATGAAAGTCGTACTTTTGCTGCCATTCTTTTCCTTTTGTATCTTTTATTTTTGGTACCTTGTCTCCGCAGAGCGGGTGCTCATTTGTAGGATTTTCAGTGTGTTTCTCGAACGTTGTCTGTGTTATCCGCCGATAGGATGCGGCTTTGACGCTAAATAGCGGTGGCTTTAGCTAATGATGGCATCACTTCAATTGTTAGTTGAGTGCCTTTCGTCGTAGTCGAATAGGATTGGCGACTGTTAAGTCCAATTGGCCTTAGCCATAATACTGTCGATGGCCTTAGCCATGTACGTAACTTCGACTGTCGTCGCATTACTTGTTTGTCGTAGTCGAGCTGGGTCGACTTGTTGACGACGATGGCCTTAGCCGTAATACTGGCCTTAGCCATGTACGTAACTTCGACTGTCGTCGAATTACTTGTTTGTCGTAGTCGAGCTGGGTCGACTTGTTGACGACGATGGCCTTAGCCATAATACTGTCGATGGCCTTAGCCATGTACGTAACTTCGACTGTCGTCGAATTACTTGTTTGTCGTAGTCGAGCTGGGTCGACTTGTTGACGACGATGGCCTTAGCCATAATACTGTCGATGGCCTTAGCCATGTACGTAACTTCGACTGTCGTCGAATTACTTGTCGTCGAATTACTTGTTTGTCGTAGTCGAGCTGGGTCGGCTTGTTGACGACGATGGCCTTAGTCGTTCATACATTGGAGATGGCCTTAGCCGTTCATACATTGGAGATGGCCTTAGCCGTTCATACATTGGAGATGGCCTTAGCCGTTCATACATTGGAGATGGCCTTAGCCGTTCATACATTGGAGATCATGCTAGTTCAGTCCCTTTGTCATGTCAGTCAGGAGAGCGTATGGAGTGGCTGGTATGATAAACTTGTTCCGCAAATATCTCCGGGTGCCCCCTCTGCCGCCTCGTTAAAAACCTCCCCGAGAAAACCCAATTGGGACAAAACTCGGGTAAGGGAAAAAGAGTGCGAATCGGGAGACGCCTTTCAGAAATGGAAATACTTGAGGTGGGCGACGTTCCAATTGTTTTGGAGCGTTTTTCCTTCCATTGTTTCCAATTGAAAAGCTCCTTTACTTGCTGCTGCTGTGATTTTGTAGGGTCCGTCCGAGTTGGTGCCTAGTTTTCCTTCGCTTGGGTCTTTTGATGCCAATGTTTTGGCTTTGAGGACGTAGTCTCCCACTTTGAGTGGTCTTATTTTGGCTCTCTTGTTGTAGTATCATTCGACTTGTTGTTTCTGAGCCACCATTCTTATGTGGGCCATTTCTCTTCTTTCCTCGGCCTCATCGAGGTCTTAAAGTCTGTTTATGTCGTTCTCTGCTCCGCTGGTATGTGAATACCTCAAGCTTGGTTCGCCGATTTCGACTGGTATGACCGCGTCGGTTCCATAGACCAGAGAGTACGGTGTTTCTCCTGTGGAGGACTTTGGTGAGGTCCGGTGCGCCCACAACACTTCCGGCAGTAGCTCGGGCCATAGCCCTTTGGCTTCCTCGAGTTTCTTCTTCAGTATGTTCAGTATGGTTTTATTGGAAGACTCTGCTTGGCCGTTGGCGGCGGGGTGATATGGCGTGGAGAGTATTCGCTTAATATGCCATTTGTCGAAGAACTCTGTTGTTTTTTGGCCGATGAACTGTCGCCCGTTGTCGCAGCTGATTTCCTTGGGGATGCCGAAACGACAGATGATATTCTTCCATATCAAGGCGATGACTTCCTGTTCGCGTATTTGGGCGTACGCACCTGCTTCCACCCACTTGGAAAAATAGTCAGTTAAAACTAATAGAAATCGTACCTTTCCTCATCCCGCTGGTAGTGGACCGACTATGTCCATTCCCCATTTGATGAAAGGCCATGGGGAAGTGACTGAGTGGAGTGGTTCTCCTGGTTGGTGTATCATGGGGGCATACTTTTGGCACTGTTCGCATCGGCGAACATATTCTGCTGCGTCTTTCTTCATAGTTGGCCAATAATAGCCTGCCCGTATTATGCAGCGCACGAGGGCGCGGTTGCCTACCTCTTCGAGCACTGGCCTCGTTTGGTACGGCCCTAGGCACTTGGCCAGGGGTCCGCCAAACGTTCTTTTGTAGAGCTCGTGGTTTATCAGGCAATACCGGGCGGCCTGTACGCGGAGCTTCTTGGCTCTTTTTTGTCGGGTGGGAGTGTTCCATCCTGCAGATAGGATACAAACTGGTTGCGCCAGTCCCAAGTCAAATTTAAGGAGAGTACCTCAGTGTGATCAATGGCTGAATGGAGGAGGGTGACCACGCTTTCTTTGTTGAAGTTTTTAGTGGCTGCGGCCAATTTTGCTAGACCGTCTGCTTCAACGTTCCGTGCCCTCGGAACTTGTTCGAAGCGGCACTCGTCGAACTCGGTCATTAATCTGTGGATTTCTGACTGGTATTTTTGCAATCTCTGCTCCTTGATTTGGTATGTCCCGGTGACCTGGTTCACCACGAGTTGGGAGTCGCAATGGAGAATGAGTCGTCGGGCTCCATACTTGATGGCTAGTTTTATACCTGCAATAACAGCCTCGTACTCGGCCTCGTTGTTAGTCATCTCGGGACATCGTATGGACTGGCGAATTATTTCGCCCGTGGGGACCTCGAGAACGAGTCCCAATCCCGAGGCATTAGCGGCGCCATCAGTGTAAAGAGTCCATAGGTCGGTGTTGGAGGGGGCATGACGTGCCTCTAGTTCCGCCTTTGGTAGTATCTCTGCGCTGAAGTTGGCTATAAAGTCGGCAAGTACTTGCGACTTGATGGCGTTTCTTGGGTGATATGAGATATCGTGCTCGCTGAGCTCTATGGCCCATCTGGCGAGCCTGCCTGATAACTCAGGCTTATGTAGGATGCTTCTTAAGGGGAAGGTCGTCACTACTTTTATGGGGTGGCACTGAAAATAGGGTCGGAGCTTCCGAGAAGCTACGACCAATGCCAAAGCTAATTTTTCAAGGTGTGGATACCGTGTTTCGGCGTCCACTAAGGTTTTGCTGATATAGTAAATAGGAGATTGCATACCTTCATTTTCACGAACCAAGACTGCGCTGACGGCGACCTCGGATACGACCAAATATACCAGCAGGGGCTCGCCTGGACTTGCTTTGGCCAGCAGTGGTGGTGAAGATAGGTATGCTTTCAATTTTCTCAAGGCTTCGACGCATTCTTCATTCCACTGTAACCCATTGCCCTTTCTCAGCACATTGAAAAATTTATGGCACCTGTCGGAGGATCGTGAGATGAACCTGGATAGGGCGGCTATTCGCCCCGTCAGCTTTTGCACCTGTTTTTTGCTGTTCATCATCTCAGGTATCGCGTCTATCGCCTTGATCTGATCTGGGTTGACCTCGATGCCTCGTTGAGATACGAGAAATCCTAAGAATTTTCCTGAGGCCACGCCGAAGGCGCATTTCTCGGGATTCAGTTTCATCCCGTACCTTCTCAATATCCCGAAGGCTTCTTTCAGATGGTCGATGTGGTCCTCTTTTCTTGTCGACTTCACCAGCATATCGTCGATATAGACTTCCATAGTCTTACCAAGCTGCTCTTTGAACATTTTGGTGACCAGCCTTTGGTACGTAGCCCCTGCATTTTTGAGCCCGAAGGGCATTACCTTGTAGCAGTAAGTCCCTTGGTGGGTGATGAAAGTCGTCTTCTCCTGGTCCTCCTCGGCCATCATGATTTGATTGTAGCCAGAGTAGGCATCTAAGAAGCTCAACAGTTCATGTCCTGCGGTGGCGTCGATCAATTGGTCGATGTGGGGTAGTGGGAATGAATCCTTTGGGCATGCTTTGTTCAGATCGGTGAAATCCACACACATTCTCCACTTCCCGTTTTTCTTTTTGACCATGACGACATTGGCGACCCACTGGGGGTACTTCGATTCTCTAATGGAGCCTTTGGCCAATAACTTGTCTACTTCCTCGCTGACCGCTTCATTGATAGCGGCGTTGAATTTCCTTCTCATCTGTCGCACGGGCGGATGTAATGGATCGACATTCAG
>NC_031991.1:52026422-52065395 GCF_001879085.1 Nicotiana attenuata
GAGAATTATCATTCAGAAATACTCCAACTTCGTGATTAATTTTTCTTGTTGTTAAATTCTCAAGCTTTGTTCATAATGTCTGAAGAGCGAAAATCAAGGGTTTCATTATATTGGGGGATGGGGTTGTTGTGACGAATAACTCAGTGAGCTATAGTTTATCTCCACAGAGTCATGTTAAGTTGCCACTTACAATGCAGTACGATAGAACGGTATCGTTGTTATGCAATAAAATGAGATTGAGCAAACGTTCGGTGAATCTTAAAATAACCGAAAGATATCTGTATTCTATGACTCCGCAGGGGTTTGCTTGTTATTTTGAGTTTAACATCAAAGACAATGAAACTCTGAGAGTTTTTTTGGGGATTCCGAAAGAATACAGGGAATTTATTGTGATAAATTATTGGAAATGTATGTCAAGGCTAAAGACGTTCGCAATAATGAGATTGCGCAAAGCAGGGATAACCCTCAATCATCGAGTGGTTATTCTGGAGCAGTTTTAGCCCAACAGGTTCCAGCTGAAAGAGTTTGGCCGGATCTAAACTTATCTCCGCACACGAACGAGGAGCGAGGAAATAATTTCTCACCTACTTTACATAATCCACAAGACGAACGGTAAACTTCAATTTTCCTTTCTGTTACGATGTTTAGTTTTTGTTAAACTGAATTTATATTAACACTCATATATTCCACAGGAGGTACCATCCGGATATGAATTGTACAAGTTATGACCCCACGCCCAGTTGGAATATGCGTAGTTTTGGCGTGTTGGATCACGGTGGTCCATCCGGGAGTCATCACCAACAGGAAAATGTCCAATATCCACACAGTACGACTTGTAAGTGAAGTGATATAGCTATATGTAAAGTATTTATCAATTTGAGTAGCTTATCATTTTGTTCTTTTTGTGCAGTGAAAACGAGCAACTTGATGGTCCTGACCTCACTCAGTTGCCCATAGACGACGTATTTACTCATGATTTGGCAGATGCGCAGAGTCAGGAAGATAATAGCGATCATGACAACAATGCCGATGAATCTGGAGATGACACACCCTTCCCTGACAAGAGTGATGAGCAAAGGAAGTGAATGTCGAACCTGAGCTGACAAGGGAGCATGCTCCTCCACCTCCCGTTAGACCAAGAGTGTACAAGTCCCACGTGCCGCTTCATGAGCGGCATATTCCCTACCTTGATAATTGCCAAGTATGCCGGATGTGGATGCCCTCACAAGGGATCTTGACGAAATTCGGTCAACAATGTGGGTGAGTCTAGACCAACGGTGCTAGCAAAGGGCATGTATTTTCCCGATAAAGCTCGCCTATCCAGGTCTTGTAAAATGTACAACGTAAGAGAGTATCGAGAGATGACAGTAGGGAGTCAACTCCGAAGGTATACAAGGTCATATGCCGTAGATACTTTATAGGTTGTAACTGGATGCTACGTGCGAGCAAGAAGGAAACAGGGTTGTGGAAAGTGGGTAAATATATTAGCACCCACAATTGTAAAATGGACACATTCAATGAGAATCACTTCAACTTGAATGTTGACTTGATTTCTCTTGTCTTGAATCCACACTTGAAAGTGTCCATTAGGTACAAGATCAAAGAGTGTATTACATCCGTCCACCAGGAATATGGGTGCACTATAACCAAAAGAAAGGCATATCTCGGGCGCAAACGTGCATTTGAAATTATTTATGGTGACTGGGATAAGTCAGTTTCATCTCTACCCAGGTACATGGCCGCACTGAAACACTTTAACCCCGGGACTGTTATTGAATAGAAGCATGAGCGGAGTCCAGGAATACCGGAATATATATTCAAATACGTGTTCTGGACATTTAAACCAGCAATTGATGGTTTTGTGCATAGTCGTCCGGTAATTTCCATAGACGGTACTCATGTCTATGGAAAGTATGATATTAAGATGTTGATCGCAGTTGCAGTAGATGCCAATGGACAAATATTTCCACTAGCTTTTGCCATTTGTGCCAATGAAAGCGAAGAGACGTGGACGCTATTTTTAACCACTTGAAGCAGCACGTTGTCAAACAACGTTCAGGTATTTGTCTAATATCTGATCGGAATGGCGGTATTTTAAGTTCTGTACGGCATTTGCCTGAATGGAAGGAACCCTATGCATACTACCGTTACTGTGTGAGACACCTGAAGGCCAATTTCCAGAAGAAAATCCTGACAAGGACTTGCATGATTTAATGTCGATGGCTGCAACTGAGCACCAGCAGTGCAAATTCAGGAGGCGCATGGAATCGATCTGGCAGTTAAACGAAAGAGCCTATAATTGGTTGAAGGGATATGAGCTTCACAAGTGGACATTGCATGCTGATGGTGGCAGACGATGGGGAGCCCTGACTACAAATGTGTCGGAGTTATTCAATGGGTTATTGAAGTCTGCACTTGGATTGCCTGTCACTGCCATGGTCCGAATCACATTCAAACAGATGGCGGAGAGGTTTGTTGAAAGGCATAGAGCTGCATCGGAATTGATGGACAGGGGTGTTGAATTTATGCCAATTCTGATGAGAAGATTTGAGAAATACAGGAGGCGAGCACATTGGCATTCATATTTACAGTATGATCACGACCGGGGTGTTTTCGAAGTTTGCACCGCTATCCGCAAACACCGGGGGAATAATCTACACACGTAAATGAAGCCAGCAGGTTGTGTTCATGTGGGAAATGGACCATCTACCACATGACGTGCTCACATGCCATGAAGTGCTTTCAACAAACATGTTAAGGGGAAACCAACTATGTTGATAGGCAATACAGTGTTGCTGCATACGTAAACACATATAGTAGGCAGTTGCAGCCAGTGGGTGGAGCATTATTGGCCGCCGGAACCATTTAAAATATTGTGTAACAAGCACTATTTGCGCAAGCTACAAGTGCAAAAGAGAACGCGTATACAGAACCAAATGGATGTTGGTGATACCGTTTATGCGCGTAAATGTGTCATATGCTCGCAAACAGGACACGACCGCCGTAAATGTCCTTCAGCTGGTCTGGGTGGCGGTTGTCACGACCCAAAATCCACTAAGGGTCGTGATGGTGCCGGACACCACTGTCAGGCAAGCCAACCAAAATACTTAATTAAATTCTCATTTTAAATATTTCCGAAACCACTTCTTTTATACGTTTAAACAATACTTAATAAAGTCCACCAAATAAACAATGAAACATTTAACAACTTTTTAAAATTTCTGAATAAACCCATAGACATCCCCAGAACCCGGTGTCACAAGTATCCCGCCTAACCTCGAAGAAGTAGAGATGAGATGGCAACTCCGACACTTACTAAAGGTCCAGTAATAGTATTATTAATGCGATAATTCACGGATTTATTAAGAACAACAGTAGGTTCAAATGAGTTCCAAAACAGGTGAAAGTTCCTTTTTTTATTTTAAGTCTCCGGATTCATAATCCGTTAATTAACAACTATCTCAAGTCGGGAGAGTAGATAGCAATATCAATAAATCTCAAGGCAAGCAATACAAGCATGCGCAACTCATGCCGAGGTAGTACGGTCCGATCCAACATAAATGTAAAATGTGCACTGCCGAGGGTCGAGCGGCATGAACCATAGATGCATCTATTACCCCGCTCGCAAATCACTCATGCGACGCGGTCAAATTTAAATAAACAATCACCCTGCTCGCGTATCATACATGCGATGCAGGAACACACAGAAATACATGCTCAAACAGCAAATTAAGAGTTTATCGGGGAACATTTATCCAAATAAAATCCGAATTCTCTTTTAACGATTTGAGAAAATAAGGTTTAATCCTTTTTAGAAATTCGTTTACCAATTCGATAGGATTTCAGCAATTCATACTGTCAATAACATTACAAGTATTCCAAGTACGGCATGATTTTGGGTCCTAGACTACCCGGACAATAACATAATAGTAGCTACGCACGGACTCTCGTCACCTCGTGCGTACGTAGCCCCCACAAATAGGAGCACATAACCAATTAATTCACCTATGGGGACAATTCCCTCTTACAAGGTTAGAAAGGAGACTCACCTCGCTCCGAAGATCCATAACCGGCATTCCACGCCCTCCCGAAGACTTGAATCGATGCTAAATACTCCAAAACTAGCCAATGATTATGCAAATTCATTAATATACGATAAACTACTCATATTAATCCAATTTATAACAATTCCTAACTCCGATCGGAAAGTTGACAAAAATGCTCTCGGGCCCACGTGCCCGAATTTCCAAAATTTTCGAAGAATAAGTTTACCCATAGCCTCACAAACTCAAATATATATTTTTCTCTAAATTCCATACCCAAAATCGTGGTCAAATTCCAAAAATATAAATTTCTAGGTCTTTCTACCAAAACCCCAAATTTCTACCAATTTACATGCTAAAATCCATACATAATCGATGTATTTAACTCAAGATGGATGGGATTAGCTTACCTTATCGTTGATGATGAAAAATCCCACTTGAAGCTCTCCCAAAAATCGCCCAAGCCAAGAAAATATGAGAGAAAATGGCCAAATCCCGATTTTTAAAACACATCTCTGCCTCCAGCACTTTCCGCATCTGCGATTCCTTTACCGCTTCTGCGGTTCCGCAGGAGCGAGCCAATCCACCGCTTCTGCAGTTTTCCCCTGGCTCCCCTTTTTCGCTTCTGCGCTTCTATTCCTGCAGATGCGGTCCCGCAGATGCGGCCAAATGACCGCATCTGCGGTCCCAGCTCTCTTTTCCCAAATCCGCATCTGCGACTATTGGGCTACTTCTGTGGCTCCGCACCTGCGAGCACCTGCGGCGCTATTCTCGCAGGTGCAGTTACACCAGCAACCAGCAACTTCAGCCTTCCAAAAATTCCATTTTCGATTCGTTAACCACCCGGAATCCACCCGAGGCCCCCGAGACCCCAACCAATCATACCAACCAGTCCTAAAACACGTTACAGACTTGCTCGAGGCCTCAAATCATATCAAACAATGCTAAAACCACGAATCGACCTCCAATCCAAGCTTTATGAACTTTAGAATTTCAAACTTCTACTTTTGATGTTTAAACCTATCAAATCACGTCCGATTGACTTTAAATTTTGCACCCAAGTCATATTCGACATTACGGACCTACTCCAACTTCCGGAATCGGATTCCGACCCCGATATCAAAATGTCCACTTCCTGTCAAACTTCTCAAAAACCTTCAAATTTCTATCTTTAGAAAAATGACCCACGGACCTCCGAATTCACTTCCGATCGCGCTCCTGTCACGACCCCAGTTCACCCTCCATGAACATGTCGTGATGGAACCTAGTTCCTACAACTAGGTAAGCCTACAGTGCGAAAATAACAATTTAACTTGCGAAATAACCAATTAAACTGAACATATGAAAAATAACAACTGTATATAAGGCTGCCCGACCTATACAACTCTAAAGATATGCGGAAGTCTACAACTCAATCCCAAAACCCGAAAACTTACGGGAACCACAGGCTAACAAAAACATAGTACGCTGCTCTAACTCCAGAAGGTCTAAACAACTGAGAGAAAAGAAATAAACTAAAAACTAAAGCTGGACAGAATAGAGACTCCTGGTCTGCGGACGCGGCAGATATACCTCGAAGTCTTCGTGTATCTCCTCGCCACAAGGATAGTGCGCCTGAGTAGAGGTACCTGGATGATCTGCACATGAAAAACATGCACAAGAAGGGCATGAGTACACCACAGCGGTACTCAGTAAGTGACGAGGAAGTTCAGGGCCCTACTGAGATAAACATATTATATGATAGGATAAGGAAAACAGTATAGATAAAGTCTACAGCGAGAATTTAAACAGGATAAATAAGGTAAAACAGTAATGGGAAGCAGAAACAAAACAATATAAGGAATACTACTCACAACAGGAAGTAATAGCCGGGGATCTCTTGGTATCCCGAGGATCTCTTGGTATCCTCATCATATACACTAGGGATCTCCTGGTATCCCGAGGATCTCTCGGTATCCTCATCATTTACACGAGGGATCTCTTGGTATCCCGAGGATCTCTTGGTATCCTCAATCTTACATTTACATGTGTCGGGGATCTCCCAGGATGCCGTCCCGTAGTCCCAATTTAAAACACACAATAACAGCCCCAAACATCCAAATAAATGCCAAACTCAGAACAAATTATAGAAATCCTAGCCTAACATGCTTCACGTAGTACAAACAAGACAGTTTAAGTACTTAAGCAAGCAAGTCAACTAAACATGCTCCTCTAAACTAGCATAGGATAAACTTACAATTCAAATAAGCAGGTAAGCAAGAAAACTCAATTTAAATACTTCAAGTAAAAACGGATTTCCAACAATTAGCTCAAGTACGCGCTCGTCACCTCACGTACGAGGCTTCCAAATATCAAATATCATGTCCTAAGGGGATGAGGTCCCCCACACAAGGTTAGACAAGCCACTTACCTCGAACCGGCTCAATATCAACTAGAAACCACGCTCTTGCCACGAGTATCCGACTCCAAATGGCCCAAATCTATTCAATTCAATTACACATTGTAAATAACATCGCAAACAACTGGTTTTTGCTATTTAATTCAAAGCTACGGCGTGAAATTAGGTGAAATGACCAAAATGCCCTTCAGTCCCACGCCTCGGAATCGAATAATTTTCACATTTTCAGAACTCTCGTACTCTCACGAGTCTAACCATATAAAAATCTCCCAAATCGGAGGTCAAATGCTCGCTCAAAACTCAATAGTTTAGTCTAAGAAGTTTTCTCCCATTTTGATGCCAAATTCGAAATTAGACGATGGATTAAGCTATATATTGATGGAATACAACTAAAAGGGATTAAGAAAACGTTACCCAATGATCTTCACTTCAAAACCCACTCAAAATCGCCCTCTCTCGAGCTCTCAATTGATTTTTCCAACTTTTGAAACTCAACCTCGAAATTCCCGTTTCTGAACAGGTGTTTCCGCTTCTGCGGACAAGGGACCACTTCTGCGGTCCCGCTTATGCGGAAAAGCAACCGCTTCTGCGGTTTTCACTTAATAGACCAGATTCCGCTTCTGCAGTACAAATCACGCAGGTGCGAACCGCATCTGCGGTCAAACCTTCCGCACCTGCGGAAAAGCTGAGGAGTCCAAATTTCACATCTGCGATGGGCCGGCCGCTTCTGCGGCTCCGCACCTGCGGAACCCAAACTGCAGGTGCGGTTATGACAGGTACCAGAACTTCAGCAGCCCATTCAACTTCAAAACTTTCCGTCAACCACCCGAAATCATACCGAGGCCCATGGGACCTCAACCAAAAGCACCAATACCACCTAATACCTTATTCGAACTTGTACCAATCTTAGAAACACCTAAAACAACGCCGGAAACCCGAATTAATCAAGATTCAAGCCTAAGAACTTCAAATTCCAACAAAACACGCTTTCGATCAAAAACCTAACCAAACCTCGTCCGAATGACCTGAAATTTTGCACACACATCCCAAATGACATGACGGAGCTACTGCAACTTCCGGAATTCCAATCCGACCGTCGGATCAAAAACTCACTATCGGACCAGAAACTTTAAAAATTCAAACTTCGGCTTTCAAGCCCAAATGAGCTACGAACTTCCAAAATACATTGCGAACACGCTCCCAACCCCGAAATCACCTAACGGAGCTAACGGAACCATCGAATTTCCATTCCGAGGTCGTCTTCACACTGTTCCGACTACGGACCATTTTTCAACACTTAAGCTCTCATTTAGGGACTAAGTGTCCCAAAGCTCTCCGAAACTCAACACCGAACGTCCCGGCAAACCAAAATAGCGGAAATGAACTTAGGGGAAGCAGTTAATAGGGGATCGGGGCGTTAATTCTTAAGACGATCGGCCGGGTCGTCACATCTCGCAACTCCAGAATCACCATACGGAGCTACTCCCTAACTCGGAATCCCAAACGGACATCGATAACACTAAAATGCACTTCAACCCAAACTTATGAAATTTCTTCCAAAATGCTAACTTCCACAATAGGCGCCAAAATGCTCCCGGGTCACCCAAAACCCTATCCGGGCATACGCCCAAGTCCGAAATCATCTTACGGACCTGCTGGAACCTTCGAATCCCAATTCCGATGTTGTTTACTCAAAAATCCGATCTTAGCTAATTCTATCAACTTAAAGCTTCTGAAATGAGAATTTCCTCTCCAAGTCAACTCCGAACTTCCCAAAATTTGATTCTGACCACGCGTACAAGTCATAATGCCTGAATTGAAGTTGCTATGGCCTCGAACTACTGAACGGCGCGCTAGGGCTCAAAACGACCGGTCGGGTCATTACATCCTGTCCCACTTAAACATATGTTCGTCCTTGAACGTGCTAGGAACTGTGCTGGGGTTGTCTGGAATCACTGCTTAGTACCTCGTGCACCTACCCGTGCTACCACAACTCAGTTGGGCACATCAGCTCGATCAAATCTAAAAATAACCTCTTTCATTTAGGCAAATAAGCCTTGGAGCCCAGTTTCATCACCCGAAATTCTCTGCCAGGCTTGTTCCAACATACGCTCACCGTATCAATAACTACACGCAGCATCAAAACATGACTGCATACTGAATTCATACCTTGCACAACTTTACTTACAGGACCACAACAGCATTCTCTGGTCGAACAAATCGAAATTCCACAAATTTGATGCTCCTATTGCACCTCATGACCTACCTAGGTCTTGCTTTGATTCTTACAATACCGCCAGGACGGAAAAGGTGTGTAGAAATTTATAACCAACTGTCGAACCCACAATTCATCAGGCCTATACTCCTGACAAGAACCATTACCTCATTCTGAACCAAATAATGGTATTTGCTCCTTAATATACTTCATGTAATCAGGTTGCACTGATCCTAAATCCAATGATCTTGTCTTACCCAGTACGAACCGCCCAGGCAATAAGCCACCCCGGACACGATCAAAAATCTCATATGATGACATTGTGCCAATAGGCTACCAATTCAAATGCGATACAGTATGAAAATGAACTCCGAAAAGGAGATCCAATTACCCCGCTCGCGAATCATACATGCGACACGATCAACATAATTAAACAAACGCCCCGCTCGCAAATCATGCATGTGACGCAGGCACACAACTAATATAAGTTCCTCCCAGGAAAGGAGGAAACAAAACACATAAAACAGACACCGGGGAACTGTACTCAACGTCTCACTGTTGCGATGTGCAACCCGATCTAAATAACATACCCATGGAAGCGTGCCACCCGATCCGCACGTAGATTTCACTTAAGGAAATATACATCGAGCTAAATTTCTCACTACAAGAAAATGCCGAATATTGGTCACCAGTATGCTAAGTGCATAATACCATACCTGGGGAGACATAGAGTGCCATAGGCTACAAAACTCAAGTACAACTGGGGTGCGACATACGATCCGAATCTCGAGAGCCCTCCTGCTCGCATAACATCATCTCCACTCGGAAATCTCAACATATAAGCCATTTCCCAAGCCGTCTCACAACTGACACGGCGCAATGTATCATTACATGAAATAACTGACGACGGAATAACATCCTGACTACTCCTCCATAAGGAGCGCATTACTGAAATGAACACGCCTGGCATGATATAAAGTCCACATTCACATTTAAATCCATCCGTAGACCTCAAGCTGATTCTGATTGCACCAAACTAAGCTAATAACCTTTCAAAGGTCCATAAATACTCCTCTTTCCACACATAAGAACAACCATCATAACTGGAGTAATCCTCCACAGTCCACAACCCAAATAACCGTGTGCCCTCCAGGCATAAACCCTTAATTCAATGACATCACTACAATTTCATACTTGATTTAACTCCTCAATCAATCAAGCGGCTACATGCCACACTGATGCCATCTTTCCATGGGCACGCTCCCACAACCTTCCGTAGCAGATAACAGATATGTACGTCCAACTCACCGGCCGTGCTAACGCTAAAAAGTGATCAAGAATCCTTAACCAGGATGCAAAGCCTTTTTCCACAACACCGATCTCAGGTGACGCTGAGGACAATACCAACTTACTTTAAACATTGAAATCACTTTCCTGCTCATTCGAGCTCGTGACATCCTTGGCAATACCGAACTGCAACCTTGATCCCCTATTTGAACTCCATACCACTCACTGCACCCAACATGCCCACATACAATAGAACACGATCTTTCATCATAGATCCGTAACTACAAATGAATTAACACTTCATCATATATAAAACTCTTCTCTCATCTCACTTCAGGAGAACCATAGTAACACACAGGTAAATTTTCATAACCGTAGAATATGCAAATCTCTAAATAGTGGTCTAAGCTACCACAACCCTTCTGGAGTCCGCCTACGCGTAACAGGCTATAGCAGTAGGATACCTCTGAATAACATCAATTACGGCGGCCGACAAGCCTCACACATACCGCCACAAATCACTTGCATTACTTGATCGCGCTGAAGGAATTGATCACTGCCATCAATATGCCAATTCAACTATGGCTAAGCAATCTATCTTCTTCCCATTTACCCTTGATTACCTTAGAAATAATAATAACTCCATCCAACGCATAGCATACTCCACCCGCAATCATCCCGAGTGATCTTGAATCACGAGACAATGTTGTCCCAAATCCCAGGAACCATTTCATACCTTCCTTGTGCGCATATTCGCATCTCGACTGGTACATCCATTCTGATAATTCCTCTACGACTCCAAAGTCTTTTCTCCTTTCCTTCTCAATGCTATACTGCGAGTCAAAACATCATAGAACATTCTGAGCCTCTTATCATAAGCTGCTTCACAAGCCTGATTCTTAACCACATTGCGGGCTTGAATCCTTAGGCACTGCATTTTTAACCTTTGAATTTTACTAGGACCGTTGTTGAGAGCCACCCGCTCTGACTTGGCCCCGAACATAATCAACTCCATAAATCTTCTAGCACATGAATACCCTCTCGGCAAAGCACCCGGCAGAATCACTTCCCTTGGAACCCGCATCTATACAAGGCATAAATCCTGAATCCTTCCCCAAGTCTGAACATGGGCCAATAAGGCCAACCATAGCACACCTTTAACAATTCCCTTGCTCGAATTACCACTTATGTTTTTTTTTTCCTGTAGCTGAAATAGCCCATCAATATGCTAATAATCAGAACCTCGCAAGTAGTTAACCAGGCAATCCTTAATCATAGGCGGTGGGACTCTCCCACTTAGCCTGAAGCCGTTATTACACAAATTCTGGAATTCACAAAGATCCTTTATCTCTTGTTGACATAACCTTGCGCAATCAACCGCCAAAATTCTTGGTATCTTTCTGTAAAACCCTCTTGTTATACTCTGAATCATCAACCACCTTCACACGACCGATCTCTTTGCTGTATAGCCAATAGAACCCTTTGCATAAGCTTCGCCAACCATGCAACCGCTATCCTGCTCACTGGAGATATCCCGCCTGTGGAATCTACGTGCCGACGTTTTCCAACACTGCTACACGGGGTGCAATCACCATGACATTAATGGTCCCTCCTGAGTCCAAGCTCACTCTCTAGCTGTACAAGTCCATTCACCCTTCATGGACATCAATTAGTTGTGCGGCAACATCCCTTCAACTCAAAGTTAGGTTGTATCCTCCTTCATGTCAAGCAGCTCCTTTCCGTTATATCAAATCTCCTGCCGCATAATAGCCCATACTTCAAATTAATCCGTAGGCCCAAATCACCAATCACTAAAATTTCCCAAATCACTCCAAACTCTCCCACTTTGGCGAAACACACCCGTTTAGTCGACTACTCGACCTTTGCTTCTTATACCTGGCCTTCTAGAAATTTTAACCACCGCCTGACACTCCCCACATGTCCTTCCTTATCCTATGCTGCTTAGTTGTTGCCTTAATTAGAATCTATCTTCGAGCATCTGAACCCACAATTGCTGCTAACCCTAAACCCTTCCGATGGTCATCTTTCTCGAACCGTCAAAATTAGAAACACTGATTCAATCCTAAACCACCGCACCCAGTGATAATATCTGACAGCCGCATCTCCAATACTATTTAACGATATCTTGCCCCAAAGGCAAATTGTAGAAGACCATACCACCGACGAACTTAGTACGTTCAATTAGGTCAAAGACACCTCATCATAGAAGCAAACTCCACCACGCTCGCAAATACCAAGTCTCGTTACTCCACCAACCCACATCTGACCATTCTTAGTCTGATTGTCTTTCCCTCGCCGGGGATAAAATATCGAATTCTCTAGATTATGCACTAAGTAAACCTCCCTTCAAGTCATTCACTGCCCCGACACGCAGGCAAACGTCCTACCATCATATCAATACTGCGGAACAATAGTTTATAGCATCATGGCAACTTATGCCTAGCCTTAGAGCTCTCAGAAGTACCGCTACTGAGCTGAAACGACAGAATATCCTTCCACAAGTCGACGATAATAGCTCAGACAACTATGCATGGAAAAACACCCCGCACTGCATCGGTAGTACCATTACAATTCTTCAATTCTCGATTTATAAGAAGTGGTTCGCGTCGCACAAGATTGAATAGGGAGGAATTAAAGGCATAAGCCTCCATGGATCAAATCGCACGATGAGGAATCAAGAAGGGAAGTACTCCTAACAGTCCTGCAGCCTCCCAAGGATAAGTACAGACCTCTCCGTACCGATCCGTGAGACTCTACTAGACTTGCTCATGACTCGTGAGACCCTAGGAACCTAGTGCTCTGATACCATGTTGTCACGACCTAAAATCCACTAAGGGTCGTGATGGAGCCGGACACCGCTGTCAGGCAAGCCAACCAAAATACTTAATTAAATTCTCGTTTTAAATATTTCCGAAACCACTTCTTTTATACGTTTAAACAATACATAATAAATTCCACCGAATAAATAATGAAACATTTAACAACTTTTTAAAATTTCTGAATAAACCCATAAACATCCCCAGAACCCGGTGTCACAAGTGCATGAGCTATTTCTAAGAAAACAATACAATACAACATCCGTCCGGAATACAAATTGGACAGAAAGTAAATACAATACACTAAAAGAGACTATACTAGCTACGGGTCACCTCGAGTACTGCAGCTCACCTAGTCCCAGTATCATCCATGCTGCTACGCCCAGTAGGCCACTAGAAGTACGTGTGCCTGTGCAACAAAAATGCACAGCAAGTGTAGTATGAGTACGAAAATAACGTGTACTTAGTAAGTATCCCGCCTAACCTCGAAGAAGTAGAGACGAGATGGCAACTCTGACACTTACTAAAGGTCCAGTAATAGTATTATTAATGCGATAATTCACGGATTTATTAAGAACAACAGTAGGTTGAAATGAGTCCCTAAACAGGTGGAAGTTCCCTTTTTTATTTTAAGTCTCCGAATTCATGATCCATTAATTAACAACTATCTCAAGTCGGGAGAGTAGATAGCAATATCAATAAATCTCAAGGCAAGCAATACAAGCATGCGCAACTCATGCCGATGTCGTACGGCCCGATCCAACATAAATGTAAAATGTGCACTGTCGAGGGTCGAGCGGCACGAACCATAGATGCATCTATTACCCCACTCGCGAATAACCCATGCGACGCGGTCAAATTTAAATAAACAATCACCCTGCTCGCGTATCATACATGCGACGTAGGAACACATAGAAATACATGCTCAAACAGCAAATTAAGAGTTTATCAGGGAACATTTATCCAAATAAAAGCTGAATTCAATTTTAACGATTTGAGAAAATGAGTTTAATCCTTTTTTGAAATTCATTTACCAATTCGATAGGATTTCAGCAATTCATACTGTCAATAACAATACAAGTATTCCAAGTACGGCATGTTTTTGGGTCCTAGACTACCCGGACAATAACATAATAGTAGCTACGCACGGACTCTCATCACCTCGTGCGTACGTAGCCCCCACAAATAGGAGAACATAACCAATTAATTCACCTATGGGGACAATTCCCTCTTACAAGGTTAGAAAGGAGACCCACTTCGCTCCGAAGATCCATAACCGGCATTCCACGCCCTCCCGAACACTTGAATCGATGCTAAATACTCCAAAACTAGCCAATGATTATGCAAATTCATTAATATACGATAAACTACTCATATTAATCCAATTTATAACAATTCCTAACCCCCGATCAAAAAGTTGAAAAAAACGCCTTCCGGCCCACGTGCTCGGATTTCCAAAATTTTCGAAGAATAAGTTTACCCATATCCTCACGACTCAAATATATAATTTTCTCTAAATTCCATACCCAAAATCGTGGTCAAATTCCCTGAATATAAATTTCTAGGTCATTCTACCAAAACCCCAAATTTCTACCAATTTACATGCTAAAATCCATTCATAATCGATGTATTTAACTCAAGATGGATCGGATTAGCTTACCTTATCGTTGATGATAAAAAATCCCACTTGCAGCTCTCCGAAAAATCGCCCAAACCAAGAAAATATGAGAGAAAATGGCCAAATCCCGATTTCTAAACACATCTCTGCCTCCAGCATTTTCCGCACCTATGGTCCCTTTACCGCTTCT
Source organism: Nicotiana attenuata (assembly GCF_001879085.1). Taxonomy (NCBI): domain Eukaryota; kingdom Viridiplantae; phylum Streptophyta; class Magnoliopsida; order Solanales; family Solanaceae; genus Nicotiana; species Nicotiana attenuata. Next base: position 52,041,011 of record NC_031991.1, read on the forward strand.
GCGGTTCCGCAGGTGCGAGCCAATTCACTGCTTCTGCGGTTTTCCCAGGCTCCCCTTTTCCGCTTCTGCGCTTCTATTCCCGCGGATGCGGTTTCGCTTCTGCGGCCAAACGATCGCATCTACGGTCCCAGCTCTCTTTTTCCAATTCCGCATCAGCGACTATTGGGCCGCTTCTGCAGCTCCGCACCTGCGGCCCTATTCTCGCAAGTGCAGTTACACTAGTAACCAGCAACTTCAGCCTTCCAAAAATTCCATTTTCGATCCGTTAACCACCCGGAATCCACTCGATGCCCCCGAGACCCCAACCAATCATACCAACCAGTCCCAAAACACGTTACGGACTTGCTCGAGGCCTCAAATCATATCAAACAATGCTAAAACCACGAATCGACCTCCAATCCAAGATTTATGAACTTTTGAATTTCAAACTTCTACTTTTGATGTTTAAACCTATCAAATCACGTCCGATTGACTTCAAATTTTGCACCTAAGTCATATTCGACATTGCGGACCTACTCCAACTTCCAGAATTGGATTCCGACCCCGATATCAAAAAGTCCACTTCCGGTCAAACTTCTCAAAAACCTTCAATTTCTATCTTTAGCCAAATGACTCCAAAATGACCCACGGACCTCCGAATTCACTTCCGATCGCGCTCCCAACTCCAGAATCACCATACGGAGCTACTCCCTGACTTGGAATCCCAAATGGACATCGATAACACTGAAATGCACTTCAACCCAAATTTATGAAATTTCTTCCAAAATGCTAACTTCCACAATAGGCGCCAAAATGCTCCCGGGTCACCCAAAACCCGATCCGAGCATACGCCCAAGTCCGACATCATCATACGGACCTGCTGGAATCTTTGAATCCCAATTCCGATGTCATTTACTCAAAAATCCAATCTTAGCTAATTCTTTCAACTTAAAGCTTCTAAAATGAGGATTTCCTCTCTAAGTCAACTCTAAACTTTCCGAAATTTAATTCCGATCACGCGTACAAGTCATAATGCCTGAATTGAAGTTGCTCATGGCCTTGAACTACTGAACGGCATGCTAGGGCTCAAAACGACCGGTCGGGTCGTTACAACGGTGGTAATCCAGCTCCTGGCGCAAGTTCGTCTAATGTACCCAACTATCAAGGATACACCTAGTGTTTTGTTTTCGTAATGTTTTTTGTAATAAGTGTCTGTACTTGTTTATATTGCAAGATGTATCAAATAAAATTATGTTCCACAACCTTGTTACATCTTATTGATATTTAACTTTTTTCAGTTGAGTAAATTAGTGAATTTCTCCTTCCCGTTCATGTAATCAAAAATAGTATTGGATTAAAAAATGGAGAAATATTAACGTTCACTTTCGAGTTTCACTCTAAAATTATTAAAAAACTACACTATCAGAGGAGGAAGATGTTTGATAAATAAGTGAATATATATAGCACGATTAAATACTGCATTTTGTGTGTTGTCTTATCGTTCTAAAAAGCTGCCCGACTACGAAAAAGTTGTTTCGTTTCAGAAAGAATCTTTAACATGCCATATATAGCACGGTTAAATACTACGTTTTGTGTGAATATATATAGCGCAGTTGGAACATGACCGTTTGAATTGGGATGATGATATGATAGTTCCAACATTCAACTTATTGGTGTTAGTGAAGAAGACCAATATGAAGATTGAAATTTCATAACATAATACTCCAAGAGAAAAAAGCACAACAACCATAACTAAAGCAACATACATGAAAATAAAATATAATAAAAGGATAATCAACACAAACACATCCTAGTAGAAAGTAAAAATTGGATTAGTACAAACAGGATATCCGTCTCCCTTTACTTGAACATTGAAGATAGCACGCAGTGGTGAAACATCAACGTAAATTTGACGACGAAACCTCGACTGGTAAAATTCTCCAACACAAAAAGTCTCCAGTCTACCTTGAACCTTTTTTGATCACCAACGCTCATATTTACATGCCACTCTTTGCCACGATGGTGAAGAAACGCGTGTTCTAATGTTGGAGGAAGATGCTTGCAGATTTTTCTTGGAATATACTTTAAAAAAAAGCATTACTATTAAGTTTCGAAAAATATGAAACTGAATAAAGATATACAATACTGATGTATATATATATTCTGGAGTTAAGGTATAAGAAACAGAATTATTTTATGTTAAAGAAATAAAGTTTAATGCACATAATAATTTACTAGATCGTGGTTGTCGACGCATGAATCAGTCATAACCACTTCAAATGTTGGAGGATTCTCTTCTTCATTATCACTGCTAGTAGAAGAGTAAGATAGGGAATCACTGCTAGTAGAAGAGTAAGATAGAGCTCGTTTGGTAGAGGAAGAGGCATCCATAGTTTAGGATTTGAGTATGTGAGTGTGTTTTATGTTTTGAGTATGTGACTATATATATAGGGACACGCATAGCATAGCGCGGTTAAATACTACGTTATGTGTGAATATATATATATAGCGCGGTTGAATACTACGTTATGTGTGTTGTCTTGTCGTTCTGAAAAGCTGCCTGACTGCGAAAAAGATGTTTCATTTCATAAAAAGTCAATATGTATAGCGCGGTTAAATACTACGTTTTGCGTGTTGTCTTGTCATTCTGAAAAGCTGACCGGCCGCGAAAAAGCTGTTTCGTTTTAGAAAAAAAAATATTTAACACGCTATATATATCACGGTTAAATACTACGTTTTGTGTCAATATGTATAGCGCGGTTAAATACTACGTTTTGTGTGTTGTCTTGTCGTTCTGAAAAGCTGACCGACTGCGAAAAAGCTGTTTCGTTTCAGCAAAAAATATTTAACATGCTATATATATCGCGGTTAAATACTACGTTTTGTGTCAATATGTATAGCGCGGTTAAATACTACATTTTGTGTGTTGTCTTGTCGTTCTGAAAAGCTGACCGACTGTGAAAAAGCTGTTTTGTATCAGAAAGAATCTTTAACACGCCAACCATATCACGGTTAAATACTACGTTTTGCGTGAATATATATAGCGCGGTTAAGTACTACATTTTCTGTGTTGCCTTGCCTATAAATAATGGGCGCATTCTAGCTATTTTTTGCGCTTAACAATAACCAATAACAAATAATTCCATAAAAGCAAGGTTTCTTTTTTTACGCTTTAACAAATGTCTGAACCCCTTTATGTACCAAGGTGCGAGTGCGGCAAAAAATGCATGATGAAAGACTGTTGGGATGATGGTGAAGTTGGACGCCGCTACTGGATGTGTATGAACAAGTTTTATAGGGTTCCCGACGAACCTGTTTGCAATTTTGAGGTATGGATTGATGAACCCTGTCAGCAGGAATACTACAAAGAAAAGTTGCAGTATCTTCATTATTTGACCAGAAAACAGTGGGAATATGAACGACAATACAAACGAGAAGTTGCGAAGTTGAAGGAGAAACTCAAAGAGGTGGAAGAAGAAAAAAATAATCTGGAAAAATATTTAAGTGGTTGGAGCAGAGAATACTAAGCGGTGGTGACTAAACAATGACATGTATGTGTTCAGCCTAGTAGTATATCTTTATGTTTCCCGTGTCATGTGTTTTCATTAGTTGTCCTGAATTTACGTTATGTTAAGTTTTTATTTTGTGTTTGTGTTGTAGTGTTAAAATAAAGAAGAAACTGGGTAATAAAAACATAATGCGCATATTATGTAAGCATAAAAGATTGTTGTTATTATTTACATAAAATACAAAAAAGAAAAATCAATGTGCCCCACAACCTTTGTGCTTCAATGTAGCCGCTAGCCTGAGGCGTATCCCCTCCCGCCCGGATACACTATCAGGATCATCCTCATCACGTCGCCTCTTTATATGAGGATGTGCTACAGCATGATCGTTAGTAGGGCTAGCAGGATCGCTAGAAGGGGTCGTAGGTCCATCAGCAACCTACAAACAATAAATAAGCTCAGTATATGAAAATGTATATTAGTAATGTACATGTTAAGTCAAAAACATTTTCATACCATGGTATCGTCGGGCTCCTGAATATAAGCATTCGTGGTGTCCTGCTCAGCATCACACAAAGTGGCCTCCATGACGGACTGGGATGAAGCCTTAATAAGTGTGACGACCCGACCCATTTTCACATGAGTTACCGCCCCATTTTCCCCATTTTCTACTTCTTTATGCTTCATTATAAGAGTCTTATGTGAACGAGTTGATTTGGATTGGTTTTGGAAGGAAATGAGACACTTAGTCTCTTTAAGGAAGGTTTGTTTTGGAAAAGTCAATCGGACGTTGACTTATGTGTTAGAGGGCTTGGATATGATTTCCGATGGTTCAGTTAGCTTCGAGGGATGATTTGTGACTTAGGGGTGTGATCGAAAGTGTTTTTGGAGGTCCGGTGTAGAATTAGGCTTGAATTGGCGAAGTTAGTATTTTGGCGATTTCCGGTTGATAGGTGGGATTTTTATCCGAGGGTCAGAATGGAATTCCGAGAGTTGCTGTAGCTTCGTGAGGTGATTTGGGATGTGTGTGTAAAATTCCAGGTCATTCGGAGGTGTTTTGGTTGGGTTTTTGATCGAATGCGTGTTTCGGAAGTTTTTAAAGAACTTAGGCTTGAATTCGATGAGAAATGATGGTTTTAGTGTTGTTTGAGGTGTTTTTGTGATTGGAACAAGTTTGAATGATGTTATCGGATGTGTTGGTGCTTTTGATTGAGGTCCCGGGGGCCTCGGGCTGTTCGGATGGCCAACGGAAGGTTTTTGGGACTTTGGATGCTGCAGAAAATTGTAGGTCAGTGTTGCAGAGTTTTGCTCTATGCGATCGCAGGAGAGGCTTTGCGATCGCATAGAAGGATTTTTGGGGGCTGTCCAGTTGTTCAATGCGATCGCATGGTTGTGTTCGCGATCGCGTATAGTCGAGAGTTCATGCGGTGCGATCGCGGGAGTGCTAGTGCGATCACATAGACGAATCTTGGGAGTTTGGATTATTGTTCATCGCGATCGCGTGGGTGAGTCTGCGATCGCGAAAGGTAAAGTGTTTGGTCATCGCGATCGCAAGGATGTTTATGCGATCGCATAGAGTTAAATGTCAGCTGGCAGAAGGGTTTTTAAATGATATTTCATCCGCGAGCCTAAGTTATTTTCCTCCATTGTTGAACACCTTGAGAGCTTTTGGATGGGAATGGAAGAGGGTTTCGACGGGGATTGATTGGAGGTAAGTCCTATGAACTAAAAACACGTTTTTATTGTGAATTTGACCTTGAAATCCATGGAAACTTAGCAAGAAGGGGAAGAACTAGGGGTTGAGTTTTAACATTTTAAATTGGAATTTGAAGGGTCATTTGGACTCCGATTTTGGTGTTCTTTATATGTATAGACTCGTGGCGAGATAAGGAGTCTGTTGATGTTAAATTTTCTGATTTTCCAGAAGTGGTCCCGGGGCTCGGGTTTTGCTAATTTCGAGATTTTTGCTATTTTCAATTAATTTCGATTGGGTATTGTTCCATTGGCATAGTGTGACGTATTCGTTGTGGTTTTGATCAGATTCGACGCACGAGGAGGTCGATTTGAGAGGCAAGGACATATCGAGCTAGGACTTTGGCCGGCTTGAGGTGAGTAATAAATATAAATGATGTTTTGAGGGCTTGAAACCCTGTATTTGCACATCGTAGTGCTATATTGAGGTGACTTGCACGCCGGGTAGCAAGCGTGGGGTAGAGCACCGTTGGGGATTTTGACTTGGTCCTTCCCGGTAGATGAATATACTACGTATTTGACTGAAATTCACTTATTATCATTTTAATTGAGCTGATTGATATATTTGGGCTTCGTGCCAATTGATTGAATCCTTCAGGGATTGTTATTACTGGTTTCTTACCATTTTTACATATCATTAAACTCAGTCCTAGTATTTAATACTGTTTTGCAAACTCAGCCACCTTTTCTTAAACTTGAAACTTAATTAATATTTTTAATGAAGTTTAGGCTGAATATTTCTATATGATTGTGCCCGAGGGGCTTATGTGATTTTGGACTGAGTATGGTATCGAGCTGCACGCCGCAGCGGTACTGTATTGATATTGATATGAGGCCGAGGGCCTAGTTGATGCCACGAGATGGCTTATTATTGCGCTTGGGCCGTAAGGGGCCCCTCCCGGAGTCTGCACACCCCTAGTGAGCGCCGTCGACGATAAATAAATGGAGCGGGCTGCACGTCGCAGCGGGTACTGGAGAGTACCGGTCTATGTATTGCATTGCATATTTGATTGTCATTTACTTATTTATCTGTTGTGGTATTTCCATAATTGTTTTCACTGACTTACTGATTTTATACTACTGGGTTCAAGTTGTTGTATTTATAGAATTACTTTGTGCCTATTCAGGATTTCTTATTCTCAGCCTTTATTTATGTTTATTATTCACTGGGTCGGAGTACTCATATTACTCCCTGCACCTTGCGTGCAGATCCAGGTACACCTGAGGCTAAGTGAGGACTTCTCTGGCTAGCATCATATTTGGGAGTTTCAAGGTAGCTGCATTTGACGTTCGCAGTCCTGATCTTCCTTCTATCTTACTTAATTTATTTCCGTATTTCTAGAGGACAATATGTAGTAGGTTTATGCTCATGTATTAGAGGCTCGGACTTGTGACACTGGATTCTTCGGGCTATGTAGTTATTTTTATATTTGGGATTTCCGCATATTTAACCCTATTTTAGGATTCCAGTATTATGACTCCTATTTTATCTGTGTTAGTTAATTCATGAAATGGATAAAATGGTTAAGGTTATTTAATTGGCCGGGCTTGCCTAGCAGAGTGTTGGACGCCATCACGACCGGGGTTGGGATCGTAACAAGTTGGTATCAGAGCCTAGGTTACTTGGTCTCGCGAGTCATGAGCCGGTTGGTAGAGTCTCGTGGATCGGTACGGAGACGTTTGTACTTATCCTCGGGAGGCTGCCGAACCTTTAGGAAAACTTCACATTCTTGAAACTCTTGTCGTGCGGCTTTGTTGAACTGAGAACTAAACTTCTATTATTCTATTCTCTCACAGATGGTGAGAACACGAGCTACCGGACGTGACGGATGACCACCAGTGCCACCTACTGAGGCCGCCAGAGGCCGTAGTCGTGGCAGAGGCAGAGCAGCCGGGGCAGCACCTGCTGATCCACCAGTTGCCCCAGCTTAGGATCAGGCTCCAACTGTGGATACTCCAGCAGCACCTGTTCAGGCACCAGATGTGCCTATCGTGATTCCGGGTCTTCAGGAGACCTTGGCGCAGATATTATCAGTCTGCACTGGCCTGGCTCAGGTAGTTTCAGCCACCACAGCAGCAACAGCTACTTCACAGGCCGGGGGAGGCAATCAGACCCCCGCTGCTCGCACACCTGAGCAGGTGGTGCAGGGACTACAGACACCAGAGGCACCTCCAGCTCAGCAGGTTGCACCAGTTCAGGGCTTCGTGGTTCCCGCTATGCCAGACGATGAGCAGCATCGTCTCAAGAGGTTTGGTAGGCTCCAGCCTCCGACATTCGATGGTGCTGAGGGCGAGGATGCCCAGGGTTTTCTTGATAAGTGTCAGCGTATGCTCCGTACTGCAGGGATCCTTGAGTCGAGTGGTGTAGCATTTACTACTTTTCAGTTCACGGGGACTGCTCTTACTTGGTGGGAGGACTTTGATAGGCGTAGGCCTATCGGTGCAGCACCTCTGACTTGGCAGCAGTTCTCCGCTCTTTTTCTGGAGAAGTATGTACCTCAGTCCCGCAGGGAGGAGCTGCGTAGGCAGTTTGAGTGGTTGACACGGGGGGATATGACAGTGACTCAGTATGAGATGAGGTTTTCACAGTTGGCCCGTCATGCTATTTGGATGGTTCCGTCAGACCGTGAGAGGATCAGGAGGTTTGTGGATGGCCTTAATTACCATCTCCGTATTTTGATGACTAGAGAGAGAGTATTGGGTGCTATGTTTTAGGAGGTGGTGGATATCGCTCGTGAGATCGAGTCAGTTCGCCGTAGAGAGCGAGAGGAGAGGGAGGCCAAGAGGCCTTGTGGATCGGGCAGTTACAGTGGTGCTCCTTTGAGGGGCTAGTTCCAGCATGGTAGAGGTCATTCTTTCAGGCCTGCTCAGTCGGCCCGTCCAGAGTATCATGGGGAATCTTCAGGCCGTGGTCATCATGGGCCCTAGCAGGGTCAGTCTTCACTCAGCGCTCTCCCAGCTTAGAGTTCATCTCATGCCCTGTCAGCTCAAGGTTCTTCTGTGCCGAGTGCATCTGCTAGTCACTCCGGTGCGAGGGGTTCCCATCAGTCCTCATCTCCAGCACCGAGCAGCTGTTATGAGTGCGGAGAGTTTGGTCACTTGAGGAGGCAGTGCCCTCGCCTTCGTGGCAGACAGCATCAGCAGAGGGGTCAGCCCTCGACTTCTGCTCCAGTTACTTCATCACCCGCCCAGCCAGTTAAGGGTGGAGAACAGGCAGCCAGGGGTCATCCTAGAGGTGGATATCGATCAGGCGGCGGCCAGGCTCGTTTCTATGCTATGGAGGGCAGGACAGATGTCATTGCTTCAGACGCTGTCATTACAGGTAATTGTTTCAGTCTGCCACAGAGACGCCTCAGTATTATTTAATCCCGGTTCTACCTATTCATATGTGTCTTCATATTTGCTCATCATTTGGGTATGTCCCGAGGGTGTCTTGCTTTACCTGTTCATGTATCTACCCCGGTGGGCGATACTATTGTTGTAGACCATGTATACCGGTCATGTTTGGTGACTATTGGGGGTCTGGAGACCCGAGTTGATTTATTGCTATTGAGATGGTTTACTTCGACGTTATTTTAGGCATGGATTGGTTATCTCCGTGTCACACTATTCTAGACTATCATGCTAAGACAGTCACTTTGGCTATGCCGGGTGGACCGCGGATCGAGTGGCGTGGTGTGACTGATTATATTCCTAGTAGAGTTATTTCCTTCGTGAAGGCCCAGCGTATGGTGGGAAGGGTTGTCTTTCCTATTTGGCGTTTGTGAGGGATGTTGGAGCTGAGACTCCTAGCATTGATTCTGTTCCAATTGTGAGGGATTTTCCCGATGTATTTCCTGCAGACCTGCTGGGCATGCCGCTGGACAAGGATATTGATTTTGGTATTGACCTGGTGCCGGGCACTCAGCCCATCTCTATTCCGCCATATCGTATGGCACCAGCAGAGTTGAGGGAATTGAAGGAGCAGCTTCAGGAGCTCCTGGATAAGGGGTTCATTCGGCCTAGTGTGTCACCTTGGGGTGCACCAGTTCTGTTTGTGAAGAAGAAGGATGGCACAATGAGAATGTGCATCGATTATAGGCAATTGAACAAGGTAACAATTAAGAACAAGTATCCCCTACCTCGCATTGATGATTTGTTTGACCAGCTTCAGGGAGCGAGGGTGTTCTCCAAGATTGATCTCCGTTCGGGTTATCACCAGTTGAAGATCAGGATTCAGATATTCATAAGACTACTTTCAGGACTAGATATGGTCACTATGAATTTCTTGTTATGTCTTTCGGGCTGACCAATGCCCCAGCAGCGTTCATGCATCTGATGAACAGTGTGTTTCGGCCTTATCTGGATTCATTTGTCATAGTATTCATTGATGATATACTGGTATACTCGCGCAGTCAGGAGGAGCACGCGCAGCATTTGCGAGTTGTGTTGCAGAGATTAGAGAGGAGAGGCTTTATGTAAAGTTCTCCAAGTGTGAGTTCTAGCTCGGTTCAGTGGCTTTCTTGGGACATGTGGTGTCCAGCGAGGGGATTCAGGGTTGATCCGAAGAAGATAGAGGCGGTGCAGAGTTGGCCTAGACCGTCCTCAGCCACAGAGATTCGTAGTTTCCTTGGGTTGGCAGGCTATTATCGCCGGTTTGTTCAGGGTTTTTCCTCTATTGCATCGCCCTTGACCAAGTTGACTCAAAAGGGTGTCTCATTTTCATGGTCGGACGAGTGCGAGGAGAGCTTTCAGAAGCTCAAGACGGCTTTGACCACAACTCCAGTATTGGTGTTGCCAACAGCTTCAGGTTCTTATACGGTATATTGTGATGCTTCGCGAGTTGGGATCGGTTGTGTTTTGATGCAGGAGGGTAGAGTTATTGCTTATGCTTCTCATCAGTTGAAGCCCCATGAGCAGAACTATCCCGTTCATGATTTGGAGTTAGCTGCTATAGTTCATGCATTGAAGATTTAGAGGCAGTACTTGTATGGCGTATCTTGTGAGGTATTCACTGATCATCGCAGTCTTCAGTATTTGTTCAAGAAAAAGGATCTTAATTTGAGGCAGCGGAGGTGGCTAGAGTTACTTAAGGATTATGATATTACCATTCTGTATCACCCGGGGAAGGCCAATGTAGTGGCCGATGCTTTGAGCCGAAAGGCCGTGAGTATGGGGAGCTTGGCATACATTCCAATTGAGGAGAGGCCATTTACAGTTGATGTTCAGGCCTTGGCCAACCGATTTGTAAGACTAGATATTTCATAGCCCAGTCGGTGTTGGCTTGTGTGGTTTCTCGGTCTTCCTTGTATGACCGCATCAGAGAGTTTCAGTATGAGGATCCACATTTGCTTGTCCTTAAGGACAGGGTTCAGCATGATGACGCCAGGGATGTGACCATTGGAGATGATGGTATGTTGAGGATGCAGGGTCGGATTTGCGTGCCCAATGTGGATGGACTTCGGAAGTTGATATTGGAGAAGGCCCACAGCTCGCGGTATTCCATTCATCCGGGTGCCGCGAAGATGTATCAGGATCTTAGACAGCACTATTGGTGGCGTAGGATGAAGAGAGATATTGTGGAGTATGTAGCCCGGTGTCTTAATTGTCAGTAGGTGAAATATGAGCATCAGAGACCGGGTGGCTTGCATCAGCAGATGGTTATTCCAGAGTGGAAGTGGGAGAGGATCACTATGGATTTTTTAACCGGACTCCCATGGACTTTGAAGAAATTTGATGCTATTTGGGTAATAGTAGACAGGCTGACCAAGTCCGCGCACTTCATTCCGGTTTGTACTACTTATTCTTCAGAGCGGCTGGCAGAGATTTATATTCGGGAGATTGTTCGGTTGCATGGTGTCCCGGTTTCCATCATATCAGATCGGGGCACTCAGTTTACCTCTCAGTTTTGGCAGACGGTTCAGCGAGAGTTGGGTACCCAGGTGCAGTTGAGCACAGCCTTTCACCCTCAGACGGACAGTCCGAGCGCACCATCTAGATATTGGAGGATATGCGCCTGTGTTATTGATTTTGGAGGGTCATGGGATCGGTTTTTACCGCTTGCAGAGTTTGCCTACAACAACAGTTATCAGTCCAGCATTCAGATGGCACCGTATGAGGCCTTGTATGGGAGACGGTGTAGATCTCCAGTTGGTTGGTTCGAGCCTGGTGAGGCTAGATTGCTGGGGACAGATTTGGTTCAGGATGCATTGGAGAAGGTGAAGGTGATTTAGGAGAGACTCCGTACAGCGCAATCGAGGTAGAAGAGTAATGCGGATAGAAAAGTCTGAGATGTATCTTATATGATTGGTGAGAAGGTCTTACTGAAGGTTTCACCCACAAAGGGTGTTATGAGATTCGGAAAGAAAGGGAAGTTGAGTCCGCGGTTCATTGGGCCTTTCGAGGTACTTAGGAGGATTGAGGAGGTGGCTTACGATCTTGCTTTGCCACCCAGCTTGTCGAGCGTGCATCCAGTTTTTCATGTTTCTATGCTTCGGAAGTACGTTGGAGACCCGTCCCATGTCTTGGATTTCAGTACAGTTCAGTTGGAGGGTGATTTGACTTATGATGTAGAGCCAGCAGCCATTTTGGATCGTCAGGTTCGGAAGTTGACGTCAAAGGATGTTGCTTCGGTGAAGGTGTAGTGGAGAGGTCGGCCCGTGGAGGAGGCTACCTGGGAGACCGAGCGGGAGATGCGGATCAGATATCCTCACCTATTTGAGGCTTCAGGTATGCCTCTTGACTCGCTCGAGGACGAGCGTTTGTTTAAGTTGGGGAGGATGTGACGACCCGACCCGTCGTCACGTGAGTTACCGCCCTGTTTTCCCCATTTTTACTTCTTTATGCTTCATTATAAGAGTCTTGTGTGAACGAGTTGATTTGGATTGGTTTTGGAAGGAAATGAGACACTTAGTCTCTTTAAGGAAGGTTTGTTTTGGAAAAGTCAACCGGATGTTGACTTATGTGTTAGAAGGATCGGATATGATTTCCGATGGTTCGGTTAGCTTCGGGGGATGATTTTTGACTTAGGGGTGTGATCGGAAGTGTTTTTGGAGGTCCGGTGTAGAATTAGGCTTGAATTGGCAAAGTTAGTATTTTGGCGATTTCCGATTGATAGGTGGGATTTTGATCCGAGGGTCGGAATGGAATTCCGAGAGTTTCTGTAGCTTCGTGAGGTGATTTGGGATGTGTGTGCAAAATTTCAGGTCATTCGGAGGTGTTTTGGTTGGGTTTTTGATCGAATGCGTGTTTCACAAGTTTTTAAAGAACTTAGGCTTGAATTCGATGAGAAATGATGGTTTTAGTGTTGTTTGAGGTGTTTTTGTGATTGGAACAAGTTTGAATGATGTTATCGGATGTGTTGGTGCTTTTGGTTGAGGTCTCGGGGGCCTCGGGGTGATTTCGGATGGCCAACGGAAGGTTTTTGGGACTTTGGATGCTGCAGAAAATTGCAGGTCAGTGCTGCAGTGTTTTGCTCTATGCGATCGCAGGAGAGGCTTTGCGATCGCATAGAAGGATTTTTGGGGGCTGGCCAGTTGTTCAATGCGATCGCAAGGTTGTGTTCGCGATCGCGTAGAGTCGAGAGTTCATGCAGTGCGATCGCATAGAGGAATCTTGGGAGTTTGGATTTTTGTTCAACGCGATCGCGTAGGTGAGTCTGCGATCAAGTAAGGTAAAGTGTTTGGTCATTGCGATCGCAGGGATGTTTATGCGATCGCATAGAGTTAAATGTCAGCTGGCAGAAGGGTTTTTAAATGATATTTCATCCGCGAGCCTAAGTTATTTTCCTCCATTGTTGAACACCTTGAGAGCTTTTGGACGGGAATTGAAGAGGGTTTCGACGGGGATTGATTGGAGGTAAGTCCTATGAACTAAAAACACGTTTTTATTGTGAATTTGACCTTGAAATCCATGGAAACTTAGCAAGAAGGGGAAGAACTAGGGCTTGAGTTTTAACATTTCAAATTGGAATTTGAGGGGTCATTTGGACTCTGATTTTGGTGTTCTTTATATGTATAGACTCGTGGCGAGATAAGGAGTCCGTTGATGTTAAATTTTCTAATTTTCGAGAAGTGGGCCCGGGGATCGGGTTTTGCTAATTTCGAGATTTTTTCTATTTTTTGATTGTTTTCGATTGGGTATTGTTCCATTGGCATATTGTGACGTATTCGTTGTGGTTTTGATCAGATTCGACGCACGAGGAGGTCGATTTGAGAGGCAAGGGCATATCGAGCTAGGACTTTGGCCGGCTTGAGGTGAGTAATAGATGTAAATGATGTTTTGAGGGTTTGAAACCTCGTATTTGCACATCGTAGCGCTATATTGAGGTGACTTGCACGCCGGGTAGCGAGCGTGGGGTAGAGCACCGTTGGGGATTGTGACTTGGTCCTTCCCGATAGATGAATATACTGCGTATTTGACTGAAATTCACTTATTATCATTTTAATTGAGCTAATTGCTATATTTGGGCTTCGTGCCAATTGATTGAATCCTTCAGGGATTGTTATTACTGGTTTCTTACCATTTTTACATATCATTAAACTCAGTCCTAGTATTTAATACTATTTTGCAAACTCAGCCACCTTTTCTTAAACTTGAAACTTAATTAATATTTTTAATGAAGTTTAGGCTGAATATTTCTATATGATTGTGCCCGAGGGGCTTATGTGATTTTGGACTGAGTATGGGATCGAGCTGCACGCCGCAGCGGTACTGTATTGATATTGATATGAGGCCGAGGGCCTAGTTGATGCCACGAGATGGCTTATTATTGCGCTTGGGCCGTAAGGGGCCCCTCCCGGAGTCTGCACACCCCTAGTGAGCGCCGTCGACGATAAATAAATGGAGCGGGCTGCACGTCGCAGCGGGTACTGGAGAGTACCGGTCTATGTATTGCATTGCATATTTGATTGTCATTTACTTATTTATCTGTTGTGGTATTTCCATAATTGTTTTCACTGATTTTATACTACTGGGTACAAGTTGCTGTATTTATAGAATTGCTTTGTGCCTATTCAGGATTTCTTATTCTCAGCCTTTATTTATGTTTATTACTCACTGGGTCGGGGTACTCATATTACTCCCTGCACCTTGCGTGCAGATCCAGGTACACCTGAGGCTGAGTGAGGACTTCTCTGCCTAGCATCATATCTGGGAGTTTCAAGGTAGCTGCATTTGACGTTCGCAGTCCTGATCTTCCTTCTATCTTACTTACTTTATTTTCGCATTTCTAGAGGACGATATGTAGTAGGTTGATGCTCATGTATTAGAGGCTCAGACTTGTGACACTGGATTCTTCGGGCTGTGCAGTTATTTTTATATTTGGGATTTCCGCAAATTTAACCCTATTTCAGGATTCCAGTATTATGACTTCGTATTTTATCTGTGTTAGTTAATTCATGAACTGGATAAAATGGTTAAGGTTATTTAATTGGTCGGGCTTGCCTAGCAGTGTGTTGGGCGCCATCACGAACGGGGTTGGGGTCGTGACAATAAGAAAATTAAAAAATTAACTTATGGCGAATCAATGAGAAAAAAACAAATTAAAATTTAATAGTAATACAAACATACCTGCGCATGTGATAGATCCACATCACCTGTCGACGTTGAGCCAAAACTTAGCCTGCGCCCACCATCCAAGTCTCGGGTCGGCTGATCCTCAGCTGAGGCCGATGGGCTTGAAAAAATCTGCTCCCAATCTCTGGTGAAGCTCGTGCCCATAATCAACAATGGATCTGACGGGGTCACCTGCGATGCTGGCAACGCAAGCTGAAGGTTGTACAACGGCATGCTGCTGGGATGCTCGTCTGGCTGAGGGAGGTAACCCGGTAGATCAGCTCCAACCTCCTCATCAAGTGCCTCAATGCCCCTTGCTGGGGACGACCTCCTCGCCGGCCCCCACGACCCCGTAGGGCACCCTGCCTCGTGAGACAGCCCTGCCTCGTGCCCGGGCCCTCGCGCGTGGGAAAGGCCTACCCCGATGGTAGTGCTTTGGCACCACATAACCAGGGTCGTGATCTAATCGCTCGTCCTCTCTGGCTCGATGCAGTGTCCGGGCAGCCAGCTCTGTCACCTACCGGCTATACTCTTGCAATGCGACCGCAGGATCGCCGGCATGCTGCTGCATCTGCAGTCCCAATTGGTGGACTAAATATAGACCAATAGCCTGCACAACATGTAAAATATAAATTACAGAACGCTATATCACAGTTATAATTAAGAATACCAAATAACATACCAGTGCCTCGTGCCTCCCGGCATATAGAACGTACCAACCGCCAGCTCAATGGTTGGGGTTCCCGACGATAAGTCGGGTAACGCCGCGGTACCAGGGAATATATTCATGCTCAGTACCCTCCCGACTCGGTGAAGGAGGCGGAATCAGGCCAGCTCGCCGATCCCATGTATCGATCTGCTCCTCTATCCATGCCAAAAATACGTCGTCCACACTGGTCCGATTATCTCGCTGGTAATGTGTGGTCTCCCAGGTGGGCGGTGTCGGTACGAGCTGCGGCCTGCCAAACTGGCAAAGTACCCGCTCAGTGGCATGATGCTCCACAATATCAAGGTAGAACAACGGGACAGAAGCGCCTCGCATAAGTCGGCCGGCCGAGCAATAATCCGGCAAGCCAGCTATCATCGCGTCGATGTATGGCATCCAGATGAACTATTAAGGAAGAACAGAAAACGTCAGTATACGCAACTTGTGTTTGAAGAAATGACAACTAAACTTAGATATACATTTACCTGTGCGCCATCCAGCAAATCCAATATATCTCTGCACAAGGAGAGATTATGATGAGCCTTGTTCTCGCGCGTATGTCCCCGTCGGAGTACCCACCTCCTAGCTAGAGGGAGCAACTCCGGTGGTACAACCGGAACTAATGGTGGTAGAGGTGGCTGGAACTGCAGAAACCTCTCCCAGGCCCAAACCTAACATAAAATCTTGATGTCAAATTTAAGATATATTTTTACTAGGTATGTTAAAATGAATAGAGTATTCGGATATGTTGTCACCTGTAGTAGCGGCAAGAATCCAGCAACCTCACACTGGGTGCCCATGCTCGCCCGGCACATGAATCTGTACAAGTAGGTGAGAACAGCAGAGCCCCAGCTGTACTGGGGTAAATCATCTAGTCGCTCAAGATTAAGAAATCTCAAGCTGGCTAGGTTTCCCGAAGTGTTCGGGAACAAGACCCCTCCAAACAACAGCAGTAGCAGCAACCTCGTATACCGGTCAACATGATAATCCGGTGTATCGCCATCGATCTGAGGATGCAATGCCTCCTACCACAGTCGAATAGTCGTCAACGGAAAACGACTGGCCCCGTGCAGTACGGTCTCATCCTTTGGCCGGAAAGCAGTGAGCCATTGCAGCGTGTCCAGGTACTGCACATGTGTCATCTCTCTCATGCCAGGCGATAGTAAAATGGCCAGTCCATCAACGGGCAGCCCATACAAAACCTCCACGTCCTGTAGTGTGACGGTGGCCTCGCCAATGGGCAGGTGGGAAGTGTGCGTCTCCGGCCTCCACCGCTCTATCAGGGCCGTGATCAAGGACCAATCGAGCTGCAGCTGCCCGATCTCAATCATCCTGTAGAAACCAGTGTCCCGCATGCGCGCGACTACACGGGCATGGACAACTCTGTCATGCAGGAAGTCCCACATGTCGTCCACTCTCCTGGCGCCGAGAGTCTGGGTCAGTAACTCACCCTCCCATATGTGGGCTGGCCTATGGTCGCCCTGTAACAAGAGCAGCTCATCGCTAAAAGGTCCGGGATGAATAGACGATTCCTCCATGTCGTCTACTGTAAATTAAACAACATTAATTACATGTTAGTTTTATAATTTTATATTTTTGTTTTTGGATTAAATAATTAAATATTGACATATAGGTTCGAGGCTCCATATTTGGAGCCTAGTAGCACCAATTCTTCGATGTGTTAGTTTTATTATAATTTTATATGTTTGTTTTTGGATTAAATAATTAAATATCGACATATGTGTTCCAGGCTCCATATTTGGAGCCCAGTAGCACCAATTCTTCGATGTGTTAGTTTTATTATAAGTTTATATATCTGTTATTGGATGAAATAATTAAAATTTTATAATTAAATATTGACATATGGGTTCCAGGCTCCATATTTGGAGTCCAGTAGCACCAATTCTTCGATGTGTTAGCTTTATTATAATTTTATATATTTTTTATAAATTAAATAATTAATTTTTATAATTAAATATTGACATATGGGTTCCAGGCTCGATATTTGCGGCCCAGTAGCACCAATTCTTCGATGTGTTAGTTTTATTATAATTTTATATGTTAGTTTGTAAATTAAATAATTAATTTTTACAATTAAATATTCACATATGGGTTCCAGGCTCGATATTTGCGGCCCAGTAGCACCAATTCTTCGATGTGTTAGTTTTATTATAATTTTATATGTTAGTTTGTAAATTAAATAATTAATTTTTATACTTAAATATTCACATATGGGTTCCAGGCTCCATATTTGGATACCAGTACACCAATTTATCCTGAATTCTTGTATCTGTTAGTTTTATTATAATTTTATATGTTAGTTTGCAAATTAAATAATTAATTTTTATAATTAAATATTCACATATGGGTTCCAGGCTCGATATTTGCGGCTCAGTAGCACCAATTTATCCTGAATTCTTCTATTTGTTAGTTTTATTATTTTACGTGTTAGTTTTATATTTTTATATGTTTGTTTGTAAATTAAATAATTAATTTTTAAAATTATATCATATTTACTTATTAAATATTCATATATATGGGTTCCATGCTTGATATTTGCGGCCAAGTGGCACCAAATATATGTTGACTATAATTGGACGGAGTTTGTGTTTGATCTATCAGTTATTTGACGTATTTTGGGGTATAAGAGATACTTAAACTACAGGGAAACTATGCTAAAAGGCAATACATTTTACTACGCTAAAATGCACTACATTATACTACGGTAAAAGGCACTACGTTATACTACGCTAAAAGGCATTATATTTTACTACCCTAAAAGGCATTCCGATTTACTAGTGTTTAAGCAAAAAAATAATTTAAACTAGATAAAACACAATAAATACATTTTAATCACAAAAATATATATAAAACATTAATAGTAATTTATTAACATTTTTATTAACAAATAATAACAATTTCACAATTCTTACATTTTTTTTACAACATCAATATCTTAATCCGGATAAAAATAACATACCGATTTAATCGTTAAAAAAAACACAAAACAATATACAACACATTCATAACAACTAATATGCATTATTTATACGAGTTTGTACATAAACTAAATCGGAATACCTCGATTTATGTTTTTCGGAAAGTTGAAGATTTGAAAATTTGACTCCGAAACAAGCAACCCACAACAATATAAGGCTTGGCTAGGATGTGGGACCAACAATATCTACTTTTTAAGGGACGGGTGGGGTCCACAAGAGCTCTTTTTGTTGTTAACGGAGGGGGGACAATTTTTTTTTTTTTAAAAAATGAAGAAGAAGATTGGGTAGAACGTGGGGGAAAGGGAAGGGACTTTGATATTTATCTATATAAAACGCGGTTTATTACCGCGTGTTATGTAAAATGTTGTAATGAACCGTGTTTTATATACCAGTCTTTTCAGCTCCCCTTAAATTGCGGTTTATTACCGCGTTTTACCTTAACGGTCCAAACGGCCGTTAAAGTAACCGCGTTTTACATAGAAATGTAATTTTTTTTATTTTTTTTTACACTTAAAAACGTATTTTGAGTCAAAAAGAACCACATTTAGGATCCGGACTCATTAAATAACCATAGCTAAGTTATGAAAGTTCGTGTAAATGACACATGTCATGCCATTTTTTGTTTTTTTAGTATAGACATGGGTGGGCGCAGCGCAGGTAGGAGCTTTAAATATTCTGATGATGGAGGACATGCTTTATGATGCAGTAGAGTGAAAATCAGGTTCTGATTTATCCAATATCAGAGTTTGCACCCAAAAAGAAAGTAATAAAGAACAAGGACTTTTAAAGTTTGTCAACCAAGTGAACATGCAGGGAATTAGCCAATAGAGACAGCATGGCCTTTGTTCTTTATCATCCAGACTCTCCAATTGATTAGGACAATTGGTTTATTTTCGGGCAAAATGCACAAATAGCCGCTTTTATTCTTTTAAGACCGGTATTTCCATCATAGTTGGAATTTAAAAAGTATTTATAATTTATCAGAATTTAAAAAGTATTTAGAATTTATTAGACGAAGGGGAGCCTTGGAGCAACGATAAAATGTGTAGCTAATAGGGTCACAGGTCTGGGCTGTGCAATCAACCATTGATGCTTGTATCTGGGCAGGCTGCCTACATCAAACCACTTAGTGTCCCTTCCCGGGCCCTGCGTGAATTCGGGATTCTTCATGAACCGGGCTACCCTTTTTATTTGAAGTTTATCAGACACTCAGGTCTGAAGTTTAAACTGCTAAAATCAAATGAGGTTTGAAGTTTGAAAACTTCAGACATTCCGGCGCAAGTTAGGCTCTGACGGTTCAAAATTCCAAACCAAACATCTGAAGAAGAAGCAGTGCTAATGAAAAGCAGTCTGAAGTTTGCTTCATCTTATTAAAATTTAAATACATCATAAAAAGTTGATTATAGTTTAATTATTATTAATGTATCTAAAAACAGCAAACTAGAGCTATTTCTACTTTATTTCAACTCAGCCCAATTTAGTAAAACCTTTTTGTGCAAACATTGTAAAATGTATTTGGTCTGGTCCAAAGTGAGTGTATGAGAATGTACTCCTTTTTGTTATTTATCAATTCTCCCCATAGAGTGTAAATTGCCCCCTCCGTGATAGCAAAGTTGTAATGTTCTGAGAACAATCCGGTGCACAAGGCATCCCGCGTCACGTAAGGTACAGGGAAGGGCCGCACCACAAGGGATATGATGTACACAATCTAATCTAATGCAAGCGTTAGTGGCTACTTCCACGGCTCGAACCCGTGACCCCTATAAGTCAGACGAAAACAACTTCGTTGCTCCAAGGCTTCCCTTCTAAAGTTGTAATGTTCTATGGACAAAACATGATCAATAATTTTCCTGCAGCTTATCCTTTGCTCGGTTATAATTAAACACGCGCTTGCCCTGAGCAACAAGTCTCTATTGGGAGCTGTATTCCCAAACATGCTGATTAATCACATTTTCTTACATTCTAACAAATACAATTATACAAATAAAGCTGCGATATTACAGCTACTCATGCTCACTCTGATCCAGGCTCTGTCGAGCTCCATATACAAACCTCTAAATCTAGCTGCCCAGATGAGCCCAGATGAGCAAAAGGGATCAGAAGGAAATCCATTGGAGGTAAACCTTCAATCCTACCTGGAAGACTACGAGCGAATGATTTCAATCTCAGAGAGCTACTTCCTCTTTCTGATAAAACATCATACAAGAAGCATTCCTTTGATGAACTTGGACCAATACAAGTAATCACAATCGTATGCCCTATACTTTGTGTTCCCTTGGTAAGAAGAAAGAGGATTCCATCTTTTGCTGCTTGTAAAACAAGGAAAGTTTCTTTCTTGCTCAACGAGACACGCAATGGGCAATCATACTTGAAGCGTCTCCCAGAATCCCAGTGCTTACTGGTGAAATGTATTGAGAGTAGATTGGGGGAATCAACAACATTACAATTCTGGAGAGGGCACGGGCATGGTGCATAGAGGCAGGCCTCCTCATGATCTCTTT
Organism: Nicotiana attenuata; assembly: GCF_001879085.1. Lineage (NCBI taxonomy): Eukaryota > Viridiplantae > Streptophyta > Magnoliopsida > Solanales > Solanaceae > Nicotiana > Nicotiana attenuata. The sequence goes on from NC_031991.1 coordinate 52,061,988, forward strand.
TATTTGTGTAGTCAACAGTTTCTGTGCATCCATAGTTCATGTTTCCACAAGGTACTGGGCCTGAATCAGCAACTACATTAACCTCCGCACAGACGTCATTCCGTTGGATGCTATATGTGTGCGCATGTTCCTGAAGAAGATCGGCAAATCCATTTTGATCAAAAATGTCAAGAGAATATTTCAAATAACTTATACATGCAAACTGATTTTAATGTGTGTGTATGTGTGTGTGTGTGTGTGAGAGAGAGAGAGAGAGAGAGAGAGATGACTGTGAAAGCCTCTTAGGCTCAGAGATCCTCAAAAGTAAATTTACCCTAACTCGTTACCAAGTTCCAGAAATATAAGCATATAAAAACATAACACCACCATTCATTATCAGGGCTATGAAGAAAAAAGAAATTGATAAACCGAGAAATCCCAGCCAATGGAACACGATACGAAACAAGGTGGATGATGGAACAACCCTCTACCCTACTCCACTTGCATTCCATGATTTTGTCGTCCCTCAGGGATTTCTCGGTGGATCCCCTTTATCCTTCCCCACTTAAATTGCAGGCATTTGTCTTCAGCAAAGTTCAAACTCGTGACGTGCGTCTAACCCACACATCATGTGTTGAGCTTTTACCACTAGATCAAAGCCCTGGGGGCTGAAAACTGTATATGTCTAGATCTATAAAGGCTGTGAAATTTGAAACATGATATTACAACATTGAAATTCTTATCGACAAAGATAATACAACGTCAAACCATCTTAATCTAACCACGAATATAGTAGCAGAAAAGATAACTTTTGCACTTCCACATAGACATCAATAAAAGCATTCTGGAAATATACCACGTACAGCAGCAATTAGTTTATTGCTGCCAAGATGAAATCCACGTGTATGTGGGTATAGCATAATTATTTATTGGTTTTGGATCTCCTATTCATCATTACTCTCATTAGTCCTTCAATCTTTGCTTTAAGCAAGACACCAACTAAATATCTAACGACAACTCATTATCATCTAAGTTGCTCGGACACGGGTGCGGGTGTCCGACACGGGTGCAGATCTAGAGCTCAAATCCTTCAAAATGTAAATTCTAAGATGCTGAGATACAGATCCTAGTACGGATACAGGTGCGGGGATCCGGCAAAAAGTAATTCAAAAAAAATAAATATATAAAAATATCTCTAAATTATGAGAAATTTTGTGGAATGCTTACGTATAACTTGTAAAGTGTAGATTTCTTTTTTATTCTCAAGTTGAAGATATGTAAATGATTGATTTCCTAGATAAGGTATGTTTTTCTCTCCAAATTTACCCTAGTTTTGATTCTGATTTCAGGAATCAAATTGTATCTCGTCTCGAATTTTTTCGTTTTCATGGTCAAAGTACCCAAAATTGTTTGACCGGATCCGGTATAGATCCCATACCCACACCAATACTAGTGTTGTGTCAACACGGTGCAACACCTAAACTGTCGTGCCGGAGCAACTTAGATTATCATTGCCTCGGGGTTATCGAAATAAGTCCTGTGCCAATACGATAATAGTAAACATGCTCATTCTTGGTCTCTGTTTAGACTTTAGAGTAAAATGTTTTAATTAGTAGGTTTCATAAAAAAATGTTTTAATTAGTAGAAACAAGAATTAGATGGCAGATCACCTGTTCTATGAAGGTATCCTCATCTTCTTGATCTTCCATGTCCTGCCAAGTAGATAAAAAAATATTAGGGTAGAAAGAAGCCACATCATGGCAACCTGTGAGGCCCAAGGTATACCCGCCTCCCTTCATCAAAATAAGGAAGAAAGGAAAAAACTTTTGTGGGAACGCTGATGTAAGCATAAACCTTGCATTCTTTTGATAACCTTCTCTTTGTCTACCAGCTTTACGTTGATCTTATTTCTTAACGTACTTTCTTTTCTCCTGTCATAGATTTTCCGCAGATTTATTAATTTGATTGTTTAATTGTTAAGAAGATGAGAGACTTAGTATTTAGCTGTTATTTCGATTGATAAACTGTATGTGAATAGGCCAACAGTCATTGAGAAATAAGGCTGCCAACCCTAGGCAGCTATCAGCCCAACTAGAGATTTCAAACAAATCTAAGCATCATACTTAGTCAAAACTAAAGGCAGGGAATACAAGATGTTACTTATGAAGTTCCTATATATGCAAGCTACCATATAATTGAATCTATCAGGACACAAGAGCTCATACCAGGAATTTCCCAGGACTTAAGACTATAAGCCTAACTGGATACTTAAACAAGAGAACAACAAATTACTCAACCATATCCCCTCCTATACGGCTATACCTGTGCATGAGAAAGCTCTTGTACTTGTTCCACTGCTCTCAATGGCATACAATCAGTTTGGGCTTTGTATCCAAATGACCCCATCCCAAGTCCTCTCTCCTTGCAGACTACCTGCATGAGAGAATAAAGTGGAATAATACGAGAACGTGTTTGTTTAAGAAATCAGACAATTGGAATGTACCTCCCCCGAGCCATAACCACCAAGTTCCTTCTCTTGCTTTTCTCTCTCACTAATCTCCTCCTCACCCCACGAGAATAAGCAAGGAAAAGCTACAGGGGCCGATTCATACGCTGCTCCAACAGCAACACTCTCATAGTAAAATAGCTGAAAACAAACGAAACAGTCAGTTAACCACTAAATAAATCAGATATAGGCATCTCACGTCGTTCACAATTACCTGGAGGAACAAAAGACAGCCCCCAACTGCCCGTTGCTTCCCTTGACGAAAGCGAGATATCTCCCGTACTAGCCGGTCAAGCAAGAACTTGCCCCAATTATACTGATGGAGTACATCCATATTTGTCAAAAAGTGGAGGAAAGAGGGGCTTACGTCCAGCCTTGCAGTTGGGCACACAAGAGTGCCCATTACATAAAGCACAAATGACCTTTTGAAATCCTCCCCAGCTTCTGGAGCTGCAAGTCGTTCCTCCAGAAGACGGACAGAAATCCCACGATTGGTCGCATTGTATTTCTTACGCAATTCAAGAATTAATTCGTCAGACCCTGAGTTCACCACATCTTTCCCACTAGCAGGCAAGCCCATTACAAGTTCCACATCCCTTGGAGTTAAAGGTATCCTCTCACCACAGATTTCCAAGCTGCGTCTTACAGTATTGAACCTTTCCAATAGCCAAAGACACAAGCTTCTTCGAAGAGTTCGACATCTGAGGCCAAGGATGCTACCAAAGCCCATGCTCTTTACGGCCTCCTTCTGGTCCGGTGTGAGCCGTTGCAAGACATTTAGCAAGCGGCCAGGGGAGCACCTCGTAACTAGTTTGGTCTGCATGAGTAAGCCATCAGCATAAGTTAAACATAAAGAAGTCAACAACAATATCCAACGCTCTTTGCATTACCAGTTCCCTCATCAAAGAAAGAAAAGCCTGGAA
>NC_031991.1:52065415-52099819 GCF_001879085.1 Nicotiana attenuata
GGGGGGGGTTGACCTGTCTTCTTGGCTTAGGAGGGCGGGCTGGTGTCGAGCTCAGGTACTTATCCCACACTTCACGGGCACGAGTAGTGTACTTTGCCTTTTCTTCAGGACTCATCAGCTTCCATGCATCTGAGGCTGCCTTTGTGGCCTAAAAAGTAATGCTCTCACATTAACATGTTCGTGTGTAACAGAGGTATACAATGATGCATCTGATAGTGAAATATAGACATAGATTCTTACAGCTTTCAGGCCTGAAGATTCAGGATGTGTAGCACTATACTCTTTAATAAAGTCACGGCTGAAAACAACATTTTCGATGTTAGCAGAAAATAGTATTTCAAAAGCAGCGGAAAAATAGATAAACAACTCATAATGGACAAGGTATCTACTCATATGAACATGTTACCTGAAGTGCACCCAAGAACAAGCAGGACGAGGATTGGCAACTTGCTTTTTCTTCTTTTTTCTGCTCCCTTCAGGTTCACCAATATCTTGCTCCTTCCTCTTTCCCATTGCATAATCTCTTTCACCGGGCAGCTTAAAATTAAAGACGGAAAAGTTTAGATATCTATAATATACTAATTCACCCTTAAAAAGAACAAGAAAACATGTATGTTAAATCTGCATCAGGACAAGAATGTTAGACGAGTCAAATCAGGAAGATGATACCAAAGCACATAGATTCAGAAAATTTGAACTCTTTTGATTGTACAGCAAATGAACAAATTCACCACTTCTAAAAAATGCAACCATTATATGCAACGATGCCCCAAACTACAGCATCAGCTGAAAACATGACTGCACGTTAGACTGCAGTATATGCATACAGATTCAGCTTCTCCAAAATGTCAGTTTCTTCATACTGTCAATTTCATTAAAAAACAGTGCATCCCATTTTGCGAATGACGTGCTATTAGGCCATGTAATGGAGTAAAATATGATGATAGTCCAATACAAAGCAGCTCACCAAGGCTGACTCCTGCAATTTGACAGTATATTGTCATTGCTTTAAAGACAAGTTTGCTTGGACAATTCAAGTGAAATTACGTCATGCTTCTCCAGCTAGTACTCAAAACAAAGCATTTCACTGATTTTGCTATTGCATGCTAAAGTTGAACAGCTATTTAACACAGACATCACACACACACACACACACTCTCTATACACACCAACACACTCACACACATCATCACACACACAGAGGAACAGATAGAAACAGACAGAAAGCCAAATGTGTGTGTGTGTGTAATAGGTGTTCGCTTTAGCATGCAATAGAAAAATCACACAAACAAAGAGAAACTGATAGAGAGCCAAATGATCAAAAATGATGAATAACAAGTGGATGCTACGCTTCGACGAAAACAATGAATCATAGCAACAACACAATGAGGTATAAAACAAAAAATTAAAAAGCAAAATGAAATGGAAGTGAAATTGAGAATTGAAACCATTGTAATTGTGTGGTGAGGAGGAGAGGTTTCGTTGTTGAGATCAGGTGGAGAAGCCTCAACCTCGACCATGTCGATTTATAGGGAAAATACTAGGGTTCCGGCAGCTATAGAGTGACGACGGAAGCTCATCGGCGAGGAGAAGGGCAAGTTCGCCGGTGTAGGGGAATTCAGGCGTTCAGCAATTTTTTGTGCTGATTAGGGTTGTACCTTTAGGTTCTTTGCTTAATTGCTTTATTTTTTAGTTTCTTTTTTCTTCTTTTACTCGGGAAGAGGAAGGGTACAATTGGGGCACCGGTTTAGCCTGTTTCCTTTTAAAGAACGTATTAGAGTTTTATGTTTTTATCTTTTGTCTACTGAATTTATTACTCTCTCAATACATTTGGATAATTAAATTATGTAACATCAATAAAGATAAAACTAATTGAGGATATTCGTTGTTAGAATAAAATGAACATATGGAATGGACAGTAGCATAGCTTGACGGCTTTAATTGAACCTACATAATTTTAAAGTATATGTGAATTCACTAAAATTTGAATAAATTTGAACTGTTGAACTTATAATTTTAAATATGCAAATGAGTTATGTATTTAGAATATTAAAGATTAAACCCATTGGTTTAACTTCTAAATTCGAATTTGAGAGTAGATATAAATTGTTCACATTATAGACAAAATTTAATTTAGGGTTGATATAAGATTAACTAATTGATAGTCAAATAAAATAAAGTTGAGCTCCCAAAGTACTATAGTGTCATTAGATTTTGGGAGGACTTTAATTATGTGTATTTAATATGACATTGTATTGCATTGTCCTTTCACTTGTGGGGAGCATCAAGAACACCATTAGAGTGACTTTCACTTCGCTAAACAGGGTCCTTTCCTAGTGTTGTTTTTTTTTTTTTTTTTTCTCAAGAATCAAATAATACCCGAAAAATGAAAAACATCATATCATATCATCATTCATCATACTATATTACTAGTATCTATAAACGTGCGTTGCACGTTAATAATGACACATGATGGTTTAAATATTTATTTATATGAATAAACAATAAAACTTAATTATTTGATTTACAAAAAAATATATAAAATTATAAAACTAACATGTAAAATAATAAAACTAGCAAATAATAAAAGATAGCTTGGTGCTACTGGCCTCAAATATCGAGCCTGGAACTCATATATGAATACTCTGTCCAATTAAATATTGTATAATTATAAAAAATAATTATTAATTTACAAGACAAACATATAAAATTATAAAACTAACATGTAAAATAATACAACTGACACATACAAGAATTCAGGATAGTTTGGTGCTACTGGGCCTCAAATATCGAGCCTGGAACCCATATGTGAATACTCTCTCCAATTAAATATTGTATAATAATAAAAATTAATTATTTAATTTACAAAACAAACATATAAAATTATGAAACTATCATGTAAAATATATAAAACTAACACATACAAGAATTCAAGATAGTTTGGTGCTACAGCGCCTCAAATATCGAGTCTGGAACCCATATGTGAGTACTTAATAATTAAATATTGTATAATTATAGAAATTAATTATTTAATTTTCAAACAAACATGTAATTAATGTTGTTTAATTTACAGTAGACGACATGGATGTGTCGTCTATGCATCCCAGACCTTTCTGCGATGAGCTACTGTCGTTATAGGGCGATATATGACCGCCCGCATATGGGAGAGAGAGTTACTGCCCCAGACTCTCCGCGCCAGGAGAGTGGACGACATGTGGAATTTTCTGAAGGGCAAAGTTCTCCATCCCCGTGTAGTCAGACGCCTGCGGGATACGGGCTTCTACAGGATTTTGGAGATCGGGCGGCTGCAGCTCGATTGGTCTTTGGTCACGGCCCTGATAGAGCGGTGGCGACCGGAGACGTACACATTCCACTTGCCATTTGGCGAGGCCACCGTCACACTGCAGGACGTAGAGGTTTTATATGGGCTGCCCATTGATGGACACCTCGTCGCTCTGCCACAGCGTATGAGAGAGATGGCACATGGGCAGTACCTGGACATGCTACAGCAGCTCACTGGTTTCCGGCCACAGGATGAGACAGCACAGGCAGGGGCCGGTCGCCTGAGGTTGACGCCTATTCGACAGCATTTGGAGATATTGCACCCCGACATCACTAGCGAGATAGATGATCTGCAAATTCACCGGTATACTAGGTTGCTGCTACTCCTTGGGGTCTTGTTCTCGAACACTTCGGGGAACCTAGTCAGCTTGAGATTTCTTCCTCATCTTGAGCGGCTAGATGATTTACCCCAGTACAGCTGGGGTGCTGCTGTTCTCGCCTACTTGTACAGGCAGATGTGCTGGGCGAGCATGGTCACCCAGCATGACGTATGTGGATTTTTGTCGCTGCTACAAGTGATAACATATTCGAATACTCTATTCATTATAACATATCTAGTAAAAATATATCTTAAATTTTAAGTCAACTTTGTGTGTTAGGTTTGGGCCTACCACCATTACCTCCGGATGTACCACCTCCGTTTCTCCCTCTAGCTAGGAGGTGGGTTCTCCGGCGGGGATACGTACATATCTACGAGGCTCGGCATAATCTCCCCCCTTGCAGGTATTTGTTGGATATGTTGGAGGGTGCACAGGTAAATGTATACCTAAGTTTACTTGGCATAACTTCACATGTGTTGCGTATACTCACGTTTTCTGTTGTTACTTAATAGTTCATCTGGACGCCATACATCGACGAGTTGATAGGTGGCCTGTCCGATTATTGCTCGGCTTATTTGGAGCTCTTCCGTCCCGCTGATGTGCCACGATATTATGGAGCATCATGCCACGGAGCGGGTACTTCGCCAGTTTGGCTGTCCGCAGCTTGTACCGAGACCGCCCACATGGCAGCCCACACATTACCAACGGGATTATCGTTCCAGGGTGGATGACGCATATGTGGCATGGCTAAAGGCGCAGGTCGATACTTGGGACCATCGAGCTGGCCTGATTTCCTCCCCCCCCCCCCTTCACCGAGCCGGATAGATACTTTTCATGATTATATGCCCTGGTACCGTGGCATTACCCGACTTTTCCTCGGGAATCCCATTCATCGAGCTGGCGGTCGGTACGTTCCATACGCCGGGCGGCACGAGGCACTGGTATGTTATTTGGTATTCTTACTTATATAACTGTAACCTAGCGCTCTGTAATTTATATTTTACACGCTGTGCAGGCTATTGGCCTACATCTATTCTACCAGTTGGGCTGCAGATGCATCAGCATGCCGGCGAGGGAGCGGCCATTTTGCACGATTATGTCTGGCAGGTTACAAAGCTGGCTTCCCGGACACTGTAGCGAGCCCGAGAGGATGAGCGCTTAGTACACGACCCTACTTATGTGGCGCCAGAGCATTACCATAGAGGTAGGGTTGTCCCACGAGGTAGGAGACAACGAGGCAGGGCTGTCCCACGGGGTCATGCGGGCTAGCAGGGAGGTGGTCCCCAGCAAAGGGGCGTTGAGGCACCTATTGAGGATGTTGGAGCTGATCTGCCGGGTGACCTCCATGAGCCAGTCGGGCATCACAGCAGCATGCCGTAATTCAGCCTTCAGTTGCCGCCTCCTGAATTTGCACTCCCGGTGATCAGTTGCAGCCATCCACGTTAAATCATGCAAGTTCTTGTTGGGATATTTCTTCTAGAAATTGGCATTCAGGTGCCTCACACAGTAACGATGGTATGCATACGGTTCCTGCCATTCAGGCAAATGCTCTACGGAACTTCATATACCCCTATGCCGATTAGATATTAGACAAATACCTGAACGTTATTTGACAACGTCCTCCTTCAAATGGTTCAAAAATAGCGTCCACGTCTCTTGGCTTTTATTGGCAAGATGGCAAAAACTAGGGGAAATATTTGTCTATTGGCATCTACTGCAAAGGCGATCAACAACTCAATATCATACTTTCCATAGACATGACTACCGTCTATGGATATTACCGGACGGCAATGTACAAAACCATCAATTGCTGGTTTAAATTCCCAAAACACATATCCGAATATATATTCCGGTATTCTTGTACTCCGCTCAAGCTTTCATTCAACAACAGTCCCGGGGTTAAAGTGTTGCAATGCGACCATGTACCTGGGTAGAGATGCAAATGACTTATCCCAGTCACCATAAATAATTTCAAATGCACGTTTGCGCCCGGGATATGCCTTTCTTTTGGTAATAGTACACCCATATTCCTGGTGGACGGATGTAATACACTCTTTGATCTTGTATATCATGGACGCTTCAATGTGCGGAATCAGTTAAAGAGAAATCAAGTCAACATCCAAGTTGAAGTGATTCCCATGGAATGTGTCCATTTCACAATTGTGGGTGCCAATAATGTACCCACTTTCCACAACCCTGTTTTCTTCTTGCTCGCACGCAGCATCCAATGACAACCTGTAAACCATCTACAACAAACAACCTTGTATACATCCGGACTGACTCCCATACCGTCATCTCACGACACTCTTTTACGCTTTATATTTTCACCGCCCTGCTTAGGCGCGCTTTATGAGGAAAAAGCATGCCTTTTGCCAGCACCGTTGGTCTAGACTCATCCCACATTGCTGTCCGAATTTCGTCAAAATCCCTTGTGAGGGCATCCACATCCGGCATACTTGGCAAATGATCAAGGTAGGGAATATGCCTTGAATGAACCGGCACGTAGGACTCGTACACTCTTGGTCTAACGGGAGGTGGAGCATGCCCCCTCGTCAAATCAGATTCGGCATTCTCTTCCTCCTCCTCATCACTCTCGTCAGGGAAGGGTGTGTCATCCCCAGACTCATCGGCATTGTTGTCATAATCACTATTATCTTCCTGACTCTGCGCATCTGCCAAATCCCGAGTAAATACGTCGTCTACGGGCAACTAAGCGAGGACATGACCATCAAGTTGCTCGTTTTCACTGCACAACAACAAAATAATAAGCTACTCAAATTGATAAATACTTTACATATAGCTATATCACTTCACTTACAAGTCGTAATGTGTTTACATTCCATGATGTACATTATCTTGTTGGTGATGACTCCCGGATGGACCACCATGATCCAACACACCAAAACTACGCATATTTCAACTGGGCGTAGGTTCATAACTTGTAAAATTCATATCTGGACGGTACCCCATGTGGAATATATGAGTGTTAATATAAAATCAATACAACAAAAATAAACATCGTAACACAAAGAAAAATTGAAGTTTACCACTCGTCTTGTGGATTATGTATAGTAGGAGAGAAATTATTTCCTCGCTCCTCATTCGCCCGTGGAGATAAGTTTAGATGCGGCCAAACTCTTTCAGCCGGAACCTGTTCGGCTAAAACTGCTCTAGAATAACCATCCGATGATTAAGGGTTATCCCTACTTTGCAACCTCATTATTGCGAACGTCTTCAACCTTCACGTACATTTCCAACATTTTTATCAAAATTAATTCCCGGTATTCATCTGGAGTCCCCAAAAATCTCCCAAAGTTTCATCATCCTCGATGTTAATCTCACCATAACAAGCAACCCCTTGCGGAGTGACAGAATACGGATATCTTCCGGTTACTTTAAGGTTCACCGAACGTTTGCTCACACTCATTTTATTACACAACAAGGAAACCAGTCTATCGCACTCCATTCTAAGTGGCAACTTAGCATAACTCTGTGGAGATAAACTATAGCTCACTGAGTTATCCGCAACCACAACCTCATCCCCCCCCCCTCCTCCCCCAATATAATGGAACCCCTACTTTTCGCTCTTCAGACATTATGACAAAATGCTTGCTTGAGAATTTAACAAGAAGAAAAATTTAACAGGAGTTAGAATATTTCTAAATGAATTTTTGCACAATCCTTAACGCCTTTAAATAAGGCAATGCCCAATCCGGGGTCTGGAGGGGGGGGGGGTCAAATTTTTTGAGGTAAAACGCCCTTTGAAAATGTGTTTTACATATTTGAAAATATCAGTTAAGCGCAGAAAAGTTATTGATGCGCCCATAAAATATGTACAGCGCCTGCCGCTATACCCTCTTATCTTTTCATATTCAGCTATAGCGCCTTACTAAAAAGCGTTATAGGTTTAACGCCCTTTTAAAGGGCGCTATACCTTAACGGGGCAAACGGCCGTTAAGGTATAGCACCTTTCAAAATGGCGTTATACATATTTTGGTCACTAAATTTTTTTTCACACATTTCCGTCATTTGAGTCCAAAAGAACCACATTTTGGTTCCGGACTCCCTTATCTTCCTATTGTCCAAGGCTTATTTAGAGAGCTACTCGATAATTGTTTTGGTGGGAGATAACAAGTACCCGATAAAATAATTGAGGTACGCACAACATGGCCAAGACATCAAAATGGCATACACCAGGGACAAATCTAATATACTCTGGTTCCTGCGTCTTTCTATCCCAAGTTAACAAATATATCAGACTCTAGCATTATGTGAAAGAGCCTCTCAAAAGAAGGGACAAAAGTTAAGACAAAACAACAAACGCAAATCCCACAAATAGTAGCACAGACCCAATAACTCATGCCATAAAATGTCTGGAGAAGTTACAAGGCAATGTTACATTAACAGGCCAAGGCATAATAAAAACATAAAATGAATATAGTTCTTCTTCAGCTAGGATAAAATTTATCATGAAAATATGATACATCAACATCTGCAACTACTTTAAATATTGATACCGTATTCACGCTGTTTTATGAAGACATCCAGCTTCAACTTAGCACTGGAATCAACGACATCTGTTGGGACCAGAAGGAACTTCTTCAGAGGAAGAGTTTGTGAAAATTTCGGCATGCTCTCTGCAACAGATTCTAATTTAAAAGAGCTCTCCCCATTCGTTACTACAAGCTCATAACCGAACCTTCTCTCTTCCGAGTTTGGTTCAATACAGATAATATTGACAGCACTTCCAAGACGGTAACTAATATGATTGATGATAAAAATTACACCTTCAGTCCTCTCTTGAAGATATTTGCAAGTATGATGATATTCTACATAAATGGGATGGTGAGCGTTGAAAACGATTTGCTCCACCAAAGAACCATGATTGACACGAAAATGAGCATATACCTTTGTTGAAGTAGCCGTAAAGTCGCAGCAAGGACATGTACAAGGGACATAGGTGCATGTATTTTCATGGTCAGTTTTCTTACCATAACTCAGAATCTCCTTACAACCATAGATCTTGTTCATGCATGAGACTTTCACAGATTCTAGAACCTTCTCAATAGCTCGACAACGGTTATATCCAATTGGCCAACAACATGATGGACACTTATTAGCAATCTTGATGCAGCAAGAGGCACATGCTATGTGCCCATTCTCACACTATATTTAAGGCAAGAAAGGGAAACAAAATGTCAGAAGATATTCTTAGTAAGCAATTTGAATATTTGCAGATGCCAGCTCTACTGTTAAACTTCAAGGTTTCTAAAAGTACACAGCTCTAGAAGTAGGAGGAGGGGGGGAAGAAGCATTTTGTATTAGCAATTGATACAACCGTAAAGTCATGGTCTTAATCTGCTGCTAGGTTCAAAAGGCTCTATACATGCGCACTTAAACCTCAATAGTTAGCCTTTCCTGTTAGCTTTTGTGACATCCCTACAGTCATGGCCTTATTCTTGCTTAGTTCAAAAGGCTCAATAATTTCTTTTTGACAGGTTCATGCATTAAAATTCCATAAGCTGTTGCATTAACCGCAAATTGAACACCATAAGTTATATTCTACCTTAGACTAAAAACTGAGTATTGCTGTTCTGCAACTCTTAGACAAAACAGTCAGGAATTAACCACCCTGGCACAGAAAAGGACATAGATTTCTGAGTCAGAATCTCGGTCCTTTGTATGCCTTTCATTGCAGTAACTACACTTAAAATCCGGTCTTATCAGTCAGCTAAAGATAAGAGTTCTAAGAACAGGCCTAGGTACATTACTTCTATCACCATATATCTCGAACAAAAGAATACTAAACAGTTACAGTCTTCAAACACTTTGCTTACTGGATTTCACAGTTTAGCTGCCTTGAATTTCTAAACAAGCACCAACGGATCCACATAATCTGTAAGAAATTAAGATAAACCAGGTTCTTAATCTTTTTCTTAAGAAATGCTGAAAGTGCAACCTACTTTGACTGGACTTCTGTTATCAATAAGATTTGATCTAGAGTAAAAACTCCAGCACTGCCAAATCATTTGCAAGAACAGAGCTTCATGATAAAGTAACTTAACCCTAGACTTACAAAAAAAAAACAATGTATTTGGGTTGTATTGCAAGGGGTAGTAATGAGGCAAACATATTTCCATGGAGGAGAAACAACTTTTGAGCTAGCCGACATAAGTGATGTCTGCTCAAACAGGTACATGCTAGTAGAAAGAGGAAGGATACCACCTAGCAGAATCAAGGTGGTTGAAGAAAATCTGAGATGGATTGGGTAGAAAAATAAAAATATACGTAGTCATTCGTAAATTTAATATTTTTGGCAGATATGTCTGAAACCCAGGTAGTGAGAACAGAACGGCCGTGATCAGTCTGGAAATTGACACAAATGTGGGTTACTTGGATGGATTCCGCCAGTAAAATCACGAGAGTTTTGGAAAAATCTACTGGGGAAAGAAACTGGGCAGAACAAACGCCTCCCATAAGACCTACGGAGAGGCAGCTACCATTCAAAAATAGCCGGAGAAGGAGATCAGAGTCTCCACAGTGGCTGGGATACTGCGGCGGAAAGAAAAGAGCACCTAGCAAAATGTTTGGCATGGCACTTAACGACCACTTTGGCACGTTTCCTATATCCCACAGTGATTCAAAAGTGGTTTCAACGCCAAAGGAAGACACCAACAGACATAAGTAATGGAGAATGCAACTTAGTTTATAACTATTTGAGATTCCATCAAAAGTTGAGGCTGTACACATTAAAGTGGAGGAATGGTTTCAGAAAGGCAGAAGACTATCCCTAGAGAATGGTGGTCGCAACTAACAGAAACCTCCAACTCGAAGGAGGACAAAACTTGGAGAATAGATGAATTAGAGCACCGCCATCCTGCTGTATTTCTGTTCAGATGAAATTCTGAGAGTGTTTTAAAGATAGATGTGGTGGATTGGTCGGAATAAATGTTGAAAGAAGAAGAACCCCATTATTGACGGGCCTGCACTTGTATTGTCTAATTAGAGAGGAACCCGCTTGATAAGCTTGAAATCAAAGGCCAATTAGCCATGCGATGCAAAAGAATTTAACCTGCCACAGATACTGGTTGAACCTGCCTGCAGGTAGTCACTATCTACTTACTTTTAGGTGTGTTTTATACTCCATCACATACCATTGCTTCCTCTAACTTGAAAGAAACAAAGACCTATACTGGCAAGTTAAACTCCAGTTTGAATGAAATTTCATAACTTTGAACAACATATATCCCACAAGATGACATAATCACTGAAGCAGTCATCCTTTTGTCAGCAATTCTCCCAACTAAACGTTTTCAAAAGGTTCAGTTTTGTCACTGTAATGCACTTTTTATTGTGCAATGCCTTTTCAGTGCAATACTATGTTAACCATTTCTCAAATAAGTTATTAAAGCAGGTAACTTTTACACCTCTTTTAGAGCAATGAATCAACTGTGCCTCAATCCCAAATCAGTGAGGTCGGCTTATAAATCTCATTACAATTTCGCTCTACTAGTTTTTTTTTACTTACATTCCTACTAACAATAGACATGGTCTGGTCTGTCTCTTTTTTAGAGAAGATTTTATGCCCCCACCTGCCTATGAAGAACGTCAAGTCTATCAGGAAAGGATATGTTGGTAAGACCAGCAGTTTTGTCTAGAACTGGGCATGCCTTTATTCAAATTTAATTCCAACAAAAACAACAACAAATCCGGTATATACCTACCGTGTGGAGATAGAGAGGTTAATTCCAAAAAATAAAATAGAAAAACTTTGAGCACTCTACTTTCATAAACCCCTTAACTCTTAATTAATACTCCCTCCGGTTCACAATAAGTGTCCAATTTACTTTTAGCACGCCCATTAAGAAAATACTAGATTCTATACAAAAATACCTACTATGACTAAACTACCCCTACTTAAACATTTAATGTAAGGAATAAGAAAACTTTTTAGGGATATGTACATAGGGGTTATTTTGTAAAAACAAATTGAATTCTTTCTTGATTACATAATTGGACACTTATTTTGAACCAAAATGAAAAAGCAAATTGGACACTTATTATGAACCGGAGGGAGTACAACAACAACAACCCAGTGAGATCCCACATGTAGGGTTTTGGGAGGGTAGTGTGTACGCAGACCTTACCCCTACTCCGGAGGAGTAGAGAGGCTGTTTCCGGTAGACCCTCGGCTCAAGAATTAACTCTTAATTCTTTAATTAAGAGTACAGAGAGAATCTAGTTCCAAGGTATTCCTTTAATTATTAATTAACTCTTAATTAATAATCAAAGGAATACCTTGGAAACTAGATTCTCTCTGTACCTATCTATACTAATCGTCGCGAGGCTTTCTTCATGAAAAAGCTCGTCCTTGTCAATTTAGGACTGACTTTCATTCTGTTTTTACTTATTTTTTAAAAATCTCTCATGTTGATTGTCTTTAGTGGTTTGCACTCACTTCTAATTAGGCGAAAGGTACAAACAGCAGCGGAGAACGAGCCAAATTTAGAAACGAAAGTGAAAGAGTAAGCAAAAAATCCTGAGAAAATCCATTTCCTTCCCAAACTTTTTAGGGCAAATTAAGAATTCTCTAGATCTCACAATTATCATATATATACAGAAATAAAGGACAATAGTAATGGATAAGGTAAAGAAGAGAGACCTGAAAGACAGGAGTACTGAGAGGTTCAAGGCAGATTGGGCAATCCAACACATCCGGATCCGACAACGTAACGGAAATTGACCCGTTTCCTCTCGAAGCCTCCAAATCACGATCCGGATTCAATACTGCCACAGTATTATTAGACCTATTTAAACCAGGATCTGGAATTCCCTCGGATTCGGGTTCGGATTCCGGGTTCCAATTCTCCTCTTCTTCTTCTCGCTCTTCATCAGTTACAAAATCCTCCTCTTCATAAATGTCCTCCTCCTCTTCCTCTTCTTCTTCTTCTTCAATAGCCGTTTCTTCAACTTCACAACGGCGTTCTGGTTCTTGTTGTTGTTGTTCTTGTTGACGATTAACGGCGTTACAGGAGAAAGTGCCGCCGTAAGTTCGCCGTTTTTTGGGAACGGATCGGCTACTCGGTCCTTCTTCGTTATTATCATCTTCTTCTCTTCCCAATGAAAATCTCACCATTTTTTCTTCTTCTTCTTCTGACCTAATTTGGCAACAAGATAATGGCCTATGGTTCACTCGTTTCATTTTGTTTCTTTTGAGGAGAAACGAGTTAACTCAGCTCTACTCGCTCACTCGGTTTTCTTTTTTTTTTATTGTTAATTTCACCCATTTATATTGAGGGATCTTATATTTATACGTAGCTTTTTTACTATAGAAAAGGAAATTTTTTATTTTTACTTTGTAAAACATGGAAACAAAATCGAATTGGGAGATGTGAAATTTGAATTTTGAATGCTGTACCGGGATTTACTGCAAAAGACTTGTTCGTTACAATCTCTCTCTTTTTTCAAGTATTTTTAGATATGTTTAACTATATAAAAAATTACTACTATATTTTGTAGTAGTACTCACTCTTTATTTAATCTTTGTTAATAGCTCTTTTGGTGCCTTAATTATTAAAAAATCTAATTTTATTATTGTGATATTTGACTACGTATATTTAGCTCTCGTTTGGCCATAGATTTAGGCTAAATTTAAAAATATTATTTGTTTATAAAATATGATAATATTTTGGGGAAAAAACCTCAAAAAATTTTAAGTTCCCAAAAGCTGCCGGCGAAAAATTTTCTTCCACTCACAAAACTTTAAATTTTCTTCAAATAAAATGCATGTCCAAAAATAATTTTTCAACACAACTTCAAAAATTCTTTTTTCAAGTTTCAATCATATTGAT
Source organism: Nicotiana attenuata (assembly GCF_001879085.1). Classification (NCBI taxonomy): domain Eukaryota; kingdom Viridiplantae; phylum Streptophyta; class Magnoliopsida; order Solanales; family Solanaceae; genus Nicotiana; species Nicotiana attenuata. Next base: position 52,078,929 of record NC_031991.1, read on the forward strand.
GTCCAAACGCTAGCTTAACCTTCAATTACTTGAAATGTACGTGATACATGATTTTAGTAGCCCAGCTCGACTACAGCAGAATTGAGAACCAAAAGTAAAGTCAGTAGTTAGTAGTCCAAAAGTTAGTTAAAGGGAGGGAAAGTTAGTTACGATAGTTAGCAGTTGAATAACAGAATTCTGTTATTCATTCTGTTAGATAGAATCTAGTTACACGAGGAATGTATGAATCATTACATATAGGGATTGTAAACATCATTACATGATATGAATTACAGTTACATCATTTCTCCTAAATCTCTCTATTCTTCTTCTTCCTCTCTTCTTCTCTTCTTCTGAAAATCTGACATTCTCTACTACTTCCTCGATTCATTCCTGGAGTAGTGCTACGATCCTCGAATTCTCCTTGAATTCCTGCAATCGTGTAACATTGATATCAGAGCTGTGTGATCCTTGGAATCATGGCAAAAGGAGCTCGAACTACTGACAGTACGAATGAAGAAAATCCTGACCTACGAGAGTTGATGCAGAAATTGATAACAGATGTAGGAGTTCTATCTGGAGAAGTCTTAGCTCTAAAGTAGTTGGATCAGGTAGTCCTTGAATTGAAGGAACATATGACAAATTCAAAGGGAAACGAGAAGGACAAAGCTCCATTAGCAGAGGATGATGGACCTTCTGAAGCTAGGTCTCATCGAGAGAAAAGTCCTGCGAGTTGTAATCATCAGAACTCCAATTTCTCTAGGTGGTCTAGGATGGAGTTTTTACGATTCAATGGAGAAGATCTGAGATCGTGGTTGTTCAAAATTGAACAATTCTTCTCTATGGAAAAGGTAGATGCTGAAGAAAGAGTCGAAGTGGCGGCATTGTAGTTGGAAGGAGAAGCCATTCAGTGGCATCTCTCTTTCATGAGGTATAGGCAGTACTTGCAACCTGCTACTTGGAATGAATATGTGATGGCAATGGTTGAAAGGTTTGGGGCTGATTTCGATGACCCTATGGAGGAGATCAAGAAGATCAAGCAGACTAGGAGTGTGAAGGAATATCAGGCTATCTTTGAAAGAAATTTGAATAAGGTGGGGCTATCTCAAGAAAATGCAATCAGTTGTTTTATTGGGGGGTTGAAGCATGAGTTGAATATTGGTGTGAAGCTGACTAATCTAACAACTCTATCTCAAGTGTACGGAACTGCAAGGATGCATGAAGCTTATCTGGCTGCAACTAAACAATCGACTTATACAACAAGTTCTTCAACTAAGAGATATGCATCACAAAGCAATAATGGTAAGCCTCTACTGCCAACTCCTAATTCTGGTAGTTCTAGCTATGCTAGGGGATTTACTAAGAGAGCATTAAGCATAGATGAGATGAATGAAAAGAGGACAAAAGGATTGTGTTATTTCTGTAATGAAAGTATGTGCCAGGCCATAGATGTAACAGTTCCAAACAGTTATATCTACTGGAATTGGAAGAAATAGAAGAAGGACCTTATGCAAGGGAAGGGCAGGAGTTAGAATTTTAGGAGGAAGGAATAGACTTATTAGAATCATCTCAAGGTATAGAACAAATGGAAATTTCCATCCATGCTTTGAATGGTTCACTGGGGTATAGAACCTTAACGGTTACTGGTTATCATGCAAAGAAGGCCCTAAGTATCCTGATTGATACTGGTAGTTCACATAATTTCATAGATCCTGAATTGGTCAAACATTTAGGATGTACAATCCAATCTACAAAACCTCAATTAGTAGCTGCTGCTAATTGGAACATGATGGTAGATAGAGTATGTACAATTACTTGGCTGCTACAAGGTGCTGAGTTTTCAGCAGAATTTTTACTGCTACCTTTAGGTTCATGTGGAGTAGTGTTAGGAGTGCAATGGCTACTAACACTTGGAGATATAAAAATGAACTTTAGGAAGCTAACTATGGAGTTCTGGTATAAAGGAAGGAAACACCTCCTCAGTGGTGCTGGCAATCAAGTGAAGGTGCAGGAAGCTGATAAAATAGTCAAACATACAGGGGATTTATCTCAATTGTGTATGATACAAGTGATCCCTATGGGGAAACAGAAGAATAATGGCATGCTATTAAGGTTGAGGAAGAACTTGTGGTAGATAATGGTCTAACACAATTGCTAACTGAATATTCTGGATTATTTGAAGAACCTATACCTCCTTCTAGGGGTGTCTTTGATCACAGGATTGTACTACAAAATGGTACTGAACCTGTGAACAAAAGACCTTATAGGTATCCTTCAGTCAAGAAGGATATTATTGAGAATCTTGTACAACAGATGTTAGATCAAGGTATCATTCAACCTAGTTGCAGTCCTTTTGTATCACCAATGGTACTAGTAGGCAAAAAGGATGGATCATGGAGGTTATGTGTTGATTATAGAGATTTGAATAAGCATACTGTCACTACAACAAATTCGATTATCAGTGACAAATTATTTTGTCACCTAAAATTAATATTTCGTCACAAAAAACTTTTCTTGACGAAAAAAAAATCGTCAATCATTCGTCTTTAAATGTGCGTCACTAAAGGTATACAAAGACAACTTAGTGATTCGTCACTAAATAAAGTTATTTTAACTACGAAATTGATTTTCGTCCCCAAACGTATAGTATTTGTGACGAACTTATTTGTCAAAAAAAGTACAAAATTTTTGTAGTTGATAGTACATTTTCATCACTAAACAGGCAATTAATAGCGACAAAACTACCTCGTCACTAACTATTTAGTTTAATTAGTGATAACATTAATTGTCTCTAAAGTTATATGTATTTCGTAGTTGCACAAATGTAATTTTGTCACTAAAAATTACCTATCATACACAAAAAGATATTTCGTCCCTAAATATAAAAATTAGTGACAAATTTGCTTTAATAAAATTGGCTTAAAATTTTGTAGCTAAGACAATTATTTCATCACTAAAAACATCGCTTTTACTGACAAAATAAATTGTCCCTATAAATTATCATGATACACGTCAATTGCAATTATCATAAAATAAAAAATAGTTCATAGTAAATAAGGCAATTATGAGAAATAGAAATATATAAGAACTTTTCATTGCTAAAAAATCAAACAACATAAAGTATTCTAATATACATTATAATACATTTTCTTTGTATATATAAATGGCCCAAAAAATAATATAAAATGTTTCCAAACTATTCCTTTGCCTTCAAACTCCTCCAAGTCTCTGGTTGACTTTGTTTTCTGTTGTTGGAGAACTTTATCCTTCCTATATTAAAAAAAATAGCAAAGGATCAAAAGAGAGAAAGAAATTAGAAAATTCTAATAGTAATCCAGGTATAATTTATCAAGACAATTGAATGCAGAAGAAAAAGGTTGCACATACAATGGAAACCAGAAATTGGTAAGAAACTCAATAAGATATTAAGATTTGACTAACATAATTTCCTGTAACCATCAAAGATTAGCATTAGTCTGAGATATGCTAACAAGGCTACTTAAAGAGTTTACTTAAATCTTATATATTGGTGTTTCTAATATAAGCTTGCTGACAACAAGAACATCTAATTATTTTAAAGATAAGATGCCGCTCTTACATAAAAGAACCTCCATTTAGTTGAAATTGAGATATGCCAAAATTTCACAATGGCGATGATGCTTAAACAACAACAGAAAGAGGATTGACATGTCTATAATCCAAGAATATACCCTTTACCAATCACATAATACAGAGACACAAATTCTCAATTGGGTAACAAGCAAGCATCATTATATTGTAACCATATAAAATTTGCTCCGTTTTAAACTTATCATATTTTTCAAAATAACTCGTTACATTTTCAATAGTATCAGAATTTGTGGCATGAAATACCAGATATGAAATTTTCAGAAACTAATCAAACCATAAATTTTTTAACCATGACGTATAGCTTGTATTATCTTTTACACAGAAGAATTGAAAAATGCCCTGGAGCAATGCTTGAATTCCCTAGAGGAACCAAATTCAAGAAAAAATATTCTCTATCTGAATACATGTTGCATTTATTATGAAACAGAGTAAGCATTAAGAAGTGGGAACATACCTTGATTGAAGTTAGAGAAAATAGCTCCTTATTAGCATAATGTTGCGTCCAATTGAATTCTAGATGCTGCTTTGTTCAGCAATTTAAGGAACTAAGGGAAAGTAGGATAATGTTAACAGTAAGGGAATATAAAATACAAAGGAAATAAGTTGACAATCTAATAGTCTCACAAGGATGCAACAATAGATTTGCTGAAAAAGATGCAAGTTAGAGTAAGGAAAAAATAAAGTTCAAGTGTAGCACTAATACAGAATGTTGATACCTTTGCATGTCCCTCTGTGGAGTATGAAGAGTTCACCATTAACAAATTCAAAGGTAAAAAGATTTTGTAATCATTTTACATGTTCTCATATCTTATTAAAGTAAATATACAATCTCCGTTTGTTAATGACAAAAATTAATATCGATATAAGAATACATGTACTAGTGATGCACATGGAAAGAGCCATCATATATACACAAGCTACTATGAAACTTAAAAAAACATAATAGTATCATGTGTAGGCACCATTCTTAAGATAAAAGGATAATGAATATCATTTAAGAGTTCAAAATGAAAACAAACTGAATATTACTTATAAAAGAAAAAATTAAGCGGACAGCTAAGTATTCTTCACCCAACTTCGCCAACCCCACCCCCCCTTAAAAAGAATAAAATTGTATATGGCATAGCTGATATTAAGTTGTCAATCCAAAAGAGAAGCAAAAGATGCCTAGGCCAGAGTTTTTGTGTTATATAAAATTATTACTGTCTTAACCATATCCCTAGTCATACAAGATTACTAAAAAGGATATTTATCTGCAACGAGCTTATAGGACAAATGCACAAAAATTCTGAAGATATAAGGTCATTCAATTGAAGTGACATTAAGAGTCTAACCTCAATTTTAGCCCCTCACCCCTGCACATAAGATTTAACAAATTGCTAATCTGTTCAATGAAAAAGAAAAAGTTTAACAAATAAGTAAAAGAAGGCTTCAACAATGCAAAGTAAATCACATAAACAAGGAATGAAAGACTTTTCATTATAGTGCTATAACAACAAAGTTCTGTTAAGTTGAGATTGGGTAAAACATACAACACCTATAAATTAATTGAGCCGCAGCCTACAATTATTTCAATTCCTTTTAAACTGATACATAGATAAAAAATAATATATTCTGGTAATTGTATTTTCTATTTTAACCGAAAAATTTTCGGATTTGACAGTAAGTCATGAAGTTATTCCGCCAGTTACAAAGCATTCGAGTTGCGGAAGTATAAGGATCCATTTGTACCCAAAGTTTAGCAAATCTAACAAATTTTCTATAAATTTACATGAAAATCATGTAAATTAATCACAATTAGATTAGTATATTGACTATTTTAAAATTGTATGGCTTTGAAACTTTGATTACACGTTAAAATAATATATCGAAAAATGAAACTCATCATAAAATTTCTTTTCAATGATGTTAAATATGTCCTCCTGTTAAATTCTTTCAATTATAAAATTAGAACAATTTGTACTTCTTAATTATATTATTTTGATTTCATTGTTCATTTATTTGTTTTGCTTTATAACTTATAACCAAAAGCGAAAAACAGGCAAATAAATTCTTTAGCAAATTGTTATTTTGAATTTTGGTTTCTTCTCTCTCCGTTTATTGAAATGGAACGTTAACATTTTGATAGATTTAACTAGAACCGTCCCAAAATATTGCGGTAACTGTACATCTCATCATTAGAGCATTAAAATCTATATCTATCTATTTATCTATCTATACTATATTAAAAGTATAAAGTCACTTAGCGAAATGTTATTCGCTTATTTTACCCGTTAAAAAAAGATTTTATGCTAGACAAAATAATCATTTAAGATCTAATAACACTTTTACCTTATATAGATTTACTTATTTAAATGCCATTAATATTAGAGTTGTATTGAACTGTTCCTATGAGAATGTTTACTATGCAAAACGTGAGTTAGCAATTACGAACTCCCAAAACATAAAGATTCAAAATATATGATTTTTCTTACTATTTGAAAATCAAATTCTTATTGGCAAAAAAATAATTATTGTCAAATATTTAAAAATTAGAATAAGCTAATATTTAGAATTTAAATTAATAAAACCTAACTTATTTCTTTTAATGTTGAGAACAAATAATTAATTTATTGAATTAATTAATTAGCAAATCCAATTCAATTATTTTACAAATTTATCGTATAAGAAAAGTTATTTGATAAATTGACAAAACACTTAATTTATTTTTATAAGAAGAGTATTGATGGTGAAAGAAATCATAAAATATAGCAAACTTAATTATAGTATAAAATTAAGATTCAAATCGGTAAAAGTACAAATTAGCAATAAGATAAAATTGTAGAAGACAACCAGATTATAAATAAATTGTCATTTGTTTCTTTCTTGCATTCAGTCCAACAAATAAAAGCGTCTTGCTAAATATTTATGCTAAGTTTTTCCTTGTAAAATATTATTTCAATATTAGTTACTCTTTAAACTTAACATTGTCACTATCAAATTTTAAGAAGATATAATGCCAACTTTTCTTATTTATTTTTAATTTGTGTTATTTGTCAAATTTTTAAAGAAATTGTGTTAAAAAATATTTTTATATTTTATTTTTAGTATTAGGTCACATAAAAACAATAATTTTTATAAGTTTCGACATAAATCAGGGTAAAGCACAATAAGGCTCTAAATAAAATTCTTTCATTTGTTAAGCTAACTAATGGGAATAATATTTATTATTTTAAAAAAATTCTTAAATTTTATTTTATAAAATAATTTATCTAATAATATGTATGTAATTTTAAAAATTTGTATATTCATTGATATAGGTACACGTGCAAAGCGCGTACCCTAAGATTAGTATTTTAAAATTAAATACTTACACTCGCTATGTGAAGAAGGTTTTAAACAAATAAAATCTTATTAATAATATAAATTACTTATATAATATACCTAACAATTGCTCATCTAATAAAATAATTTGAAGCTATACAATAAAAAGGTAAAGCAAAAGAAAATGAGAAATTTGTGTATATTAATTAAAGATTATAATGTTTTTAAATACAAGTACCTTATATTTTCAAATGCAAAAAATATTATTACAAGTAATTGATGTATCTTAAAAAAGGCTGTTTTTTGTTATTTTCAATTAAGAGTTATGAAAGACATATATTTCCCAGAAAATGTCTATTTATCTTTCTTTAATTATAAGAATCCTTAAATTCTCACGTGTGGTTTGTCAATTGGTCTTAATGCATCTTATGATTTTAGAAGCTTAATTAACATATGTTCATTAGATACTGAAAAATATCAATATATACAATTGAATTTGACAGTTGACAACATCATATCTAACTAAATAATTTAAGCAATCAATTGGGTGATAATATAATTAACAAGAATAAGGGAGGATAAACTGTTCTATTTCATTTTTCAATTATAAGAATATATATAGTCTCCTTTGTGGGTTATCAATTGGTCTTAATGCATCTCATTAAGTTTAGAAAAGCGTAATTAACGATAGGCTCATTAGATATTTGGACATATCCATGTATAAAATTCAATTAGATACTATAATATCTATTTAAATAGTTTAGGCAGTCAATTGGGCAATAACTAACAAGGAACATGGAGGGATTAGTTGTCCTACTGCCTTCTCATATTATATTTGAAATCCTAGTTGGTCAATTTCTTTCATTAATATGCTTTCAATATAATTGTAATTTATTTCAATTTTCACCTTGATAGTAAATAGTTCATCAAAAATCCACAAAATATCCAGCACCGCTGCAAGCCTAGGCTTGCTAGCTCTGTATAATTAATCCTTTTGGGATCACAACTCCAACTTATATTAATTTTTTGTTTATTATTTAGCTATAAAGCTGCTTCATAGTAGTCATATTATTCAACTACAAATTTTAAGTATATTTTGTGATAAAACTTTGCTGTCACTAAATTGCAGGTTGATTAGAGACAATAAAATGATTGTCACTAATTGTTTATATTTTTAGTGACAAAAAGTAAGGTCACAAAAAGTATACAATTTTATGGCTAGAGATTAGATCATTTAATTACAAATTTTGAATCGTCACTATTTGGCAATACATTTTTAGTGACAGAAATCTTTTCGTATCGAAAGTTCAGCTAATTTTAAGACAAATAAATTTTCGTCATAAATTTTGTGCAACATTAGTGACAAAAATAATTTGTCACGAATAATTTTAGCTAATACTACACAATAAATGGCGCCAACTCATTTTTTGGTGGTAAACTTTCGTGGACGCAACTTTCGCCACGAAATTTTATGTTTCGTCACTAAAAGTGCATAGCTCATGTCTTTAAAGATGAAATATAATTTTTGTCACGAAAAATGAATAATCCGTGATGAATTTTGTGTCGTAGCTAATAATTTCGTAGCTAAATACTACATTTGTTGTAGTGTGTGAAGAATAAGTTTCCTACTCCCATTTGTGGAAGATCTGCTAGATGAACTTGGGGGCTCTAAGGTCTTCTCTAAAATAGACTTAAGGTCTGGATATCATCAACTCAGAATGGCCAAGGAAGATGTGCCTAAGACTGCCTTTAGAACTCATTCTGGTCATTTTGAATATTTGGTAATGCCATTTGGCCTATCAAATGCTCCTGCAACTTTCCAAGGAATGATGAATTCTATTTTTCAGAAGTTTCTTACGAAACATGTACTGGTTTTCTTTGATGATATTCTCATATACAGCAGCACTTTAGAGGATCACTTAACTCATTTGAAATATGTTTTTATGGAGATGAGTAAGCACCGGCTATTTGCAAAGAAGAGCAAATGTTTCTTTGGGGTTCAAAAGATTGAGTATTTAGGATACTTCATTTCAGCTGAAGGAGTGTCTACTGATCCTCAAAAGATAGCAGCAGTCCAAAACTGGCCCACACCAACAACTCTCAAACAGCTCAGAGGATTTCTAGGCCTAGCTGGTTATTACAGAAGATTTATTAAGGGTTTTGGGCTGATTTGCAAACCTCTGACTGACTTGACTAAGAAGGATGGGTTCAAATGGTCAAATTCAGCAGAGGCAGCTTTTGCAGCTATGAAAGAAGCACTCACTCAAGCTCCTGTTCTAGCTTTGCCAGATGCTACCAAGACCTTCATTGTAGAGACTGATGCCAGTGGTCATGGTATTGGAGCAGTACTTATGCAGGAAGGACATCCCATAGCCTTTATCAGCAAAGCTCTATCACCCAAGCATGCAACTTTATCTGTATATGATAGAGAACTATTGGCAATAGTACATGCAGTGACTAAATGGTCACAGTATTTGTTGGGGCAGAAGTTCATCATCAGAACTGATCAAAGAGCTTTGAAGTATCTCATGGAGCAGACACTACACACTAATTCACAACTATTATGGCTAACCAAATTAATGCCATTTGATTACTCAATTGAGTACAAGAAGGGTGTGGACAACAAAGTAGCTGATGCCTTTTCTAGGGTAACTAGAGCTGAAATATTGACATTACTAGTTTCATCTGGTGATACTGATCTTTTCCAAGCTATAGTTGATAGCTGGAACTCTGATCAAGAACTAAAGAAACTCATTGAAGAATTAGAAGCTGATCCACTCATTCACAAACAATTCACATGGTCTAGAGGCCAGTTAAGAAGGAAAGGCAGATTGGTGGTAGGCAAAAAACCACAATTGAGAAGAACAATCATGACTCTATGGCATGCAGCTCCTTAAGGAGGTCATTCAGGTTTTGAAGCTACCTTAAGGAGATTAGTTACATTGTTTTACTAGAAAAACACGAGGAAGGAGGTGAAGGAATTTGTGCAGAAATGTGATATTTATTAGAGGAACAAATCTGATTTGGCTGCCTATCTGGGCCTGTTACAACCCTTACCTATTCCAGATGTGGTATGGTCTCAAGTCAGTATGGACTTCATTGATGGTCTACCCAAATCAAAAGGTTATGAGGTGATATTATTAGTGGTGGACAGACTTAGCAAATATGGTCAGTTCATTCCATTGAAGCATCCTTATATTGCTAAATCTGTAGCTCAAGTGTTCTTAGATACTGTGGTGAGATTGCATGGTCTTCCTGACACTATTACCAGTGATAGAGATGCTGTCTTCCCTAGCCAGTTCTGGCAAGAGCTATTCACATTGCAAGGAGTCCAATTGAATACTTCTTTTGCCTATCATCCTCAATCTGATGGTCAAACAAAGGTATTGAATAGGAGTTTGGAGACCTACTTAAGATATTACTGCAATGATGATGCTGCTAACTGGTACTCATGCTTGCCTATGGCTGAGTATTGGTATAACACCTCATTTCATTCAGCCACACAAACCACCCCTTATGAAGCTTTGTATGGTCGACCACCTTCCTTACATTTACCCTACCTGCCAGGAGAATCAGCTTCAGCTGAGGTGGATAACACCTTGATCAACAGGGAACTGAAGCTCCAGCTGCTGAAGCACCATCTAATGAGAGGTCAACACAGAATGAAACAATAGGCAGATGCTCACAGAAGTGATACACAATTTGAAGTTGGTGATTGGGTCTACCTTAAAGTTCAACCATACAAACAAGTCACTATATCTAATCACGCTTCTCACAAGTTAGCCTCCAAATACTATGGGCCTTTCCAAATTCTAAAAAGGGTGGGTTCAGTTGCCTATACATTATTGCTGCCTGCTGGAGTTCAAATCCACCCCACAGTACATGTATCATTATTGAAAAGATGTTATGAAACTCCATCACAGATTGCTTATCCACCTACTCTTGATTTAGCAAGTCCATATTGTCCTAATCCCGAAGCTATTTTACAAAGGAGAATGGTGAAGAAGGGAAACAAGGCGGTTGGACAAGTTTTGGTTAAATGGCAGGGACTTCCTAATGAAGTTGCTACTTGGGAGTTTGCTACTGTTTTACAGACGAGATTTCCTACTTTTGATCCTTGTGGTCAAGGATCTTCGATTGGGGGGAGTACTAATACATGATTTTAGTAGCCCAGCTCGACTACAGCAGAATTGAGAACCAAAAGTAAAGTCAGTAGTTAGTAGTCCAAAAGTTAGTTAAAGGGAGGGAAAGTTAGTTACGATAGTTAGTAGTTGAATAACAGAATTCTGTTAGATAGAATCTAGTTACATGAGGAATATATGAATCATTACATATAGGGATTGTAAACATCATTACATGATATGAATTACAGCTACATCATTTCTCCTAAATCTCTCTATTCTTCTTCTTCCTCCCTTCTTCTCTTCTTCTGAAAATCTGATATTCTCTACTGCTTCCTCGATTCATTCCTGGAGTAGTGCTACGATCCTCGAATTCTCCTTGAATTCCTGCAATCGTGTAACAGTACGCTTTTAATTCCTTTGCTTATGAAAATTCACAATTTTTTTCCAGAAATATTGACTCTTCCACCATTTAATTCCGCATGTGTTATGTTAAGTTTGTACTGTTACTCTATAATTGAGGGTATCATACTTGTAAAATAGTCTAAATATAATATATTTCCTACATAAATGGACCAAAAGAACGTATATTGATTAATTGAAGGTTGAATGTGCTGAGTCATATTTAACAAGGACCAAAATTAAACTTTATCAGTAATTGAGGGACAGAAATGCTATTCACAAATAAATAGGTACATTTAATCTCCATAAATCAAGAAATTAACATCTATTAATGAAAATTTAGTTTCGTTGATTCTGGTCAGAATCCCATCATTCTTTTTGGATAGGAGGAGAAAATAATATCTTAAGAAAATTGTGTAATTAAAAGCGCCTTGATAAAAGTCACCAAAACTTTAATATTTATATTTTCTTACACATGTTTACGGTATTTTTAAGTTGCAACAGCGAGAAACGCATAATTGCTACATTTTACATTTTTATGACATCTTTAGAAACTAAATAACAAATCCGAAACATTCTTATTTTGCTAGTTATGAACAAAACCCTGTAGATCCTTGTAGATAGGGCTGTTCATGGTTCGGTTTGGTTCGGGTTTTCCCTAAAAAGAAACCAAATCAGGTAGGTCGGTTTTTCAAATATTAGAACCAAATCAAACCAATTAAGTCGGTTTTTTCTCGATTCAGTTTATGTCGGGTTTTGTCGGTTTTTCGGTTTTTTCGGTTATTTGTTAGTTTTTTCTTAAATATAAGACATACACTATCAAACACATATTCCGGCGACCACATTTTCAACGTAACACTATCAAATCAATCGCCCTTTGAAAAATCTGTTATTTACCAAGATATATTGATGATAATTGAATCAAATACTAATGAATAATTTAAGGACTCAATTAAAGATATATTATTTTTAACACGAAATGGATTCTTACACTTAACAAAAGAAAACTACCAATCAAACTAGAATGTAAAGGTAAAGAACTATACTAAAAGTGCAAACTATTAACATTTACCATTAAATTTTTTAAACTTTGTATAAAAATATACATATATATAGGTGTAATAATAAATTTGAAATAGCTACTCCTATAGGCGGTTTGGTTCGATTTTTTTCGGTTTTTTTCTGATTAAAACCAAAACCAAACCAAATTTGACCGGTTTTTAAAATTCAAAACCAAAACCAAACCAAACCAAAAAGTATCGGTTTTTTTGTTCGATTTGGTTTGGTTTTCGGTTTGGTTCGATTTTCCGGGTTTTTATGAACACCCCTACTTGTAAAATACTTTACATTGCCTGTTCTAAGGATATGATCTTCACTTAGAATGGTTACTGGTTAAGTAGTTGCGCACGTGATATAAATATTGTCCAAATAAGTTACGCTGTGTTACCTTACGTATAGGTACTAAGCTAGCGTTTGGCTATAGATCCCAAATTTGTTTTGAAAAATCTGATTTGGGTGAAGTTTGGTTTGAAGATGAAAATGTGTTTGGACATATGTTTTCAAAATATATTTTCCAACTTTATTTTGGAAAAACATGTATATAATTCCCAAGGTTTGGGATTTTGGCCCAAAATAGCTGATTTTGGGATTTGAAATTTGGGATTTGGAATTTGGCCAAAATATGGGCAAAATTTATGGCCAAACATGAGTTTTGAAAATAAATCCCAAATTTATTTTGGCAAAACTCATGGCCAAAAGGGGCCTAAGTAACTCTATTATGCTCGCGCTTCGACTTTTCTGCTGGATATTTGCTACCTTCCATCAACATAAGTACCAAATAACTCTATTACCAAGGCTTATACAGATAAAAAACAAATAAAATTTTGTCTTTACTGGAATTTAAACTCGGGTCTCCAATGGTTCATCCTACTTCATTGACCAATTCTAATTTCTAGCACTAGCATAACAATCTCAAACATAGTGAGGAACAGCCTTTCAAAAGAAGGGACAAAGTAAAAATAACAGCACAAATGCAGATTTTTTTTTTCCTGCACAAAAAGAGATATTATATAATGGTTATTCATACATCAACGAGTTTGGGATTACTCTACAATACTATACTTCATCCCCTTCTTGTCTATTACATATTGCTTCATCACAAAAGGTGGAGCAGATTCATGATAGATAGCATCAAAAAAGTTGAGCCATATGCTCGCATTTGCTAGACAATCTGCTAATGCAGATCTCCAAATAGCAGCATCGACAAAGTAACTTGCATCAACAGACCAACTACAAAGTAAAAGACGAACGAAAAGTTCTTCAGCCAGATAAGACTTCATCATAATATATGTACATCAATATCTATTACTCCTTCCTTAAACAGTGCTACCTCAGAAGATGTATTCACGCTCTACGAAGACCTCCAACTTCAACTGAGCGACTTCTCTTTCTTCGAAAGAGAGAGTGGAATCAACGAAATCTCTTGGGAGCAGAAGATATTTTTTCAAAGGAAAATTTTCTGACCATTTTGGGACGTTCTCTGCAATGGATCCTAGTTTAAAAGTGCTCTCCCCATCTGTTGCTACAAGCTCGTAACGGAACCTTCTAGTCTGCAAAGCTGGTCCAACACAGATAATGTTGACAGCACTACCAGGATGGTCTTGAGTAGAATGATTAATGATAAAAACAATTCCTTCTGTCTTCTCTTGAAGAATTTGGTAACTTTGATTTTTTTCAATATAAATGGGATGGACAGTGTTGAAAAAGATGTGCTCTGCCGAAGAACCATGTTTGTCATGAAAATGTGCATACAACTTTGTAGAAGTGTCCACAAAATCACAGCCATCGTAAGGACATGCACAAGGCGCATAGATGCATGCATTTTCATGGGCAGTTTTGTTCCCATAACTCCGAATCTCCTTGCAGCCATAGATCTCGTATACACATGAGACCTTCACAGAGTCTAGAACCTTTTCAATAACACGACAACGGATATATCCAATGGGACAACAACATAATGGACACTTATTAGCAATCTTGAAGCAGCAAGGAGCACATGCTATGTGCCCATTCTCACACTGTTTTAGCCCAAAAAGAGAAAAGATATATGTTAGAGAATATATCTTTGTTCACAAAGAACACAATTTTGGAAATATGGAAAGGAAAAAATGCTCTTTGTATTAGCATTTGTTGTACATGGTCTTAATTCAAAAAGCTCAATACATGCACTTAAACTTCAACATTTAGCCTTTCATATTATTAACAGTTGTTACATCCCTAAACTCATGGTCTTAATTTCTGGCAAAAGGTTCAATAATTTCTTTTACACATGCTCAAAACAGCAAAAAATTTGGTATACTGTTGCACTATAGCAACAAACTGATCATCTATATATATATTAAGACTAAAAAACTATAGTAAATCTGTTCTACAACTATTAGAAAAAATAACAGAATTAGCCATCCTGACAGGGAAAAGTGTAGGCGAAAAGACCTCAAAAGCACTTGCTCTCCAATACTGTTACGTGTTGTTTGGTACAATGCTGGGATATCCAAGAATATCCCATGGAGTGGGATATTCCACTTTTGATATGGGATAGTTAATCCCATCATTTTAACGTAAAAGTTATTGAGGAATTAGCTAATACCTCAAACCATATATAGGATAAAGTTAAACCCAAATTTTATCCCGGGATTATTATCCTTATCCACGTATCCAAGGACACCTTAAAGAATGAGGGAAACAGTAAGCAAGTTGTAGGAGGAAATTTAACAAACACTTGCTAGGCAGAAAGTTCCTTGAGTTCTATTACCTCAATCCATAATCAGTAGAAATAACAGACACTAAATCAATAGCGCTGCTAGTGCTTTCAACTGAAGAGAGAAACTTCAGACCAAACAACTCCAGAAATATAGTAAAGGATAGAGTAAGAAATATACCTGAAAGACAGGAACGCTGAGAATTTCGACGCAAATGGGGCAATCCAACACATCTGGATCAGATAACGTCATAGAAGTTGACTTGTTTCCTCTTGAGCCCTGATCCAAATCATGATCCGCGGTTCCACTTGCTCCCTCCAACTTATCATGATTTGGGTCGGGTACTGC
The DNA here is from genome assembly GCF_001879085.1 of Nicotiana attenuata. Taxonomy (NCBI): domain Eukaryota; kingdom Viridiplantae; phylum Streptophyta; class Magnoliopsida; order Solanales; family Solanaceae; genus Nicotiana; species Nicotiana attenuata. The sequence continues at coordinate 52,094,470 of NC_031991.1, forward strand.
CGCGGAAATGAACTTGTCTGGGGTTTTCTCTTCATCACCTTTCCTTACTTGTCTCACCTCAATTTCTGGTTCCGGTTCCACTGCTTCCTCCTCTATAACATTCTCCTGTTCATTCCCATCTTCTCCTCCTTCTTCATTTTCACGGCTTAGCTGTCGTTCCTTACAGGAGAGAGTGGCGGCCGAAGTTCTCCGTTTCTTGGGAACAGGTCTGGTGCTCCAACTGCTTCCTTCCTCGTTAGCATTTTCATCTCTTCTCAATGAAGATTTTGCCATTTGCTCAAACCTTTGTTTTCTTCTTCTTCTTGTGTAGTAACACTGATACATTATAGAGCTTGCTTCCGAGTTCCGAACAAATGGACTTTAAGACCTCCCTTGGACATGAAATTTTTTCCACTTTTTTTTCCAAATTTTTTCAATTTTGTTGTGTTTGGGTATAAAATTTTCAATTTTAACTTGAAAATGAATTTTGGAATTTTACTAAAATTTAAAAAAGTCCAAAAAGTTATTTTCACAATTTCACTAAGTAACAACAACAACACAGTAAAATCTCATTAAGTGGGGTGTGGGAGGGTAAAGTCTACGTAAACCTTAACCCTATCCCAAAGGAATTTTCGGAAGACCCTCGACTCAAAAGGCAAACAGAGATAATAGATCCTTACCGCAGAAGCAACCAGAGAGATAAATTAATATCAACATTGTAAGAGACATAATATAGGTGGAAAGGCAAATTACAAAAATCGTTACTAGTTACACAATAAATGAAAGCGGGAAAATAATGAGAACACAATATACGCCACTAGCACTCTAAGACGAAACCTTAATCAAACTAGCACCACCCCCGGAATAAAGAAGAAAAACGCTCGACTACTCCTATCCTTAAACCCTAATGCTCGACCTTCGCACGTTTCTATCCAGAGCCATATCCTCGCGGATCTGAAGTCTCGCCATGTCCCGCCTGATCATCTCGCCCCATTACTTCTTCGGCCTCCCTCTACCTCTTCTTATGCCTGCCAAAAGCCAACCTCTCACACCTCCTAACCGGGGCATCTATGCTTCTCCTCCGCACGTGCCTAAACCATCTGAGTCTCGCTTCTCTCATCTTATCGTCTAAGGGAGCCACGCCAACCTTCTCCCGAATAACATCATTCCTAATCCTATTTAGTCTAGTGTGCCTCCACATCCATCTCAACATCCTCATTTCTGCTACTTCCAATCTCTGGATATGCGACTTCTTGATTGGCCAACACTTAGCCCCATACAACATGGCCGGTCTAACCACCACTCTATAGAACTTACCTTTAATTTTTGGTGGCACCTTCTTGTCACACAGGACTCCAGATGCTAACCTTCATTTCATCCACCCCACCCTAACTCGGTGCGTGATATCCTCGTCAATCTCCCTATCCCCCCTGGATGATTGACCCAAGGTACTTGAAACTCCCTTTCTTGGGGATGATTTGTGAGTCAAGCTTCACATCTACGCCCTCTTCCCCCGTCACGTTGCTGAACTTGCACTCCAGGTATTTTGTCTTAATCCTACTCAACTTGAAACCTTTAGACTCAAGAGCCTGTCTCTAAACCTCCAATCTCTCGTTAACATCGTCTTGCGTCTCATCAATCAGCACTATATCATCAGCGAACAACATACACCCTGGCACTTCCCCTTGAATATGGTGAGTTAGAACGTCCATCGCCAAGACAAATAAGAACGGGCTGAGCGCAGATCCTTGGTGTAACCCCATAACAGCCGAAAAATGCTCTGAGTCACCTCTCACAATCCTAACCCGAGTCTTTGCTCCATCATACATGTCCTTTATTACCCTAAAAGTACGCTACCAGCACACGTTTCACTGTTACACCTCCTTTTTCCCGATGGGATAGGGATAGGGAGTTTTTTCTAATTTAAGTGATATTAATCGAAATGGGATTATTTATTAGATTTCAGAGTCGCCACTTGGGATAAATTATGGTGTCCCAAGTCACCAGTTTATTTTAAATCCCAAATCAAAGAAATTTGACTCTGTTCTAAAGTCTGCGAAACCAGAAGACCATGTAAGAAATTCTGTTAACCCGGGAGAAAGTGTTAGGCATTTCTGGATTTCGTAGTTTTAGCATAGTCGCTTAAACCATACCTGGCTTAGTTAAATTGTTTAATTACTTATTTAAAACATATGGACTTTTACCTTTTACCGCTTTTAAATTATGGCGTTTATGGATTTATCTTGGAAACAGATCACATGTGTGAAAGCCCATTTTATTTGGGGCGCTAAAATCATGTCACGCAAACATGTACACAATTAATCACACTTTATTAATTTAAGATTGTTCGGCAAAGTCGCGCAAACGCGTACTTTGATTTATTTGTGGAGGATCATAATTATGTCACGCGGACGTGTACACAACCACGATAATAGATTAAATGCGCGCCTAAAAGGCATTTCTACGAATATTCATCTTAGGAGTCGTAATCGTGTCACGCGGACGTGTACACAATCACGATGATTTGATTTGCTTAGGATTGCGCTTAAAGCATTCTAACGTACATGATTGTTCATTTCATAAGTTTGGAATTATTGTAAACAGGAGCAAAAATTACGGGAAAGAGAAAAGCTGCATATAGGCTTCAACTATTATGAACAGTTGTAGAATTAGATACGTTCAATTCGATTAATCTACTCACTTTCGTTCAAAGCATTGGACAAGCATCATGCACTTTAACTTTCCAAATACATCCATGATGAACTTGAAACAAAGGAATACAAGGCTAAATTAGGATTGAATTTGCATAATTTATTCTGTAATCAACTACAACAATATCACACTAACTGCCAGATCTCAACTCGTATTCTTTCACTCTCTTTCAAATGTGATGCTAAAAGATATTGAAAACAAATAGAATAAACTGTTTATATTCAAAAGTCAGACCCAATTTGTAAATAAATTCTACTGACTTCATGAGCATTTTGTTTCTTATGCTAAAACTATGTCAAAGTCAATAAATCCAAACACTTGCGCATATAAAAAAACTTCAGAGAATAGTTATGCCTTAAATAAATTATCAATTGAGTTCACTAGTAGAACTCAAAATTCAATTTCATAGAACCCTACTGATTTGGGCTTGAAGATTTACCAGGCCCAACGCACAATGTTTGCTCAGAGAACAAATCTCCATAAGATTAATGCTCTAAAACTACAAAATTAAAAATGCCTGTATTTAACTATAACAAACTCAAAATGATAGAACAGAATTAGCTAGTTTGTTAAATTATCTTGTCATACAAAAGAAGTATAGAAGTTAAATCATTACAACCCATTGACTAGCTATAAACCAACAAGTTCAATTTCTTTTATACATAACGAGGCAGATCTGTATATTACTGCTCCTAACAGCTTTCTTCTGAACATTGTCCGACATTCATCTTACTCCTGACATCTTAAACAAATATATAGGTTCTGCATGAAATGACCTTTAACATGAAGCAATCACATGAAACTCAAACGAGCTTCAATCAGCCTTCATTGATTTAGAGAACTTCAAACAGAAATCAGCTAGTTTAAATCAATTATCAACCAAATAACATCTTAAACAATCGACCAAAAGGCATATGAATAATACACAAACATTAATCAGGAAGAAGGAAACATAGATAAACTGATAGTCATGCAAACTGGATTTTAAGTCTATAACACATTTTAAGTATCAACAACATCAAACATTTCAACTAAAGTTATGCACGATAGATCATAGTACATGATTTTCAAAAGGAGCAGTTAACATTTCATTATAATTCCAAAGAAAAACATAGTTAAGATGTGCACCTTGTTGCGTAGAAAACCAAACAGAAAATGCCAAACCAAAGACTGAATAGAGAAAGAAGTCAGCTATAGAGCAAGCAACAGCCACAACCAAATATTTGAAAACAGCTTCAGATATACACCCAGAAACTCTGAAGAACTCAAAGTCGGAAGAATACCTTTCTTTTTATGTATCGAGCTTGAACTTTAAAGAAGAGAAACTAGTGTAAATGAAGAAAGGAATGTCTAGTTTTCTGTAGAGAAATCAGTGTGTAAACCAGTCTCAAAATGAAAAAAAGAGTGTGTATTCTCAGAGTGTTTTTCGTGTGTAAAATCTGTGTGACTGAAGGGAATGTGAGGCCTCTTATATAGGCAAAGGGTGAGGGAATAATTCTGGGGAATGCAGTCCCTAAAAATAAGGAGAAAGGGAATCTTTTAAAACTGAATTGGGACAGCTGTTGGGCAACTGTCCATTCAGATATTTACTCATATTTTTTCAGCCCTTTTACTTCTGATTTTAACCCTTTAACCCAAAATCTGATCTAATTTCTGGTTTTTTTAATGCACTTTAGTCCCTTCTAGAGACTTCCCCAAACAACTGAAAAAGATTCTATATTTTCAATGCCCTTTAGCCCCCTTAAGTTTCAGTTAATACCAAATAGTGCATTCTACCCTAACTCTACTGTCCCTTTTTATTTAACACAGTCAAACAGTAATTAATTAAGCTAAATTAAACAACTAAACTATGGAGCACAAATTAAGCATGAAGCAACGACTAATTACAATTAGTAAATTTTAGACAAATGTGCAATTGAACACATCAACAAACTATCTAACTTCAAATTCAGCCAATAACTTATCTTCAAACGATTTTGCTAATGATCAAAACCTAAACTAAACATTTTGATATTCAAATAAATGGTTACTAACTAAATGCAATTAACTTAAATAATCCTAATTTTAATTGAACTAATCAAACCAACAAATAGTTTAATCAATCACGTATTCAATTATTAACCTTCCTAAACAAATAAGCATGACAGAAAACCAGAAACTAAACAAAACAAACTTGAAACCTTGGAAACAGAGGAAAAACAAAAATAAAGAAGAGATGGCTACCCGTTTTGAAGATATTCGAACCAAAAGAGGCGATCGAATTCTGAACTACCAGTGGTACTTTTTCCTAAGCTCTATGGTCATGCAATGAGTTAAAATTAGCATCAATCAATTGCACTTATCAAGAGCAACCGATTAATGTCAATTTCGTACTCATCAAACAAAATCTGGGCGAAAACACAAGGAACCGACTGATTTGGAGTTCTAGGGTTTTTTAGATCCGAAATTCAAAGAGTTTGGTGAGGATTTTGGAACAATAGATTGTGGATTTGTGTTGAGCATGAAGAGAGGAGTGTAGGGTGTGATTTTGGGAGGGTTTGGGGTGGCGCCGCCGCAGTGGGCGATTTCTGGTGGCGATGGGGCGGCTAGGGCTATAGAGATGAGAGAGATGAAGAAGATGAGGGATTTGAGGGGTTAGGGTGGGGGGGGGGGGGGGGGG
>NC_031991.1:52099839-52155348 GCF_001879085.1 Nicotiana attenuata
TCGGACAGTTATATGGGATTAGGGGGAGGAGATGCGGGTCGTCCGATCTGTGATGATCTACAGATGAGATGGCTTAAGTCAAAACGGGGTCGTTTGGTCCATTTAAAGGATTTGGACCGGTTGGGGGAAAGAACTGGGTTGGGCGAATTGGGTTTTGAGATGATTTTGGGCCTAGAAAATGTTTTGGCCCAAATTCGGAACCAAACAAAACTTTTCTTTCTTTCTTTCTTTTTTCTTGATTTTAAATCCTAATGAAATTAACTAAAAATCTAAGTTAAGTCGTAAATCAATCTAATTTATAAAATTAAAATTAATTATCTATTTCTAACATTAATATAACTAATTAACTTAAAACTAAAGAACGGAAGATACTAATTTTAAAAACTAAAAGCTTAATATGTAAAAGTGATCATTTTTTGTGATTTTTGTTTAATGAAGCAATTAACTCATGTAATTAAATTCTAAATGCAAATAAACCTAAAATGTTATGCAACGAATATTTTAGACATTTTTTGCTATTTTCATATAATTTTAAAATATTAAACATGCAACTAAATGCAAACAATAATTAGCAATAAATTCCTAAAATTTTATAAAAACTAAAATATTTAAAACAAATCTATTTTTTATGAATTTGTAGGAGTATTTTTCGTCGGACAAAAATCACGTGCTCACAGCTGCCTCTCTTTGCTCGGAAACATGAGGAGTTTTCGGGCAAAGATAAAGTGAGCAATTACGAGTGATTTTTGCCCGTTTGGATACTCCATGAGAAGCACTTTGAAAATGTTTGACCGAACCTTGCTTTGAAGGTTGCCGACATATCCCTGGCTATAAAGGAATCAGGTTAGTGTAGTTCTGGAAGTTTAGTTAGCTGGGACTACCGAGAAGCTGTGATTTCACTGCTATTGCTGTTGTTGTTACTGCTTGTTGAGCTCCTTATTACACCAAAACTGAACTGAAAAAGACTAACTAAGCCTATCGGCTACGAGTTACAAGATTCCTATCTATGAGCCTTTTGAAGCTTGATCTTGAATCTTGGCTGGTTCTTCACGCAGACTCTTACCTGAACCTTGATGCTTGCTAGCTGCAGGTGCTAGTTCATTCTGCTTCGGCTTTTTCGGATCAAGGCAGGACATGCAAAGCTTGTGACTTCAGTCATGTCTTGAGAAGTTCACATCTTTCATCTGCTTCTACATTTGGATTCACTTCTTTTTTCTTTTCTTTTCTTTATTTAGGATTGAGACCCTTCTTTTGGTCATCTCGAACGAAATTTTTCTGCCCTAGTTTTCACTAGGAAAATTTCGTGAGTTATTTGCAACAAAACTCTATACTACTTCATTATTGAAAGCAAATAAAAGGTTGGGATTGTGTACCCTTGGGAAAATAGAGATTAGGGAGTGGAGACCCTATATTGAAAAAGCGACTAGAGAGTGGAGACCCTATATCTAAAACAAAATCAACTAGGGGATGGAGACCCTATATTAGAAAAGCGACTAGGGACTGGAGAACCTATGTCTAAAAATCATCAACTAAGGATTGAAGACCCTATGTTGGAAAGGCGACTAGGGATTGGAGACCCTATGTTGGAAAGGCGACTAGGGAGTGGAGACCCTATGTCTAAAAATCATCAACTAGGGAGTGGAGACCCTATGTTGGAAAAGCGACTAGGGAGTGGAGACCCTATGTCTAAAAATCATCAACTAGGGAGTGGAGACCCTATGTTGGAAAAGCAACTAGGGAGTGGAGACCCTATGTCTAAAAATCATCAACTAGGGAGTGGGACCCTATGTTGGAAAAGCGACTGGGGAGTGGAGACCTATGTCTAAAAATCATCAACTAGGGAGTGGAGACCCTATGTTGGAAAAGCGACTAGGGAGTGGAGACCCTATGCCTAAAAATCATCAACTAGGGAGTGGAGACCCTATGTTGGAAAAACGACTAGGGAGTGGAGACCCTATGTCTACAAATCATCAACTAGGGAGTCGAGACCCTATGTTGGAAAAGCAACTAGGGAGTGGAGACCTGATCGGGTCCAAGCCTACACTACTATTGAGTAGCGGGGGTGGTCGATGCAGTTTTACCCAACTAGGTCGGGATCGAATCCACAGGGAGTTAATTTGTTTGGAATTAGATTTATATCTAAGTCTAGATGCGGGTTTTGCTCTTAATTACACCTCCATACATGTTTGGTTTGATTCTACTTCTAATGCTATTCTATAGTATGCAATATTTGAAACTAAGTATAATGTTTTTGTTGTTGATTTTCAAGGGTTTAAAGGGACTAGGGTAGTGACTTCTACCTAGGTGGATATCTAAGGGGTAGCAAGAATCTAGGGCAATCATATAATTAGTTGGGGTCGTAATATAGCCATCACACCCGGGTACTCACTCTATACCTTTCGGTAGTTTGAGTATTTTTTCCAATTTGGCTTTCTCAAGTCCAAATGGGTATTCATGCAATACAAGTGATATTAGCTCAAGTCGGGTATTACTATCTCTAGGTTTAACCCTTTAATTGGGGCTATCAATTTCTTGAGTTCACCCCATTTCCTTGTTAGCCTAGTTTTCCTAGACTTAGTCCCTCTTTCTCAAGTAGAGACTAAGTCATAAAGGCATGAATCAGTATTTGCAACCACTAATTCTATAGTTCTAGCAAGAACTAGGCTAAATACTACTAACCTATACACATTCAAGCCTAAAAATTTAAGACCCATCAAATACCCACACTAGGGTTGGGTCACAACCCTAGCTATGGGTTTAACTACTTATAGAAATAATAGAAATCAAATATAAAAAGAAGATAAAATTCATAATACTAGATTAAAAGATGAAAATATAATGTTGAAAGGTAATTCTAATACAAAATTGCCCAAAACGGAATGTACAGCTGTCACACGTGCTTAGGTAATCCATAACATGACCTAAAAATGTCAAAAAGATCTATTTAAACGAAGCTGAAATTTCCGAACAAAAATACCCTTGCGGAGGTTTCGCGGCCGCATTCTTTCTTTCGCGGCCACGTAATTATGATCGCGGTCCGCATTCTTCAAATGTAGATCTGGGTTGAGATGAGTTTCGCAGACCGCATAATTTCCATAGCGGCCGCGTGGAGACTTTCGCGGCCGCACATTTCTGTCGCGGACCGCACTTCTCTCTTTTGCTCAAGTTTTGAGCTCTCTGAACTTCATGCACCGCGGTCCGCATAATTTCAATCGCGGCTTCGGTGAGACTTTCGCGGCCGTACTTTTCTGGCGCGGTCCTCGCCTATAATTTGGACTGAAAATGCAACTCTCTGAATCTCCCTTCCGCGGACCGCGTATTTTTGATTGCGGCCGCGTTGTGGCTTCCGTGGCCGCACTATATTTGTGTGGACCGCATTTCAGATCTCTCGGCCCAGTCTTGGTTTTTGTTCAAGTTTTTCCTCCTTTTTGAGTTGATTATGACTCTTTTGACTCATTTTGAACAATTCCTGCAAGTAAGCACATTACATTAGTTTCCGGGAATACTTTCACGCATTTTTGACCCAAAACACAAGTAAAAGAGAGCAAATAATAGGTTAAAATCCCTACTTATCAACTCCCCCAAACTTAAGCGTTTTCTTGTACTCAAGCAAATAAGGTAATTCCCACCTCCACTAAAACAGAAGGATATTTCAGCTGCCCTAATATGAATCAATTATGCATCAATTGGGACTAACAATTACCCTCAACACAAATTAATTATCAACAACACCATGCTTTGACTTTTTGAGTACCATAGCTCTAATGTGACACAAGAGCATGAAGAGTTGACTTAACTCACCAAGGAAGCTCGGTCAATTACGTAGGTCATTGTGGAACCCAAACTCCTCCTCCTCTACTCTCCATATGCAAATCTCTCTTTAGATTGTAACACTCAAAACAAGGATTGTGAAGAAGTACGCTCATCTCTCTCAAGAGAATGTCACAAGTCCGGCTCTAAGTACCATAAGTTTGCCCCTTATGTAAGTCACCACTAATATAAGCTCACTCAACTCGAAATCATATAGGCTTGCAGGAATGTAATGAAGGCTTTTGGATCAAGGTAGGACTTATCGGCATATGGTGGTTTCATCTTTTCTTAAGCACTCTATTTTCTCATTGCGGCTCATACTTGACTCTTTGAGTCATTTTCTTCTTCCTTAGGGGAACTAGAGAGACACACTGTCACTCTTTTTTTTGCTCATGACAATCATTTTTCTTCTTTTCTAATCATTCCATGCCTTTCATCATTGCTTTCTTTGAATCCCTTCACTTTTCTATCTTATTCACTTTCTTTTTGACATATTTCTTTTTGTCTATTCTTTCTTTTCTTTTGCTTCCCCTTTTCTTCATTTCTTTTTGTTCTTTGTACCTTTTATCACTTTCACATTCCTTGTCTCTCCCCCCAAACTTATGCTTTTGGAAATTGTTTATCAAGAATGCTAAAGAAAGATCGGGTGCCAAGAGAGGGTCATCATAGAACGGATAAAGGCTTATAACGTGGTTATTGAAAGAAAAGGGCTTCGGCTCAAAGGGGTTGACTAGGGATATCATAATGGTAGGCTACAGAATCTTTCAAGTTTAAAATTTTGATCAAGGAGAGCTTACAATCATTTCTCAAGTCGAGCTACACTTAGAATTTCGCCTAGACAAACATTCAGGGCAAGTTCTAGACTTATTGGCACGAGACTTGGACTTGAAATTCAATATCTCACCTCTCAAGCTGCTGGATTGTTAAAGAGAACAGAGTCGAGGGCCCACAACAACCCTAGCTAAGATTGAACTTCACAAATGGCTCAAAGAAACCACTCGATGTTGTTTTAGTCAACACAAGAGTCTAAAGGTCACGACTAGAGCTATTCTTTGCCAATCAACTTGTTTCTAACCATAAGGTCGAAGGTAAAGGTTTTAGGACCAAGTGAAGCCTGCTTGAGACACTTTTATTCATTATTACTATTTATAAAACATAAAGAAAACGGACTCAATCCCTTAAGAAGGTTGTCACGTCATCCGTCGTTGGGAAGAGCCACCCGGTTCACACAACATCCACCTTTGGAAAGAACCGTGGCATTAAGAAAACCAAAGGCTTTTTTTCAACATAAAACTTAAAAAAGAAGCTACTAAAGGAAATAAGAAGCTATGCTACTAAAGGAAAATAACAAAAGAAGTTGTGAAGTAAACTACGGAAATTAAACTGAATATATATAAACTTGAGATAAAGTGAATATATACATAAATGGAAATGAATATGTACATCACATGGTAAAAATATATAAATACCAAATGTGAAAATGACGAATATATACATACCCAAAGTAAAAATAACGAATATATACACACCAAAAGTAAAAATAAAGAGAAGTAAAGATAAAGAAAAATAGTGTACTGGTTATTACATACCAAATGTCATACAGCAAAATGGACCACCCCCCAAATGAAAGATAGCATTGTCCTCAATGCTAATAATCAAATAAGAACAGGGAAACAGGGCAGAGAGTAAAGAAAACTCCCTATGTGGCCTCTGTTTGCATTGGGTCCGCAACTTGAACAGTGTCTTCAACATCCTCCAACTGTATCTCCTCATCCTCCGACTGGGGGACCACGGGGTTGCTGAGCATCTGAATGAGCTCCTCAGTAGTGTGTGATGCTGTAGCTGACTCCTCAGACTGGTCGGCTGCTGCCCCTAGTGCCTCGGGCTCTACTGCATGTGCTGCTGGGACTGTCTCCTCCATAAGAAGGTCCATAGGCAAATCTCCCGCATGTGCAATCTTCTCAACCTCCTTAGCCAACTTCCTGACCGACTCCTTTTGAGTCATTTTCAACTTCCTCACCTGCTTGCCCAGATCCTTGATTATCTTCCCATGTGCATCAAGAGTCTCCCTGATCTTCTTCTGGTCATCCAAAATCTTCTTCTGGTTGGCAAGAATCTTCTTCAATCAGTCCTCCACTGATGGAGGTACCTAAAGCTCTGTTGGGGCTGAAGACTATGCTGCCATTGCACTGGATATGGCAGGCAGCTTTGTGGTAGTTGCCTGCATCCAGTTGTTGAGACTGGCTAATGTCTGGGAAACCCTTAGTGCTGTCTGAGGGTAAGTAGAAGATGAAGGCACTGACAGTGGCACTGAAGATGGAGGAGGCATGACTGCTGCTCCGGTAGAAGTACCGGTGGCTGTGGAAGGCTTGGCAACTGATCCTGTGGCCACTACCCCTGGCTCTTCAGACTTGCTAGTGGAGGTAGTGGCTTTACCCTTGAATTTAGGGTTGTCCGGTCCCTAGAGGTGATACCATACGAAAGGCTTTTTAGCCTTCACCTCCACATCAAAGTGTCTCGGCTCAACCCCTTGGTCTTTGAAGTACTCAGTCAGGAAGTTGGGGTAGGGATAAGATCTTTCTTCTTTCTGCACTGCGTTAGAGATGTTGTAGAACATCAAGTTCCCTACATTGATAGGATATCCTGCCATGATAGAAGCTACCAACACTGCTCGGGAAAGTGGGAGGACATGGTCATGCTGGCAAGGGTCAAGACGGCTGCACAAAAATGTTTGCCACCCTTTTGCTTCAAAGTTAAGGGTGTTTTTGACGATTGGCACTCCTGCTGTTAGCCATACAGGTGTCGACCCCGGAATAGCAAGTAATTCAGCTAGCCATGGGCGAACTTCCTCGCCTAAGTCTAGCTTCTCTAGGTATTGCACTGACTCAACCTCCTCAACCCTGCATATCTGTTCAGTGCTCGGCCATCAAACCGGATTTTCAAATTTCGGACCTTCATCACTTTTGTACCCTTTTTGATGTGGGCAACATTGGCATAAAACTCCTTGATGAGGTATTTATTGGCATCAAGCGGATTGCCGGAGAACCATTTCCATCATTTTCTCTCCGAGAATTGTCTTAGAACATTTGGATTGTGCTGGTTCAGGTCTTTGATTATGAATTCTCGCTCAAGGGTGAGAGACCTTTGGGTCCACCATTCCCGAAATTTGGCATAAGCTTTCTCACTCACAAACCTATCGGCCCACACCTCCGGGTTCCTTGATCTAGCCAAGCCTACCACAACTGTATCACCCCCACTCCCATCATCCGGGACTTCATCATCGTCATCTAAATTGATTGGTACTGAGGGAGCATGTGTGGAAGAGGGTTCAGAATCTTCACTACCCCCTTCCGAACCCCCAGATGAACCTTCAAAGAAGGAGGACTCATCAACCAAATGCAATCTTCCCTGGATTTGTTGGGACTGGACTTCCAGCTATGCTTGCCCGGAGTTTCCTTCAGAAGCCTCCCCGATGGGACATACTCACTAGTATCAGAGGTGTCCGGGGCTCTATTAGCGGTTTCTTTCTTGCCAATTACTTTTTGAACTGACAGAGGTATGTTGGATTTGCCTCTACCCCGGCTTCGGGAAGGTTCTGCCCTCCCTTTGGAAGTATTACCTCTACCTCGGGAACGTACCATTGTTTACAACATACAAGTAGTGACAGTCAGTTAGACTTGGGTTCAACATGAGTTAAAGCATTACAGAGGAAAAGACAGACAGTGCATCTCAGAACAGGGCAGAACGGACCGCACAAAAGTGAGTTCGGCCGCGAACTGACCACGCGGTCCGCATAAAAGTGAACGCGGACCGTAAAGAGACCAGGCTCAGACTACTGGTCTCTGAAGTTGATCAACCGCAGACCGCACAAAAGTGAACGCGGCCGCGAAGACACAGACTGACTCTCTGAAGTTCACAAATGCGGTCCGCATAAAAATAAGTGCGGATGCGAAAGATCAATCGCGGCCCGCACAAAATTGACCGCGGCCGCGAAATCTAGCAAGTATCAGTGCCTCTGAACTAGGGTATTATGGACCGCACAATTTTATACACGGCCGCATACCCCAACGCGGACCGCACAAAAATGTGCGCGGCCGTGAAGTTCAAAACACATCGGCACTGATGAACACTTGATACTAGGGTTTTCACTACTTAACCAAAATTTATGGAAATTAACCATGCAAAGCTACTAATCCCAGCCCCCATTATGCATTTTAACACTACCCATATGCTTTCAAGCAAAAATTTTGCATCAATTCGACATTTAGGCATGAATCTAACCCTAACTAAAAAGGAAAATTAAAATAAAGAGAAAAAAGAGAAGAAAAAACTGAAATTAAATCATTGAAATGAACATACCAGTAGTGAAATGTAATGAGAAATCACCACTTGATGAATGAGACTGAAAGCAAGAAAGAGTGCACTGTGCTTTAGTTGTGGGTGAGAAGTCATGGTTTGTAAAATGTGAATAGTTTCCAAAAGGTGTATTTATACTCTGAACCATTGACCCCACCAACTTACCTGAGTGCGGCCGCGAAATTTTATCGCGGTCCGCACTCTTTAACTTTGGGAAGCTTAGCATTAGACTCCAGGGTGCGGTACGCATAAAAATGACCGCGGCCGCACAATTGTGCGGACCGCGAAATTATGAACGCGGCCGCAAAGTCTTAAGGATTTTCAACAAGCCAACTTCAGAGAGTTGGCAATTTCTATCATTCAGTTGCGCGGTCCGCGTCAGATTTGTGCGGCCGCAAAGTGCTTACGCTGTCCGCGAAATTTTATCACTTAGCCAAATTTTTCCTTGTCATTTTCCTACACTGTACAACCAATTGCTACACACACTTCACAACCAGTTAGTCCAAAACAATGCCTACTCTAAGAAGAAAATCAAAATAAAGAAAAACACATGGGCTGCCTCCCAAGAAGCGCCTGATTTAACGTCGCGACACGATGCATGTTACCATCATTCACTTGAAATGGATCAATGGCACAACGTGGCTCTCATCAATCTTGCCAAGGTAGTGCTTCAATCGGTGCCCATTGACTCTAAAGATCTCACCATTCTTGTTTTTCAAATCTAGAGCAACAAAAGGAGTCACATGCACCACTTCAAAGGGACCGCTCCATTTTGACTTTAGCTTTCCCGGAAACATCCGTAACCGAGAGTTGAATAAGAGAACAAGGTCACCTTCTTTGAATTCTTTGTTCTGGATATACTTGTCATGTAGGTACTTCATCTTGTCCTTATACAAGGACGAACTGGAGTGAGCATGGAACTGAAACTCATCAAGTTAATTCAATTGCTCCACCCGAAGATTGACAGCTGCATCCTACTCAAGGTTCAACTTCTTCAATGCCCACATGGCCTTATGCTCTAATTCCACCGGGACGTGACATGCTTTCCCAAACACCAACCGATACAGAGCCATACCAATTAAAGTCTTGTAAGCTGTTCTATAGGACCATAAAGCATCGTCAAGTTTCCTTGACCAATCAGTCCGGTTTGCATTGACAGTCTTGGATAGAATACTCTTGATCTCCCTGTTGGAGACTTCAACCTGTCCACTTGCCTGGGGGTGATAGGGGTTTGATACCTTGTGAGTAACACCATACTCGGAGAGTAAAATGTCAAAGGCTTTGTTGCAAAAATGAGAACCCCCATCACTAATGATGGCCCTCGGGGTGCCGAACCTTGTGAATATGTTTTTCTTCAAGAAATCCACCACACTCTGTGCTTTATTTTTGGGCAAAGCCACAGATTCAACCATTTGGAAACGTAATCCAAAGCAACAAGAATATAGGTGTTCCCATACGAGCTCACAAATGGACCCATAAAGTCGATACCCCATACATCGAAAATATCAATCTCAAGGATGGTAGTGAGAGGCATCTCATTCTTCTTGGAAATCGCACCGGCCCGTTGGCACTCATCATATCGCTTAACAAGCTCGCCAACATCTTTGTACAAGGTGGGCCAATAGAATCCACAACTTAGGACCTTTGTAGCAGTTCTCGCCCCACCATGGTGACCACCATAAGGCGAAGAATAACAAGCTTCAAGAATACCCAATTGCTCTTATTCTGAACACATCTCTGGATAACACCATCCATGCAAATTTTGAAAAGATATGGCTCGTCCCAATAATAATCCAAGCAGTCCCATTTGAGCTTCTTCCTTTGGTTTGAAGAGAACTCATTTGGGACAATTCTGATCACATGATAGTTATCCACATCGGCAAACCAAGGCATCCCAATCAAAGACATGGAAAGGAGTTGTTCATCCGGAAATGAATCATTGATCTCAAGGACATCATGGGGCCTCCCCTCCTCTTCCAAATAGGACAAGTGGTCCACCACTTGATTCTCACTCCCTTTTCGATCTATGATTTGAAGATCAAACTCTTGTAGAAGAAGTACCCACCTCATCAATCTAGCCTTTGAGTCCTTTTTACTCATCAAATAACAAAGCGCCACATGATTGGTGTGAACAATCACTTTGGTACCCATGAGGTACATGTGAAACTTTTCCATAGCAAAGACAATGGCTACGAGTTCTTTCTTGGTCACCGTATAGTTGACTTGGGTGTCATTCATAGTCTTGCTAGCATAGTAGACCGGATGGAATATATTGTTTTCCCCATTACCGCTCCTACCGCCACATCGCTAGCATCACACATGAGCTCAAATGGTAAGCTCCAATTTGGTGCGGTAATGATGGGAGTGGTGGTCAACTTATACTTGAGTAGCTCAAATGCCTTCATACAATTCATTGGATACAAATTTTGCATCTTTTTCCAACAACTTGCACAAGGGGTTCACCACCTTTGAGAAATCCTTGATGAACCGACGGTAAGACCCCGCGTGGCCTAGAAAGCTCCTCACTCCTTTGATAGAAGTAGGAGGAGGGAGTTTTGATATAACTTCAATTTTTGATTTATCCACTTCAATACCATTCTTGGAGATCTTACGGCCGAGGACAATGCCCTCCTCAACCATAAAGTGACATTTCTCCCAATTAAGTACCAAGTTAGTTTCTTCACAACGTGCCAATACCTTATCAAGATTATCCAAACACTGTTCAAAAGAATCCCCCACAACAAAGAAGTCATCCATGAAAACCTCGAGGAAGTCCTCCACCATATCCGTGAATATTGCCATCATACACCACTGAAGAGTAGCTGGTGCATTACATAAACCAAACAATATCCTTGGGAATGCAAATGTGCCATACAGACAAGTGAAAGTGGTTTTCTCTTGGTCTTTAGGTGCAATAAGAATCTGGTTATATCTGGAATACCCATCCAAGAAGCAATAATACGCACGTCCGGCCAGTCTATCCAACTTTTGATCAAGAAATGGAAGCGGAAAATGGTCTTTCCGAGTCACTTTGTTGAGCTTCCTATAATCCATGCATACTCTCCAACCAATGACATTTCTTGTGGGGATCAACTCATTGTTGTCATTTGTAATCACAGTCATGCCCCCTTCTTTAGGACACACTGCACCGGTGAAGTCCATGAACTATCAGAAATTGGGTAGACAACCCTAGCATCCAACCATTTGATGACCTCCTTCTTGACTACCTCTTGCATGGCCTCGTTCAAACTTCTTTGATGTTCCACGAAGGGTTTGGAATCCTCCTCCAATATGATTTTGTGCATGCAAAAGGCGGGGCTTATACCCCGAATATCTGCCAATGTCCAACCTATTGCCTTCATCCTCCTTTGGAGCACCGCAAGGGTGGCATCTACCTGCACGTTAGTTAAGCACGAGGAAAGGATAACAAGTAAAGTGGAACAAGGGCCTAAGAACTCATACCTAAAGTGTGAAGGAAAAGTCTTCAACTCCAATATGGGAGGCTCCTCGATTGAGGGCTTTGTTGGTGGAGTCTTCCGGTTCTCAAGATCCAAGGAAAGTTTTTGGGGCTCATATGTATATGAACCTATTCATTGCGAAGCATTGACATATTCCACCAAGCCTTCATCCTCATCCATATCATGATTTATAGCTTCTAATAGGTCTTCCACATTAATCACAACATTTGTGTCTTCAACAATCAGCTCGATCACAAGATCCACAAAGCAACACACTTCGTTGCTATTAGGCTGCCTCATTGACTTGCAAACATGGAACACAACTTTTTCATCGCCCACCCAGAAGGTGAGGTCCCCAGCTTCCACATCAACTAAGGCCTTCCGTATAGCTAGTAAAGGTCTTCCCAATATGATTGGCACCTCGTAGTCAACCTCACAGTCAAGTATCACAAAATCTGCGGGAAGTATGAACTTGTCGACCCGAACTAGCACATCATCAATTATACCCAATGGACTTTTCATTGTCCTGTCCTCCATTTTCAACCTCATGGAAGTAGGTATTGGTTGCCAATCCCCAATGTCTTAAAACACAGAATATGGCATCAAATTAATGCTTGCTCCCAAGTCACACAAAGCTTTGGCAAAACGAGCACTACCAATAGTGCATGGGATTGTAAAGGCACCGGGGTCTTCTAACTTTGGATCCATGGAATGCACAATGGCACTCACTTGATGTGTCATTTTGATCATTTCACAGTTCATGGATCTCTTCTTTGTTACCAAGTCTTTCATGAACTTGGCATATCCCGACATTTGTTCTAGAGCTTCAACCAAAGGGACATTTATGGAAAAACTTTTCATCATATCAATGAATTTCTTGAATTGGTTCTCATTGTTTTTCTTTGCGAAACTTTGAGGATATGGTGGAGGAGGCCTTGGCAAAGGATCCTTGGCTTTGGGCACTACCATTTCCGGTATGTCTATTACATGTTCCCTAGACGGGTTCACATCATTTTGTGTTTCCTCCACGTTGTCATCGATGTCTGTCCTCACTTCATCATTTACATTCTCATCATTCACTTGTACATAATTGCTTTGCTCATCATCATCTTGCACCAACACATCATCACTCACAATCTTTCTTGGATTAGAAGTACTAGCAACTCCACCTCTACCACTTCTTGTAATCACTGCCATAGCATGGCCTGTATTGTTCCCACCCTTTGGGTTTACTACCGTATCACTTGGTAGTGATCCCTTAGGGTGAGTATTCAAAGCTTGAGAAATTTGGCCTAGCTGAACTTCCAAGTTTCGGATAGAAGTGTGGGAGGCTAATTGGGCATCAGATTCGGCATTTTTCTTCATCATTTGCTCGAACATGGATTCAATCCGTCCCATCTCATTGTTGGAAGAGATAGGACCTTGTGACAGAAATGGAGGAGGGTTGTTTGGTTGTTGATACATCGGGGGACTTTGAAAGCCCGACCCCCGATTCCCTTGATTATTGTTGTTCCAACCCCCTTGATTGTTATTGCCTCCCCAATTGCTATTATTGTTGCCACCCGAATTGCCTTGATTTCCTTGATTTCTCCAATTTGGATTGTTGTTGTTTCCCCAATTGCCTTGGTTGTTGTTGCCACTATTCCAATTTCCTTGTTGACCTTGATTGCCCCAATTTTCTTGGTTCCCTATGATCTCCACTATTGTTGATTCGGAGCATTGCCCCGTTGACCTTGATAATTGTTGACATATTTAACCTCTTTACTTTGATCATCATATGCATCATCTTGATTGTACCCATTACCACTTTGCTCAAATTGATCCGGATTGCTTTGAACTTGTTGACCTCGTTGCCTTCTCTTGTTGACCATCAATTCACCCCTTCCATGGCATTCACATGTTTTGGACCTTGAACTATTTGTAACTGAGCTTTGGCCAATTTAGTTCATGGTAGTAGTCAACTCGGGTATGGCTTGGCCGTGGTCTTGAAGCTCCTTGTGTAAGTGAATAACATTCGGGTCACCTTGTGGCAAATTAGCTCTACTTTGCCACGCCGAAGAGGTATCCGCCATCTCATCAAGTATTTCACATGTTTCGGCATATGGCATGTTCATGAAGTCCCCCCCCCTCCGGGCGAGTTGGTTAACTACACATTGGTTTGTAGTATTGATCTCCCTGTAGAAGGTCTATTGGATCATGGCCTCAGTCATATCGTTGTTCGGGCACTCCTTTAACATTGTCCGGTACCACTCATAAATTTTATGTAACAGTTCATTTGGCTCTTGTTTAAAAGCAAGTATCTCATCTCTTAGCGTAGCCATATGACCCGGAGAAAAGAACTTTGCGATGAACTTCTCGGTCAACTCATCCCAAGTGGTGATGGAATGGTTGGTTAACCTTTTTAGCCAATCCAAAGCCTCCACCCTTAGAGAAGACGGGAAAAGCCTTAACCTTAATGCATCCTCGGAGACGTTAGTTTGCTTGCTCCCCCAACACGTGTCAACAAAACCTTTGAGATGCTTGTAGGCATTTTGATGTGGAGCTCCGATGAAGAAACCCCTCTGTTCCAACAGTGTAAGCATGACAGTGGTTATTTGAAAGCCCGCCCTAATCTGGGGTGGGACTATTGCATTTGCATAGCCTTCATTAGGTAACACCCAATGTGCTGCCCGACCTCTCCTTTGTACTTGTGGTTCGGGTTGAATCTCATCCACGTGGTCATCATCTACCTCCTCCCCCACTGGCAAATTTCCGAGGGCTTCGCTGTTAAGAGCCATTTGGTACCCAAAAGCAATTCACACACAAATTAGAAAATGGAAGGAAAGAAAAACAAAATGCACAACTACTTAGATATATAGCTAAAACCGTCTAACTCCCTGGCAACGGCGCCAAAAATTGATTGGGTCCAAGCCGGCACTACTATTGAGTAGCGAGGGTGGTCGATGCAGTTTTACTCAACTAGGTCGGGATCGAATCCACAGGGAGTTAATTTGTTTGAAATTAGCTATATCTAAGTCTAGATACGGGTTTTGCTCTTAATTACACTTCCACACATGTTTGGTTTGATTCTACTTCTAATCCTATTCTATATTATGCAATATTTGAAACTAAGTATAATGTTTTTGTTGTTGATTTTCAAGGGTTTAAAGGGACTAGGGTAGTGACTTCTACCTAGGTGGATGTCTAACGAGTAGCAAGAATCTAGGGCAATCATGTGATTAGTTGGGGTCATAATATAGCCATCACACCTGGGTACTCACTCTATACCTCTCGGTAGTTTGAGTGATTTTGCCCAGTTTGGCATTCTCAAGTCCAAATGGGTATTCATGCAATACAAGTGATATTAGCTCAAGTCAGGTATTACTATCTCTAGGTTTAACCCCTTAATTGGGGCTGTCAATTTCTTGAGTTCACCCCAATTCCGTGTTAGCCTAGTATTCCTAGACTTAGTCCCTCTTTCTCAAGTAGAGACTAAGTCATAAAGGCATGAATCGGTGTTTGCAACCACTAATTCTATAGTTCTAGCAAGAACTAGGCTAAATACCACTAACCCATACACATTCAAGCCCTAAAATTCAAGACCCATCAAATACCCACACTAGGGTTGGGTTACAACCCTAGCTATGGGTTTAGCTACTTATGGAGATAATAGAAATCAAAGATAAAAAGAAGACAACATTCATAATACTAGATTAAAAGATGAAAATCATATGTTGAAAGGTAATCTAATTTAAAATTGCCCAAAACGTCTCACGTGCTCAGGTAATCCATAACATGACCTAAAAGTGTCAAAAAGATCTATTTATACGAAGCTGAAATTTCCAGACAAAAATAACCCCGCGGAGGGTTCGCGGTTGCGTAATTCTGAGCACGACCGCATTCTTTCTTTCGCGATCGCATAATTGTGACCGTGGTCCGCATTCTTCAAATCTAGATCTGGGTTGAGATGAGTTTAGCGGACCGCTTAATTTCCATCGCGGCCGCGGGGAGACTTTCGCTGCCACACATTTCTGCCGCGGACCGCACTTCTCTCTTTTGCTTAAGTTGTGAGCTCTCTGAACTTCATGCACCGCGGTCCACATAATTTCCATTGTGGCCGTGGTGAGACTTCGCGGCCGCACTTTTCTGGCGCGGTCCGCGCCTATCATTATTGATACCCAATTTTTCCCCAAAATATTTTAAAATTGCATATATACCTTCAAAATCATGCATTAATAGAAATTGGTATTTTTCCACAATTTTCCTATATTTTTATTAATTTATCCAGTATTTTATTCCCAATAAATAATTACAAAATGGCATTGCAAATGATTTCAAAAGCATCTCATGATTTAATTTATTATTTATGGTCCTATTTAAACTAAATTATTTTATAATTAGCCAAATTGGTACCTTTTGGCTATACTTGCAATAACTTTGCATTTATAGCCCAATCATATGATTTTATACTATTTTTGACCGGAAATTAAGCATTTGTATTTTTAAATACTAAGTAATCATTTTTAACTATTTTCTATGCATAAAATTCATTTTTTTGTATAATTATTAGCCAATTTATAAATTATATTATTCAATTTAATTGGGTATTTAACAAATAGCCCCATTTTTATTTCAATTATAACCTAAATCAAACCAGCCCAAACCCCAGGCCCAATCCGTTAAAATCACCTGACCCAATCCCTATGTCTACTCGGCCCAGACCTGATTTAATCTTGGCCGTCGATCAATTTTGATCAACGGCCCAGATTCACTCTTTCCATAATTAACCTAAACTACCCCCTTCCCAAACCCCTCATTTCTCTCTTGACCCCGCCGACACTCATCTCCCTCCTCTCTCGAATTCTCTCGAGCTCTCTCGGACCCTAACCCTAAATTTCATCTCACTATCACTCTCCACCGTCAACCATGGTTGTTCTTCACCACCCTCAGGCCTCTCATGGCTCTCTCACGCCGGGATTCATGCTGTCTATAAGGCCCTCAAGGGACAAGGGTGAGTCCACTCACACCTTGGCCTGTTCTTGCCTGTTTCAGGCCGCCAAGGATCGATTTTGAGTAAGTTCTTCCTATTTTAGGCCTAAACCTATGGATCTCTAAGTAGATATCTTTATCTCTGCATTATTTTTTTACAACACCCTAATTTTGTCTCGTAAACTTCTCAGATCCGTACAGATCTGAGAAGGATCGAACTTATTTTACTTGTTTTTATGAAAAATCTCCTCATTTTCGAGTGGCTTGTCATCTTCCTAAACTAGGGTTTCTGAAAATCCTTTTTCTTCAAAACGCTTTCTTGTTTTAAGTGTTTAGTCCCCTGTGTCTATGTGTTTTGATTGATTTTGTTGAGTTCTTCCTTAACCCTAACTAGCCTATGCTAAAACCCCCAATTTTTGACACTTTGTTTGGATTCTGCACTTGCCCATGTTATTTGATACATGCCAATGTTCTATGCTTTGATTTACATGATTACTTCTTCGTTTAATTAGAATATCTTGTGATTTTACCCTAGTATGCCTCTATTAAGGTTTCAGATTCGATTCTTTCCGTTTATACTTGGCTTACTTGCTTATTCATGGAAACCTATGTTATTTTCCTTAAATCAGTGTTATTTCGAGTCTTTGATTCACTGATTTGATAAGGTAATACCTATATGCTGATTCTCGATTATTTCCATATTTTTACAACCTTATTTAGTTTTCTAACCTTATTCGATTAACCGTGTTATTTACTGATTCTTCACTAATTATTTC
This sequence comes from Nicotiana attenuata, assembly GCF_001879085.1. Taxonomy (NCBI): domain Eukaryota; kingdom Viridiplantae; phylum Streptophyta; class Magnoliopsida; order Solanales; family Solanaceae; genus Nicotiana; species Nicotiana attenuata. The sequence goes on from NC_031991.1 coordinate 52,117,208, forward strand.
CTTAATTGAACCCTTGTGTATTTACCCCTAATTGTCTACTCTGTACCTAAGTCTTACTTGATTTTCTTTCCTTACATATGTCCTGCTGTTTACCGTTGGTTAATTACCCCTTAATTAAGGGAAGACTTGCTGATTTTGTGCCTGACTGATTTTGCGGCTTCCTTAATTGTTGAAGAATGATTTCCTTCATCTTATTTTACTCTGCTCTCAACTACTATATATACTCTCCTCTATTCTCACTTCCACACACACGAACACAGTTCAGAATACACACATACGTTCAAACTCTCTTCTTTCTTGGCTACTTGTGCTGACTGTTGGCCTAGTCGGCTGAAAGCCAAGGCTAGATAGTGGAGTTGCACCTATTTTTATATTCTGTATTTTTCTTCTTTAACTGGTATGTCTCTAGTTTAAATTTGAAACTCAACTTTATGCGTTCCATGCCTACACATCCACGCTTGTTACTGTACTAATTATTCAATTTGTTTCTATGTTTGCTGCTATTAAGCATGTCTAAATTCTGCCTTATGTGTAATCATCATATCAGACTTTACTTAGTTCTTTGATACTTGTCCAACATGTTCACTTAGTTCCCTTACCCCTCCCTTAACTGGTATGACCATGTAGTCACTTAGTCTTCTAGTGCATTCTATTGGCCCTAATGGTATGTCAAATTTTGTTCAACAAAACTCTTGTCTTCAACATGATCCTGCTGCATTCTCCCTATGTTTTAAATGTCTGTTATCATGACTGATTTGTTCAATAGACTCATAGCTGTTCTGTATATTTGTTGTGTCAAATGTTTCCCTATTTTATGTGGTTTCAAACCTATATGTTCCCAATCCCTTCACCCCTGTTTGTAAGTCTGCCTGTCAAGTAAATCTGGGTATTCTATGATTAATTAGGTTGTTTGCTGAGTATGCTTTTCTCAAAGAATGATTTCAAAACTGATAACTCCTAGTATCTTTAAAAACTATTTCTGAACCTTTTCATTTCTAAACTGCTTTACTAAGTCTTTCATCATTATGTCAAGCATTCTCACCTTACTCTTAGAGCACTAAGTTCTGCCCCTTTTGTGTGAGCCTTGCCTTGGGACCCTTGAGCTCCCTCTGAACTTGGACGCACAAAAGCTGGCCTTTCCACACTGCACTTACTCTGTATTGGCTATGAAATCTGGGTGTGAGCACTGCCCGAGATCCCTTGAGGTCCTTAGGGAACTTTGACACACCCAGATATGAGAAAGGCTATGGAATAATCTTGGCATTTGAGGTGATTTATTGCATAACTCAGGGAGGAAGTCCTAATCGGGTGCTGAAAATCTGGGCCTGTTTTCAGGCTCTCTATAGCGTAACTTTTATTTCCCTTTTCTACTTATGTAATTCATTTCAGTGTTGGTCAGTAATAATCTGTTGTAAACAAGTATTGGGGCTGACTAGTGAAAAGGGGAGGGTAGTTATACATGCTATCAACATCAATGGGTAGAAACCATATCTTAGGTTTACATTTCCTATGTGTGCATTAGAATCCATGTGTAAGATCAACCCATTTAAAGAATTTCATGCATTAGATACCATGTTCTTAGGTGTACTGTTTCAACATCTCATTTGGCATCACTTTACCACTTAGAAATCCTGCTTTAGGCTAAATAACAACATCAACATAAAACTGTTGCTCCTGCACGTCTTGAAATCAGGCTGTAACTCTTTGGGGCATTTAGAAATAATATTTTAGGAATTCTGCAATCATTCTGCATTTTCATATGTGCATGTTAGATACCCTATTTTAGGATCTCGTTTACACTCGCTCAGTCACACCTAGTTAAACTACTGATGCATGAAAAAGGACATAAAACAGTCTCACGTTTGACTATCTTGTTTAAGTAAAACTGGTCACAATCCCTGCATGTCTTTGCAACATTTAGAATAGCATGCTTTAGGTAAAATAACTTCCAAACTATTTTTAATAATTCTGGTAACTGCTACATATGATTTTTACGCTTAGGCAAGTCTTAGGTAATCAACTTTAAAATAAAACCAGAACTGTCTTTGTGATTAATGTCTAACTGTCAGCATGTTAAAATTAGTAGGCAAGCTTGATTAGGACTTCTTCTCTGAGTCATGTGATCAAATCTGCCTCTGTTATGTTTTAAAATCACTTAGATACCATGCTTAGGATCTAGATTTAGACCTTGATTGTGTATGAGTCGTGCTGTCTATGTGCATTACTTGTGGAGGTATATCTGAGCCTTCTATCTGTTTTCTGTGTTCTCCCCCCTAAATGCAGTCCTTTGTGTTCTTATTTGTTGCCTAGTATTTTGCCTTTAAACCTGAGGGTCTGCCTAGAACCTCCCTCATAGGATAGAAATCCTAAACTCCTCCAGGATTATAGGAAAGGACGGGTAACAACATGCAATAGGGGTCGAGACCAGCCCTCGCTTTAGTTACCTTCACGGGGCGGGAAAGGGTAGATATGGATATGATGACCGGTGCGCTAATGCCACGCGTAGCCCCTTTCCGAGGAGTGATTACCAGTTATTGCATTGATGTGATCCATATTATAAACAAACCTAGGATACCCCTTTACATTCATAAATATGCTTAGATTGTAATTCTTTTCAAAATCTAGCTTTTTCATTAACTTTTTTTCAAACATCTATGTATTTAAACTTAAATCCCCTACTATTTGAGCCATACTTGTTTATTTGCTAATTGTACAAATTCACACAAAACTGTTTGGTCGGGAACCACACTAGTGGATCCTGAGGGGTGCCTAACACCTTCCCCTTAGGATAATTTCAAGCCCTTACCCTGTCTTTGGTTACCAAACGTAGTTATAAATGAACCCTATAGCTGCCCTAATGCACCTTAAATCGTTAGGTGGCGACTCTTCAAAAATGCAAACTCCCTTTCCAAAAGGAAAGAGTTATCCCAACCAAAATGTCATAAACCCGATTTCGCGAGAAAAAGGGGGCGCGACAATCATTTGGTCTGAAAATGCAACTCTCTGAATCTCCCATTCGCGGACCGCGTATTTCTGATCGCGGCTGCGTTGTGGCTTCCGCGGCCGCACTATATTTATGCGGACCGCGTTTTAGATCTCTTGGCCCAGTCTTGGTTTTTGTTCAAGTTGTTCCTCCTTTTTGAGTTGATTATGACTCTTTTGACTCATTTTGAATAATTCCTGCAAGCAAGCACATTACATTAGTTTTCCAGAATACCTTCACGCATTTTATGGCCCAAAACACACGTAAAAGATAGCAAATAATAGGTTAAAATCCCTACTTATCAAGACCATATTTCTAAAAATCATCAACTAGGGAATGGAGACCCTATGTCTAAAAATTATCAACTAGGGAGTGGAGACCCTATGTTGGAAAAGCGTCTAGGGAGTGGAGACCGTATGTTGGAAAAGAGAATAGGGAGTGGAGACCCTATGTCTAAAATAAACATCAACTAGGGAATGGAGACCCTATGTATAAATCATCAACTAGGGAGTGGAGACCGTATGTTGGAAAAGAGACTAGGGAGTGGAGACCCTATGTCTAAAATAAACATCAACTAGGGAGTGGAGACCCTATGTTGGAAAATACAGCTAGGGACTGGGAACCCTATACTATCATGATTTTGAATTTTCTTTCTTTCTTTTTCGTTTATTTAAGAGAATGAGTAAATTGCGGGAATAAATTTGGAGAAAAACTTCCCTTTTGGAGTTGTTATTGCGGCAGAGCTATTTTAGTCTCTATGCGGTTTCTTTTGGTTGCACCTGCTTCTTGCAAGGTTGCTTTAGATTACACCTCTCTCCTGTTTTTCAAACAAACAATAATTTTTTAGTTTGAAACGGTGGTTGGTTTTGTGGTATTGATTGTTCAGGTCACTTGATCTTGGTCCTTTCAACTGCAACTGGTTGTTTCCTGAATACCGATTGCATTTCTGACCCTGGAGAACCTCTGGCTTTTCCAAAATTTTCCATGAAGGTTAGTCACGTGGGACTTAACCTTTTCAACTTTATTTTGCCTTTGGGCATTTGACTTTGAATTTCCTCTTTCAACAGTTTTTGATTTTGAAGCATCGACCACCATGGCCAGTCGAGGTCGACTTGATGCCCTTGCCGAAGCTGGGCGCCTTTTTTGCATTTTGGCTTGTATCAAGTGAGAACCCTGTAAATCAGTCTTGCCATCCCTTCTTTGTCTTAGTTTCAGAACAGAGTTAGACCGAAAGGGATTCAAAAAAAAGCAAACAATGGAATGGATAAATGAATTTAGACGAGAGGTATCGCTTTCGGGGAAAGTAAATAAGGACTTCTCTGGAGTGCACGCAGACTTCAATGAACATGACATGCCTCTTGGACTGGATGTCTGATCTGTGTAAACTGTCCAACTCTCAGAAATTCATCATAACTTGTACCTCAAAATTGAGAAACCTTGCCAGGACTTTGTCGATGCCGATGGCTGTGAGGTTCCCCTTCTCGATCAGTGGCGCCCTTTGCGGGTTTTCACCAGTTGACCTCTCTCATTTCTCTTCTCACCGTAGCCTTATAGTGCTCTTTGTGAGTTTTCACTAACAAGACTCTCTCATTTTAAATTTCTCTGCTTATCATCGCCTTACGGTGCCCGTGAAGGTTTTCACCGAAAAGACTTTCTCATTTTATTTCTCTCATTTTGTTATATCAGATCCAAGTAACTATATCTTCCAATTTGAACCTCTATGCCGATCGATCAGAAGGACTTGAACAGGGTTTTGGGGTAAAAAGCATTTGGATTGAATTAAACCTTGGAACCTTTTAGGCGAACCCATCGCCGATCCATCGTAACTTTTGCCCCAGTTTCAATTTTTGGGGAATTTGTATTTTTATTTTGGTGTGACAGAACCCCAGAGAGGTTGGCTACATATCCTTTTGGAATCAAGACGAACATAGTTCAAGAAACTTTTGTTTTTGATTTCTTTTGTTTTCTTTCTTTTCATTTTCATTTTTTTTCATCTTTTTTTTTTCTTCATGATTTCAGGTTCCAAAGTGGGTAATCAAAGAAAAGGAACCGACTCAAAAGGTTTGCAAGGGTTGGTAGTGTTTGGGTAGCGAGAATGAAAGCCTTCGTCATCCCAATCGAAGAGTATTAAAGTTGCGAAAAGGGTCAAATATAATACTTTTTGACCGCATCTGCATTGACAGTTGCTTCGGGGTCATTTCCTTCGATATCCCCCAAGAATAGCACTCCCCTCGGCAACGCTCTTCTTACAATATAAGGACCTTTCCAACTTGGAGCAAATTTTCCTTTTGCTTCTTCATGATGCGGGAGAATACGTCTCAGAACGAGTTGCCCCACTTTAAATTTTCTAGGCTGCACTTTCTTGTTGTAGGCACGGGCCATTATTTGTTGGTACAACTGCCCATGGCAAACTGTGGCCATCCATTTTTCATCAATCATGGTTAATTGTTCCAACCGGGTCTTGACCCATTCATCATCCTCGATCTCGGCTTCGACAATGATTGGAAGAGAGGGAATTTCAACTTTTGCAGGTATAACGACTTGAGTTTCGTAAACCAATAAATAGGGCGTGGCCCCAACTGATGTGCGCACTGTTGTGCGATATCCTAATAATGCAAAAGGCAGCCTTTCATGCCACTATCTAGAACTTTGAATCATTTTCCCGAGGTTCTTCTTGATATTCTTGTTTGCAGCTTCAACAACGCCATTAGCTTTGGGCCAATTAGGGGTAGAGTTAGGATGCGTAATCTTAAATTGTTCGCATACCTACCTCATCAAACGCCTGTTCAGATTTGCAGCATTGTCTGTAATGATAGTTTTAGGAATACCAAAACGACAAATGATGTTAGAATGCATGAAGTCCACCACCGCTTTCTTGGTGACGGCTCTGAAAGTGACTGCTTCAACCCACTTTGTGAAATAATCAATGGCAACCAAGATGAATATGTGCCCATTTGAAGCTTTCGGCTCGATTGGCCCAATGAAATCCATACCCCAGGCAACGAATGGCCAAGCTGCTGACATAGGATACAACTCTAAAGGCGGTGCATGAATCAGGTCACCGTGTATCTGACACTGATGGCACTTCCAAACAAAACTGAAGCAATCATTTTCCATGGTCATCCAGTAATAACCTGCCCGAAGGATTTTCTTTGCAAGGACATATCCGTTCATGTGAGGCCCACAGTTTCCCGAATGCACTTTGCTCATGATCTTTTCAGCTTCTCGGGCATCTACGCACCTTAAAAGATTCAAATATGGAGTCTTTTGTACAAGACTTCTCCGTCAAGAAGAAACTGCTGGCAAGCCTTTTGAGAGTTCTCTTTTGATCTCCACTGGCCTGCTCGGGATACTCCTTTATTTTCAAAAACCTTTTGATGTCATGATACCATGGCTTGACATCTGGTTCTATTTTAATTGCATTACAATAACCATGCCTTTCTCGAATTTGGATTTCCAGCGGGTCAATATGGACATTGCCCGGATACGGCAGCATTGAGGCCAAAGTAGCTAATGCATCAGCTAACTCGTTGTTGAATCGAGGAATATACCTGAACTCGATGGTCTTGAACCGTTTGCTAAGATATTCTACGTGTTGCCTGTATGGGATAAGCTTGATGTCTCTAGTTTCCCATCACCATGGGATTGCCTAATGATCAAATAAGAATCCCCCATGATTAACAACTCTTCCACATCCAGATCATCTGCCATATTCATGCCCATGATGCAAGCTTCATACTCGGTAGTGTTGTTTGTACAGAAGAACCGAAGCCGGGCTGTGGTCGGATAGTACTGACTAGTGGGCGAAATCAAAATTGCCCCAATCCTGACACCTTTTGCATTTACAACTCCATCAAAGAACATTTTCCTAGCATTGGTGTCTTCTGGAATTAATTTAACTGAATTTACTTGCTCGCCGGAAAGTAAGTACTTAGGGGTTGGTATTCATCATCAACCGGGTTCTCATCTAGATGATCCGCCAAGGCATGAGCTTTTATCGCCGTGCGGGCGACATAGACAATGTTGAACTCAGTGAGCAGGATTTACCATTTTTCTAACCTTTCCATGGGCATTGGTTTATGGAATATGTACTTCAAAGGATCTATTCTGGTTATGAGATATGTGGTGTAAGCCAAAAGATAATGTCTGAGCTTCTGGGCGACCCAAGTTAGGGCACAACAAGTTCTTTCTAAAATAGTGTATTTGGCTTCATAACTAGTGAACTTTTTGCTCAGATAGTATATGGCTTGCTCTCTCTTTCCGGTCACATCGTGTTTCCCGAGGACACAACCGAAAGAATTTTCTAAGACTGTCAGGTACAAGAACAAAGGTCTCCCCGGCTCGGGTGGAACCAACACTGGTGGATTCGACAAATATTCTTTAATTTTATCAAAAGCCTCATGACACTCATCTGTCCGTTTGATTGCTGCGTCTTTCTTTAACAGTTTGAATATGGGATCACAAGTGGTAGTGAGTTGAGCGATGAACCTGCTGATGTAATTCAATCTTCCTAGCAGACTCATGACCTCTTTCTTGGTTTTCGAAGGTGGCAAATCCCGAATGGACTTTATCTTTGTTGGATCTAACTCGATACCCCTCCGGCTGACTATAAACCCCAGAAGTTCTCCAGATGGAACTCCAAATGCACATTTAGCTGGGTTCAATTTCAAGTCATACCTGCGTAGACGCTCAAAGAACTTTCTCAAATCCCGCACATGGTCTTCCTGCGTTTTGGATTTAATGATCACATCATCCACATATACCTCAATTTCCTGGTGCATCGTGTTATGGAAGATGGTAGTCATAGCTTTCATGTAGGTTGCCCCGACATTTTTTAAACCAAATGGCATGACCCTGTAACAGTAAGTGCCCCACGGCGTGGTGAAAGCCGTCTTTTCTTTGTCTTCTTCATCCATCAGAACCTGGTGATACCCAGCATAACAATCCATGAAAGACTGTATCTCATGTTTGGCGCAGTTGTCAACAAGAATGTGGATGTTTGGCAATGGAAAGTTGTCCTTGGGGCTTGCTTTGTTCAAATCCCGATAATCAACACATACTCGGGTTTTCCCGTCCTTCTTCGGCACTGGGACCACATTAGCCAACCATGTGGTGTATCGGACCACTCGGATCACACCAGCTTTCAACTGTTTGGTGACTTCTTCTTTGATCTTATCACTGGTATCCGTTTTAAACTTTCTCTGCTTTTGTGGGACAGGTGGATAACCAGAATAAGTTGGCAATTTATGTACCACCAAATCAACACTCAGCCCTGGCATATCATCATAGGACCATGAAAACACATCTTTGAATTCAAACAAAAGTTAGATCAATGCATCTCTAGTTCTTTCATCAGTGTGAATGCTTTTCATGGTTTCTCGGGCCTCTTCTGGACCGCCCAAATTAACTGGCTCAGTTTTATTTAAGCTTGGCTTAGGCTTATTCTCAAATTGTTCTAGTTCTTGATTTATTTTCCTAAAAGCCTCATCTTCGTCATATTCCAATTCTTGATTCATTATTTCACAATTAGACAGCATTTTAGGATCTGGGCATGAAGTCCGCAAGCATGTCATGTTATTTAAGTCTGCATTATTAGAACTGAAAAGAAAAAGATAAGAAAAATAGCAAAATCTGAATAAAGAAAAAGGAGACGTCCATTGATGATGAAATATTGATTTCATTTCATTTCATTGAAGATATGAGGGTTTACATCGAAATCAAAAGACAGTAAAATAAAAACATTCGAGTTACACCCTGAAATAACTCGTAATGTAGAAAAGATGGCAAAATTGGACTATCGGGATTCTCGCCTAACAGGAAATAGGGTAGCCTTCCAATTCTGAAGCTTGGCATTTGGTCCCATGTACATCACCTCAGTAGTGCTCGTGCCTTCCCCCGGCTGGACCATGTGGGACTCGTACAACATTTGTTTCATTGCTTCGCAAATATCCTCGGCCGTGAAGGCCTCTTCTTCTTCTTTTTTTCTTCTTCTACATACTTGGGTTTAACAAATGACTTGGCGAGATGTGGTACCGGCTGGGGCTGGACCCACACATTTTTCTTGCGCTCATCAGCCCATTTTCTGATGGCCTTTGTAGCTCCGAAACCTACGCCGAAGAACTTCTCATTGATCGTTGAAGTGATGGGCTCTGTGATGCCTTGTAGAGATACCCTGAGCCCCTTTTCGGGCTTGTACTCATGTTTAATCATTTCACTGGCGACCATGACCAAGGCATTAGATAGGTAAGGTTGATGGAACGGGGCCCCCTCTTCGCATTGATCGACGACCACAATTTCAAAATCTTGGTAGACAATGTGCTCACTTCCTTCCCTAGCTTCGAGACATGGGACTGAAGGGTCCCTGTAAATGGACTGTTCATCCTCCCCATGGACAACAATTTCTTGTTTTTCATGTTCAAACTTGACCATTTGGTGGAGAGTGGAGGGCACAGCTCCAGCAACATGAATCCATGGCCTTCCGAGGAGAAAATTATATGACGTATCCATGTCCAGAACCTACAAAGTCACTTCGAAATCCACAGGGCCGATGGTCAAAATCAAATTGATTTCCCCTATTGTGTCTGGCTTGACACCATCAAAAGGCATACAGGCATTATTTTGTCGAATTCTTTCTGTTCCAGTTTCCATCCTCCGGAGCATATTGAGAGGGCAAATGTCGACCCCGAACCCACCATCTAGCATGACTCTCTTCACATAATAACTTTCACATTAGACAGTCAGGTGAAAGGGCTTTGTTGTGGGCGGCTTCCTTTGGGGGCAAATCATCGCGGCTGAAAGAAATCCTATTGACTTCGAAGAATCGTTCAGCCATTCTCTCTAATTGTTCAACTAAAGTTTCGACCAGGACATATGCCTTGTTCAATGTTTTCAAGAGCACTTTCTGATGTTCATTCTAGCTCAACAACAGAGATAGAAGCAAGACCTAGGAAGGAGTCTTCCGGAGTTGGTCAACTACGGCATATTCTGATGTTTTCATTTTTCGGAAGAAATCTTCTGCTTCTTCAGCGCTCACAAGCTCCTTGGGTGGAAACCGTTTCTCCTTGTTCAGTTTTGATTTCTTCAACTCTTCCGGATTGTGGTACCTCCCAGATTAATTCATTTCGTTCACCTCCCCCATGATCTCTTTCCCCTTGTAAGTTACTACTGTTTTGTTATAATTCCAGGGGACTGCTGTGGGGTCTCTCATAGGGCTCTGTGGTGCGCGGATGATAACCACGGGCTCAATCAGCTTTGGTGGAATTACCTCCCCCCGCACCATATAGGTACCTTTTGGCACATACAACTTTGGCGCATTCAGCGTGGCTTTCCTTTGCTCGAATATTTTGGGAGTGTTTAACATGAGCTTTTCTTTCCTTGGGGCCCTAGGAACATAGAGAATTGCGTCCTTAGCAGGTGTTGCCCCAGTTTTTGTTTCTACAGCTTTTTCTACAACTTGAGGGATTGGAGTGATTTTTTTCTCATTTCTGGCTTGTTTCGCCGCCGCTTTGGGTCTTGTCTATGAATTGGCAATGGCGATGATGGCTTTCAAGGCTGGATCAAACTCTTTATCTTCACAAATCATTCCAATGACCGGCCCGTTGTTGTGAGACGGTAATGGATTGTTAGTCACATTGGGGACTTCCTCGTCCCTCAGCACCACTCATTTTTGTTCTATCAAATTCTCAACTGCCCTCTTGAGAGTCCAACAATCCTCTGTGTCATGACCCTCTGCCCCATAATGGTAGGCACACCTGGTACCGGGCCGGTATAATGGAGATTTCGGATTTTGCCGGTTTGGAGGCATAGGTTGCAATAGACCCATCTGGATTAATTTTGGAAACAGGCTAGAGTAGGACTCACCAATAGGGGTGAAGTCATTTCTCCTGGGAGGCTCACGAGGGCATGTATTATGTTGGTAATTATTTTGTGGTGGACGGGGGTTATATGGAGCTTGGAGAGGATGGTATTATTGGGAGGTGGAGCTCAGTTTTGGTTGTAGTGCTGCTGTGGCCGTGTATAGGGTTGGGCATTCATCACTGCATAGGGAGGCGGTGCCATGGAATATGCTGCATCTTGATGGGGGTAGTAGTGTTGTGGGGTTCTAGGAGGCAGGTAAGAATGATCACGGGATCGACGGGGGCCTCTTGCACCTGAAGCCATCATGGCTCCTTCTTCCCTCTTCTTTCGATTTGCTAAAACCCCCGGACCGTTCTGGATAGCTTGGGAGGTGGCTCTCAAAGCAGATTGACTTATGATTCGGCCAGTTTTCAGGCCATTTTCTACCATTTCTCTAATTTTTATGGCCTCTACAAATGGTTTGCCCATGGCAGACATCATGTTCTGAAAGTAATCGGCCTCTTGGGCCTGCAAGAAAACATTGACCATTTTTGTCTCATCCATTGGTGGCTTCACCCTGGCTACTTGCTCACGCCACTTGATAGCGTATTCACAGAAACTTTCCGTGGTTTTCTTCTTGAAATTGGTCAGGGAATTCCTCTCTGGAGCTATATCAACATTGTATTGAAATTGCCTGACAAAATTTTAGGCCAAGTCATCCCATATATGCCAATGGGAGATGTCCTAGTCCATGTACCATTCTAACACAATTCTCGTCAAGCTCGCCATCAATAATTCTTCTTTTCCACTACCACCCATCAGCTGGTTATAGTATCATTTTAGATGAGCGATCGGGTCTCTGTGCCCGTCGTACTTTTCAAATTTTGGCGTCTTAAAGCCAGCGGGCAAGTGAACATGGGGAAACATGCACAAATTGAAGTACGAGACACTCTTTTGGCCACTCAGGCCTTGCATGTTCTTTAGACTTTGTTCGAGGCTTTTCATCTCCCGAGCTTCTTGCTCGGGGTTTCTCACTGTTCTTTCCTGTTCCATTGGAGACTCGTATTGCGGGTCTGAGGGTAAGAGTTTGGGGTAACATGAGCTGTGTCTAGCTGAAATTACGGGACTTGAAAAGTGAAAGCTGGAGGCTCGAAGCATGGTCTAGGCACTGTTGGCTGTGCCATAGTAGAGACTGGTAGTGCGGTGAATAATATAGAAGATACCCCTAAAAACGGTGCCTGGGGGTGAACCTCAGAAGGCATACCGGTGAAATTGGCTGATATAGTGGGGTACCCAAACAGGATGAATGGGTTGGTTACGGGGATGGGGATGTTGGTGGTTCCGCTCGTCCTGGGAAGCAGTTCAGGAAATTCGGGGATTGTACTAGGCGGTTCTTTGCCATTAGACCAAGCGTCCCACATCTGTAACATGCTGACGCGCAACCTCCTATTTTCTTCTGCGGCTGCTGATTTTTGTTGTAGAATAGCCGATACCGGGCTATCCTCGGGGTCGATAATTGGTAGGTGACTTTCGGAGACCATATGAACACTGCCTTTGGATCTTATGAAGTAAGGATGGGTAGATAGATTACCACAAAACCAACCACCTAAACATGACCTGTCTTATTTGCACACACAACAACCTGGTTAGTTTGAGACATTTAACAGATAGGGCTATGATCGAATCCGATGGGGATTGCCTACGTATCACGATGCTGTATGAATCAGATCATTACGTAGTTTAGGGAAAATTCGGAATAAAAGAAAAGAATTTTTTTGGTTTTTCAATATTTCATTAAATAAAAATCTTTTTTGGGGTTTTCTATTACAAAGACTCGAAAATTCTGATGATTAAAAAAAAAGGAACATACAGACTCAAAACAGAAGAACAAACAGACTTGGAAAAGATAAACAGACTCGAAAGGTAAAATACAGACTCAAAGCTAAAAAAGAATTCAGGAATACATAAGAGCTTCCAATGCTACTCCGGGGGTCCGCGAGACATTAGTTGATCTCGACGTGGGCCTGCGTGCAATCTCTTGTTGAAGGTACTCTAAATCAGCCATCACCTAACGGACAAAGGTCATCACAGAAGTGAAGAACATGGACCTGTCATATATTCACATTCATGGCACTTCATTGCCACATAATCAACGATTTCTTTAATCCTCATTCTAATGACACCCTTTTCTAGGAGCAAGCGTCCAATTTGCTGAGACGGGGACTCCAACACCTATGTGGCCGCGTGGTTTTGGTCATGCAATTGCTGCATGTCCTCTTCCAATCAGGAAATCAATATATAGCAATGCTCTCTTTCCGCTTTGAAATTCTTTGTTTGCTGGACCATTTCATTTTCAAGAGTAGTCAGCTTTTTCTTTAAGATCGTGACTCCTCTATCATACTTTTGCTTTAACTGCTGAGCAAACCTTGTCCGTTCTTCCGCACTTTTTGCCAATTGTGCTTGAGCCCTCAACAAGTCTTTTTCGGCCTTTGTCAGGTCGGCCACATAATCATGCACCTTTAACCTTAAACTGCTTATGAGTTTTTCATCCTTCTCGCTCCTCACAGGCATTTCAGCAGGTATCCCCATGTCCCGGAGTTGGGCTCGGAGCACCTCATTCTCCCGGGTCAACCTTCTCCTTTCACCTTCAGCTTCTTGCCCCTGTAAGTCATTATCAAATGCGAGGTTTCTCAATTTGTCTTCTAAGCGTGAATGGTGGCTTGATATTTCTTCTCCTTTTCTCCCAAGGCAATCGTACTCAGATTTTATCATCAAAAGCCTGAATATGAGGTCTTTTGGCGGGCCTTTCAGGCTCGGTCTCTGGCTTATCATTAGCAGAAGACCTTCTCTCAAACCATATGGCATAATCTGGGTCTACCTCACCTCTCATAGGATCTGGTACCTGGGTGTCATCTCTCAGATATCGGCAACCATTCCAATCTTGTTGGGCTAAAGCCTCGGGGAGTGGAGCTTCTGGGTGTAGCTCAATGACTTGGGTACTCAAATCTTCATCTTCGGGCACCACTTGATATCTTCCCAACTGTCTTAAAACTCTCTGCGGTGCGTACGCTTGGACACTTCTCAAACCCATCAACAGCAAATAGCTTTTTGTAGCCGTCATGTGTATGACTTCCCTTACCGGGAGCCATACCAAAGTCCATTCAATCTGACTTGCCTTTAGAGTTCTTAGATGGAAGATCCAGGCTTCAACCCCTTCTGGAGAATTGTAATCTCTCACCCTCTCCTCATAACTCCCGATGAAGTTGTTCTTGCTCAGGCCATAACTCATGAATTTGGCGTGATGGCGGAGATGCTCGATCAACCACATTTGTAAAAGAATATTGCAACCTTCAAAAAACTCAGCCCCGAACTTACACAATGTTAATGCTCAATAGATGTCCGCCAATATAAGCGGAGCAAGCGTGTGATCTCCTTTGGTAGTGAGGAATTGCTTAATTCTGTCTATGCAGATATCTATTGTCCCGTCTGCATTTAGGAAGACCATAATTCCCAGAAATGTCACTATGAAAGCAAAGCGGCGATGAGTTTTGCTAGGTACTCTTATTTTGCTTATTGTTTAATCCCTTTTCATGTGTTTCAAACCAGTTGAGTGCCCAAACCTGGAATACAGGAAGTAAAAGAACAACATCCTTTATTTATATTGGTCTTCTTCATTTGCTTTATGATGTTCAAGAGATAAAAGAATCGGTGCACAGAGGTAGGCCTTGGGAATATAAGTTGTTGATTTCTCAAGTCCCGGCCAAAACCAGCATATCCGCCTATTTTTTCAAAGGTGGGAGTAAGCTCAAAATCTGCGAAGCAGAAGACATTGTGGGCGGAATCCCAGAAAGTTACTAAGGCCTTAATCAGATCATCTCGCAGTTTAACATTCATAATATCAATGAGAGCACCCAAATGATATGCTACCTAATCCTGACCATCTTTGTCTAAGTCATACCACCATATTTGAAGCTGCAGTAGAGCCTGCTCCACGAGCGTTAATGGTAGATTCTAGACAGTGTTTGTTTTGTACCTGTGAATGGTTAGGGTTAGGGTTGACTCCGGTGGACTCTTTTTGCAAAGCAAGTTTTCAATTTTCAAAAGAAAAATCAAAGGAGGGTGGCTGCTTATGCAATATTAGCAACAAGTGGCTATTTTTGCAACAATGGCCCCTTCACACTTTCAAATAAAGTTTGAGGCCGGAGAAGGGCACTTTATGGGAAAAGTGATGTCCCATTGATAGACATGTTCGTTCTTTGCGAGAATAGCCCTTCGACAATTGAAGATGTTCTAAGACTATTCCAGCGAAAATGGATCAAGACGCAACCGAAGCTGGGTCGGCTTATTCTTTTGACCAAAGCACTGGACATATTTATTTTATTTATGCAAAAATGAGGCCGAACCCTATGTAGGTCGCCTACATATCTCACATCCGGTGAGAATCAGACCTGCGTAGTTCGGTCGATTTTGACATAATCGGGAAAATATGATACTGACTCATTTCGAAATGAATCTTTTTGTTTTTCAATTTTCATCATTTTTCTTTTTCTTTTTTTTTTTGAAAAATTTCGGTAGAGCTTCGGGACATTTTCCAGATACCGAGGTTTTCAGATTCATGCTAATTTCTCTCCTACCCCACTCTTGGTTTATCTCTTGATTTTCTTTCCCTAGCCGATCAACATGCACGCCGAAGCAAATAAATGTACAAATAGCAAGTAAGATGCATCAGGATGGTCTTTTATTTCGGGTACACCTGTCCTAGACGGACCCAACCCCTGTGTTGAGTCCCCAAAGTCAAATACACGTGATGCAAACAAACGTTCCTACTAGGGATCCGGCATGAGGCTATATTATTCTAGGTTTAAAGTTGGGGGTGTGTTCTAGACATGGCTTACCCAAGCGGACAGCTCGAGCCGAGTTGGGGGCAACGTACCGGAAGCACGAAAGTCTACCCGGACTAGTTATTGACCCAACCTCGTTCTATTTGGTATGACCTCTAACAGAAAAGTGGGCCACGCGTACGTGTGCACCATATTTTTAGAAGACTCAGAGGGAGGCGTAAGAAGATATTTTAATACAGTTCAAATAATATCAAAGCGGTAAATAAGCCGCAATTAGTACATTAGGTCCACAAACACAGTAATATCAAAAAAACAATAAACCCAAGTATAGATTACATTGCAAGCTCAAATTATGAACCCTGAACCTGAGATTCTGGGTTCAATACCCAGCAGAGTCGGCAGATCTATCACACCTCCTTTTTCCTGATGGGATAGAGATATGGAGTTTTTTCCAATTTAAGTGACATTAATCGAAATGGGATAATTTATGGTGTCCCAAGTCACCGGTTTATTTTAAATCCCAAATCGAGGAAAGTTGACTCTGTTCTAAAGTCTGTGAAACCAGAAGACCAAGTAACGAATTCTGTTAACTCGGGAGAAGGTGTTAGGCATTCCCGAATTCCGTGATTTTAGCATGGTCGCTTTAATCATACCCGACTTAGTTAAATTGTTTAATTAATTATTTTAAAACCTATGTACTTTTACCTTTTACCGCTTTTAAATTATGGCGTTTATGGATTTATCTTGGAAACAGATCACATGTGTGAAAGCCCATTTTATTTGGGGCGCTAAAATCATGTCACGCAAACATGTACACAATTAATCACGCTTTATTAATTTAAGATTGTTCGGCAAAGTCGCGCAAATACGTACTTTGATTTATTTGTGGAGGATCATAATTATGTCACGCGGACGTGTACACAACCACGATAATAGATTAAATGCGCGCCTAGAAGGCATTTCTACGAATATTCATCTTAGAAGTCGTAATCGTGTCACGCGGACGTGTACACAATCACGATGATTTGATTTGCTTAGGATTGCGCTTAAAGCATTCTAACGTACACGATTGTTCATTTCATAAGTTTGGAATTATTGTAAACAGGAGCAAAAATTACGGAAAAGAGAAAAGCTGCATATAGGCTTCAACTATTATGAACAGTTGTAGAATTAGATACGTTCAATTCAATTAATCTTCTTACTTTCGTTCAAAGCATCGGATAAGCATCATGCACTAACTTTCCAAATACAGCCATGATGAACTTGAAATAAAGGAATACAAGGCTAAATTAGGATTGAATTTGCATAATTTATTCTATAATCGACTACATCAATATCACACTAACTGCCAGATTTCAACTCGTATTCTTTCACTCTCTTTCGAAAATGTGATGCTAAAAGATATTGAAAACAAATAGAATAAACTTTTTATATTCAAAAGTCAGACCCAATTTGTAAAGACAGTTAAGATGTGCACCTTGTTGCGTAGCAAACCAAACAGAAAATGCCAAACCAAAGACTGAATAGAGAAAGAAGTCAGCTATGGAGAGAGCAACAACCACAACCAAATATTCCAAAACAGCTTCAGATACACCCAGAAACTCTGAAGAACTCAAAGTCTGAAGAATCCCTTTCTTTTTATGTATCGAGCTTGAGCTTTAAAGAAGAGAAACTAGTGTAAATGAAGAAAGGAATGTCCAATGTTCTGCAGAGAAATCAGTGTGTAAACCAGTCTCAAAATAAAGAAAAGAGTGTGTATTCTCAGAGTGTTTTTCGTGTGTAAACATCTGTGTGAGTGAAGGGAATGTGAGGCCTCTTATATAGGCAAAGGGTGAAGAAATAATTCTTGGGAATGCAGCCCCTAAAAATAAGGAGAAAGGACATCTTTTGAAACTGAATTGGGACAGCTGTTGGACAGCTGTCCATTCAGATATTTACTCACATTTTTCAGCCCTTTTACTTCTGATTTTAACCCTTTTAACCCAAAATCTGATCGAATTTCTGGGTTTTTTAATGCACTTTAGTCCCTTCTAGAGACTCCCCCAAACAACTGAAAAAGATTCCATATTTTCAATGCCATTTAGCCCCCTTAAGTTTCAGTTAATACCAAATAGTGCCTTCTACCCTGACTCTACTGTCCCTTTTTATTTAATAGAGTCAAACAATAATTAATTAGGCTAAATTAAACAACTAAACTATCGAGCACAAATTAAGCATGAAGCATCGACTAATTACAATAAGCCAATTTTAGACAAATGTGCAATTGAACACATCAACAAACTATCTAACTTCAAATTCAGCCAACAACTAATCTTCAAAAGATTTTGCTAATGATCAAAACTTAAACTAAACATTCTGGTATTCAAATAAATGGTTACTAACTAAATGCAACTAACTTAAATAATCCTCCTTTTAATTGAACTAATCAAACCAACAAATAGTTTAATCAATCAAGTATTCAATTATTAACCTTCCTAAATAAATAGGCATGACAGAAAACTAGAAACTAAACTAAACAAAGTTGAAACCTTGGAAACAAAGGAAAAACAAAAATAAAGAAGAGATGGCTACCCTCTTTGGTGAGGATTTTGGAACAACTGATTGTGGATTTGTGTTTAGCATGAACAAAGGAGTGTAGGGTATGATTTTGGAAGGGTTTGGAATGGCGCCACCGCCGTGGGCGATTTCTGGCGGCGGTGGGGCGGCTAGGGCTATAGAGACGAGAGAGATGAAGAAGATGAGGGATTTGAGGGGTTAGGGTGGGTGGGGGGGGGGTGTCGCAATCCCTTTTTCTCCTCGGCAGAGACAGTCTGGGTTCGATATTCATGGTGGAATAACTCAAGGTTCCCTAATGCACCATAATTCTTTAGGTGGCGACTCTTCAAAAACCCAATTCCCAAAGGAGATTTAGGGTAAGGGCTCGAAATAACCTTGAGGGAAGGTGTTAGGCACCCCTCTTGGTCCACAACGGTGGGTCTTCGCCAACATATATTCATGTGAATTAGTCAAATAAACAGATAAACAGTTTTACCACGTACTTGCAAGTAAGGCATGTTTTGACATTCAAACAAGGAAAAGGGTTTGAACAAATTGCACATATATAAAGAAAAGTAAATTCATTTAAACAACGGGAGTTGGGAAAGGGGGGTCCTAGTTGGTTAGCCTACAGGATCATACCCACACAATGCGGTAATCACTCCTCAATGAGGGGCTACACTTAACATTAGCGCGTAGTCATCATATCCTTACTACCCAATTCCCTCCCCTTGGTCATAGCCTAAAGCGTTCTATCAGCCTTGAAAGATATCCTATGTGTGCATTACCCATCCCTTCTTCGTGGACCTGGAGTTATTTAGGACCTTCTAATTTGGGTAGTTCTAGACCATCCTAACGTGTTTTAAAGGAGAAAAATCTAGGCGTCAACCAAAACAATTAGGACTGCACTGAAGAGAGAAACAATTAAAGGCTCACATTTACCTCCACAAACAGAGCAAACAAGTGCACATCTTGAACACAATTTCAGGTATTTAAAAGAAGCCCTAGAACAAGATATCTAGGTGAGCAGAGATTTACAGTACAGAATTAAGGCTAAAGAGTGAAAGAACTGAGTCCATTTGCTACAATTTTAGACTTGCTTACTATGAGCAATCGCAGATAGCAGAACATGGTTTTACGGTTGCAGAATTTTAATTATCCTATTGGCTTGACTAGGGGTATAAACAGTGATGTCCTATGAGCATGATAAACTATATTGATAGGAATGCAGTAAAACAATAAAAACAATTTTTTAGACAAACGTGAGATTCTTAATAGGCATCTTTTAAACAGTATTAATTTAAAGCAGTATTTGAAGACATTTAAAAAAACGGACATATTAATTGAATTAAACCAATTCAGAATAAACAAACATGAATTAAACTGATTTATTTAACTAAACTGGTTTAAGTTCAATAAGCATGATTTCTATTAGAGCTGATTTTAATTCCTATAGGCATGGTATCTAATTATTAAAAGCTGACTTTGGAACTTATAGGCATGAGTTTCTAAGGAGACAAATTTGAATATATTGTAACAAAAAACTGAACTTCAATTACTTTACACTCTATAGCATGATATCTAATTATAAAGCTGACTTTAACCCTATAGGCATGATCTCTATTATAAAGCCATTAGATCCTATAGGCATGGTTTCTAATATCTGGAAGTAAAACAAACATAGCAAAAAACAATTTGAAAACACAACCCTATAGGCATGATATCTATCCAATTTACCCAACATATATATAACTACCCACCCTTTTTCACTAATCACCCCAATGTTGCTTACAATAATTATTACTGACCCATGAATTAAATAAAAATATATAAATGAACAGGATTAATCTATAGGAGCCTGCAGTAGGCCCAAATGACTTCCAACCTACAATAGCCTCAAATGCCAAAGTTCTATAGCCAATCTCATGTCTAGGTGTGTCATAGTTCCCTAAGGACCTCGAGGATCCCGGGCAGTGCTTAACCTAGGACCTTTTTCTCAAAAATAACTGATTTAGGTCAATGTGGAAAGGCCAGCTCTGACATGCCAGAGTTCAGAGAGATCTCAAGGGTCTCAAAGCAGTACACATACAGAGGGCAGAGCCTAGTATTCTAAGAGTAAGTGGGAGTGGATAACAGTTGAAAGAGTTTAATAGAAAGCCTTAAGACTGAAAAAAAACTTTTGAAAAACCATTAGTGCTGAAACAGTTTGAGGAAAAGTTGAAGAAAACAATTGGCCATCAGAACCAAGTCATAGAACAAAGTTTAGGAACAACTTTCACACAAGGGTACCTCTTAATGGAGCATACAAATGACAGGACATAGAGCTTTGAGGGGTTATACAGATGCAGCAAAGATCACAGCAGAAACATGCATCTAAACCACACAAACTAGAATTACTTTAAAGAGATTGACTAACTTAATAGGAGTGAAGCAGAACAGGCAAAGACTTAAATAAGCATGATGGGCAAGTATTTAACAATGGAGGCATGCTTATATATAGAAGCAGAGTTTAGAAAGACAGTAGTTAGTCCAAACAGGCTTAGTTACATATGCAGACATGTTAAACAAGACAACAAGCAAGCAAGTAAAGTAAACATACTAATCATAGGTTTGAATAGGCAGTATTAGACACGCTTGGATAAGCAGTAAACAGAAACATGGACAGACTTAGATCATATGAACTAAGGTAGTAAGTAAACACATAAGTTTGATTCTTAAAATTTAATCAGAAGCATACCTAGTTAAAGAATGAAAAGCACAAAGATGGGAGAAAGGTAGTGTGCAACTTCCAGCCTTGGCTTGCAGCCGGCTAGAATGGCGAAGATCACAAGTAGCAAAGAGAGCAGAAAAAGAGCCTTTTCGAGTGTAAGAAGTATTGTTTTGAACTTATTGGTCGTTGTCCAGAAGTTAAAATAAGGAGGGTTATATAGTAGTCAAAAGCTTAACAAAATAAGGCAAGAGATCAATTAAATAGCAAATCAAGGAAGCTCGTGAATCAATCACACATGTAAATCAGCAAGTCCTTCCCTTAATCAAGGATAATCAGATCAACGGTAAAATCATGCTAGGTATTTCAGGAAAAGAATCAAGTAAGGTTTGGGTATAGAGTAGTAATTAGGGGTAAATGAACAGAAGTTTCAATTAAGGAAACAATCAGTAAGAATCAGCAAAATAACAAACAAGGCAAGGGAAAATTAATTAAGGCAAGCAGTTCAATAAAACCGAGTAGAGAGGTAAGAATCGAAAGTTTAAGGAAAGTGTTCAAATCAAACTCGGAAATAAGGGATTCAGAATAATCAAGGGTTCAATCAAAGAGAAAAATCATGAAAGAGTCAACAAGTTTAGCATATAAAATAAGTTAAGACATGAATAGTCAGGATTCGACACATAACTTTAACAAAACAAAAAGTTAACACAATGATTCAAGGAGAAAAGATACAGGTCTTAACATGAATAGTCAGGATGAACACAAGCATATAGAATCAGTGAAAGGTTGAACTAAGAAATCAGCAGAAGCATATTAGGACAAGAAAATCACGAGAAACACAAGAACCCAAAGCAAAACATAGTCGATTATACCAGTACCAGAAAACCAAACGAAGAACATAAAAAAAATAGGGTTTTCAGCACAAGCGAGTTAAGGTTGTAGCAAAACTTACAAAATCAGTCAAAACATATGAGAAGCAGAAGATCAAACACTAAAAAAAATTATCAAACATTTTGTAAAAAGAAATCCGAAAATCTAGTTTTAGGAAAAGGATGAAAACAATTGAAAATCATACGATTATTGTAAAGAATCTCAAGGTTTTGTTGTAAAACTCACATGAAACAAGTCCAAATCATCTCAGATCTGTACAAATCTATGGATGTCAGAAAAAAAATTAGGGTTCGAAGAGAACAAACCCAGATGTAAGAAACATGCTTAGAAACCCATGAGATCGTAGTCAATATAAGACGATCTTACTCGGAATCACACTGGAACGGCCTGAAACAGGCGGAGAAAGGAACCATAGATGCAAGCCAACTAGCCCTGGTCCCTTGAGACCCTAGAGATGGCAAGACTAGTGAGGGAGGCCATTGGAGGCCTCTGGAGGTGGTGAGAAACCACCATAGATAGCCATGGACAAGTGTCAGTGAGTTTGATTAGGGTTAGGTTTAGAGAGTTTGAGAGTGGAGAGGGATTTCAGGGCGGTGGATAGTGTAGAATGAAAGGGTTTGAGGGGTCTTTTGGTTTATTTTAGAAGGGTCGTTGTGGCCGTTAACTTTTTATCAACGGTCGGGATTAATGGGTTTTTGGGGCTGGATCGGATACTGGGTTGGGCTGGGTAATTTTAATTGGGATTGGGCTGGTAATTGGGTTGAATTGGGGCTTCAATTGAAATAAAAAAATAGGCCAAATTTTAAATAGCCATTTTTAATACTATATAATTTATAAAAAATAATAAATGATTTCCAAAAAAATTTCGTGTACTAAAATGATTAAAATAGTTGTTTAATATTTTAAAAATATAAAAGACCATTTTATACATCAATAATGCAATTATGCATTAGTAGGGCTATTATTGCAAAGATGTGCATTTAGCCTAAAAAAATAAATATAATTAAAAAAATGCACTAAAAATGTTTAAACAACTGTTTTGTATAAATAAAGAATTTAGATGACTAAATCACCACAAAAAATAATTTGAAGGATAATATAGGAAATTTTATAAATAAAAGAGGAGAAAGAAATTGATTTGGAGCTTTTTTTTAGAATTATAGAAAAAATATAAAAAAAATGCTTATGCATGCTTATAACTGCATATGTGCTATTTTGAAAGTATATATATATATATATATATATATATATATATATATATATATATATATATATATATATATATATATATATATATATATATGTGTGTGTGTGTGTGTGTGTGTGTGTGTGTGTCTGTTAAAAACATATGAGGAAAAAATTGGGTATCAACAGGGGGGTTATTCGGACAGTTATATGGGATTAGCGGGAGGAGTTGCGAGCCGTCCGATCTGTGATGATCGACGGATGAGATGGCTTAAGTCAAAACGGGGTTGTTTGGTCCATTTAAAGGATTTGGACCGGTTGGGGGAAAGAACTGGGTTTGGCGAATTGGTTTTAGAGGGGATTTTGGGCCTAGAAAATGTTTTGACCCAAATTCGGAACCAAACAAAATTTTTCTTTCTTTCTTGATTTTAAATACTCATGAAATTAACTAAAAACCTAAATTAAGTCCTAAATTAATCTAATTTGTAAAATTAAAACTAATTATCTATTTCTATCATTAAAACAACTAATAAACTTAAAAATAAAGAAAGGAAGATACTAATTTTAAAAACTAAAAGCTAAATATGTAAAAGTGACCATTTTTGTGATTTTTGTTTAATAATGCAATTAACTCATGTAATTAAATCCTAAATACAAATAAACCTAAAATGTTATGCAACGAATATTTTAGACATTTTTTGGTATTTTCCCTATAATTTTAAAATATTAAACATGCAACTAAATGCAAACAACAACACGACACAACACAAAAACAACCTAGTAAAATTCCACCAGTGGGGTCTGGAGAGGGTAGAGTGTACGCAGACCTTACCCCTACCCTAGAAGGGGTAGAGAGGCTGTTTCTGGAGACCCTAAGCTCAGATACAATAAATCTGTGACAACAAAACCCAAAAAATAATCAGCAATGTGAGAGACAACAAATAAATGGGAAAGCAGTAACACAAATATTATGCAAACGTGTGAAAAACAACATAAATCGCTAGCAGTGCTAGACAAAACACTATCATACTCGTCGGTACAAAGAGGGAAACCGGGACAAAGAGGAAAACTGCTCGACTACCCTTTAACCTACAACCTTAATGCTCGACCTCCACACCTTACTTTCAAGAGCCATGTCCTCGGAAATCTGGAGTCGCGCCATGTCCTCGGAAATCTGGAGTCACACCATGTACTGTCTGATCACCTCGCCCCAATACTTCTTGGGCCGCCCTTTACCTCTTCTCGTACCTGTCAAAGCCAACCGCTCACAACTAAATGCAAACAACATTAACAAGAAATTCCTAAAATTCTATAAAATTAAAATAATTAAAATGAATCTATTTTTTGTGAATTTGTAGGAGTATTTTTCGTCGGGAAAACATTACGTGCTCACATTCACCTCCAGGCATCTCCAATAACCTCCCTAGGGACCTTGTCATATGCTTTCTCTAGGTCAATAAACACCACGTGCAAATCCTTCTTCCCATCCCTATAATGTTCCACCAACCTCCTTATTAGGTGGATAGCTTCCATAGTACAACGACCAGGTATGAACCCGAACCGGTTGTCTCATACAGACACCACCCTCCTCATCCTCCGTTCCACCACCCTCTCCCAAACTTTCATGGTATGACTTAGTAACTTGATACCCCTATAGTTATTACAATTCTGGATAACACCTTTGTTCTTGTACAAAGGAATCATCGTACTGCACCTCTACTCATCTGCATCATCTTCGTCCTAAAAATAATATTAAACAATTCCGTCAATCACTCCACGCCTGCTCTACCCACATACTGCCAAAAGTCTACCGGAATTTCATCAGGACCAGTCGCTCTGCCCCTACTCACATTACGCATAGCTCCCACGACCTCCTCAACCTTACAACACCTACAGTACCTAAAGTCTTGGTGACTCTCGGAGTGCCCCAATTACCCTAGCACAATGTCCCTGTCCCCTTCTTCATTCCGAAGTTTATGAAAATAAGCCTGCCATCTCTACTTAATCTGGCCATCTTCTACCAATACTCTGTCTTCCTCGTCTTTGATGCACCTCACTTGGTCTAGGTCAGGAGCCTTCCTCTCTATCGCCTTGGCCAGCTGAAATGACTTCTTTTCCCCGCCTTTGGCCCCTAAATCCTCGTAAAAACGACTGAACGCTGCATTCTTATCCTCCGTGACTGCTAACTTCACCTCCTTCCGAGCTACCTTATATCTTTCTCTGTACGCTCTCTTCTCCACCTCGTCTGTGCTCTCCACTTACTTACGATACGTCGCTTTCTTAGATTTTACTTTACTTTGAACCACGTCATTCCACTACAAGTCGCCTCGGTGCCCTCAAGAGTAACCCTTCGCTACCCTTAATACCTCTCTTGTTGCTTCCCTGATGCAATCTGCCGTCGTAGTCCACATCACGCTAGCGTCCCCACTACTCCTCTAGGCTCTCATAGTCATCAACTTCTCCTCTAACTCCTGGCCTTTATCCTTAGTCAAAGCTCCTCACCTGATCCTTGGTTGACCCCATACAAACCTCTTCTTCCTCCTAATCGTGATACCGACGTCAAACACCAAGAGCCTATGTTGTGTCACGAGAGTCTTACTCGGGTTAACCTTGCAATCCTCGCACAACCCCCTATCGCACCTCCTGAGGAGAAGATAATCGATTTGAGTCCTAGCCACTGTACTTTGGAAAGTAACCAAGTGATCTTCCCTCTTTGGGAAACTAGAGTTCGCGATCGCCAACTTAAAAGCTCTAGCGAAATCTAACAAAGAAGCCTCCTCCGTTCTTATCACCAAAGTCGAAGCCGCCATGCACCTCGGAATATCCATCAGGAGATGACCCAATATGTCCATTGAAATCCCCTCCTATAAATAACTTCTCCGTAGGCGGAATACCGCGCACCACTTCATCCAACCCAGCCAGGAAGCGCCTTTTAACCTCCTCGTTCAAGCTCGTTTGTGGTGCATAAACGCTAATGACATTTAGAGTGATCCCTCCAACTACTAACTTAATAGCCATAATCCTATCATTCACCTGCCGAACGTCTACTACTGACTCCCTGATATCCTTATCTACCAAAATCCCCACTTCGTTCTTACCCTTCGTGACTTCGGAGTACCACAATTTAAACCCGTCTGCATCCCTCGCCTTCTATCCTACCCACCCAATCTCCTGAACACAAGCTATATTGACCTTCATCTTCTGGAGAATCTTCGCCAGCTCTATAGACTTATCCATCAACATCCCTATATTCCACGACCCAATTCTCAACCTACAGGCTCCGTTGCTCCACTTACCCTCTCTAGGCCCCGTCCTATCCCATGTCCCCTGCCCTACCCCCCTCCCCGAGGACATCTTAATCTACCATTACGGACCACAACTACTATACCTATGGTAGTCTAAGAAAAAAATGGTAACACAAAACCCGCAACGGGCCAAACTTGAAGAAAACAAGTTGTACCTACAAGCACGCTACTAGAACGCTAAGCTAGTACAAACTACTACTCCAGCAATTCAACTAACACAAAAGAAAGGGAAACAGGAGACAGGGGGTACCAACTCCTGAGGATATAGATCACTGAAAAAAATTCAAAAAAATATTCAAGATTATATTCATATCCAAACGCAACTCTAATTTTTAGATAATATTTTTACTTGAAAAAAAAAATTTCACTTTTTTTGAATTTTACAATTCTTATATCCAAACGCCCACTAAGTGTTTAACTAAGTCCATATTTCAGTGATATAATGAAGTCTAAAATTTTTAGTGATGTAATGATGTCTAAATAAACAACAGAGAAGCGCTAAAACCGTCCCAGAATTATTGGAGTTGGTACAGTAATACCCTCCGTCTCTACATATTTTGCAAAATTCATCCTCACTGTTTTCTTTTTCAGCTTAAGAATACCCTTATGACTAACAACCTTTTTGGTTTTAAATTTTTTTTAAAATTAATTTCAACTTGTCATCATCTCATTGATCTAACTTAAACCCACCCAAATTAAAATAAATCCACCCGCATCCTAAGACCCGGAAATAAAAAATACTTTTTTCCTTGGTCTATCCTTCTTCCTCTCCATTCATTTCTTTCTCCTCTTTCTTTTCAACATACTCCAACATCCAGAATCACACACCCTTTTTTTTTCCAAACAAACAAAACTTTCTCTTACACTTCATCACCTTTCTCTTCCTATTTCTTCCTCCATTAATATACACATCGACACTCCTATTTTTTCCCATCACAAAATTACCATTCATCATATTTTGTTTCTTACACTTCACTACTTCTTACACTAAGATCAATGAAGTGTTTATTACGGTCACCTTCTCTAATAAGTTGTATTCTCTCATATTCTTAGACGTAGGATTTCAAATATTGCTCTTGATTTCAGCGTCTCTTTCTTGAAATTGGCGGTGTCGATATATTCTGATGAGCATCCTCGTATGACAGCTTAATTTATGGACATGACCGGATATTCAGACTATGGTGAGCCAATGTAGAAGACAAAGGTCGAGGTCCTAGCAGACACTAATTAGAACTCTAGGTATAGTCGAAATTGGATGCCGAGTTTTTAGGAAATATACACCGAAAAATATTGCAAAAGCTCAATGACCATCACCATCGACTCTCTCTTAGTGTTCATATATTCGGGTAAAAGTAGTATGCCGTAAAGTGTTGGTGACTAGAAATTTTAATTATCTGAAAATAAAACTATAATGATGGTTATGGTGATTATTCATATGAAGTGCAAGGTCAGAAAAAAAAGGATGAGAAGAAGAAGAATATGAATGCACATACGTTTGGGGGGAGGGGGGATAGATTAATAAGGTGATGTATTTTTTTTTAGAAGAAGACGATGATAGGAGAAGGAGCAGAGCAGAGAAAAGGGT
Source organism: Nicotiana attenuata (assembly GCF_001879085.1). Taxonomy (NCBI): domain Eukaryota; kingdom Viridiplantae; phylum Streptophyta; class Magnoliopsida; order Solanales; family Solanaceae; genus Nicotiana; species Nicotiana attenuata. The sequence continues at coordinate 52,145,076 of NC_031991.1, forward strand.
TTTAAGTTAGGCCAATGGGACGATGACACATGAAAATTAATTAACATTTTTTAAAACCAAACAGTGTTGTTAGTCACAAGGGTAACCTTGGGCCGAAATGAAAATGGTGAGGGTAAATTTTGCAAAATAGGGCCGAAAGGCATTATTGTACCAATTCCAACAGGACAGTTTGGGCCTTTTTCCGAATAAACAAACGTACTTTCTTATTCTGAGTAGTCAAATCATTTAAATCTTTCAGAAAGTTTCTTGTAGAGCTTGTTTTTGAGTTGTCAAATCATATAAACTATGTGGTGACGATTACTGAGTCAATTACTCAAATAGTCACTCAACTATCCCAAATTATCTCGTAAAGTCACTTTTCTTTCGTTTGTAACAACAAAGTCACTGAACTATGCCTATTGCACTCAGAAGGTCACTCAACTAGATTTTTCAAATTTCGGATTGCCAAATACCTAGTTTACCCTCTAAATTACAAATATTTATCTTCTTTTTATTTTTTTTATAACTTTTTAATATTATGATTTTCCCTTTTTAATTTATATTATGGATTTACCTATAGAATAAATAAAAATTATTTATAAATTAAAAAAATAAAAAGTATTTGTAACGACCCGGCCCGTTGTTTCATGAGTTATAGCCCCGTTTTCCCCATTTCTGCTTCTTTATGTGTTGTTCAGCTACATTTCATCGTATCTTGTTAGTTGGTTCGGGTTTGGAGTAGTTTTGGAGTGATATGAGACACTTAGTCTCTTAAGTTGGCCATTTAGTTGGAAAAGTCAACCGGAAGTTGACTTGTGAGTAAATGATCTCGGAATTTGGTTTTTATGATTCGGATAGCTTCTTTAGGTGATTTATGACTTAAGAGCGTGATCAGAATGTATTTTGGAGGTCCGTAGTAGATTTAGGCTTGAATTGGCGAAATTAGAATTTTGACGTTTTCCGGTTGGTAGTGGAAATTATGATATTGGGGTTGGAATGGAATTTTAGAAATTGGAGTAGGATTGTTGTGTCATTTGTGATGTGTGTGCAAAATTTCAGGTCATTCGGTTGAGGTTTGATAGGCTTTTTGATCGTTTGCGGAATTCGGATGTTTTGAAATCCTTAGGCTTGAATCCGAGGGTGTTTTGATGTTTCGACGATGTTTTGAGCATTCCGAAGGTTGGTATAAGTTTGAATAGTGATATGTGACTTGTTTGTATTTTTGGTTGAGGTCCCGGAGGCCTCGGGATGATTTCGGAAGGTTGTCGGAAAGTTTGGTTTTGTTATTGAGCAGCTTCAGCTGCTGTTTCTGTCATAACCGCACCTGCGGCTTGGGGACCGCAGGTGCGAGGCCGCTGGTGTGTGGAGGAGACCGCAGATGCAGAAGTTGGCCTTCAGAGGAAGAACCGCAGGTGCGGTGTGTTGGGCGCATCTGTGTGACCGCAGGTGCGGTGCCTGGGGGCAGATGCAGCCCTAAGGGAATTAATGAAAAACCACAGAAGCGGTTATTATGACCGCAGATGCGATCCGCAGGAGCGGGATATGAGCCGCAGGTGCGGACCTGGGCAGAACATATAAATTTTTGCCTTCGCGAAATTCGGTCATTCTTCCACCATTTGTGTACGGACTTGGAGCTTTTTGAGAGGCTTTGAAGAGGGATTCGAAGGGTATCGAGTGGAGGTAAGGTTTTTGAACTTAATACTCGATTCGATGGTGATTTCTAACTGATTAGATATGAAATTAATGGAATTCAAAGGTTAAAATTGGAGAATTAGGGCTTGAAATTAGAGAGTTTAAATTGGGGATTTGAGGGGCCATTTGAGGTCCGATTTTGATGTTCTTGGTATGTATAGACTCGTGGGAGGATAAGGATTCTAGTGATATAATTTTTATTGGATTTCGAGACGTGGGCCCGGGGGTCGGGTTTGGTCAATTTCGGGATTTTTAATGCAATTTGATTATTTTCGTGTGGGCTTTGTTCCTTTAGCCTATTTTGATGTTATGATTCTGATTTTGGATAGATTCGGGGCGAGTTGAGGCTGAGTCGAGAGGCAAGGGCATCGCGAAGTAGAATTTCATCTGGTTTGAGGTAAGTAAGGATTGTAAATTTAGACCTGAGGGTATGAAACCCCGGAATTTCGTAGTGTTTTGATAAATGAGGTGGCGCACATGCTAGGTGACGGGCGTGTGGGCGCGCACCGGTAGGGATTGTGACCTGGTCCGTCCCATTATAACTGTATAATTGCTTATTTTGATAAGCTCTATATGATTCTATGTGTCTTAGAAATGAATCTGTTAATTTGGGCTGAGTGCCATGTTTGAGGCCTTGTGTCGAACCGTTTGAAACCCTCAGGGGAATTTTACTACCTTCCTCACACTGTATTGATTTGAAAGTATATCCTCGGTCATAATTTTTACCTGTTTACTTTTGATTTAGTTTCATTACTCTGTTTTGAATATTTGGAAGTTGTTTGGGCTTAGTTTCCCTGATTTTTTATTGAAATGCCCGAGTGGCTGTGAGGTTGATGACTGATAGAGGCCGAGGGCCGAATGGTGAGGATTATATATATTTATGGATTGGGCTGCACGCCGCAGTGATATTTATATGTATATGGATCGGGCTGCACACCACAGCGATATGTTGGACCGGGCTGCACGCCGTAGCGATATAGCGCTTGGGCTGTAGGAGCCCCTCCGAAGTCTGCACACCCCTAGTGAGCGCAGTTGACTATATATATACGGATCAGGTTGCACGCCGCAGCAGTTATTATTATTATTATGAGATGTCTATTGAGCGGGATTGCTGAGTGAGAGTTCTGATTGACGAGCGTTGAGTCACGAGTGACTCAGAGGCTACCCGAGGGATATATATATATATATATATGAGCGATGCTTAGCCCGAGGGGCTTGTTTATGAAATTTACTGTTTTTACTCTTGTTTATACTGAGCCTCTATTGAAAATGTGTTGAACAAATGTTTTAAATGACTTTCATTGAAACTGAAGTTTTACGAGATGTTTGGAAATTGAACTACGGATTTGACTTTGACATTTCCATTAAGATTTTATGTTAGATTATGTATATGATTTAAATGCTCATCACTGCACTCAGACTTTATTTACTTTGGTTGCTTACTGAGTTGGCGTACTCACGTTACTCCCTGCACCTTGTGTGCAGATCCAGGTGCCAGAGCTTCAGAGTGAGAGCTTTCAGCAGCTTCTGAGTATTTACGGAGATAGCAAAGTAGCTGCACGGCGTTCGCAGCCCTGCCTTTCTCGTTCCTATCCTTAGTGTTATTTATTTCAGTCTTTTCTTCTTGTATGGCGTAGATAGTACTGGACAGTATCTTAGTGGCTCATGACTAGTGACACCAGGATCGGGCAGTGTCGATGTATTTGCGTATTTTGTTCTTTCTTCCGCATATTTTATTATATTAAATGGAAGACTTGTGCTCATAACTGAATTTGAAAATGAATTTGTAAAAGCCCTTTATGTATTTTGTGTTGGATCGGCTTGCCTAGTACTGTGATAGGCGTCATCACAACCGGGGTGGTTTGGGGTCGTGACAGTATTTAAGCATCTATAATGCTGGAATAACAAAATAATGAGCATAGTAAGAATAATTTGTTCGTAATAATAATTTTAGTATTAACAACAAAAATTCAAAAATATTATTCACACAATTCAGAATGAAAGAAAATAAAGGTTGTAAAATATATATTCCACGCACATAATATAAGAATAATAATTTAAATAAAAGTATTTTTATAAAATATATTATATATTCTTGAAAATTATGCTCAATTATATTATTATGTTTCTATCAACTTTTCGACGACACAAAGTTATGTCACCGGAAAACAGGGGGACTGTCTATATAAGGTAAAGTATGTTATGTCAAGTCGTGCATGAAATATATATAATATAATTGAGCATAATTTTCAAGAATATATAATGTATATTACAAAAATAAATTTATTTAAATAATTATTTTTATATTACGTGCATGGAATATATATTTTACAACCTCTATTTTGTTTCATACTGAATTGTGTAAATAAATTTTTGAATTTTTGTTGTTTAATATTAAAAATATTATTACTAACAAATTATCCTAATTAATTTTTTTACTATGCTAGTTATTTTGTTATTCCAGCATTATATGTGCTTAAATTATTTTTTTAATTTATAAATAATATTTATTTATTCTATAGGTAAGTCTATAATACAAATTAAAAAGAAAAAAAAATCATAATATTAAAAATTTTAAAATAAAAATAAAAAGAAGATAAATGTTTATAATTTAGAAGGTAAAACAGGTATTTGGCAATCCAAAATTTGGAAAATCTAGTTGAGTGACCTTCTGAGTGCAATATGCATAGTTCAGTGACTTTGTTGTTACAACCGAAAGAAAAGTGACTTTAGGAGATAATTTGGGATAGTTGAGTGACCATTTGAGTAATGGACTCGACGATTACTTGGGCAATTGATAGAAATTGTATTTTAAATGACCATTATAATTCTTCATTTGTAAAACATTCTTATCTTAATAAGAAGATAGGCTCATAGGAGTATATAAATTGAGTACTTCTTTTGACGCAAATAAATGAGATTTCTATTTTGTAGTAAGAAATAAAACCTTTTTTATTTTACACTATAGGAAAAAGGATTAAATGCCCTTAAACGTGAAATATTAACAACCACTTTAACTATAAAGATAATATCAGAGGCGAACCTACATGGTACCCATGTCTCCTTTTTCCACTGCTTCAGCTTCTGTAAATCGGCAGGTTAAATGTTTTTATAATCAGTTGTCAAACTGTGAACGAGGACCTTAAGAACAAAACCAAATTCAATTTGTAGTTTTTTTTGTCATATTATATGTCATCTTTTATTTCTTGTACTTAGGGGTGACAAACGGAGGATCTAGTTAGGAAATATCTGTGATTGATCATCACTTGTTTTAGAAACAAATTCAGTGTTCCGAGGCCTAAAAAAAACCTCCTTTTTACCTCACCTCGATTTGCGTGCGAGGTCCGGACCTATATCCGAAAAGCCTTCTATGTGAAAATATGAGAAATAGAAATCTCTAGAGTTAAAATTTGATTATGGTTGACTTTGGTCAACATTTTGAGCAAACGGACCAGGATCCGTATTCCGACGATCCCGGGAGGTCCGCAGTAAAATATGGGACTTGGGCGTATGCCCGAAAATGAATTCCGAGGTCCCAAGCCTTAGAAATCAATTTTTGAAAGAAATTGTTTTGCTGAATTATCTAAGAAATGAAGAAAAGAATTAATATTTGAAACCATTGGTATCGGGCCCGTATTTTGGTTTCGGAGCCCGGTACAAACTTGCTATAGTATTTAAATGATAACTGTGAAATTTGGTGAAACATGGAGTTTATTTGACGTGAATTGGACTTCCGGTTGAATAGTTATGAACTTTAAGTGTTCTTGATGAAAATGATGATTTTTGAGGTTTAATATGGTTTTACATGCTATTTTGATGATGTGATCATACGAGTAGGTCCATATGATGTTTTTGAGTTAGTATGCATATTTGGTTTGGAGTCCCGAGAGCTCGGGTGAGTTTCAGATAGGTTTCGGGATGTTAAAGAATTAGAACATAGCTGTTGCAGGTCCAGAGAAGTTGCAGATCTCTGAACCTGCCTGTGCGGTCCGCAATGATTTTGTGCGACCACGGAGGGGACTTTGCGGCCGCAAAGTGATTTTGTACGGTCCCTGGAGGGGGGCCTTGCGGCCGCACTCGATTTTGTGCGGTCCGCGGTGAGCTCCGCGGCCGCAGTCCTTTTTGTGCGGTCCGCGAAGAGGGTCTGAGAGGGGTATATTTAAACGGGACTTTCAGTTATTTTTCACTTTTCAAAACCCTAAAAACGTAAGAGGCGATTTTCCAAACACTCTTTTTTCTCCAAAACATTAGTAAGTGATTTCTAACTCATTTTCTTTACTCCTTAACTTCTTTTTACAAGATTTCGTCCTAGAATCTAGGGTTTTCATGTAGGAATTGGGAATTTTGGGTAAAACCTAAGAATATTGAAATTTGGGGATTTAGACCTCAAATTGAGGTCAGATTCCAAAACCAATTATATATCAGGGCTCGGGGGTGAATGGGTAATCGGGTTTTGGTCCGAATTTCCGGTTTGGACCAAGGGGGCCCGGGGTCGATTTTAGACTTTTTGGGGAAAACTTTAGAAAAACTTATTTTCATGCATTAGAATTGATTCATTTAGCATTTATTGATATAATTAAGTAACTTGTGGCTAGATACGAGCGAGTTGGTGGTGGAATCAAGAGGTAAAGCGATAGTTGAGGCTTGAATTGTGTTTGTGGCATCGAGGTAAGAGTTTGGTCTAACCTTAGCTTGAGGGATTAGGTGTCGTGTCCTATTTGCTATGTGTTAATTGTTGAGTACAACGTATAGGCATGGTGACGAGTATCTATACGTTGGTGTCAAGCATTCCCGTGAGTCTTACTCTATGATTAATGTGACTCCGTTTTGTATTGTTCATGCCTTATGTGTTATTCCTATTGTGGAACAAGGATTGTGGAAGTAACTGTGGTAATTGAACATTGAGGAGTGTTGGCTCGAGTTATGAAATGATTTGTGGAATTATTGTTGGCAATTGAACATTATAGGGCATTGGCTCAAGTTGTGAATTAAGATGGGAAGTAAATGTGAAAAAAAAGAGAAGAGAATTATGAAAAATTGTTTCCCTTGCCGGGATGTTGTTGCTTTGATATTGTTTCCCTTGTCGGGATAAGATTGTTGTAATATTGTTCCCTTGCCGGGATTACATTGTGATTTCATTTATTTCCTTGCCCTTATTGTTTGTGATTGTTGTTTGGGTGAGGAAGAGTGTTAAAGCACGAAGGGTGATGCCGTGCATTATTTTGGTGAGAGAGTGTTAAAGCACGAAGGGTGATGCCGTGCATGATTTTTGTGAGGAAGAGTGTATAGCACGAAGGGTGATGCCGTGCCGCACGATGTACCATTACGTGCCTATTATATTGATCTTATGGTGAGGACGAGAGTAAAAGCACGAAGGGTGATGCCGTGCAGTTTATATTGATTCTTATGGTGAGGACTAGAGTAAAAGCACGAAGGGTGATGCCGTGCATTTGTTTGATTTTTGATTCTTGTTGAAAATTGAGTTATGGTGTTTCTTATATTTACCTGCTGTTCTCCTGTTATCATTTGATGTTTCCCCGCAACATGTTTCCCCCTCTCATATTTGACTGTACATTTCTGTTTTTATTTTTCCGCTGTATATGATTTAACTGCACAAGTTTATTCGGTAGTCTGCTCCTAGCCTCGTCACTACTTCGCCGAGGTTAGGCTAGGCACTTACCAGCACATGGGGTCGGCTGTGCTGATACTACACTCTGCACTCTTTTGTGCAGATCCTAGTGTTGTAGATTTCGGACCGCAGTGAGATTGTTATTTCGCGTTCATCATGCGACCCGAGGTAGTTCTGCAGGAGTCCGCAGGCCTTGGCGTCTCCTTCTATCTATTATTCCTGTTTCTTTCTTGTATTTCCAGAGACAGTGTTGTATTATTTCTTTTAGACCTTTATTTATAGTATTCTTAGACAGTCTGTGAAGTTGTGACACCAGTCTTGGGTAGATTGTTATGGATTGATATTGGTAGCATTATTAAAAACTTGCAATTCAGTCTTCCGCTTATTAAATTTTGTTGATTATTAGCTGCTGGTTCTTAATTGTTAACGGATTTAAAATGGAAACAAGGTAAATAATTCAGTTGGTTGGCTTGCCTAGCTTTCATTAGTAGGCGCCATCACGACTCCCGAGGGTGGGAAATCTGGGTCGTGACAAGTTGGTATCAGAGCTCTAGGTTACATAGGTCTCACAATTCACAGAAAAGCTTAGTAGAGTCTGAGGGATCAGTACGGAGACGTCTGTATTTATCCCCCAGAGGCTATAGAGTTAGGAAAAACTTCACATCTATTCTTTCCCGTCGTGCGGTTTGTTTTCCCAATGCTAATTGAGTCTTTACTCTGTTCTTTCGCAGATGCCGAGAACGCGCGCTTCCTCATCCGCTGATCAGCAGCCCGAGCCCCCAGCAGCAGCTCCCACGAGGGGCAGAGGGCGAGGCCGAGGTTGTGCTAGAGGCCGAGGTAGGGGCAGAGCTCAGCCCAGAGCGCTAGTGGCGGAGCCTCAGGTCGAGTTTGACGAGGAGGTTCCAGCCCAGGCAGTTCCGGTGGGCCCAGCTCAGGTCCCAGAGGGGTTCATTGCTACCCCAGTACTCCAGGATGCTCTGGTCCGTCTAGTGGGCCTTATGGAGAGTGTCACCCGGGCAGGTTTGCTTCCGTGTAGCCCCGAGCCGTCTCTCAGGCTGGAGGAGGAGCCCAGACTCCTGCTACTCGCACTCCGGAGCAGGTGGCTCCCCAGTTTCAGACTCCAGCAACTCAGCCAGTTGGAGCAGTTTAGCCGGGTGTGGTAGCCCAGACCGGTGACGGAGCAGCTATGACTGCGGATGCCTTGTGGAGATTGGACAGGTTCACCAAGCTCTTCACTACCACTTTCAGCGGTGCATCTTCTGAGCATCCCCAGGATTATTTAGACAGCTGTCACGAGGTTCTCAGGAACATGGGGATAGTGGAGATCAATGGGGTCGACTTTGCTACTTTTCGCGTATCTGGATCCGCCAAGACTTGGTGGAGAGATTATTGTTTGGCTAGACCAGTTGGGTCACCAGCTCTGACTTGGGATCAGTTTTCACAGCTATTCTTGGAGAAGTTTCTTCCCGTCACTCAGAGAGAGATCTATCGGAGGCAGTTTGAGCGTCTCTAGTAGGGTTCTATGACTGTTACTCAGTACGAGACTAGGTTTATTGATTTGGCCTGTCATGCTCTACTTATACTTCCCACTGAGAGAGAGAGAGTGAGGAGGTTCATTGAGGGGCTCATTCAGCATATTCGACTTCAAATGGCTAAGGAGACGGAGAGTGAGATTTCCTTTCAGGAGGCGGCCAATGTGGCCAGGAGAGTTGAGATGGTTTTATCGCAGGGAGGTGGTCAGGGGTCTGACAAGAGGCCTCGTCATTCAGGCAGATTCAGTGGCGCCTCGTCTGGAGGCAGGGATTCGTATGGTTCAGGCCATCCTCCTAGGCCTTTTCAGTCAGCATTTCAGGTTTTTCGCGGTGCTTCAGGTGGCCGTGGTTCTCACATGCAGCATTCTGATCAGCAGTCCTATAGTGCACAACCAGCTCCTATCAGTGCACCGCCACTTCAGAGTTTTCCGAGTGGTCATTCAGGTTGTCAGGGACAGCAGTCTCAACAGCCAAGGACTTGTTATACTTGTGGTGATATGGGTCACATTGCTAGATTTTGTCCTCGAGCATCGAGCAGCTCTCAGCATCCGGGTTCCCGTGCCATGGTTCAGGCACCGAATGTTCCACAGTCTGCCCAGCCAGCTAGAGGTGGAGGCAAGGGTGCTAGAGGTGGAGGTAGAGGTGTTAGAGGTGGAGGTAGAGGTGTTAGAGGTGGAGCTCAGGCCGCTAGAGGTGGAGGCCAGCCAGCAGCAGGCCGTCCCAAAGATGTAGTCTAGGGTGGTGGGGCCCAGCCCCGATGTTATGCTCTTCCAGCCAGGCCTGAGGCTGAGGCTTCTAACGCAGTTATCAGAGGTACTGTTCTGGTTTGTAGTAGGGATGCTTCTGTGCTATTTGATCCAGGGTCTACATACTCTTATGTGTCATCTTATTTTGCGCCGTATCTGGTCATGCCTAGTGATTCTTTGAGTGCTCCTGTTTATGTGTCTACACCGGTGGGTGATTATATTGTGGTAGATCGAGTTCATCGTTCTTGCGTAGCTGTTATTGGGGGTCTTAAGACCCGAGTAGACTTATTACTGCTGGACATGGTTGATTTTGATGTCATATTGGGGATGGACTGGTTATCACCTTACCACGCTATCTTGGATTGTCATGCCAAGACTGTGACCTTAGCCTTACCGGGCCTACCTCGTCTTGAGTGGAGAGGAACTTCTGGTCATTCTACTTGTAGTGTTATCTCATATATGAAGGCTCGGCGTATGGTCGAGAAGGGGTGTTTGGCTTATTTAGAATATGTTCGTGATTCTAGTGCTGAGGTCCCTTCTATTGATTCTGTGCCTGTAGTTCGTGAGTTCCCTGAGGTATTTCCTTCAAACCTGCCGGGTATGCCACCCGACAGGGATATTGACTTTTGCATTGATTTGGCTCCGGGCACTCAGCCCATTTCTATTCCGCCGTATCGTATGGCCCCGCCTGAGTT
>NC_031991.1:52156777-52177480 GCF_001879085.1 Nicotiana attenuata
GTTCGTGTTCAGTGGAGAGGTCAGCCTGCTGAGGCATCGACCTGGGAGTCCGAGTCCGATATGCGGATCCGTTATCCCCATCTTTTCCCCGACTCAGGTACTTCTCTTATGTCCATTCGAGGACGAACGATTGTTTTAGAGGTGGAGGATGTGATGACCCAAAAGGTCATCACTTGTTTTAGAAACAAATTCAGTGTTCCGAGGCCTAAAAACCTCCTTTTACCTCCCCTTGATTTGCGTGTGTGGTCCGGACCTATATCCGGAAAGCCTTCTATGTGAAAAGATGAGAAATAGAAATTTCTAGAGTTAAAATTTTTTATTTTTGGTTGACTTTGGTCAACATTTTGAGCAAACGGACCCGGATCCGTGTTCTGACGATCCCGGGAGGTCCGCAGTAAAATATGGGGCTTGGGCGTATGCCCGGAAATGAATTCCGAGGTTCCAAGCCTTAGAAATCAATTTTTGAAAGAATTGTTTTGCTAAATTATCTAAGAAATGAATCTAAGCAAAAAAGGGACCCTTTTTAAATGGGTAATGGTTGAAACTCTATTGAAAACCATATAGATGAGTCAATATATATAATTTGAGGAAGATTAGAGGTGAATTGGACTGATTTGNGCTCGGTACAAACTTGTTATAGTATTTGAATGATAACTGTGAAATTTGGTGGAAAATGGAGTCTAGTTTTACGTGAGTTCGGACTTTCGGTGGAAGAGTTATGAACTTTAATGTTCTTGATGAAACTGATGAGTTTTGAGGTTTAATTCATAGTTTTACATGTTACTTTGATGATGTGATTGCACGAGTAGGTCCATATGATGTTTTTGAGTTAGTATGCACACTTGGTTTGGAGTCCCGAGGGCTCGGGTGAGTTTCGGATAAGTTCCGAGATGTCTTAGGATTAAAACATGGATGTTGCAGGTTCAGAGAAGTGCAAATCTCTGAACCGGCCAGTGCTGATGCAGTGGGGGCTGTGCGGCCGCACTCGATTTTGTGCGGTCCGCACAGATTCACTGGTCCGACTTCGGAAGCCTATATCTTTTGATCTACAAGGAATTTTGGGATTATTCGAAAACGAAAATTGTAGCCCTTTGTGTCTAGTTTCCAGAAAGTTAAAGAAATCACAATTTGGACATCTTTAGAGAAAGTTATGACCAAAATACTAAAGCATGTCACTGCAGTCCACATGGAGAGCTGTGCGGCCGCACATGAGAAGAGATTTTTCAAACAACCTTTCTTCTCCAAAATATTAGTAAGTGATTTCTAACTCATTTTCTTTACTCCTTATCTTCTTTTTACAAGATCTCATCCTAGAATCTAGGGTTTTCATGGTGGAATTGGGAATTTTGGGAAAAACCTAAGAATATTAAAATTTGCGGATTTAGACCTCAAATTGAGGTCGGATTCCAAAACCAATTATATATCCGGGCTCAGGGGTGAATGGGTAATCGGGTTTTGGTCCGAATTTCGGGTTTGGACCAAGCGGGCCCGGGGTTGATTTTTGACTTTTTGGGAAAAACTTTAGAAAACTTATTTCCATGCACTAGAATTGATTCATTTAGCATTCATTGATATAGTTAAGTAACTTGTGGCTAGATACGAGCGAGTTGGTGGTGGAATCAAGAGGTAAAGCGATAGTTCAGGCTTGAGTTGTGTTCGTGGCATTGAGCTAAGTGTTTAGTCTAACCTTATCTTGAGGGATTAGGAGGTGTGTCCTATTTGCTATGTGTTATTTGTCAAGTACGATGTATAGGCATGGTGACGAGTATCTATACGTTGGTGTCAAGCATGCCCGTGAGTCTTATACTATGAATAATGTGACTCCGTTTGTATTGTTCATGCCTTATGTGATGATTTCTATTGTTGAGCAAGGTTTGTAGAAGCTATATTGGTATTTGAATATTGAAGAGCGTTGGCTCAAGTTGTAAAGTGAATTGTGGAAGTATAATTGGCAATTGAACCTTATAGAGCGTTGGCTCAAGTTGTAAAATAAATTGTGGAAGTATAATTGGCAATTGAACCTTATAGAGCATTGACTCAAGTTGTGAGGTGAGTTGTGAAGTAAATGTGGAAAGGAAAAGAGAAGAGGAGTATTGTCACGACCCTAACCCCGAACCCGGTCGTGATGGAGCCTCCCGTGAAGACAAGGCCAGCCAGTTTAATCCAATTCATCTTTTAAAGCAGTTAAACAACACAAAATAGTCTAAACATGATTTAATAATTCTAAGTAGTGGAAATATCACGAATAATGCGAACATCCAACCCAACACAGCCCTAACCGGGGTGTCACAAGTCAAGAGCATCTACTAGTCACAGTACAGTCTGCTAAAGTCATCAATACTACAAGTGTTTGTAGGAAACAGAAATGATAGAAGAGTAGAGACACGGGGATGCGGACGCCAACAGCTACCTCGTAATCTCCGAAATAGCCCGCCTGGAACTGGAGAAAATCAACACTCCGGAGCGGAACCAACTACGCCTGAATCTGTACACAGGGTGCAGGGAGTAAAGTGAGTACTCCAACTCACTGAGTAATGAATATAAATAATAACTGAAAGCAAGAAAACACGTAAAGCATATGGTAGTCTATAATGAAGCAGTAAAATCAGTTAATTTCAGTAAAAATAGTACAAATCAAGGAAATTGCTCTTTAAACCAATAAAACAGGTGATTGACAGGTAATTATGATAACGTAAACAAATAGAAATTTGCCCTCAGGCATAGTAACACCACATCCGCCCCTCGGGCAATAACTCACAACAGTAACAGCTCCTCGGGCTCAAACTGACATCACAATGGGTACCCGCGGTCACTAGGGCTGTGCAGACTCCTGGAGGGGGCCCTTACGGCCCAAGCGCAATAACTAGCCATCTCGTGGCATCAAATTTAGGCCCTCGGCCTCATATCAATCAAGACACCTCGTGGCGTACACATCTCAGGCTCTCGGCCTCCAATCAGTATCAGTATCTCCTCACAATATAGGCCATCGGCCTTACTCAGTCAAAAATCATCACAAGCCCCTCGGGTATTAGTAAAACAGTGTTTCTCAGCCCAAACATCATTTAAAATATCATTTAAATCTCAAAATCTGAGTAAAAATGGCTGAGTAGTAAAACAGTGGAATTTAATATGACTGAGTTCAAATAATAAGTCAAAACAGTGAGGAAATATCAAATAAAAGCCCCGAAAGGGTTCAAATAGTTGGCACGAAGCCCAAATATGGCAATCAGCACAATAAACGATGATAACAAATAGTTTTGAATCAAATACCCGGTAAAATCATCAATCGGGACGGACCAAGTCCAAATACCTAATAGTACACGACCCCGCGCTCGCCATTGAGCGTGTGCCTCACCTCAATATAGTACTACGATGCACAATCCGGGGTTTCAAACCCTCAGAACATCATTTACAAGCATTACTCACCTCGAACCGGCTAAATCCCTAGCTCGCGACGCCTTTGCCCTTCGAATTGGCCTCCACGTGCGTCGAATCTATCCAAAAACAGAAAGAATACGTCACAATATGCTAAGGGAACAAAGCCCAAGCGAAAACAATCGAAAAATACCAAAAATCCCGAAATTAGCAAAACCCGAGCCCCGGGCCCACTTCTCGAAACTCAGAAATTTTTACACCAATAGGTTCCTTATCTCCCCACGAGTTCATACATACCAAAAACATCAAAATCCTCCCACAAATGACCCTTCAAATCCCAAATCAAAGGTCCAAAATTCCAAGCCCTAGTTCTTCCATTTTTAGCTTAAGTTTCCATGATTTTCTAGGCAGATTTCAGAATAGAATCGAGTTTTAAGTCCAAAAATCTTATCTCAAGTCGTTTCCCCTTGAATCCCTCTTTAATCTCCTTCAAAAAGCTCTCAAAATGATCAACTATGGGTGAAAATAGACCCAAAATCGCGGACAAGACGACTTAAAAACATTCTGCCCAGGCCTGATTTTCCTTCTTCGCGAACGCGGTCAAACTCTCGCGTTCGCGAAGCACCAACTCGAATTGACCAAATTTTACTCTACGTGAACGCGACACACCTCACGCAAACACGATGAACAAAAGAACCTCGATCCCAAATTACTCTACGCGATCGCGGGTACCCTCTCGCGAATGCGATGCACTGCATCCCAGCCTTCCGCGAACGCGAAGCCCATATCGCGAATGCGAAGGCTAAATTGTGGCCTTCCTCAATTCCTTCTTCGCGAACGCAAGGCTCCTCTCGCGAACGCGAAGAGATAAATCTCTGCAACACTGAACCTTAAATTTCTGCAACTTTCAAACTCCAAAAATGCTCGGAATGACCATCCGAAACTCACCCGCGGCCCCCGGGACCTCAACCAAAGGCACCAACACATCTTAGAACCTTATTCAAACTTGATCCAATCATCAAAACACCTCAAACAACATCAAATTACCCAAAACACATCGAATTCAAGCCTAAGTTTCTAAAAATCTTCCTAAATACGCTTTTGATCAAAAACCCAACCAAACCACGTCCGAATGACCAGAAATTTTGCACACACATCCCAAATGACACAAAGAAGCTACTGCAACTCTCGGAATTCCATTCCGACCCCCGGATCAAAATCACACCTACCAATCGAAAATCGCCAAAATATCAACTTCGCCAATTCAAGCCTAATTCTACTCCGGACCTCCAAAACTCATTCCGATCACACTCCTAAGTCATAAATCACCTACCGAAGCTAATCGAACCATTGAAACTCACATCCGAGCCCTCTAACACATAAGTCAACATCCGGTTGACTTTTCCAACTTAAGCTTCCTTAAAAAAGACTAAGTGTCTCAAACTTCGCCAAAACCATTCCGGATTCAATCCAACCAACCCGATACCTCAAAATACGGATAAACAAAACATAAAGCAGCAGAAATGGAGGAAACAGAGCGGTAACTCATGAGACGACCGGCCGGGTCATCACATCCTCCCTAACTTAAATAAACGTTCGTCTTTGAACGAGTCAAGAAACATACTTGAAGCCTCAAACAGGTGAGGATATCTGCTCCGCATCTCCCGCTCGGTCTCCCAGGTAGCCTCCTCCACGGGCCGACCTCTCCACTGCACCTTCACTGAAGCTATATCTTTTGATCTCAACTTCCGAACCTGACGCTCCAGAATAGCTGCTGGCTCCACATCATAAGTCAAATCTCCTCCAACTGAACCGTGCTGAAATCCAGAACATGAGACGGATCTCCAATGTACTTTCGGAGCATAAAAACACGGAACACTGGGTGCACACTCGACAGATGGGTGGCAAAGCAAGCTCATAAGCCACCTCTCCAATCCTCCGAAGTACCTCAAAAGGCCCAATGAACCGCGGACTCAACTTTCCTTTCTTTCCAAATATCATAACACCTTTTGTGGGCGAGACATTCAACAGAACCTTCTCACCAACCATGAAGGACACATCTCTAACCTTCCTGTCAGCATAACTCTTTTGCCTCGACTGCGCTGTACGAAGTCTCTCCTGAATCACCTTCACTTTATCTAAGGCATCCTGAACCAAATCTGTCCCCAAAAGCCTAGCCTCACCGGGCTCGAACCAACCAACTGGAGATCTACACCGCCTCCCGTACAAAGCCTCATATGGAGCCATCTGGATACTCGATTGGTAGCTGTTATTGTAAGCAAACTCTGCAAGCGGCAAAAACTGATCCCATGACCCTCCGAAATCATTAACACAAGCGCGTAGCATATCCTCCAATATATGAATGGTGCGCTCGGACTGCCCGTCCGTCTGAGGGTGAAAAGCTATGCTCAACTGTACCTGAGTACCCAACTCTCGCTGAACAGACTTCCAGAACTGGGAAGTAAACTGAGTGCCCAGAACTGAAATGATGGAAACCGGGACACCATGCAACCGAACAATCTCCCGAATATATATCTCTGCCAGCCGCTCTGAAGAATAAGTAGTACAAATAGGAATGAAGTGTGCGGACTTGGTCAGCCTATCCACAATCACCCATATAGCATCGAACTTTTTCAAAGTACGAGGGAGTCCAACTACAAAATTCATAGTGATCCGCTCCCACTTCTACTCAGGAATATCCATCCTCTGAAGTAAGCCACCCGGTCTCTGATGCTCATATTTCACCTGCTGACAATTGAGGCACCGAGGTACAAAACCCACAATATCTTTCTTCATTCTCTGCCACCAGTAATGCTGTCTAAGATCCTGATACATCTTCGTGGCTCCTGGATGAATACAATACCACGAGCTATGGGCCTCCTCCAGAATCAACTCCCGAAGCCCATCTACATTGGGCACACAAATCCGGCCCTGCATCCTCAATACTCCATCATCTCCAATAGACACATCCCTGGCATCATCATGCTGAACCCTGTCCCTAAGGACGAGCAATGTGGATCATTATACTGGCGCTCTCTGATGCGCTCATATAAGGAAGACCGAGAAACCACACAAGCCAATATCCGACTGGGCTCCGAAATATCCAACCTCACGAACCGATTGGCCAAAGCCTGAACATCAACCGCAAGAGGCCTCTCCCCAACTGGAAGGTATGCCAAACTCCCCATACTCACTGCCTTTCGGCTCCAAGCATCGGCCACCACATTGGCCTTTCCCGGATGGTACAATATAGTGATGTCATAATCCTTAAGTAACTCCAACCATCTCCGCTGCCTCAAATTAAGATCCTTTTGCTTGAACAAATGCTGAAGACTGCGATGATCCGTGAATACCTCACAAGATACGCCATACAAGCAATGCCTCCAAGTCTTCAATGCGTGAACTATGGCAGCCAACTCCAAATCATGAACATGGTAGTTCTTCTCATGGGGCTTCAACTGGCGAGAAGCATAAGCAATAACTCTACCCTCCTGCATCAACACACAACCAATCCCTACTCTCGAAGCATCACAATACACGGTGTATGAACCTGAAGCTGATGGCAAAACCAATACTGGGGCTGTGGTCAAAGTTGTCTTGAGCTTCTGAAAGCTCTCCTCACACTCGTCCGACCATACGAATGAAACACCCTTCTGAGTCAACTTGGTCAAGGGCGATGCGATAGATGAAAATCCCTAATTAAACCGGCGATAATAGCCTGCCAAACCAAGAAAACTACGAATCTCTATAGCTGAGGATGGTCTGGGCCAACCCTGCACCGCCTCTATCTTCTTTGGATCAACCTGAATATGGACACCACGTGTCCCAAGAATGCCACTGAACTGAGCTAAAACTCACATTTGGAGAACTTTGCATAAAGCTTCTCCTCCCTCAACCTCTGCAATACAACCCTCAAATGCTCCGCGTGCTCCTCCTGACTACGCGAATACACCAAGATATCATCAATAAAAACTATGACAAATGAGTCAAGATAAGGCCGGAACACGTTGTTCATCAGATGCATGAACGCTGCTGGGGCATTGGTCAGCCCAAAAGACATAACCAGGAACCCATAGTGACCATATTTGGTCTTGAAGGCCGTCTTAAGAATATCCGAATCCCTGATCTTCAATTGGTGATAACCTGAACGGATGCGAGGTAAAGGATACTTGTTCTTAACTGTTACCTTGTTCAATTGCCTATAATCAATGCACATTCTCATTGTGCTATCCTTTTTCTTTACAAACAGAACCGGCGCACCCCAAGGTGACACACTAGGCCGAATGAACCCCTTATCTAGGAGTTCCTGAAGCTGCTCCTTTAACTCCGCTGTGCCATACGATACGACAGAATAGAGATGGGCTGAGTGCTCGGCACCAGGTCAATACAAAAATCAATATCCCTGTCCGGTGGCATGCCCGGCAGGTCTGCAGGAAATACATCAGGGAAATCCCTCACAACTGGAACAAAATCAATACTGGGAGTCTCAGCTCCAACATCCCTCACAAAGGCAAGATACGAAAGGCAACCCTTCCCAACCGTACGCTGGGCTTTCAAGAAAGAGATCACTCTACTATGGACATAATCAATCACACCTCTCCACTCAATCCGTGGCACACCCAGAATAGCCAACGTGACTGTCTTGGCATGACAATCTAGAATAGCGCGACATGGAGATAGCCAATCCATGCCCAGAATGACATCGAAATCCACCATACTCAATAATAAAAGATCAACTCGGGTCTCCAGATCCCCAATAATCACCACACACGACCAGTACACACGGTCTACAACAACAGTATCGTCCACCGTGGTAGATACATGAACAGGTGAAGCAAGAAACTCACGAGGAGTACACAAATAATGAGCAAAGTACAAGGACACATAAGAATAGGTAGAACCGGGATCAAATAGCACAGAGGCATCTCTGTGGCAGACTGAAATAATACCTGCAATGACGGCATCGGAGGCAACAACATCGGATCTGCCTGGAATAGCATAGAAACGGGCCTGACTGATCCCCACCCCTAGCTGGCTGGGCGGGTGGTGGTGGAGCAACTGGAGCTGAAGTTGATGACTGGCCCCTCTACTGAGATGAACTAGCAACACGGCGGGGACACTGCCTCCACATGTGGACCACATCGCCACACTCATAACAACTCATAGGCACTGGAGAAGGGGACTGATGAGAACCCCTTGCACAATAAGAATTTCAAGAATGTGAAGTTTTTCCTAAAGGTTCTGCAGCCTCTCGAGGATAAATACAGACGTCTCCGTACCAATCTGCGAGACTCTACTAAACCTGCTCATGACTCGTGAGACCTGTGTAACCTAGGCTCTAATACAACCTTGTCACGACCCTAACCCCGAACCCGATCGTGATGGCGCCTCTCGTGAAGACAAGGCCAGCCAGTTTAACCCAATTCATCTTTTAAAGCAGTTAAACAACACAAAATAGTCTAAACATGATTTAGTAATCCTAAGTAGCGGAAATATCAAGAATAATGCGGAAATCCAACCCAACACAGCCCTAACCGGGGTGTCACAAGTCAAGAGCATCTACGAGTCACAGTACAGTCTGCGAAAGTCATAAATACTACAAGTGTTTGTAGGAAACAGAAATGATAGAAGAGTAGAGACACGGGGTTGCAGATGCCAACAGCTACCTCGTAATCTCCGAAATAGCCCGCCTGGAACTGGAGAAAATCAACACTCCGTGGCGGATCCAGCTACTCCTGAATCTGCACACAGGGTGCAGGGAGTAAAGTGAGTACTCTAACTCAGTGAGTAATGAATATAGATAATGACTGAAAGCAATAAAACACGTAAAGCATATGGCAGTCTATAATGAAGCAGTAAATCAGTTAATTTCAATAAAAATAGTACAAATCAAGGAAATTGCTCTTTAAACCAATAAAACATGTGATTGACAGGTAATTATGATAACGTAAACAAATAGAAATTTGCCCCTCGGGCATAGTAACACCACATCTGCCCCTCGGGCAACAATTCACAACAGTAACAGCCCCTTGGGCTCAAACTCACATCACAATGGGTACCCGCGCTCACTGGGGGTGTGCAGACTCTTGGAGGGGCCCCTTACGGCCCAAGCGCAATAACAAGCCATCTCATGGCATCAAATCTAGGCCCTCGGCCTCATATCAATCAAGCCACCTCGTGGCGTACATATCTCAGGCTCTCGACCTCCATTCAGTATCAGTATCTCCTCACAATATAGTCCATCGGCCTTACTCAGTCAAAAATCATCACAAGCCCCTCGGGCATTAGTAAAATAGTGTTTCTCAGCCCAAACATCATTTAAAATATCATTTAAATCTCAAAATCTGAGTAAAAATGGCTGAGTAGTAAAACAGTGGAATTTAATATGACTGAGTTCAAATAATAAGTCAAAACAATGAGGAAATATCAAATAAAAGCCCCGAAAGGGTTCAAATAGTTGGCACGAAGCCCAAATATGGCAATCAGCACAATAAACGATGATAACAAATAGTTTTGAATCAAATACCCGGTAAAATCATCAATCGGGACGGACCAAGTCCAAATCCCTAATAGTACACGACCCCGCGCTCGCCATTGAGCGTGTGCCTCACCTCAATATAGTACTACGATGCACAATCCGGGGTTTCAAACCCTCAGAACATCATTTACAAGCATTACTCACCTCGAACCGGCTAAATCCCTAGCTCGCGACGCCTTTGCCCTTCGAATTGGCCTCCACGTGCGTCGAATCTATCCAAAAACAGAAAGAATACGTCACAATATGCTAAGGGAACAAAGCCCAAGCGAAAACAATCGAAAAATACCAAAAATCCCGAAATTAGCAAAACCCGAGCCCCGGGCCCACTTCTCGAAACTCAGAAATTTTTACACCAATAGGTTCCTTATCTCCCCACGAGTTCATACATACCAAAACATCAAAATCCGCCCACAAATGACCCTTCAAATCCCAAATCAATGGTCCAAAATTCCAAGCCCTAGTTCTTCCATTTTTAGCTTAAGTTTCCATGATTTTCTAGGCAGATTTCACAATAGAACCGAGTTTTAAGTCCAAAAATCTTACCTCAGGTCGTTTCCCCTTGAATCCCTCTTTAATATCCTTCAAAAAGCTCTCAAAATGATCAACTATGGGTGAAAATAGACCCAAAATTGCGGACAAGACGACTTAAAAACATTCTGCCCAGGCCTGATTTTCCTTCTTCGCGAATGCAGTCAAACTCTCGCGTTCGCGAAGCACAAACTCGCATTGACCAAATTTTACTCTACGCGAACGCGACACACCTCACGTGAACGCGATGAACAAAAGAACCTCGATCCCAAATTACTCTACGCGAGTGCGGGTACCCTCTCGCGAACGCGATGCACTGCATCCCAGCCTTCCGCGAACGCGAAGTCCATCTCGCGAACGCGAAGGCTAAATTCTAGCCTTCCTCAATTCCTTCTTCGCGAACACGAGGCTCCTCTCACGAACGCGACGAGATAAATCTCTGCAACACTGAACCTTAAATTTCTGCAACTTTCAAACTCCAAAAATGCTCGGAATGACCATCCGAAACTCACCCGAGGCCCCCGGGACCTCAACCAAAGGAACCAACACATCTTAGAACCTTATTCAAACTTGAACCAATCATCAAAACACCTCAAACAACATCAAATTATCCAAAACACATCGAATTCAAGCCTAAGTTTCTAAAAATCTTCCGAAATACGCTTTTGATCAAAAACGCGACCAAATCACGTCCGAATGACTAGAAATTTTGCACACACATCCCAAATGACATAACGAAGCTACTACAACTCTCGGAATTCCATTCCGACCCCCGGATCAAAATGTCACCTACTAACCGAAAATCTCTAAATATCAACTTCGCCAATTCAAGCCTAATTCTACTCCGGACATCCAAAACTCATTCCGATCACACTCCTAAGTCATAAATGACCTCCCGAAGCTAACCAAACCATCGAAACTCACATCCGAGCCCTCTAACACATAAGTCAATATCCGGTTGACTTTTTCAACTTAAGCTTCCTTAAAAGAGACTAAGTGTCTCAAACTTCACCAAAACCGTTCTGGATTCAATCCAACCAACCCGATACCTCAAAACACGGATAAACAAAACATAAAGAAGAAGAAATAGGAGAAACGGAGCGGTAATTCATGAGACGACCGGCTGAGTCGTCACAATTATTAAATTGTTCCCTTGTCGGGGTTTTATTGTGATTCCATTTATTTCCTTGTCCGTATTTCTTGTTATTGTTGTTTGGGTGAGGAAGAGCGTTAAAGCACAAAGGGTGATGCCGTGCACTTGTCCTTGATTTTTTCCGAATTTTGCTGATAGTTGAGTTATGTTGTCCTTTACGTTTATTTACTGATTTTCTGTTGTTACTTGATTTTATTATGATGTTATTGATTTCCTTGCCGGGATATTGTTGTTCCCATATTATTCCCTTGTCGGGACTCTTTTGTGATTTGTGTTGAATTGTATATTGGGATTGGGTTGCACGCCGCAACAAAACTGTATTTGGATCGGGTTGCACGCCGCAACAATATTATATTTGGATCGGGTTGCACGCCGCAATAATATTATATTTGGATCGGGTTGCACGCCGCAACAATATTATATTTGGATCGGGTTGCACGCCGCAATAATATTATATTTGGATCGGGTTGCACGCCGCAATAATATTATATTTGGATCGGGTTGCACGCCGCAACAGTGATATATGATTTGGATCGGGTTGTGCGCCGCAACAGTATTTTCATGATTTAGATCGGGTTGCGCGCCGCAATAGTAGATAATAAAAGGTGTTTATTGGTTGGTTACGATTTCTTTATTCTTGTGTTGTGAATTCTAAATTGTCTTTATGCTTTTCTCTTGATCTACTATTGATAAATTATATTCNTTCTTATGCGTTTCTCCCGAGTTACTGTTGGTAAATGATATTCCCCTACCAGCATGTCCCTTCCCACTTTAATTTGCTGATTTCCTTTATTATTACTTGCTATATATATATATATATATGCTTTAACTGCACAGGTTTAGTTGGTAGTCTTGTCCTAGCCTCGTCACTACATTGCCGGGGTTAGACTAGGCACTTACCAGCACATGGGGTCAGTTGTGCTGATACTACACTCTGCACTCTTTTGTGCAGATCCCAGTGCTGTAGATTTCGGACCGCAGTGAGATTGCTGCTTCTTGTTCATCAGGCGACCCAAGGTAGTCCTGCAGGCGTCCGCAGGCCTTGGCGTCTCCTTCTATATATTATTCGTGTTTCCTGCTTGTATTTCCAGAGACAGTGTTGTATTATTTCTTTCAGACCTTTATTTGTAGTAATCTTAGACAGTCTGTGAAGTTGTGACACCAATCTTGGGTAGATTTGTTATGGAATAGTATTAGTAGTATTATTAAAACTTGAAATTAAATCTTCCGCTTGTTAAATTTTGTTGATTATTAACTGTTGGTTTATAACTGTTAATGAATTTAAAAATGGAAACCAGGTAAATAATTCAATCGGTTGGCTTGCCTAGCTTTCACTAGTAGGCGCCATCACGACTCCCGAGGGCGGGAAATCTGGGTCGTGACAAGTTGGTATCAGAGCTCTAGGTTACATAGGTCTCACAGTTCACAGACAAGCTTAGTAGAGTCTGAGGGATCGGTACGGAGACGTATGTATTTATCCCCCAGAGGCTACAGAGTTAGGAAAAACTTTGCATCTATTCTTTTCTGTCGTGCGACTTGATTTCTCAATGCTAGTTGAACTTCCACTCTTGTTCCTTCGCGAATGGCGAGGTCACGTACCGCTCCTTCAGCGAGCAGCAGCACAGACCGGTGATAGATCAGCTACGTCTTCGGAGACTTGGTAGAGAGATTATCGTTTGGCTAGACCAATTGGGTCACCAGCTTTGACTAGGGATCAGTTTTCTCAGCTGCTTTTGGAGAAGTTTCTTCCCACTGAGAGAGAGAGAGAGTGTGAGGAGGTTCATTGAAGGACTCATTCAGGTCGTCAGGGTCAGCAGACTCAGCAGCCGAGGACTTATTATACTTGTGGGGATATGGGTCACATTGCTAGATTTTGTCCTCGAGCATCGAGCAACTCCCAGCATCAGGGTTCCCGTACCACGGTTCAGGCACCGAGTGTTCCACAGCCCGCTCAGCTAGCTAGAGGTGGAGGTAGAGGTATTAGAGGTGGAGGTCAGGCCACTAGAGGTGGAGGCCAGCCAGCAGTAGGTCGTTCCATAGATGTAGTTTAGAGTGGTGGGGCCCAGCCCCGATGTTATGCTCTTCCAGCCAGGCTGGAGGCTGAGGCTTCCGATGAAGTTATCGCAGGTACTGTTCTGGTTTGTAGTAGGAATGCTTCAGTGCTATTTGATCCAAGGTCTACACACTCTTACGTGTCATCTTATTTTGCGCCGTATCTGGTCATGCCTAGTGATTCTTTGAGTGCTCTTGTTTATGTGTCTACACCGGTGGGTGATTCTATTGTGGTAGATCGTGTTCATCATTTTGTGTAGTTATGATTGGGGTTCTTGAGACCCGAGTAGATTTGTTACTATTGGACATGGTTGATTCTGATGTCATATTGGGGATGGACTAGTTATCACCTTACCATGCTATCTTGGATTGTCATGTTAAGACTGTGACCTTAACCTTACCGGGTCTACCTCGTTTAGAGTGGAGAGGGACTTTAGTGCCGAGGTTCCTGATTATCGCGCAGCGGACTCAACCTTAGGAAGAGTGGGTGCTAATAATTTTACCCAATAGTGGTATCGGGGTCAATTTTCACAGGGAGCTAGAAAGGGAGTTGGATATTTGCTTAGCCTAGAAATGCGTGTTTGCTTCTAATTGATCTTCTATCATTTTTGGGTTTTTATGATTATCAACTACAATTTAACAACTACTAATTATAACTAAATTATGCTAAGATAGTAATTCTAGGTTGTATGCAAGATAGAGAAAGGCACTAGGGTCGTGGCATTTACCTAGGTGGTCAACTAACGGGTAGAGATTCCTAATACAAGAATGATGATTATGGGGCTTATGCTATAACCGTTGCACGATTGCACTCACTCTCACACCTCTCGGTAGAAAGAGTGATTTTGCCCAATTGACTCTCTCGAGACCAATTGGGTAGGCTAACAAGACAAGCAACTTAGGGTTCAAGTTGGGTAATTACTCTCTCGAGGTTTTACCCGTTAATTGGGACTACCATTCTCATGGGTCCATCCCAATTCCTTGTTGGGTTAATTTTGGAGTCATAGACACTCTTTCTTAAGAAGAGTCAAGACTCACTAAGCTAGACTTAGTGTTTTCAACCACCAAATCCTAGTTAAAACATAAAATTAACCCAAATATCAAACACCCAACATCATTCAAGCATTAAACAATCACACCCATTAATTACCCACACTAGGGTTGAGCCACAACCCTAGCTAATGGGTTTAGCTAGCCATAATAGCAACAGAAATTGAAGAAGTAGTAGATAAAATCAACATATTAATTAACTAAAATGTTAATCTACAAGAATCCACGATAAAACAAGATGAAAATGCCCAAAATAGGCTAAAACTTGAGTCTCACGAGTGCTACTGCTATCTGATGTCTAAAACATAACCTAGAAATAATAAAATATTCTATTTATACTAAGCTAGAAAAGCTGGAAAAAAATACCCCTGCGGGGCTGGCGCGGACCGTGCAGAAATGCAGCGCGGCCGCGTAGGGGTCTTGGCCTTCGATCTTTCACTTCTGAAGCTGGGGACGCGGACCGCAGAAAGAGGTAGCGCGGCTGCGCAGGCTAATGGGCGCGGACCGCACAACAATGAAGCGCGACCGCGTGGACACCAGCGCTGACCGCGTAGAAAAGAGCGCTGACCGCGCATGGAAACCCCTGAAATGGATGCTCTCTGAATCTCCTAGCGCGGCCGCGCAGCAAATCAGTGCGGTCCGCGCTAGGTCCTTTTGTCCTTGCTTCAATGATTTTTGACACTTGAGCAGGTTTCACTCCGTTTCGAGCTGATTTTTGACTTTCGTCATCTTGTCGCTCAAACCTGCAATCAAGCGCACTTTGTAAGCATGCTGGGTCTATTTTATGACAATTCATACATAAAGCATAGGCAAGTATGGGCATAAAACGTGTTAAAATCACAGTTATCAACTCCCCCAAACTTAAACCTTTGCTTGTCCTCAAGCAAATAAAAGAAGACCCACCCCTAAAAAGGAAACATCCAAGTAATTCCAGCTTATCCTAAGGAAGCCTCATCACGCATCAATTGGGACTAACAATTGCCCTCAATACGAATGCATCATTAACACATTTTTAATCTTTTAAGAACTATGGATCGAATGTGACACGAGAGCATCAAGGGTTGACTCATTTCATCAAGGCGCTTTTCTCAAATACCTTGGTCTTTGTGGAACCCAAACTCACACATCCTCAACTCTCCCTAAGCGAACCTCACTTTTTAGAGTAATGACACACAACCCGAGGTTGATGGATTTTCCACTCATTTCTCTCACAAAGAAGGTCATAAGTTCAGCTTTAGGTACCATATGCTTGCCCCTTATGTAAGTATCCACTAATGTAGGCTTCCCTCAACTCAAGATCATATAGGGCTTTTGAGGAGTCTTTGTGAAGGCTTTTGGGTGAAGGTAGGATATGTTTTTGTTCATTTAGGTTCAATCTTCCCTTTAGCACTTCTTTTGATTCATTATGGCATACTTTTTGACTTATTTGAGTATTTCACTTCTTTCAATTCTTTCAAGGGGTTAGAGAGACACATTGTCACTCTTTCTTTTGCAATTCAAACTTTCTCCTTTTTCTACTTTTACACAACCTTTTTCACTTTGTTTTCTTTGAATCCCCTTTTCCGGTTCTTATTCACTTTTGTATTTCTTTTTGTCTTTTTCTCTTTTTCATTGGCTCCCTTTTCTTTTGCTTTTGTGCCTCTTTACCGCATTGATGCCTTTCTTGTCTCAACCCCCAAACTTAGATATTTGCCATTGCTCAAGGGAAGATTTGGGTGCCACGAGGGTCTCATTGAGAACGGGTATAGGCTTGTAGCTTTGGTTCATGAAAGAAGAAGGTTTAAGGCTCAAAAGGGTTGAACTAGGGATCATTTCATTGGTAGGTCATGGAAATTGTTCAAATTTGGAAGTTCGAACCAAGGAGGGCCTATATTCACTTCTCAAGTCAAGTTTCACCTATGATTTCGCCTCAACGAACATTCAGGGCAAGTTCTAGACCATCGGCTTGGAGCTTAGACTTACAATTCAAATTCTCACCACACACACTCAGGGTTTGCTAAAGACATCGAGTTGAGAGCCCACAACGACCTTAGTTCCAATTCAAGCTCACAATGGCCCCACACGACCATATGATGATTGTTTGGTCAACACAAGAGTCTCAAGGCCACAATTTTCACCATCCTAAACACAACATTATGTCTTTGACCATGGGATTAAAGGCAAATGTGTTAGGCCCAAGTGAAGCTTTCCTGAGGTCCTCTTAACTACAAAATATTGAAAATCAAAAGAAGAAAAATCAAAAACGGACTCAAACCCTTAAGAAGGTTGCCACGCCATTGGGAAGAGCCACCCGGTTCGCACGACACACTACCCTTGGAAAGAACCGTGGCATTAAGAAAACCAAGGGCTTATTGAAAACACTAAAACCAAAACAAAAGGCTACGAGTCTCACTACTAGGCTGAAAATGAAAAATTTGAACGAAAATAGAAAAACCGAATGAATATGTACAATGGGGAGTAGAATATACAACGGGATGAATATATACATAAGAGTCTAAAAGTAGCCAAAGTTAAAAGTTATATACATGCCAACTATTTAAAAATCAAAGACAATCCAAAACATAGACTAGAAATGAAATAAATATATACAGTCATCCAGTGTATCAGAATCAAAATGGTAGGGCGCACCCCCACGAATTAAAGCTGGCATTGTCCCCAATGCCAACTACCAAGATAAGCTCAAAAACAGAGTACGGGGCTGACTGGTTGGCCAGGATCTTCTTCAGTGTCTCCTCAATAGAAGGAGGGATCTCAACTGTGGAAGGGGCTGATTGTGCCTGAACTACAGTGGCCAAGTTTGACAACTTGGATGTCGCAGCTGACATCCGGTTGTTCAAACTGGCTAGAGACTGAGCAAGCTGGTGGGCAGTGAACCGGTGAGTCTTCGATGAAGGGACATCCGGGTCTGCTGCAGTAGATGGACCAGCACTAGTAGAAGGGCCCTGAGGCAATGTCTCACTGGTAGCAGGGATGGTGGAAGGCTCAGTGGACTGCTCAATAACCGCTGGCTCCTCAGACTGGCCAGGTGCGGTGGAAGTGGATGCCTGAGGCTTTTTGGACCTCTTTGGGTTGTCGGGACCCAACTGACTGTACCATGAGTAGGGGGCCACTGGATCTACCTGCACATCAAACGTCTTCTTCTTCTTCACCTTCAATTCTCTAAAGTACAGGGAAAGAGTGTTCGGGAAGGGGTAGTTTGTGTTAGTCTCCTGCCCGACCGTAGAAATCACTCTTGACATGATATTGCCCACATTTAGAGGAAAACCAGCCATAATAGAAGCCACTAACACTGCACGAGGAATAGGAACTATGTGATCATGAGTGGAGGGGTCAAGCCTACTACACACGAAGGTCAACCACCCCTTTGCTTCAAAATTGAACGTGTTTCTCAGAATCTTCTCTCCTGCTTTCAACCAAACTGGGACAGTGCCCGGGGCTGCCAAGTGCTGGGCCAACCACGGGCGAACCTCTTCTTTCATTGCCAGCTTTTCTAAGTATTGGCTTTCGTCCTCTTCGTTGAACCCCAAAAATTCGTTCGGAGACTTCCCATCAAACAGCACCACTTTGTCCCTCACTTGTGTCACCTTTGAATCTTTCACTACATGATAAACATTACAGTAAAATTCTTTCACCATATGTTCATTTGCGACTATGCAACGTTCCTTGAAGAACCCACAACCCTCTCTAGTACGGAATTGTGCTTGCACATGCGGGTTTAGAGGAAGAAGATCAGAATCAATAAATTGCCTCTCCGGAATCAATTTTCTTTTGGGCCACCACTCTCGAAATCTGTGAAAGGCTATTTCACTGACAAATCTATCAGCCCATGCTTCCGGTTTTCTTGTTCTCTCAACACCACCAACTTGGGGCTCACCCCCCTCGCCGTATCCTGCACTCTCCCCAGATAATGAAGCTGTGGGGGAGGTGGAGTATTGTGCCTCACTTCTATCCTCGGACTCATCAGATGAGTCCAAAACTACATTCACCGGTTTCTTGAGGCTTTTATCAGTTGGTCCCTTGGAGGTAGGTGAAGCGGAGGGAGAATCATGCAATTGGAGCGAGAGAGACATGTGAGTTGGAGCAGATTCAGAAGTAATACTCCGGGATGGGGCATACTCACTCCCCGAAGAGTGGGAGGCAACTCTATCAGCTTCCCGTATTATCTTGCGGGTATTTTTTATATTCTTCCGAGTCTGGGGAGTGAGTTTAACAACCCGCTTCCCTTTTCCCCATCGGGAGGAGCCACCCCTCCCGGGTTGTTGTTCTTTTCCTCCTCGTTGATTTACCATGATCTGCAAAGAAAAGTCTAACATTGTTAGTTGAAGCATATGCAGTGATTTGGATGGTACAGTTGAAAGCATGGGTTAAAAAGAGGGGTTCAGAATAGAAGGGGCGCGGACCGCGCAAAAGAGCCACGCGGACGCGCTGGGTAGCACGGACCGCGTAAAACTGGAGCGCGGATCGCGCTTAAGATGTTCTAGAGACACCACTCTCTGAATCTCACCGACGCGGTCCGCACTGTTTTGGACCGCGACCGCGCTAGATTGGTGCGGACCGTGCAGAAATGACGCGCGGCCGCGTGGGGCAACCAATGAACTGAGTACGGGGATTTTCATTTAAGTCCAATTTATTTGCTCAAATTATGGGTCCTAGTTGTCCCTACTCAATTACTAATCAAGAAATCATGCCCATTGTTTCACATAAACACACAAAATCTACCCTAACAGGTAAAACTAAGAGAGAAAAAAGAAAATAAAAGTTATACTAACAGGAAGCAAAATAAAATAAACTAAACTAAACTATGAATGAGATTAGTGAGGAATGTTACCAGGGGTTGTGAAAGATTTAACTACTTGAAGCAAGTTGTTGTTTTGATGCACAGTGAAAAATTGAGAGCTCAGGTAGAAAATTGGCGAAAAGGTTAAAATGAAGCCTAGGGTCTCTATTTATAGAAAACAGTGTGGGACCCATTACTTACCCACCAGCGCGGCCGCGCAGACATGGCCGCGGACCGCGCTGGATTTCCAGCATCCATAATTGCCTGAACAACCCACACGGACCGCACTGTTTTGTTGCGGGACCGCGTGGGAAACTTCAGAGAGTAGGCATTTTGGGCTTCTCACGCGCGGACCGCACAAAATGTCACGCGGACCGCGCAGAAAACTTCAGAGACTCAGCTCCCATTTCACCAGCCTACGCGGACCGCACTGTTTTGGTGCGCGTCCGCGTAGGCAAACTTCAGAGACCTTAAGATTTTTGCTACTTTTGCCCTGCACTGGTCCAACATCAACCCTGCAACATCTCACAAACCATGAGTTGAAAAATCCTAATCTACAACGGAAAAATAAAAAGAAAGAAAAAGACATGGGTTGCCTCCCAAGAAGCGCCTGATTTAACGTTGCGGCACGACGCAATTTACCACAATATCACTTCAAATGAAGGAGTGCCACCACGTGGCTGTCATCAATTTTCCCCAAGTAATGCTTCACACGATGCCCATTGACTCGGAAAACTTCACCATTTTTGTTCTTGAGATCAATAGCACCAAATAGGGTCACCCCAACAACTTCAAATGGACCACTCCACCTTGACTTGAGCTTTCCCGGGAATAACCTCAACCGGGAGTTGAATAGAAGAACCATGTCACCCACCTTGAATTCTTTACCCCGAGCATACTTGTCATGGAGGTACTTCATCTTGTCCTTGTACAAAGACGAGCTGGAGTAAGCATGAAATCTAAACTCATCAAGCTCATTCAATTGCTCCACTCGGAGATTTGCTGCAACATCCCATTCCAAGTTCAATTTCCTCAATGCCCACATAGCCTTGTGTTCAAGTTCCACTGGAAGATGGCAAGCTTTACCAAACACCAACGGATACGGAGACATACCAATTGGAGTCTTGTAAGCCGTCCGATAAGCCCAAAGAGCATCATCCAATTTCTTCGACCAATCGGTCCTATTAGCATTCACCGTTTCGGACAGAATACTCTTTATCTCCCGATTTG
>NC_031991.1:52180642-52184360 GCF_001879085.1 Nicotiana attenuata
TCAAAAGGGGGAATTTGTTGGCCCAAGATCAGTTGAAGTTTTGAAGAATGACAAACGAACTCAGTAAAGGACCAGGTTCATCTAAGGAGACACAGTTGTTATGGCGCATACACATGAGATACACGTGAAGAAGATAAGTCCTTGAGATCAAGCAGCAATATCTTGATGAATATCTTCTGAACTGATCGAAAAGATTGCATATAGGATAAGGAGTTGAAGTCTCCTTATGAAAAGAGAATTATATCCGGATCAAGGATATGGATTAGGAGTTAGAGTTGTTCTTGGACTCGAATTGTCAAAGGATCCACAATTCGAGTTCTTATCAAACTCTGATTACTAACTCTATAAATATAACGATTGTTCTCTTTTACAGGTAATGCACATAAGCAGAAGTTAAGCATATTTGAGAGCAAAAAGATCAAGTCTGATTTGCAAGCAACATATGCAAGATACAAGTGTGCACGTCTGAAGCTACATGAACTAAGATAGAAGAACCAGTTTCATCATTGTGTTTATTCTAAGTCTAGTTCAATTGTAGTAGGTTTTCATATTGTACCTTTCAGCTTTCATAGAAGCAATTGTAATAGGTATATTGAGTATTCAAGTTAGAGTTAACTTGAAAGTGTCGCAACAGTTGAGGCTGTGTGCTACACTGGGATTAGAGTTAATCCTTAGGTTTACAAAGAGTTTTGTAAATGCAGTTTTTGGCTCAGTGATTTTAGTGGAGTTTGGGAAAATCCTACTGAGTAGTAGGTCGTGGTTTTTTCACCTTTTGAGCTGGGTGTTTTCCACGTAAAAATCTCTGTGCACTTTACTTTCAGCATTTATTATTCGGCAAACTGCTGTAGTTAGAGCACTTAGAAGAACCAGGTTCTTCTAACGCGAAAATTAGGTACCACACAAATCACCCCCCCCCCTCTTGTGTGGTATTGACGTTTATAACATCAATTGGTATCAGAGCGGGTTATCCTTGAAGAGGTTAACACCTTAGGAAAAGATCAACATGAGTGCACCACCTGGGAACTGGGAAGGGCAATCCACTGCCAGGCCTCCTCTCTTTAATGGTCTCTACTACTCCTGGTGGAAAAACAGAATGAGGGACCATATAATGGGCGAAGACTATGAGCTTTGGGATATCATCACTGATGGTCCTTTAGCCACAACCAAGAAGAATGCTGAAGGAGTGGATGTTCCAAAGACAAGAGTAGATTGTACTGCTGAAGATCTAAGGAAATGGGAGAAAAATGCAAAAGCCAAGAAATGGTTAGTGTGTGGACTTGGTCCTGATGAGTACAGCAGGATTCAAGGCTGTACTACTGCCAAGGAGATTTGGGACACTTTATAAGTGGCTCATGAAGGAACACCTCAGGTGAAGAGGTCAAGAGGAACATTGCTATATTCTCAATATGAGAATTTTACTATGAAGGATGGAGAAACTATCCAAGAAATGTATACCAGGTTCACTACACTGACAAATGAACTTGAGTCTCTTGGAAGGATTATCCTGGAAGAAGACAAGGTGGAGAAGATTCTAACTAGAGTTTTGCCAATCTCCTGGGAAAGCAAAATCACTGCCATTCAGGAATCCAAGAACATTGCTACTTTGAAGTTGGATGAACTGATTGGAAATCTCACTGCCTATGAATTGAGAAGGCAAACAATGAAGATGGATGCTCCAAAGAAAGAAAGAAGTCTGGCTCTCAGAATTTCAGAAGGATCAGATCTTGAAGATGATGAAATGGCTATGATAACCAGAGATTTCAAGAAATATCTTATGAGAGGAAAGGGTGCTTCAAAATGAACAACATTCAGCAAACCGAGGGCTCCTGAGAAACAAACCAATGAGGGGTGTTACAAGTGTGGGAAGACTGATCACCACATCAGAAACTGCCCTCAATGGGAGATTGAATGGAAGAAAGAAAAAGCTGAAAGAAGAAACAGGAAGAAGGAACAGGTTCAACCAAAAAGAAACAAAGGTTCAACTAGGGCTCTGGTTGCTGCTTGGGGAGAAACATCAGATGAGGACTCTGAAGATGAAGCTGAGGAGGATCAAGCTCTAATGGCCATCGGAGAATCAGAAGATGAACAGGAGGTAAGTATTCTACACCTTAAAGAAAAGATTAAGTTCTTGTCTAAAGAAAAACTGGCTGATCTGCTGATGGATTTCATAGATGAGTCTGAAATAATAAACAGTGAGAAGGATGTTCTGTCTAAGGAATGTGTTATCCTAGAAGAAAAATGTAAAAGGTTAGAGTCTAGGGCTGATGAGAGTGATAACACAAATACTGAGTTGAAGAACCAGGTTCATCAACTTGAAAATAAGATTCTAGAACTTAGATCTGAAAATATTAAACTGAAATTAGGGACAGAAAAGAAAAGGGCTTATCAATCATTTCTCACCCTAGAAGAAAATCTAGGAAAAATGAAAGATGAACTGTACAAGAAAGATGAATTGATTAAAGTCCTAAAAGAATATTTAAGAAAGGTAAAGCATGAACTAGACAGAACATGCAAATGGAACAAGGCTTCCGATGCACTCTCCTGGCTGCAAGAACATCATAGTAGCAACAAGAGAGGACTTGGATTTGGGACACAAGCTCCAAAATGGGATCCCAAAAACAAGTATCTCACACTTCCTGAGAATAAGATCCGCACACACTGTGGTAATACTGGCCATTACAAAAATGAATAATGCAAGAGAAAAGGCTAGTCAAAAGAACAAAGCCTTTGTTCAAGAAAAGCACAAACTGCCTGGTTGGGCAAAGAAAAATCTAATTCATCCTTTTGCCCATAGAAAGACTAACCCATGATTTCGTTTTGCAGGACCAAGTGAAGAGAAGTAGCCAAATATGGCACATGGATAGTGGCTGCTCAAAACATATGACTGGTAACAAGAACCAGTTCCTTTCACTTGAGAACCTAAAAGGAGGTAATGTCTCCTTTGGAAATGGAAAGAAAGGTGAGATCATTGGTGTTGGAAAGGTAGGAAAGACAAACTCTCATTCCATTGAGAATGTCTATTTGATAGATGGCTTAAAATATAGCCTGATAAGTGTGTCACAACTGTGTGACAGAGGTAACCTTGTGGCTTTCACTTCCACAAAATGTTTTGTGATTAGCCTTACTACTGACAAGATTGTTTTGCAGGGAAGGAGAGTTAACAATATTTACATTGTAGATCTGTCAACTCTCTCTGAAAATGAATTAACTTGCTTGAGTGTATTAATTAATGATCCCCTCCTTTGGCACAAAAGACTTGGCCATGCCAGTCTAAATCAATTGAACAAATTAGTCTCCAAGGACTTGGTGATAGGGTTACCTAATATCAAGTTCAAGGAAGACAAAGTTTGTGAGGCATGTGCAAGGGGGAAGCAGGTAAGGTCATCCTTCAAACCTAAGAAAATGGTAAGTACGTCCAAGACGTTGGAACTGGTTCATATGGATCTTTGTGGTGCAATGAGAACCATGAGCAGAGGTGGTAAAAGATATGTAATGGTGCTTGTTGATGATTATTCTAGATTTACCTGGGTATTGTTTCTAACTTCTAAAGATGAAGCATTTGAAATGTTCACTGCTTTTATTAGAAAAACCCAGAAACAATTAGGAAATCAACTTGCATCCATTAGGTCTGATCATGGAACTGAATTTGAAAATGCACAATTTGCTAAATTTTGTGATGAAAATGGAATAGATCATAATTTTTCTGCCCCTAGGACTC
>NC_031991.1:52184370-52199998 GCF_001879085.1 Nicotiana attenuata
GAGTTGTTCTTGGACTCGAATTGTCAAAGGATCCACAATTCGAGTTCTTATCAAACTCTGATTACTAACTCTATAAAAATAACAATTGTTCTCTTTTACAGGTGGTTGCACATAAGCAGAAGTTAAGCATATTCGAGAGCAAAAAGATCAAGTCTGATTTGCAAGCAATATATGCGAGATACAAGTGTGCACGCTGAAGCTACATGAACTAAGATAGAAGAACCAGTTTCATCATTGTGTTTATTCTAAGTCTAGTTCAATTGTAGTAGGTTTTTATATTGTACCTTTCAGCTTTCATAGAAGCAATTGTAATAGGTATATTGAGTATTCAAGTTAGAGTTAACTTGAAAGTGTCGCAACAGTTGAGGCTGTGTGCTACACTGGGATTAGAGTTAATCCTTAGGTTTACAAAGAGTTTTGTAAATGCAGTTTTTGGCTCAGTGATTTTAGTGGAGTTTGGGAAAATCCTACTGAGTAGTAGGTCGTGGTTTTTTCACCTTTTGAGCCAGGTGTTTTCCACGTAAAAATCTTTGTGTTCTTTACTTTATGCACTCTTAATATTCCGCAAACTGCTGTAGTTAGAACACTTAGAAGAACCAGGTTCTTCTAACGGGAAAATTAGGTACCACACAAATCACCCCCCCTCTTGTGTGGTATTGACGTTTATAACATCAATTGGTATCAGAGCAGGTTATCCTTGAAGAGGTTAACACCTTAGGAAAAGATCAACATGAGTGCACCACCTGGGAACTGGGAAGGGCAATCCACTGCCAGGCCTCCTCTCTTCAATGGCCTCTACTACTCCTGGTGGAAAAACAGAATGAGGGACCATATAATGGGCGAAGACTATGAGCTTTGGGATATCATCACTGATGGTCCTTTAGCCACAACCAAGAAGAATGCTGAAGGAGTGGATGTTCCAAAGACAAGAGTAGATTGTACTGCTGAAGATCTAAGGAAATGGGAGAAAAATGCAAAAGCCAAGAAATGGTTAGTGTGTGGACTTGGACCTGATGAGTACAGCAGGATTCAAGGTTGTACTACTGCCAAGGAGATTTGGGACACTTTACAAGTGGCTCATGAAGGAACACCTCAGGTGAAGAGGTCAAGAGGAACACTGCTGTATTCTCAATATGAAAATTTTACTATGAAGGATGGAGAAACTATCCAAGAAATGTATATCAGGTTCACTACACTGACAAATGAACTTGAGTCTCTTGGAAGGATTATCCTGGAAGAAGACAAGGTGGAGAAGATTCTAACTAGAGTTCTGCCAATCTCCTGGGAAAGCAAAATCACTGCCATTCAGGAATCCAAGAACATTGCTACTTTAAAGTTGGATGAACTGATTGGAAATCTCACTGCCTATGAATTGAGAAGGCAAACAATGAAGATGGATGCTCCAAAGAAAGAAAGAAGTCTGGCTCTCAGAATTTCAGAAGGATCAGATCTTGAAGATGATGAAATGGCTATGATAACCAGAGATTTCAAGAAATATCTTATGAGAGGAAAGGGTGCTTCAAAAGGAACAACATTCAGCAAACCTAGGGCTCCTGAGAAACAAACCAATGGGGGTTGTTACAAGTGTGGGAAGACTGATCACCACATCAGAAACTGCCCTCAATGGGAATTGAATGGAAGAAAGAAAGAGCTGAAAGAAGAAACAGGAAGAAGGAACAGGTTCAACCAAAAAGAAATAAAGGTTCAACTAAGGCTATGGTTGCTGCTTGGGGAGAAACATCAGATGAGGACTCTGAAGATGAAGCTGAGGAGGATCAAGCTCTAATGGCCATCGGAGAATCAGAAGATGAACAGGAGGACCAAGTGAAGGAAAGTAGCCAAATATGGTACATGGATAGTGGCTGCTCAAAACATATGACTGGTAACAATAACCAGTTCATTTCACTTGAGAACCTGAAAGGAGGTAATGTCTCCTTTGGAAATGGAAAGAAAGGTGAGATCATTGGTGTTGGAAAGGTAGGAAAGACAGACTCTCATTCCATTGAGAATGTCTATTTGATAGATAGCTTAAAATATAGCCTGATAAATGTGTCACAACTGTGTGACAGAGGTAACCTTGTGGCTTTCACTTCCACAAAATGTTTTGTGATTAGCCTTACTACTGACAAGATTGTTTTGCAGGGAAGGAGAGTTAACAATATTTATATTGTAGATCTGTCAACTCTCTCTGAAAATGAACTAACTTGCTTGAGTGTGTTAATTAATGATCCCCCTCCTTTGGCACAAAAGACTTGGCCATGCCAGTCTAAATCAATTGAACAAATTAGTCTCCAAGGACTTGGTGATAGGGTTACCTAATATCAAGTTCAAGGAAGACAAAGTTTGTGAGGCATGTGCAAGGGGGAAGCAGGTAAGGTCATCCTTCAAACCTAAGAAAATGGTAAGTACGTCCAAGACGTTGGAACTGGTTCATATGGATCTTTGTGGTCCAATGAGAACCATGAGCAGAGGTGGTAAAAGATATGTAATGGTGCTTGTTGATGATTATTCTAGATTTACCTGGGTATTGTTTCTAACTTCTAAAGATGAAGCATTTGAAATGTTCACTGCTTTTATTAGAAAAACCCAGAAACAATTAGGAAATCAACTTGCATCCATTAGGTCTGATCATGGAACTGAATTTGAAAATGCACAATTTGCTAAATTTTGTGATGAAAATGGAATAGATCATAATTTTTCTGCCCCTAGGACTCCTCAGCAAAATGGGGTAGTTGAAAGGAAGAACAGGACCCTTGAGGATATGGCAAGGACCATGCTACTTTCCAGTAAACTACCTCATAGCTTCTGGGCAGAGGCTATAAACACTGCTTGTTATATAATAAATAGATGCATGACTAGACCTCATGTAGAGAAAACTCCCTATGAGTTACTTAAAGGGAGAAAACCAAACATATCCCATCTTAGGGCTTTTGGTTGTAAGTGCTATGTGCACAATAATGGCAAAGACTCCCTAGGTAAGTTTGATCCCAGAAGTGATGAGGGAGTATTCTTGGGATATTCTTCACATAGCAAAGCATACAAAGTGTTTAATAAAAGAACTCTATGTGTTGAAGAGAGTGTACATGTTGTGTTTGATGAATCTAACACTCTTTGTGAGAGACAGGAACATGAAGATGAAGCCATTGGACTGGTGAGACAATTGACTGAAGCAACAGCACAAGTAAAAGTGGCATCAAAGGAAGGAGCAGGTGATGGAACAGGTCCTCTCACCCAGGGCAACCTGACAGGGGGAATCAATCTGAAGGAACCTGTACCTGAACCTGTTCCTCTGCAGCATAACTATGAAGGAGAATCTAGCAGGAACCAGATGGTGGGGAAATCATACAAGTACCTGAGTTCTCACCCCATTGAGAACATCATCAATGATCCAACATCTGGGGTCAAGACAAGATCACAACTGAAGAACCTGTGTGCATTTGATGCTTTTCTGTCCCTCATTGAACCTAAAAATGTGAGTGAAGCTCTACAAGATGTAGATTGGGTCAATGCTATGCAAGATGAGCTCAATCAGTTTGAAAGAAGCCAAGTCTGGCACTTGGTTCCAAAACCAAAAGACAGGTCAGTCATTGGGACAAAATGGGTCTTCAGGAACAAACTAGATGAAGATTGAACAGTTACAAGAAATAAGGCAAGGTTGGTGGTTCAAGGCTATAATCAAGAGGAAGGCATTGATTATGATGAGACTTTTGCTCCAGTGGCTAGACTTGAAGCAATTAGACTCCTCATAGCATTTGCAGCACATATGGAATTCACTCTTCATCAAATGGATGTCAAAAGTGCCTTCCTAAATGGCTATCTCAAAGAAGAAGTGTTTGTGAGACAACCTCCAGGATTCAAAAGTAAAGAATGTCCTGATCATGTATACAAGCTAGATAAAACTCTCTATGGTCTCAAGCAGGCCCCAAGAGCTTGGTATGAAAGATTGTCAAAATTCCTTCTGGAGCATGGGTACAAAAGAGGTAAAATTGACAGCATTTTGTTCCTAAGGGGAAAAGGTAAAGATCTTCTTGTTGTACAAATATATGTTGATGATATAATATTTGGAGCCACTACAGATAGGTTGAGTAACGACTTTGCAAAATTAATGGGAAGTGAGTTTGAAATGAGTATGATGGGCGAACTAAATTTCTTCCTAGGCTTGCAGATCAAACAAAGTCCAAATGGAACCATGATTCATCAGCAGAAGTATACAAAAGAACTAATCAAGAAGTTCAAAATGGAAGACTCTAAAGAAATAGATACACCTATTGCAACTGCCACTAAATTAGATATTGATGAACCTGGTTCATCAGTTGATCAAAAGTTGTATAGGGGTATGATTGGTTCACTATTGTATCTTACTGCCAGTAGACCTGACATTGTTTTCAGTGTAGGACTTTGTGCTTGTTTTCAAGCTAATCCTAAAGAGTCTCACTTGACTGCTGTCAAGAGGATATTGAGATATCTGAAGGGAACTACTGAATTGTGCCTATGGTACCCCAAAGGTAGTAATTTCGATCTAGTAGGTTATGCTGATGCTGACTATGCAGGTTTCCTAGTGGATAGAAAAAGCACCTCAGGTATGGCTCACTTTCTTGGTTCATGTCTTATATCATGGGCTACCAAGAAACAAAATTCAGTAGCTCTATCTACTGCTGAAGCTGAGTATGTGGCTGCAGCTTCTTATTGTGCTCAACTACTGTGGATCAAACAACAATTAGTAGACTTTGGTATAGAAGTGGGATGCATACCAATATTCTGTGATAACACAAGTGCTATAAGTATGACAAAGAACCCTGTTCATCATAAAAGGACCAAGCACATAGATGTTAGACACCACTTCTTGAGAGATAATTATGAGAAAGGATTAATCTCAATAGAATTCTGTGCTACTGACAAACAAATAGCTGACATCTTCACCAAAGCACTGAATAGGGAAAACTTTGAAAGGAACAGGTTGGAATTAGGGATGATTAAGATCACCTAAAAGAAACCAGTTCAGAATGCAATGAAAAAATTGATTGAAAAAAATGAAAAAAAAACATTTTTGGTTAGAAGTTCTGATTTTATGTAAATATCTAGACTAATTCTTACTCAGTCTCATACTCTAATCAGTATACTCCTGTGACGTGTGTTTATATTAATTCATTGATCTCTTACAAAGTTTTTTCTATTCTGATATATGAGGCATAATCAAGAGGAGTTCTACTTGAAGAACCTGGTTCATCAGTATACGCTCATGAGAAAAGGTCAGGTATGTTTCTATACTTTGCACAATTAGAAAAATAAATATTCCAATTATGAGCAGAAGTCCTATCCTAACCAAACTCCTAAATCTAACCGTTGTGCATTGAACCAGTTTCATTCTCTTCGAATTCTAACTAAAACGGGATTTTTCCTAAAAACTAGCGTCACTCATTTATCTCTACAGAGACCAGAACTCTAATTTGATTAGACTTCTTTTTGACCTCTGAAAAAGCTGTCGTTATAGGCTTAATCATTATCCCTCTTTAAATACACTCCAAACCCTCTCATCACTCATAACCATCATTAAATGTTAAACCCCTGATCATCCTCCATCTCTCCAAAATTCTTCAAAATTCCCAAAAATCCTCCAGAAATTCTCCGCCATGACTAACTCTCAAGAAAATCCTTTAACTCCCCCACCAGTATCTCCTAATACATCTTCATCTGTACCTCCTAGTGACAACCCTAAACCAAGATTCCGCAGGCAGAAAATGTTGGCTAGAAAGACTGTTGCTACTGGTGCTTTGAGAACAGCTCTCAACGAAAAATTGAAAGCAAGTCAAAGAAGGGAAAGCTCTGAAAAAGAATCATCTGACTCAAGTTCTGAGTCTGAAGCTTTTATCTCTGCAAGCGATGGAGAAGAACGTGGGTCTTCTGAATCAGACAAAAATCAAGAAACTCCTAGAGAGGTAAATACATGTTATGTTTTTTCTGATGTAGTGGAGAAAGTAGATGATAGGTTTGTGTTAGTGGGATCTGTGAGAGATGTAAGTGAGGGAGAATCGAAGAGGAAGGGAAAGAAAAAGAAAGGTGAAATTCTTGCAATTTGTGGAGGAGTTGAGGAGAGTGGCAACAAGCCAGGGGGAAGTGAATCTGGAGAAGCTGCTGAAGGTCTTGTGAACCTGAGTGAACAACAAGATGGACCTAGTTCATCTGTGGAAGAAACCTTGGCTGACATTCTGAAGAAAGTTGGAGAAAGCTATGATCCCAAGAAGCTCAAAGCTTCTTCTCAAAAGGCTCCAACTGCCTCTAAGCCAACAAAGAAGAGCAAGGTGTCATCTCCTAAGTCTACTGTCCCATCAGCACCAAAGGTGAAAGCTACCAGAAGCAGGGTAAGGCAAAGCGAGGCTGAGTTGCAGAAAGCCTTAGAGGCAAGCAAGAAAAAGAACAAAGAAAAGGGAAAAGCTAAAGTTCTGGAAAGTTCTGTGGCTGCAGAAGAAGAGGAGGAAGAGATGGAACTCGTCCATCAGGAGAGAGGTACAACTGAGGAGGTTCACACTCCTAAACCTAAGAAATCCAAGACTTCTACCAAGAAGTCTTCAGAATCTATCTCTGCTGAACCCTCCCTGGCAAAAAGAACCAGGTCTGCAGTTAAAGGAAAACAAGTGAAAGTTCCTGAAGAAGAAGAAGCTTGGAGTGGAGAAGAAGAAGAAGAAGAGGACTCTGAGAAAGAGCAGGACAGGTTTATCCTTTTTGGAAAAAGAAAAATATTGAAAGGAAGAATTCTGAAAGACCTGGAGGAGCCAGGCATGAAAAGATTGATTGATGCACTGGAAGCACAGGGTTGGAAGGACATGGTTCTTCAACTGGATGGCAGGCTTGCAAAAAAAGAACTGATAGAGTTTATGGCGAATGCCACAGTGGTGAATGGGGTTGTTACAAGCCTGGTGAGAGGAGTAGAGGTGCAGTTTGATGCACCTAAGTTGGGAAGAATTCTAGACATACCCTGTGAGGGATATGATGATTATACTAGGCAAAGGTGGCCTTGTCTAGATTCTCTCCCTTCTGCTCTCCAAATCACCCGGAATTTCTGTGATACCAAGTCTGCTGAAGAAGTGCCTGAGGCTAGGTTTGTGCAAAAGAGTGAGATGAAGCCTGAGCACAAAGTGCTATTTGAATTTGTGAACAAGTGTCTGCTGCCCAGACAGGAGAGAAGGCACACTGCAAATTATATGGACCTGGTCCTTCTGGAGTGTCATGTGACAGGAAAGCAGATTAACTGGCCTAGTTTCATTGTCAAGCTGCTGGATAGAGTGATAAATGGCTCCAAGGCCCATGCCACTCCTTATGGGTTTATACTGACAACTGTTTTGGCCAAGTTAGATGTGCCATTGAAGAAGTGGGAGATGGCCTCCAGCAAAGAGCACTTTGGGATCAAAACTCTGCAGGCTTGTGATTATCTGCTAAGTGTAACCTCAGTTGAACCTGGTTCATCCGTGAAGACTCCTGTGAACAGCAAAGTTAGGGCATTGGTTCTAGAATGTGGAACAAAAGATGCAGAAATTGCTAGGCTCCAGGAACGCATTGCTGAACTGGAAAGTGAAAGAAATGGCCTCAAAGATGAGCTAGCAAAGGAAAAAGAAAAGAGTGAAGAGATGCTCCAAACAATGCTTAATCTTCTTCAATCCCAACCATCTAGTTCCTCCAAGCCCTAGAACCAGTTTAGAAACTCCTTCAGTGACCCAGATTCGGGACTTTTCTCTGTTTTTTTTGCTCATGGTTGGATGTTTGTTTTTCTTTTTGTGGTCTGTTTTGTAGAAACATCTCCTAATCAATGACAATGTGCTTTGTTTTCTCTTGTTTTATGAAACTTCTTATCTTAATAGTTAAATTTCTATGAAGCTGATTATTGATTAACTAAATCATGTTCTCACTTGCAGTTACCCCAGTGGCCATGAGTAATAATTAACATCTGGGATTCTAATAAAATGCAACTTTTCGATGATGCCAAAAGGGGGAAGAGATATTGTGCTTTACTTTGTGTTCTGAAAAATGTGATGTTTATAACCTGATTAAACTTGATTAAACCTGGTCTTTAATGATAAGTTAAATTAAAGTGTGAAAATTAAGCTGAGTTCCACAGGGTCTCTGATCAATAAAAGCACAGAGTTTGTCATCATCAAAAAGGGGGAATTTGTTGGCCCAAGTTCAGATGAAGTTTTGAAGATTGACAAAATGAACTCAGTCATGAACCAGGTCCATCATGTGAGACACAGTGTTGATATGCTTACACATGTGACATACGCGTGAAGAAGATAAGTCTCAAGGATCAGCAACAATATCTTCTGAATTGATCGAAAAGATTGCATATAGGATAAGGAGTTGAAGTCTCCTTATGAAAAGAGAATTATATCTGGATCAAGAATATGGATTAGGAGTTAGAGTTGTTCTTGGACTCGAATTGTCAAAGGATCCACAATTCGAGTTCTTATCAAACTCTGATTACTAACTCTATAAAAATAACGATTGTTCTCTTTTACAGGTGTTGCACATAAGTAGAAGTTAAGCATATTTGAGAGCAAAAAGATCAAGTCTGATTTGCAAGCAACATATGCGAGATACAAGTGTGCACGTCTGAAGCTACATGAACTAAGATAGAAGAACCAGTTTCATCATTGTGTTTATTCTAAGTTTAGTTCAATTGTAGTAGGTTTTCATATTGTACCTTTCAGCTTTATCTAGAAGCAATTGTAATAGGTATATTGAGTATTCAAGTTAGAGTTAACTTGAAAGTGTCGCAACAGTTGAGGCTGTGTGCTACACTGGGATTAGAGTTAATCCTTAGGTTTACAAAGAGTTTTGTAAATGCAGTTTTTGGCTCAGTGATTTTAGTGGAGTTTGGGAAAATCCTACTGAGTAGTAGGTCGTGGTTTTTTCACCTTTTGAGCCAGGTGTTTTCCACGTAAAAATCTCTGTGCACTTTACTTTCAGCATTTACTATTACGCAAACTGCTGTAGTTAGAACACTTAGAAGAACCAGGTTCTTCTAACGCGAAAATTAGGTACCACACAAATCACCCCCCCCCCCCCTCTTGTGTGGTATTGAACGTTTATAACATCATTATACGAGTTACCTCTTGAAGCGTGAACAAAGCAAATCGATATCCTTCTCCAGTTCCAGAATTGCAAGACCTCAGCAACCTTCCACAGTCTTCTACTGTGTTACCCAAATAAAAACCGGAAAACAGAGAACTTCGGGTGGGCGAAATTCAAGGAAGAAAAACGTGTGTTTTTTTTTCTCTGTGTCAAAAACGACTAGCTATATACCATATATATATTAGCTGCGTTTTTTTAGGTCAAAATACTTTTCCAAAACCTGTTAGGTTTCTTTCTTCACCAAGGAAAGGCTTCCTATTATGGAATTAATTTTGAAATTTGAAATTAGTTTCTACCATAATAAATTACGAGTTATTCCACTAAAAATTCGTAATTGCACTCCTTAGTTCAATTTCGAAATTCTTCCATAAAACTTATTTAACTCCCCATGTTAAAATTCAGATACTAATCAATCAAATTAAATTACTGACTATTTAATTTATTGATTACTTCCTTTAGACTTACACTTAACTTATTTCATGTGTCGGATACAAAATCCACCGGCCGGGTTTACACATTGAAAACTTTATAAGCTTTCATAAAGGAGTATCATCAATCTCAAAACCGAGAATGGATTCCATCAACTAATTATTACTTCGCCAATGTATATCATTGTTATCCAATTTACCAGGCTTATTGACTCACGAAAGAATCTCGCCTTTTAATAAATCAAAACAACAAGTGACATACACAACTAATAATAATTATATCAGGATTAAGAGTATAAGTACATTAAATGGACTAGAGAAATTATTTTATAAAGTCAGTATAAAATACTTATCTCTACTTGATCTGTTCAATACATACAAGATGTATTAGCATAAGAAGTTGGAATTAGACCTATTCCCATAATCAAGATAAATTACATTTAATCTTGTACTACAGCCATTCCGACTATTTGTCTAATTCCATCATTAGATTGTGAACATTAACTTTTATGTCTTACAAGAACCGATGATTTAATCTTCCGTGTATAAGCTAAACTCTATACACTAAATCATCTACTA
The DNA here is from genome assembly GCF_001879085.1 of Nicotiana attenuata. Lineage (NCBI taxonomy): Eukaryota > Viridiplantae > Streptophyta > Magnoliopsida > Solanales > Solanaceae > Nicotiana > Nicotiana attenuata. The sequence goes on from NC_031991.1 coordinate 52,194,501, forward strand.
TGTAAGCAATGGACACACAAACCAATACATGATCTATTTAAAAGGAAACTTTTGGAATTTAAACAAGTAAATAAATAATTGGCCTTCAGAACACTGCTGCAGATTCTGAAGGCCACTCTAGCCGCGGTCCTGGCGTAACCGCGGTAGGACCGCGGCAGAACACTACTGCAGATTCTGAAGGCCACTTTGGCCGCGGTCCTGGCGTAACCGCGGTAGGACCGCGGTAGGACGCGTATGGCTTATAGTATATTCTAACAGTAGAATATCCCCATAAGATGAATCACGTTGGGATGTTATGAAATATGATTATTCACGATTAGTATCATCCCTAGGTAGATCAGGAAAATAACTTCAGATGTTCCCAGATGAGACGTGAGCCCTAACAAGAATTTATTATGTAAGAGGTTTCAAGTTATCAGCGGTAGATTATAGATCAACATTAAGGTGAATCTAAAAGGTCCAAAACATGAGATGAGATTACGCCGTCATTCTTATGATGAACAGTAATGAGGAAGAACTAATGGACTTAGATTTATACATGTATGATAAGCTAAGCATCAAAAGCGTAACCTCGAGTTGGATAGCAAACCTCTGTAATAATAGACCGAAGTAAGTGTTATGGCATAGTATAACCTACCTAGATGTATTAAAGCCATAAGAAAAGATATATAAGGCTACGGAACAAGATATAGCAACAGTCGTAAGTTCAACAAAGTACCGAGCGAAGAACTTCAGTACACCTATATATACCGGGAGGAATAACTTGTCATAGTTCTGTATATGTTCCCAAAGTGAGGCCTAGAGATTGGCTATAAGCTGGAGAAAAAAGGACAGAAGAGTCGCCTAGACACACACACAAGAACAAAGTCATACAGGCTGCATGACAGAAGGTCGCCACAGCTACGATATTGAAAGAATTCCGACAACAAGTCGTGGTATGAGAAAGAGGCCTAAAGGGGGAATGACCTAGCCTTCAGATTTATTCAAAGAACAGTTTCCTATATGCTCTAGCCTGTTGCTGGGTAGCTACCAACTGTGCCAACAAATGCACCATACTACTCAAGTCCTGATCTGATGGAAGCGGAGGGGGAACGGATGTGCAGTCTCCCTAGGAATCTCCTCAGGTGGCGGAGGAGCCGGTAATGTGTAGGGGTCTCTCCATGGGCCTCCGATTGGGCCCCATCTACTAGGGGTACCCTGCTAGTCCCCTCACCTACTGCTGTTTCTCTCCTCTGGCTAGCCATAGTCTTCCTACTTGCCGTCATCTGTGTATGCAAACGCCAACACGTAAGTTTAACTCAAATTTCCTGTAACTCAGTGCTACAGCACGATTTAGATTTGAAAGAAGGGTAATCAACTCCTAAATGCCCTGTAGTCCCCTGCTTATATACTGTGGTGCACCACACATCTATAAACAAGATCCTACTAGATCTCCGCTACGGAATTTGAAATATAGTAGTTCTTGCACAAATTGCATAAGATGGATGAATATTATATGTACTAGCTTTTAATTAAAAAAATTAGTGTTGATAAATGAAGTTATTTAACGAATAAGGTATACTGTACTATAAAACTATATTGCAAGGAAACATGATCTTGTGTTGTATAGAGGCATAACCTTGTGTAAACAAGTAGTTTCACTTTCTTGCTATAAAAATAGTATCCTTTGATGTCTCTATCTTCAATCAAGTTGCTTTAAGTTTGGCAGGAAACAAACCTTTGAATGGCTTTGAAGAAGAGCTAATAAGTTTCACAAGTACCAATAACTCAATTACTGGTGCACTACGGAATAAGGTATCGCTTCACTGGTTAGCTCCTCTTCCAAAGATCTTGATCTGCATATATGCTCTTTGTTTTAACTTTTAAAATTCTTTTTTTTTTTTAAAATCAGATCTGAATTTTTAGCGTTAGATAGTAAGGCATGAGGGAGAAAGTGTAGGCAAGAATCCTGCCGCAGGATGGAGAGACAACTTGGAGATTTTCATCGGAAAAAGGTAATATTTCTCATCTCTTGGTTTCTCCCACATTCTCTGTCTCTCCTTCCGTTTTTTTTGGTCTCAAGTGCTGCCCTCCTCTCTGTTTGATCAAGACTATGCAGTAGGCTTTTGGGTTTCGGATTATGGAATGCATGCATCTCTGTTGATTAGTAGATTTAACTTGGTCAGAACATTTCAAATATTCAAACTCTTATTTCAAAATTTATTGTAGCTGTATAATCTTCAGAAGATAGATGTTTAATTATGTACTTAGATTTGGTTACGTTTTCTAGATATTGATCTGTATTAGATTTGGTTACGATAGCTTTTATTTATTTCTTCTCGCGTATGTTGGCTTCATAGCCATAAGTAACAAGAGTTGAAATTTGCAAAATTTTCAACAATATATTTTTTGATATTGAAAAATCAGCAGAATAGCTATGTTATTTTTAAAATTTCATGCTTATAGATTGTAATTTTTTTCCCGAGTTATGTCCATGTGAAAGATTAACAAATCTCTTCCTACTATCTTTTTAGCTTCACTCATATATTTAATATTTTTCAATGGTTTTGGTATTTTAAGAGGCTAATGGACAACTTTGATTTTGTGTATATCCTATATTATTATAATACTAAAATAATTAAATACTCACTTCTAAAAGAATTATTTAAGAACTGATTACTAATTTATGTGAACCCAACATTTTCTTTGAATTTGTGTTTGCTGTTGATGAAAGACCAATCAGGATCACAGTCGAACGATAATATTGACAAATAAAACAACAACTTTAGGACAACAAAAAAAATTAAGTAGTGGTTTAGAGAAGGATTATACTTTAGAGAAGGATTACTTAGATCTTCTATATTCAGGAAGAGACTGTAAACATATAAAATTTATTGGGTTTAATCCATACAAAATTTGGATTAAATTCAATTGGGTTAAATAATTAATTTGGGCTTTACAAGTTAAATTAGTCCATTTTATTATTTTCAAGCCCAAGGTCCATTTCATCTTAGGCCCAGACTTATGCCATGTGACATGGCATATCAAGTCAAACTCCAGGCCAATAAGGTGACGCCACGTGTTAAATGATGTGGCAATCCAAGTCAAAAAGCAAGAACCAACCACAAGTCGCCAAGTGGCTAAAAAGACACGGACCAATCAAAATCAAGCAAGAGAGTTCTTATGTAGCTTGACTGTCCATCCTCTACAACTATAAATAGAGGGTTACATAACTCTCAAAGGGACATTCAGAGTTGGAGAAGAATACCCCGCAATTGGTGAGGGCATCCACAAACATAGAGATCAATCATCAAGTGCTCAGTTCTTCAACAAAGGAGTGATCAACGGAGTTCTTCTTGGAGATCAACCTGTAACAACAAAGTGTTGCTCGACGTTCTTGGCGATTAAATACATCACAAGGAGGTCTGCATCATCCTACATTCGAGAAATACGCTTCTCAAGCCCTCGAATCACGGATAATTTTAGATAGGAGAATCAAGGGATACACAGAATTGTACTCACAAATATTTATCAATAAAATCTCTTTTTCTTTATATTATTTTTGTTGCAGTTTATTTTTCGTCTTACGAAAATTTGTTGCGAACAAATTTTTGCATGCCCAGTGGGAAAAGTTATGCCCTTCATCTCTCCTTCTTGCAAGTTGAAAACTACAAACTTCAGATCTACTGCTACAATGGCCTTCTACAAATGTGATATTTCATGCAAAGATGCTACTTTTGCCGCATCCGCTCAGCTCAGTCATGTTGGCCCAATCACTCGAAGCAAGTTCAAGGCTAGTGGCTTGGATGGGTCCAATTACTTTGCCTCCTTGGAGATGGCAAAGAAAAGCAGATCTCATATGACGTTCGCAACCGCAATCTCTGGGGGCAACACCCCATTCTCGATGTTTGACGAACTTTCTCCAACAGCCTCAAACCTTGGCGGATTTGAGGATTTGGTGGATTCTTCGGTTTCAACGAAAGTCAATGCCTTGATGACTGATGCAACTAACATGGATGAAAAGTTTGCCATGATGGAACAGACTATAGAGGTCTTGAAGAAATCTGTTGAAGACAAAGACCTTCAAATCGCTCAACTCATGAACAAATTGGAGGCCTATGCACCTGGAGAGTCGAGCCATGTCCCTCCTCGTGCACCTGTCTTCACCTCCCAGAAAATAGCTGTTGAGGAATCATTTGCAAAGTTAAACATCCAAAAGGAAAAGCAATCTACTTCAGTTGCGGCGTTATCTGTCCAACAATTGCAAGACATGATAACAAACACCATCAGAGCTCAATATGGCGGACCATCGCAAAGTTTGTTGTACTACTCTAAGCCTTATACTAAGAGGATTGATTTTTTAACCATGCCAACCAATTATCAACCACCAAAGCTGCATCAGTTTGATGGCAAAGGGAACCCAAGGCAACATATTGCCCACTTTGTCGAGACTTGTAGCAAGGCTGGAACACATGGTGACCTTTTGGTAAAACAATTTGTTCGTTCTCTAAAAGGGAACGCATTTGACTGGTATATTGACTTGGAGCCCGAGTCCATTGATATCTAGGAGCAACTTGAGAAGGAATTCCTCAATCGTTTTTACAGTACCCGAAGAACTGTAAGCATGATAGAGTTGACAGGCACCAAGCAAAGGAAGGACGAGCCCGTGGTGGATTACATTAATCGTTGGAGGGCGTTAAGCTTGGACTGCAAAGATCGCCTTTCAGAAATATCTGTTGTGGAAATGTGCATTCAAGGAATGCACTGGGGCCTTTTGTACATCCTACAAGGGATCAAACCGCGAACTTTTGAAGAACTTGCAACACGAGCGCACGACATGGAGTTAAGCATCGCAAGTCATAGAAAGGCATCTCCATTTGCTGATCAAAAGGAGTTCAAGAAAAATGTTGCATAAAAAAACCAAACCAAAGAATCAATGGCGGTGAAAGCAACTTCTGTGAAGGTCACTACTAAGCAAAAAGTGAAGAAGGATAAGACCCCGAGTCAATATCCCAAAGAGGAGAAGCGTCGTCCCACCTTGAAGGAATTAGAGGCGAAGGTTTATCTATTTCCAGATTCAGACGTACCCACCATCCTTGATGAACTGCTGGGCAAGAAAGTCATCGATCTCCTTGAATGAAAAAGGCCAGAGGAAATTGGCAAAGTTGGCGATCCGAAATACTGCAAGTTTCATCGCGCCATTAGCCACCCTACAGAGAAATGCTTCGTCTTAAAGGAGAAAATTATGGCTCTTGTAAGTGAAGGAAAAATCATCATAGACATGGATGAAACAGCAGAAGCAAACCATGCAAGTATCACGCTCAAGGAAAAGAAGTGTTCAAAGTTGCATAACGTGTCAAGCACTGCCTTCTTACAATTTGGAAGTTTCGAGCCCGTTGAAGTTGTTCTTCCAAGGAAAACTCTTGAAGGTTCACTAGAGCTAGACAATCACTCCAAAGACAAAGACGATGAGGGTTGGATTCTAGTCACTCACAAGAAGCGAAAACATCAGGCAGTTT
>NC_031991.1:52201915-52254840 GCF_001879085.1 Nicotiana attenuata
CACATAACTGTGGAAGATAGCTCATGCCTTGACATTGATGATGAAGTACACGAGGCTCCCCCTCAACTAGAAGATGGCGGACAATCGACTGTGGATGAGCTTAAGGAACTAAATTTAGGTACTCTAGAAGATCCACGCCCCACCTTCATTAGTGCACTTCTTACGCCTCAGGAGGAGGAGGAACACTCCAAGTTGTTGACCGAGTACAAAGATATCTTCGCTTGGTCTTATAAAGAAATGCCCGGTCTTAGTCCTAAGGTAGTTGTTCATCATTTAGGGATCAAAAGTGGAGCACGCCCTGTGACGCAGTCACAACGCATGTTTCGACCCGAGCTAGTGTCCCAATTGAAGGCGAAGTCAACAAGCTCATCGATGCGGGATTTATTCGAGAGGTGAAGTACCCATCATGGATATCGAATATTGTACCTGTCAAGAAGAAGAATGGTCAAATACGTGTTTGTGTTGACTTTCGAGACCTAAACAAGGCATGCCCAAAAGATGACTTCCCATTGCCAATTATTGAACTCATGGTTGATGCTACAACAAGGCATGAAGCTATGTCATTCATGGATGGGTCCTCCGGATACAATCAAATCAGGATGTCTCCAAAGGATGAGGAGTGTACTGCTTTCCGAACTCCAAAAGGGATATATTGCTACAAAGTGATGCCCTTCGGTCTGAAGAATGCCGGTGCCACCTACCAACGCGTGATGCAAAACATATTTGATGACATGCTTCATACGAGGGTTGAATGCTACGTCGACGACTTGGTGGTGAAGACGAAAATAGGCGTTATCACCTTGAAGACCTTCGAATTGTTTTTGAAAGGTTAAGAAAATTCGACCTGAAGATGAATCCACTCAAGTGTGCATTTGGAGTTACCTCAGGAAATTTTCTTGGCTTCATTGTGTGTCATCGTGGAATTGAAGTTGATCCTGCAAAGATCGACGCCATTCAGAAAATGCCCAGGCCAAAGAACTTGAGAGAGCTTCGAAGTCTCCAAGGAAATTTAGCATTCATCCGGAGGTTCATCTCTAATCTAGCCGGACGGTGTCAACCCTTCAATCATCTATTGAGAAAGGATATCCCTTTTCATTAGGATCAGTCATGTCAAAATGCTTTTGAAAGCATCAAAACATAGTTGCTGAACCCATCTGTGTTAGGGGCGCCAATGCTTGGGAAGCCATTGATACTCTACATCACGGCACAGGAACGTTCACTTGGAGCACTACTTGCTCAAGAGAATGAGGAAGGAAAGGAACAAGCCTTGTACTATCTTAGTCGAACTCTGATAGGAGCTGAGTCGAACTATACGCCTGTTGAGAAGATATGCTTAGCGTTACTTTATGCAATAAAGAAGCTAAGGCATTATTTTGAAGCATACACCATCAAACTCATCTCTCGAGCAGATCCCGTGAAGTTTGTGATGACTCGACCTGTTCTTTCTGGACTCCTAGCAAGATGTTCCATATTGTTTAACCAATATGAGATCACATACACCTCAAAAAGCTGTGAAAGGACAAGCACTAGCCAATTTTCAGGTTGATCACCCTCTTCCGGCAGAATGGGAGCTTTCGGATGAGTTTCCAGATGAAGACGTTTTGTTTATCGAAGAATTGCCACCATGGACATTGTTCTTTGATGGATCTGCACGTCGTAATTGTGCGAGGGCAGGTGTTGTGTTGATCTCTCCAGAAAGACAAGTCCTGCCATTCTCCTTTGTTTTAGGTGAAACATGCTCCAACAATGCTGCAGAGTACCAAGCCCTGATCGTTGGTCTCGAAATGGCATTAGAAATGAAGATTCTAATGTTGGAGATCTACGGCGACTCCAAGCTGATCATCAACCAACTTTTGGGGAATTACGAGGTAAAGAAGGAAGATCTATTGTCCTACCATGAATACGCTTCTGGTTTACTTGAAAAATTCGACCGAGTGTTCTTAAACCACGCCCCAAGAGAAGAAAATCGCAAGCATGATGCTTTGGCTAACTTGGCCACGACGATGGCACTTGGAGAGAATGAGTCGACAAAGGTATATATGTGTCAACGATGGGTTATTCCTAGACTTCTGGATCTTCAAGTCAACGAAAGCCATCATACGTCTGTTCGAGTGATTGAAGAAGAAGATTGGAGGCAACCACTGATAGAGTACCTTGAACATGGAAAGTTACCTGAAGATCCGCGACAAAGAACAGATATCAAACGAAGAGCAGCACGATTCATCTTCTATAAGGGGATATTGTTTCGCCGCTCTTTTGAAGGACTATTCTTGCGATGTCTTGACAAAGAAGAAGCCCGCCAAGCGATGGAGGAAGCACATTTTGGCTCATGTGGAGCACACCAATCTGGTCCCAAGCTCCATTTTCGCATCAAGAGGATGGGCTACTACTGGGCGACAATGGTGAAGGACTGCATGGATCATGCCAAAAGATGTCAAGCGTGTCAATTTCATGCCAACTACATCCATGTGACGACCCGACCCTTCGTCTGATGAGTTACCACCCCGTTTCCCCCATTTTATGCTTCTTCATGTTTCATCATCGGTATTTGGTGTGTTAGAATTGATTTGGGTTGGTTTTGGTAGGAAATGAGGCACTTAGTCTCTTTAAGGAAGGTTTGGTTTGGAAAAAGTCAACCGGATGTTGACTTATGAGTTAGAAGGCTCGAATATGAATTCCAATGATTTGGTTAGCTTCGGGGGATGATTTGTGACTTAGGAGTGTGATCGGAAGTGAGTTGGAGGTCCGGAGTAGAATTAGGCTTGAATTGGCAAGGTTAGAATTTTGGCGATTTCCGGTCGATAGGTGAGATTTTGATCCGAGGGTCGGAATGGAATTCCGAGAGTTGCTGTAGCTTCGTTATGTGATTTGGGATGTGTGTGCTAAATTTCAGGTCATTCGGAGGTGATTTGGGTAGGTTTTTGATCGAATGCGTGTTTCGGAAGTTTTGGAAGAACTTAGGCTTGAATTCGATGAGAAATGATGGTTTTAGTGTTGTTTGAGGTGTTTTGATGATTGGAGCAAGTTTGACTAAGGCATTGGATCATGTTTGTGTTTTTGGTTGAGGTCCCGGGGGCCTCGGGGTGTTTTCGGATGGCTAACGGGGAGTTTTGGATTTGTAATGTTGCAGAACCTGTGCTGCTTCTGGTATTTTCGCTTCTGCGGAAAGGGGACCGCAAAAGCGGTACTGCAGAAGCGAGTTATGAGCCGCAGAAGCGGCAGGTATCGCAGGTGCGGAGTAGCAGACCGCATCTGCAGAGTCGCAGATGCGACAGGAGGACCGTAGATGCGGAAGTTGAGCAGTTAAGGGGGATTCGCAGAAGCGAGGCTTTGTCCGCAGAAGCGGAAGTCGAAGGAGCGCATATTCAACCCCAAAAGCGGATATTTCCGCAGAAGCGGTGCATTAACCGCAAAAGCGGGAGTCGCAGATGCGGCCATGGAGCCGCAGATGCGGAAATGTCTGAGCAGTTTTATTAAATTTCATCTTCGCGAAATTTCATAAGGGTTCATAATTTTCACTTCGGACTTGGAGAAATTGGGCGAGTTGGAGGAGAGAAATCAAGGGACTTCATTGAGGTAAGAATTTTTAAGCCTAAAACACGATTTTATGATGCAAAGACATGAATTTAGACTGAAAAATCAAGGAATTAAAGGTCAAAAATGGAGGTTAGGGCTTGAAACCTAAGAGAGCAAAAATGGGAATTTGAGGGGTCATTTGGACTCCTATTTTGGTGTTCTTTATATGTATAGACTCGTGGCGAGATAAGGAANGGGTTGAATGCTACGTCGATGACTTAGTGGTGAAGACGAAGAGTAGGCGTTACCACCTTGAAGACCTTCGAATTGTTTTTGATAGGTTAAGAAAATTCGACTTGAAGATGAATCCACTCAAATGTGTGTTTGGAGTTACCTCAGGAAAGTTTCTTGGCTTCATTGTGCGTCATCGTGGAATTGAAGTTGATCCTGCAAAGATCGACGCCATTCAGAAAATGCCCAGGCCAAAGAACTTGAGAGAGCTTCGAAGTCTCCAAGGAAATTTAGCATCCATCCGGAGGTTCATCTCTAATCTAGCCGGACGGTGTCAACCCTTCAATCATCTATTGAGAAAGGATATCCCTTTTCATTGGGATCAGTCATGTCAAAATGCTTTTGAAAGCATCAAAACGTACTTGCTGAACCCACCTGTGTTAGGGGCGCCAATGCTTGGGAAGCCATTGATACTCTACATCGCGGCGCAGGAACGTTCACTTGGAGCACTACTTGCTCAAGAGAATGAGGAAGGAAAGGAACAAGCCTTGTACTATCTTAGTCGAACTCTGATAGGAGCTGAGTTGAACTATAAGCCTGTTGAGAAGATATGCTTAGCGTTACTTTATGCAATAAAGAAGCTAAGGCATTATTTTGAAGCATACACCATCAAACTCATCTCTCGAGCAGATCTTGTGAAGTCTGTGATGACTCGACCTGTTCTTTCTGGACGCCTAGCAAGATGGTCCATATTGTTTAACCAATATGAGATCACATACACACCTCAAAAAGCTGTGAAAGGACAAGCACTAGCCAATTTTCTGGCTGATCACCCTCTTCCGGCAGAATGGGAGCTTTTGGATGAGTTTCTAGATGAAGACGTTTTGTTTATCGAAGAATCGCCACCATGGACATTGTTCTTTGATGGATCTGCACGTCGTAATTGTGCAGGGGCAGGTGTTGTGTTGATCTCTCCAGAAAGACAAGTCCTGCCATTCTCCTTTGTTTTAGGTGAAACATGCTCCAACAATGCTGCAGAGTACCAAGCCCTGATCGTCGGTCTCGAAATGGCATTAGAAATGAAGATTCTAATGTTGGAGATCTACGGCGACTCCAAGCTGATCATCAACCAACTTTTGGGGAATTACGAGGTAAAGAAGGAAGATCTATTGTCCTACCATGAATACGCTTCTGGTTTACTTGAAAAATTCGACCGAGTGTTCTTAAACCACGTCCCAAGAGAAGAAAATCGCAAGGCTGATGCTTTGGCTAACTTGGCCACGACGATGGCACTTGGAGAGAATGAGTCGACAAAGGTATATGTGTGTCATCGATGGGTTATTCCTAGACTTCTGGATCTTCAAGTCAACGAAAGCCATCATACGTCTGTTCGAGTGATTGAAGAAGAAGATTGGAGGCAACCACTGATAGAGTACCTTGAACATGGAAAGTTACCTGAAGATCCGCGACAAAGAACAGACATCAAACGAAGAGCACCACGATTCATCTTCTATAAGGGGACATTGTTTCGCCGCTCTTTTGAAGGACTATTCTTGCGATGTATTGACAAAGAAGAAGCCCGCCAAGCGATGGAGGAAGCACATTCTGGCTCATGTGGAGCACACCAATCTGGTCCCAAGCTCCATTTTCGCATCAAGAGGATGGGCTACTACTGGGCGACAATTGTGAAGGATTGCATGGATCATGCCAAAAGATGTCAAGCGTGTCAATTTCATGCCAACTACATCCACCAACTTCCAGAGCCCCTTCACCCAACTGTAGCTTCATGGCCTTTTGATGCATGGGGACTCGACGTTGTTGGACCGCTTCCAAAGTCATCAAAGGGACAGATGTACATATTAGCCGCTACAGACTACTTTTCTAGATGGGCTGAAGCTGTTCCACTCAAGGAGGTGAAAAAGGAAACTGTTGTCGATTTTATCAAGTCATATATAATTTTTAGGTATGGCATACCAAGATACATAATCACTGATAATGGAACGCCATTTGACAACAAGCTCGTGAAGAGTCTATGCGAGAAGTTCGGTTTCAAGCAACATAAGTCTTCAATGTATAATGCACCTGCCAACGGCCTCGCTGAAGCTTTTAACAAGACGCTTGGTAACCTTTTGAAGAAAGTTGTTGCAAAGAACAAGAGAGACTGGCATGAGAGAATTGGTGAAGCTTTGTGGGCATACCGAACAACCTTCAGAACTGCTACACAAGCAACTCCTTACTCTTTGGTGTATGGCGTAGAAGCAGTCCTGACGTTGGAGCAACAAATTCCATCATTGCGGATAGCAATCCAAGAAGGACTCACGTTCGAAGAGAATGCACAATTTCGCCTAGCAGAGTTAGAGGCCTTGGATGAGAAAAGATTAGAAGCACAACAAAAATTGGAGTGCTATCAAGCTCGACTAGCTAGAGCCTTCAACAAGAAAGTGCGGCCACGATCATTCCAAGTGGGAGACTTAGTCTTAGCTGTTCGACGACCTATAATCCTCAACAAACGCATAGGCGACAAGTTTACCTCAAAATGGGATGGGCCATATGTTGTGAAGGAAGCATATTCAAGTGGCACATACAAAATTGTCGATAAGGATGGTCTCAGAGTTGGTCCGATCAACGGAAAATTTCTGAAGCAGTACTTCCCATGAAAGTCACCTACGCTCCTCGACGTACGAGCCTAAATTGCAAGTCATGACGCTCCTTGATGCATGAGCTTAAACTGCACGTTGCTACACTCCTGGCCCGCATGAGTCTAAACTGTGTACGGCCCAAAAAAAAGAGTCTGCTAGGTTGAAAACCTCAAAAGAGGCGGCCTAGGCAAAAGTCAAGACCAAAAAAAAAGTCTGCTAGGTTGAAAACCTCGCGAGAGGCGGCCTAGGCAAAAATTAGGACACTAAAAAAAAAAAAAAAAAACTCATCCCTCTGAACTACGTTATGACTTAATCCTCTTCACCGAGGTACGTAGGCAACTTAGACTTTCATTCTAAGTTCAGTCGCATGAGTTTAAAAAAAATAAAAGTCTGGCATCATCGGATCATTACATTAATTCTTCCAAAAATGTAGAGACAACAGGAACTAGACATCTTTCTATACAAAAGCCTAAATCATGAAGATGATCGTAAACTAGGCTTTGTTGCTGACGCGTCTAAATGCTTTTCCAAGTCTGTATGACGTCTCCACATTTGATGCCATCCTCAATTGTTGGTTGAAGGTCCCAATCACCATGGGAGCCGCCATTGATGAACTTCAAGACTATCAACAAATCAAGTGCAATAGTTGGTGAAGGGGTGGCTCCACATCTTGTATGACACCTCGGTCTGATATCCGGACTCTTTGAGTTTCTTTGCAAGTCTACAAAAGAAATAAATGAAGAGATAAGATTTGTGACGTATATAGCCAAAGCTGCTACATGCAACACTGTAGAGTCAATTTCAAGAAGAAGAAAAAAACATTTGTAGGACAACTCAGAGAGCATATAGAGCTGGAAAGAAAGCTCGACAGACGACGGGATCAACTTTGGAAAACTACTGCAGTCCATCCTGAAGACGTTCTGCTTCTAACATTTTATATGTTGTAGATTTGGATGTCTAGTTTGTAAGAACACAAAACGCTTGCAATTTGGAGGCCCCTAGCTCAAAATATGATTTTTTTCGCCGGAACCGCACGAATCTGAAAGTTACTGCAGCTAGGTGGACTTTAAGAATTTTCTGTTTCTACCTCGGAAGGAGTTCTGCCACGAAACTCATATGTATTGCAGCTCTATGAGTTTACTTTCAAATGGCACAAACGGATCACAATTTGGAGTCTCCTAGCTCGAGATATGAAGTTATCTACAAAAGTACGCAAAGCTGGATTGCAAGTGCGGCAGATATCAGGAGCAATTTCAGAATGTTATTGCAGCTATTCTGAAGGGAATCCTGCTGCGAAATTTTCAAGTGTTATAGGCAACGAAGTTTTCTTTCCAATGGTGCAAACGGCTCACAATTTGGACACTCCAACCTCGAGATATCAATCTTTTGGCGAGACTACACAATGCTGTAAAGTTAAAACGCTGGACACGTTTATCAGCTTCAAAAAAAATATTGCGGCTAATCCTCAAGGAATTTGGTGCTGAATTTTGTATGTGTTCCAGCCCTTTGAGTCATGATTCTTTAGGAAGAAGCGACTTGTGATTTCATCGCTCCTGCATCGAGAAATAAATATCTTTGCAGAGACGCATTAAGTGTTTGCTCGCCGAAGTTAGAAAGGCCTACTCCAGTTGTTTTTCTCGTCAACCTGCAATGATGCAATGTAGTACATGTTGGCTCCGCAAAGATGAAATATTGTCTCTCCAAGCCTCCAAGAGTAGGGATTTTATCGCCAAGGTCGAAAGAACACTTCATATGTCTCTCTGGCCAAGCCGCAAAGAGACGATAGGTTCGCTAGCAATGCATCTTCTTAGGGATATCAAGATCGCTGGAACTCTCGCAAAATCCTACAAAAGAAAATATCTTGAAAGTCCTCGGTGCCAATAGCACGACGTTTCAGCAACACGACACTTCAACTATACTCATAAATGTCGATGCGGACGACATGAAACTTGTGATTTCATATGATTGATTGGTGTCGACGGTGCAAAGCTCAGTTTAGCAGTGAGTATCAATGTTGACAACGAGACGCTTATTCGATTTAAGGCTCATTGTTATCTTCCTATAGAGTACTGTATGCTCTGGTCCCTGCCGGTTGGGTTGGTTAACGACGATAGATGCATTCGGTGCACTAATTGAGACGTTACGCTTTCGGACCAATGTTTCATGGGATAATGTTGATTTCGCTTTGGGGTTCTGCTGCTTCATGAATACTTCTTCACAGCCCAACGTTCTAAGAAAAGAAAGGAAGAAAAAAGTTAGCATGAGTAACAAAAAGTTTAATTAAAACTAATCAGCATAGAAAGGGAAGTTAAAATTAGGGAGCCTCGCTAGTCTCTAGCCTCGACCACGAGTTAGGTCGTTGAGTATCTGAAACCTGCAGTTCCACCAGCCACGCACGAGCAACAAAGACAACGGCACAAAGCTTTCACCCAGCAACAAGAATCGGTGTCAATGACACGACGCTTCAATGCGGATGGTCAGTATTGTGACGTGCACTTCTCCGTCAAATCTCGATGAANCAAATACGTGTTTGTGTTGACTTTCGAGACCTAAACAAGGCATGCCCAAAAGATGACTTCCCGCTACCAATTATTGAACTCATGGTTGATGCTACAACAGGGCATGAAGCTATGTCATTCATGGATGGGTCCTCCGGATACAATCAAATCAGGATGTCTCCAAAGGATGAAGAGTGTACTGCTTTCCGAACTCCAAAAGGGATATATTGCTACAAAGTGATGCCCTTCGGTCTGAAGAATGCCGGTGCCACCTACCAACGCGCGATGCAAAACATATTTGATGACATGCTTCATACGAGGGTTGAATGCTACGTCGATGACTTGGTGGTGAAGACGAAGAATAGGCGTTATCACCTTGAAGACCTTCGAATTGTTTTTGAAAGGTTAAGAAAATTCGACCTGAAGATGAATCCACTCAAGTGTGCATTTGGAGTTACCTCAGGAAAGTTTCTTGGCTTCATTGTGCATCATCGTGGAATTGAAGTTGATCCTGCAAAGATCGACGCCATTCAGAAAATGCCCAGGCCAAAGAACTTGAGAGAGCTTCGAAGTCTCCAAGGAAATTTAGCATTCATCCGGAGGTTCATCTCTAATCTAGCCGGACGGTGTCAACCCTTCAATCATCTATTGAGAAAGGATATCCCTTTTCATTGGGATCAGTCATGTCAAAATGCTTTTGAAAGCATCAAAACATACTTGCTGAACCCACCTGTGTTAGGGGCGCCAATGCTTGGGAAGCCATTGATACTCTACATCGCGGCACAGGAACGTTCACTTGGAGCACTACTTGCTCAAGAGAATGAGGAAGGAAAGGAACAAGCCTTGTACTATCTTAGTCGAACTCTGATAGGAGCTGAGTTGAACTATACATCTGTTGAGAAGATATGCTTAGCGTTACTTTATGCAATAAAGAAGCTAAGGCATTATTTTGAAGCATACACCATCAAACTCATCTCTCGAGCAGATCCCATGAAGTTTGTGATGACTCGACCTGTTCTTTCTGGACGCCTAGCAAGATGGTCCATATTGTTTAACCAATATGAGATCACATACACACCTCAAAAAGCTGTGAAAGGACAAGCACTAGCCAATTTTCTGGCTGATCACCCTCTTCCGGCAGAATGGGAGCTTTCGGATGAGTTTCCAAATGAAGACGTTTTGTTTATCGAAGAATTGCCACCATGGACATTGTTCTTTGATGGATCTGCACGTCGTAATTGTGCGGGGGCAGGTGTTGTGTTGATCTCTCCAGAAAGACAAGTCCTGCCATTCTCCTTTGTTTTAGGTGAAACATGCTCCAACAATGCTGCAGAGTACCAAGCCCTGATCGTCGGTCTCGAAATGGCATTAGAAATGAAGATTCTAATGTTGGAGATCTACGGCGACTCCAAGCTGATCATCAACCAACTTTTGGAGAATTACGAGGTAAAGAAGGAAGATCTATTGTCCTACCATGAATACGCTTCTGGTTTACTTGAAAAATTCGACCGAGTGTTCTTAAACCACGTCCCAAGAGAAGAAAATCGCAAGGCTGATGCTTTGGCTAACTTGGCCACGACGATGGCACTTGGAGAGAATGAGTCGACAAAGGTATATGTGTGTCATCGATGGGTTATTCCTAGACTTCTGGATCTTCAAGTCAACGAAAGCCATCATACGTCTGTTCGAATGATTGAAGAAGAAGATTGGAGGCAACCACTGATAGAGTACCTTGAACATGGAAAGTTACCTGAAGATCCGCGACAAAGAACAGACATCAAACGAAGAGCACCACGATTCATCTTCTATAAGGGGACATTGTTTCGCCGCTCTTTTGAAGGACTATTCTTGCGATGTCTTGACAAAGAAGAAGCCCGCCAAGCGATGGAGGAAGCACATTCTGGCTCATGTGGAGCACACCAATCTGGTCCTAAGCTCCATTTTCGCATCAAGAGGATGGGCTACTACTGGGCGACAATGGTGAAGGATTGCATGGATCATGCCAAAAGATGTCAAGCGTGTCAATTTCATGCCAACTACATCCACCAACCTCCAGAGCCTCTTCACCCAACTGTAGCTTCATGGCCTTTTGATGCATGGGGACTCGACGTTGTTGGACCGCTTCCAAAGTCATCAAAGGGACAGATGTACATATTGGCCGCTACGGACTACTTCTCTAAATGGGCGGAAGCTGTTCCACTCAAGGAGGTGAAAAAGGAAACTGTCGTCGACCTTATCAAGTCATATATAATTTTTAGGTACGGCATACCAAGATACATAATCACTGATAATGGAACGCCATTTGACAACAAGCTCGTAAAGAGTCTATGCGAGAAGTTCAGTTTCAAGCAACATAAGTCTTCAATGTATAATGCACCTGCCAACGGCCTCGCTGAAGCTTTTAACAAGACGCTTGGTAACCTTTTGAAGAAAGTTGTTGCAAAGAACAAGAGAGACTGGCATGAGAGAATTGGTGAAGCTTTGTGGGCATACCGGACAACCTTCAGAACTGCTACACAAGCAACTCCTTACTCTTTGGTATATGGCGTAGAAGCAGTCCTGCCGTCGGAGCAACAAATTCCATCATTGCGGATAGCAATCCAAGAAGGGCTCACGTCCGAAGATAATGCTCAACTTCTCCTAGCAGAGTTAGAGGCATTGGATGAGAAAAGATTGGAAGCGCAACAAAAATTGGAGTGCTATCAAGCTCGACTAGCTAGAGCCTTCAACAAGAAAGTGCGGCCACGATCATTCCAAGTGGGAGACTTAGTCCTAGCTGTTCGACGACCCATAATCCTCAACAAACACATATGCGACAAGTTTACCTCAAAATGGGATGGGCCATATGTTGTGAAGGAAGCATATTCAAGTGGCGCATACAAAATTGATGATAAGGATGGTCTCAGAGTTGGTCCGGTCAACGGAAAATTTTTGAAGCAGTACTTCCCATGAAAGTCACCTACGCTCCTCGACGTACGAGCCTAAACTGCAAGTCATGACGCTCCTTGATGCATGAGCTTAAACTGCACGTTGCTACACTCCTGGCCCGCATGAGTCTAAACTGTGTACGGCCAAAAAAGAAAGAGCCTGCTAGGTTGAAAACCTCGAAAGAGGCGGCCTGGACAAAAGTCAAGACCAAAAAAAAAAAGAGTCTGCTAGGTTGAAAACCTCGAAAGCGGCCTAGGCAAAAGTCAAGACCAAAAAAAAAAAAAGAACTCACTCCTCTGAACTACGTTATGACTTGATCCTCTTTACCGAGGTACGTATGCAGCTTAGAGTTTCATTCTAAGTTCAGTCGCATGAGTTTTAAAAAAATAAAAGCTTGGCGTCATCGGATTATTACATTAAATCTTCCAAGTGTAGAGGCACATATTTACGAGGAAAAGAGACAATTTTTTTTGAAGTATAAAAGATGTTTTATTGCTTCAATAGTACAAAAGTTGATACATCAAAAAAAAATATAGAGACAAAAGGAATTAGACGTTTTCCTATACAAAAGCCTAAGTCATGAAAATGATCGTAAACTAGGCTTTGTGGCCGACTCGTCTTGAATGCTTCTTCCAAGTCCACATGACGTCTCCACATTTTAATACACTATCCTCAATGTCTCGTATATAAGAAGTCATCTCTCTTGAAAAAAAAAAACTTCAATCACCACGGGAGCCGCCATTGATAAACTTCAAGACCGTCAGCAAATCAAGTACAACAGTTAGTGAAGGGGTGACTCCGCATCTTATATGACATCTCAGACTGATATCTGGACTCATCGAACTTCTTCGCAAGTCTGCAAAAGAAATAACAAAGAGATAAGATTCGTGATGATAGCCGAATCCATTACAAGGCTGTAAAATCAACTTCAAAAATATTTGTTAGGCTAACTAAGAATGAATGGAGCTTCATGTTCAATGAGATTATAGTTCTCGACTCCAACTTTCATAGGATCAAATTGTTGGTGATGTCGACGCTCCTAGTTCAAGATACAGTTTTTCTGGCCAAAAGCACGCAAACCTGAAAGTTCCCTGCAGTCAGTTGGACTTTCAATATTTTTCTGTTTTTAGCCCGAGAAGAGTTCTGGGATGGAATTTTTATGTGTTGCAGCTCTAGGAGTTTTCTCTCCAATGGAACAAACGGATTGTAATTCCGATACTCCTAGCTCAAGATACAATTATTTTGGCTGAAGGTACGCAAATCTGAAAGTTTACTGCAGTTAAGTCGATGTCGCGAATTTTCTGTTGATAGCCCGAAAGGAGTTCTGCCATGAAATTTATAGGTCCTTTAGGTCTCTGAGTTTTCTTTCTAACGGTGCAAACGGATTGTAATTCCGACACTTGTAGCTCGAGATATGAATTTTTCCACTATAGTGCGCAAAGCTGAAAAGCAATTTTGTGGACAGATGGGTCAAGTTCAGAAAGTTGCTGCGGACAATCTGCTAGGAATTCTTCTATGATATCTTCACGATTTCATCATCTATGAGTCTTCTTTCCAATGGCATAGACGGCTCGCGATTCGGACGCTCCTAGCTTGAGATATGTGCGTTCCAATGATAGCATACAGTGCTGTGAAGCCGAAATGACAGACTTGTGTACCGCCTTCAAAAGTTCATTCCGACTTGTCCTGATGGAATCTGGCCCTAAATTTTGGATATGTCACTATGGTGCAAGTTTTGATTCTGCAGAACTAAGCGTATTGCATTTTGGACATTCCCAGTTGGAGATACGATTTTTTCAATGCGAGCATGAAAGGCTATAAAGTCAAAACAGCAAAGACGCACCAAGTGCTTGCTTGCCAAAGTTGGAAAAGCCTACTCCAGTTGTCTCCCTCGCCAGCCTGCAACAATGTGATATGGTACATGTCGCACTCACTCGCCAAGGATGAAATATGGTCGCTCGAGCTCCAAGCCTGTTTTTCACCAAGTCACAAGGTTGAGATGTACCATATTCTCGCTCGCATGTTGCAAAGTGGGGATATGGCTCGTCGATCAAGCTCGCTTAGGAATACTCTATATGTCTCCCGTCAAGCTGCAAGAAGGGATGTACCAAGTTGCTTTTGTACTCTCTTGAAAACCTGCAAAATAAGAAAAGATTTTGGAGCCCTCGGTGCCAACAAGATGACGCTTTTGCAGATACAGTGCAAGTAGCACGACGATCAGCTCGATTAATGGATATCGTGCCATAGCACGACGTTTCTGCTTTTACAGACACGATGCCAGTGATACGAAGCTGCTGATCCCAAATGATTGATTGGTGCCAATGACACAAAGCTTTGATTCAGTAGCAAGTATCGGTGTCAATGACACGACGTTTCAATGCGGATGGTCAGTATTGTGACGTGCACTTCTCCGTCAAATCTCGATGGATCGTACCCTTCATGAACCTACAAAAAAAAGGAATGGTGATCATCCCCTTCTTCTCATGATGCATATTGGAGAATCACCATGTACATCATCTCCAAGCCTGCAACAACAAAAAAAAAGGAAAAAAGAAGTATGCTGCCCGAGCAATCCTCTCGATTCCGGCACTTGATTGATCAAAGATTTGTTGCGTCTAGATCAAAAGGCTGGAGCTTCGACGTTTATAGATGTTGTATCTCACTGAGTCTTCTTGCCAACGGTGTAAACAGCTCGTAGTTCAGATGCTCTTGCACCAAGATGCGGATTCTTTATACAAACACGCAAGGCTGGAAACTACTGGAAAAAAAAAAGAAATTAAGCCAAAGTTGTGAAAAGAAAAGAAGAAAGAAAAAACGTAAATCAGCCATGAACATCAGTTTACATATTAGCCGAAATGATGGCAGTGGCGTCGACAAAGGAGTCAAAAAAAAAAAACTCAAAGCAAGTCTTCTCCTTTTGAATTTAGAAGACCGCTGATGCAAAGTAAACGCAAGATCCACTGCTGAATTTATAGAGAAAAAATTGCTGAACTTTTTCTTATTTGGTTGCTTATAGAATTGGGTTGCTTGTTAAAAAAGGAGCTAATTCAAAAGGAAGAAAAAGAAAAGAGTAATGTCTCGTACTCCCTCTTCCAAAAAAGCAAAGGATTCCTTAAATAAAAGGAAATTTCCTAGTTGACTCGAAATTCTTGGAAAGAATGAAATATGAAGTTCATTAAAGGTTACTTATTGACTTTCTTAAATTGGGATCAATACTATATTGTGAGAGTACAAAAGTCAAGTTGATTACATACAAATCTCCAAGTCACGTGACAATTGATTTTTGTTAGTAGAATCTAAGACACAGTGACAACATGCCTATTGTGAAGGAGTAATTCTCAAGAGTACTTGAAAGTTCACTCACGGAAAAAATAGTTACTTTCTTCCCAGGATACTTCAAGCCTCGTCTTCGACTTTCGACAAGCCTATACTTGACGAATCTTGAAGTAGGGGGCATCTGTAAACATATAAAATTTATTAGGTTTAATCCATACAAAATTTGGATTAAATTCAATTGGGTTAAATAATTAATTTGGGCTTTACAAGTTAAATTAGTCCATTTTATTATTTTCAAGCCCAAGGTCCATTTCATCTTAGGCCCAGACTTATGCCATGTGACATGGCATATCAAGTCAAACTCCATGCCAATAAGGTGACTCCACGTGTTAAATGATGTGGCAATCCAAGTCAAAAAGCAAGAACCAACCACAAGTCGCCAAGTGGCTAAAATGACACAGACCAATCAAAATCAAGCAAGAGAGTTCTTACGTAGGTTGACTGTCCATCCTCTACAACTATAAATAGAGGGGTTACATAACTCTCAAAGGGATATTCAGAGTTGGAGAAGAACACTCCGCAATTGGTGAGGGCATCCACAAACATAGAGATCAATCATCAAGTGCTCAGTTCTTCAACAAAGGAGTGATCAACGGAGTTCTTCCCGGAGATCAACCCATAACAACAAAGTGTTGCTCGACGTTCTTGGCGATTAAATACATCACAAGGAGGTCTTGCATCATCCTACATTCGAGAAATACGCTTCTCAAGCCCTCGAATCACGGAGAATTTTAGATAGGAGAATCAAGGGATACATAGAATTGTACTCACAAATATTTATCAATAAAATCTCTTTTTCTTTATATTATTTTTGTTGCAGTTTATTTTTCGTCTTACGAAAATTTGTTGCGAACAGAGACAATGGGACAAGTTCAATCTGGTATGAATCATTTTTTCTTTCAATGAGTTAATTCCAAAGTCATATGACATAACAATCTTTGTTAAAACTAACAATATTAATATGTCCAAAACTTGAAGCAAACATAATTATTTACATAAAGTTTATCTATCGAACTCTCTTCCTACGCAATTTCCTAGAGCATAAGCAACTAAGTATATATATATATATATATATATATATATATATATATATATATATATATATATATATATATATATATATATATATATATAGGTTTTGTTGCCTCATGTCTCAACTTATGTGTCCGCATGCTTATGATGTGTCATAACAGTAAGATAGAAGAAAAAATTTACAATTGAATGATCTCATAGCGGCATAATAGAATAAATGAACAGAATATGATGGTACCGTAGATGTGTATTTTTTGATAACCAAGAAATTGGTGTGGGCCAACCCTTCGGAGCAACCGTAGCCTTCAAAATTCGGGGAACCTAAACATTAGGCTAAGTTCGTCACACGTTCCTCAATCTTTGCCACTTTTAAGCCCTCGGGATGCTATAGGAGATGTATTACCAGTGCGGTATCATTTTTGCATCTTCACTTGCTTCACATTAGGTTCATACGGCATCGAGAGACTGGAAGGAAACAACAGCTTCAACATTCTTTTGCGATATTTCTCATATCTATACCTCTTGCTGCTAAGATTCTAATTGATCTTTTGTTTTTTCAGGTACACCGAAAGTATTCAATAGCAAAGTGTTTATCACTTTATTTTTCAGGTATTTGGAAAGAACATCAATATCAACTTCAAGGCTAAAAGGCAATTTTTTTCTGTCTTTAAATGTGAGTCTTGACAAAATAAATCAAATAATTTACTTTAAGCGTAAAATCATATTATATTTTCCTTCTTTACAATTTATGACCGACTGAAAATGGGCTTTTTTATTTTTGGGCCATAAATATGGATTCTTCTTTTATGTATACTGTAGCTTTGGGAGTAAATCTTTTATGAATTTTAAGGTTAAGAGTGAAGTCCTGTTGGGAGGAGTTAGGAGTGATTTGCTCTTTGGATTACTCTCGACCATCTATTATCACTATGGATATAGAAGTGTGATACGAGCAGCTTAATCGATGACCAAGGACATGCCTTTTCCGTATAGGTCGTTGTAAGTCGATTAAAAGAATTAAATATATGTGCTTTGAGGAGATGGAACGGTTTATTTGTCACAACCCAAAATCTAACCATGGTCGTGATGGCGCCTATCGTGTTACAAGGCAAATCTATTTCCCAAAATATTACTACTAAACCGATTATAAGAAATTAATAAAACATTTCAACATTTAAATTTCCATAAACTAAACCAACTCTAAATATAGTATAGAAAAATACGGAAACGAGCCCCAAGAATCGTGGTGTCACTGAGTCATGAGCGTCTAAAACTATAAACCAAGATATATAAACTGTCTAACTGTCCAAAAGAAGAAATGACAAGAGGAGTAACAAGGCCCTGCGGACGCTAGCAGCTACCTTGCAGTCTCCAAAGATAAACGGCCTGAACTCAACAATCGCCGCGCTCTAACTCATCTGGATCTGCACATAAAGTGCAGGGTATAGTATGGGTACAACCGATTTAGTAGTAACAGAAATAACTAAGGAACTGAGCAGTATTGACGAGCTAAGTAAAACAACGCAATTACTTCTTTTCACAATTTAAAATACATAGAAATAAACAAGTAAATCCCATAACTCGGTATACAAAGAAATTTGCAGGTAAAATGCAGCAACAACAAAGTAAATGAAACCTCGCGGCAATGTCACTCCATCACTTAGCACTCATCACTCAACACACTCAATAGGTACCTGCACTCACTGGGGGTGTACAGACTCCGAAAGGACACCCCAAAGCCCAAGCGCTAAGCACAGACAACCACGTGTTGTACGGACAACTCACGTGATATAATATCAATCTCTGGGTCCACACGGTCAACTCACGTACTACGCGGACAACTCACGCGCTATGGTATCAATACCTGGATCCGCACGGACAACTCACGTACTATCATATCATATCATATGCACTCAACACACTCAATAGGTACATGCGCTCATTGTGGGTGTACAAACTCCGGAGGGGCTCCCAAAGCCCAAGCGCTAAGCACGGACAACTCACGTGCTGCACGGACAACTCACGTGTTGCACGGATAACTCACATGCCATAATATCAATCTCTGGATCCGCACGGTCAACTCACGTGCTACGCGGACAGCTCACGCGCAATGGTATCAATACTTGGATCCGCACGGACAACTCACGTGCCATCATATCATATCATATCATATCATATCATATCAAATATCTCACCACAGGCCCTCAACCTCACTTAGTCATGAATCTCTCTAGCCTCACCATCATCAACAAACAAGGGGACACAACCCACATCAAATATCACAGCATATTAGCAAAATAATAGAGACTAAGGTAAACATATACAATAATTTCTGTGACTGAGTGCAACTAATGTGAACATGGATAAAATCTAAGCATGATCTCTAGCATGAAGGCAGACAATTTCAACAACGAGTGAACACATATCCACAGATAATAGCCAATAGGCCTCACAGCCTCACGGGACGGACCAAGGCTCAATCCCTCGCGGTGCACAGCCGCACGCCCGTCACCTAGCGTGGGTATCATCACCAAACAACCACATGATATCGATTTCTCCGGGTTTAAACCCTCAAGGCTAGAGCTAAAACTGTTACTTACCTCAACAGCGTAAAATCCTACTCCGGGATGCCCTTGCCTCCTGAACCGGCCTCCAAGTGCCTCGAATCTAGCCACAAAAAATTCGATACAATCAACACGAGCAAAAGGGACCAATCCCATAAGAAAATACTAAGCTTAAGGCCAAAAGTAAAAAAGTCAACTCAGAAGTCGGGCCCCGGGCCCACATCTCAAAATCCGACCAAAGTCACAAAATCTGACAACCCACTCGATTACGAGACTTACCATACTAGTTTCACTCAATTCCAACTTCAAATCGGCTTTCGAATCTCAAAAAATTCATTTTATGAAGTTCCACAATTTTTTTTCATCCCAAATCTCTACTCAAACGATGAATCCAACATTATAATCATGTATTTTAGCTAAAATTGAGTTAAAATCACTTACCCCGATGGTTTTTTTAAAAATCCCTCGAGAAATCGCCAAAGCCCAAGCTCTCTACGTCAAAATATGAAATAAAACCCAAATCTCATATTTATAGTGCACCTCTCGGATTCCCATCACCGCTGACCGCGATAAAACCACCGTTGACCGCGCTTCTGGTGGCTGCACAAATAGGCCTTAGTGTTTTGGCCAAAACTTTCTCTACAAATGTCCAAATTATAATTTCTTTATCTTTCTGAAAACTAGACACTAAGAGCTACAACTTTCGTATTTGAATCATCTCAAAATTACGTGTAGATCAAAAGATATAGGCTTCCGAAGTCGGACCAACGAACCTGCGGATTCTTCATGACCGCGGCCCGGACAGATTTCCACTGACAGCGAAAATTGCACTGCTGCAGCGAAATATCACCACTGACAGCGGTCCTTTTGGCCGCTGGGGCAACGATTTACCGCTGTCCGCGCCCCCCCCCCCCCCCCCCCCCCCCCCACGATCCGGAACAACTTCCGAGTGCCGAAAAGTCCGAACTCGCTCAAAACTCACCTCGAAACTCATCCGAGGCCCCTGCAACCTCAACCAAACATGCCAACCAATCCTAAAACATCATTCAAACTTGTTCCAACCTTCGGAACGCTCAAAATAACATCAAAACATCATTCACCATCGGATTCAAGCCTAAGGATTTCCAAACTTCCGAATTCCATAAACGATGGAAAAACCTATCAAACCTCATCCGAATTACCTGAAATTTTGCACACATGTCACAAATAGCACAACAGACCTACTCCAATTTACGGAATTCCAATCCGACCCCGATATCCAAATTTCCACTACCAACCGGAAAATACCAAAAATCCAATTTCGCCAATTCAAGCCTAAATCCACCACGGACCTCCAAATTACATTTCGAACACGCTCCTAAGTCCAAAATCACTAGACGGAGCTAACCAAATTATAAAAATCCAAATTCGAGATCGAATACTAAAAAGTCAAGACTGAGTCAAACCTTTCAAATTTAAAGCTTCAAGCTGAGAATCATCCTTCCATATCTATTCGGATTAACCTGAAAACCAAAACCGACGATTTACATAAGTCGTAATACATCATACGGGGCTAGTCATGCCTGAGAACTGGCGAGCGAAGTGCAAATGCTCAAAACGACCGGTCGGATCGTTACATTATTGAATCTTAGCGCTTCACTGTAATGATTGTTGTTAGGATTTCTGCTAATGCAGTCGTAGTGCGTGCTTTAGTAGGAGATGCAATTAATCAAATGGTTCAAGATACTAGATTTGCACGCAAGTTTACTTATTGCTTTTGAAGTGAGTTGAAAGTTGGTACTTATTGTACTTGTTATAATCATATTGAAATGGATATGTTTAAATCAAGTTCAATTAAGTTGCTGATAAAGTTGAGTCATATGAATAATTAAGTCTGAACTTGAAAGATTGTTCTCAACCATCAGTTAAATCAATAGATTAGACAAGATAGAAAGCGCACTAATACTACTCTCAGATGGTTCATTGCTTATTATTACTACTGTTGCCGAAATATTTGGTTGATAATGTTTATAATCTTGTTTCGCACAGATAATATATGAGGAGGCAAGTCAAGTTTTGAATGATGTTGTTGGAAGCCGTCGCATCATTTTTTGCAAAAGAGGAGGTCATAGAAATGTGCAAAAGAAAGAGTCAAGGCCTAGTAAATGCAGTAATAAAACAAGATTTTTATGCTCTGTTTATATGCAAAAAGTTTCTATGCATCTTATTCAGAATTGCAAAAAGGTGCTCATCTTATACAGATTTGCAAAACGATTTTTTCTACGTGTTCGTGCATCTTTGATACTGCTTTTTACATTTTTCTTTCTTTTTATTTTTGAGTATTTTAGTTAAAGCTTTTTATGAGGCTAATTCGTTGTATCTGTAGCCTGGCAAGTTTTCTTTGCTCGGACAATGACAGCTAAGGCCAAGTCCCAGTCAAGCTCACTGGCACTAAGTATAGCCAAGGCCCAAAGGTGACGCTGCAAAAAATATACTATATATGCTATTCCAGGCAAGAAACACAAATATAGTCCAAGTGATGATTTTGGTATGACACGGGTGTTATGTCGAGGAAGAGGCAAATCCGAAAATAAAAGAAGATAAAGAACACCAAATATTAACGTGGAAAACCCTTCAAATCGAAGGTAAAAACCACGGGATCACAAAGATCCAAAAAGCTCCACTATAACAATAAGAGGGTTACAAACGTTCTCCAAATTGGCTACACAACAAGGGCCAAACACGGAGCAACAATAGCAACAAGAGCAACAACTAATCAATTGAAGAAAGAGTATAATCCACAAAATGAAGCTGCTGTTCGAGGCTTGAAATCAGATGCTACGAGCCTCCAAATCCGATCTTCATCGTTCAAATCCAAGACCAAGATGTTACGAACAATCAGTCAAAATTTCAGCCCGATCCAACGGTTAACGAATCGGAAAACGTGATTTGAAGTTGGCTGGTCGGAATAAAAATCTGCAGCAAAACAAATAATTTTTTTTTCTCTCTTCTCTCTCGATGAAAGCTCTCTCAAAACCCACTCTTATGTGCTTAAGTCTTTCAAAGACTTGTATCAATGAGCATAGAATAATTCTCCAAAGTTGTCCTATATATAGATCATGAGTGGTGCTTTCTCTTAAAGCCAAAACCCACTCAAAATATGAATAAACCGAATCCAATTCCAAATAGGATTGGAAACCAAAAGAGAATAGGATTAGGCCATTGGGCCTTTGGCTGGACAACATGGGCATGTGCCTAACAAACTCCCCCTCCAGCCAAGGGGCCAAATGTGTTTTCAAGTAGAGGAACTATTGACAGGCTTCATGCCTGCCAATTTTCTACAAAATTCATGTTTATCTGCAACCACCGCCTTTGTCAGCATATCCGAAGGATTTTCATCAGTGTGTATCTTCTCAACCTCAAATAATTTCTCTTCCACGGCCATTCTTATCCAATGATACTTTCTATTTATATGTTTGGTCTTAGAATGAAAAGTGGAGTGCTTGGTGAGACAGATAGCACTCTGATTATCACAAAATAAGATGTACCGTGGCTGCTCAAAGCCAAGATCATTAATAAACTCCTTCATCCATAATAGTTCTTTGGCACCTTCTGTGACAGCAATATATTCGGCTTCTGTGGTGGATAGAGCTATGCACTTCTGTAGTCTAGATTGCCAAGAAACAGCTCCCCCTGCAAAAGTGATCAAATAACCGGAAGTGGATCTTGAATTATCAAGATTGCCTCCTAAATCAGAGTCTGTGTAACAAACAAGTTCAGGCTTGCCATTGCCAAAGCACAGCTTCAAATCTGCAGTACCTTTTAAATACCTTAATATCCATTTTACTGCATCCCAATGTTCTTTTCCAGGATTGGAAATGAATCTGCTAACAGTGCCAACGGCATGTGCAATATCTGGTCTAGTGCAAACCATAGCATACATCAAGCTACCAACGGCAGAAGAGTAAGGAATACGAGACATCTCCTTTTTCTCTTCATCAGTAGATGGACTCTGACTAATACTCAATTTGAAGTGTTTAGCAAGAGGAGTACTAACCACTTTTGCATCTGTCATATTGAACCTCTTGAGTACCTTCTCAATGTATTGCTTTTGGGACAGAAATAACTCATTTCTATCTCTGTGTCGGTGGATTTGAATGCCCAAGATTTTCTTTGCTGGCCCCAAGTCCTTCATCGCAAACGATTTGCTCAACTGCTTCTTAAGGACTGCAATTCTGGATTTATTCTTTCCAACAATAAGCATGTCATCCACATAAAGCAATAAAATAATAAAATCATCATCAGAGAACTTCTGGAAGAATACACAGTGGTCTGAAGAAGTTTTCTTGTACCCTTGTTCTTCAATGACAGATTCAAACTTCAAATACCATTGCCTTGGAGCTTGTTTCAATCCATACAGGCTCTTTTTCAATTTGCAGACATAATTTTCTTTTCCCTTAGTTACAAAACCCTCAGGTTGCTCCATATAAATCTCCTCATCTAAATCACCATGAAGAAAAGCAGTCTTGACATCCATCTGCTCAACCTCTAAATCTAGACTTGCGGCTAAGCCTAGAACCACACGAATAGAAGACATCTTCACAACAGGGGAGAAAATTTCATCAAAGTCAACTCCCTTCTTCTGGCCAAAACCTTTAACAACTAACCTCGCCTTGTATCTAGGCGCAGAGGTATGGTTATCTTGCTTTATTCTGAATATCCATTTGTTAGATAAAGCTCTCTTACCTTTCGGCAATTTCACTAACTCATATGTGCCATTCTCATGGAGTGACTTCATCTCATCTTCCATCGCTTCGATCCAATGATCTTTGTGATTATCTTGCATGGCTTCATCATAATTCTCAGGTTCTCCCATGTCAGTCAAAAGTACATACTCATCAGGAGGATAGCGCATGGATTTTTGCTTCTCCCTTGTAGATCTTCTAAGAGAGGTTTCAGGAGCATTCGTAGTAGTTACCTGTGCAGGAATTGGTTGCTGATCAACCACAACTTCATCAACTGGAGCATCCATAACATCTACACCATGATGATCATTTTGATCTTGATCACTATCTCCATCATTGTCTTGGGTTCCTTCATGTGCAATAGGTGCCTTAGCAATTGAAACTGGATCAATATCAACTAAGCTCTCATTACTCTGAGAATCTATCTTCTCAGCTTTGTCAATATCTTCAATAGTTTGGTCTTCAAAGAATATTGCATCACGACTTCTAATAAGTTTATTATCAATTGGATCATAAAAACGATACCCAAACTCATCTTGACCATAACCGATAAAGATGCACTGCTTAGTTTTGACATCCAGTTTCGATCTCTCATCTTTAGGAATATGCACACAAGCTTTACACCCAAAAACTCTCAGGTGATCATAAGAAACATCTTTGGCAAACCAAACTCTGTCTGGGACATCACCATCCAAAGCAACAGCAGGAGACAAATTGATAACATAGGCAACAGTGTTAAGTGCTTCCGCCCAAAATGTATTTGGAAGTTTAGCCTCTGAAAGTAAGCATCTAACTCTCTCAACTAGAGTTCTATTCATCCTCTCTGCCAAACCGTTCAATTGAGGCGTCTTGGGCGGAGTTTTCTGATGACGAATTCCTTGTTCCTTGCAATAGTTATCAAAGGGAACAATATTCACAACCATTGTCAGTGCGAATACATTTTAATTTCTTCCCCGTCTGTCTCTCAGCTAAGGCCTGAAATTCCTTAAACACGCCAAGTGCTTGATCTTTAGATTTCAAAGGATACACCCAGAGCTTACGAGAATGATCATCAATGAAGGTCACAAAGTAAAGTGCACCACCTTTTGACTTTACTTTAAAAGGACCACACAAATCAGAGTGTACTAGCTCTAATAAATCAGGCTTTCTTGAGGGTAGATGGCTATGAAAGGAAACCCTTTTCTGTTTGCCAGCTAAACAAAGTATGCACCTTTGCAGCTTTGCTTGTTTTACTCCAGAAAGCAAACTTTTTTAGCCAAACACGTAATCCCCTCTCTCACTCATATGACTCAATCTTCGATGCCACAATTCTGACAAACTATCACTTTCCACCAGATTTATTGAGTCATTAAGAATAGAGCCTTGTGTCACATATAATTGACCAGACTTGATTCCTCGAGCACTACTAACGAGCCTTGGTGAGCTTCCATTGGCCGTTAAAGAGAGCATTATGGTACCCTTCATCGTCTAATCTTCCTGGCGGAGATCAAATTGAAAGGAAAGTCTGGAGCATGCTTCACATCTTGAAGAACTAACGTTGAACCATTATTAGTTTTCAAACAAACTGTGCCAACACCAAACACCTTAACTTCACTGGCATTGCCCATCTTTAACACTCCAGAATCAACATGAGTATAAGATGAGAAAAAAATCTTTTCTTGGTGTGACATGTGAGGTAGCTCCAGAATCTACTATCCAGCTCGTCTCATGGGATACCAAATTGATGACGTTTTCATCATAAGCAAAAAGAAGGTCATCTTGAACAATAGCAGCAACATTGTTCTCATTATTTTCAACTTTCTTTCCTTCTCTAGTGTCTTGATTCAACTTGCGGCAAAACCTTTTGATGTGTCCTTTCTTGCCACAGTGGTTGCATGTAACATTATAGTATTTGGACCTTGACTTACTTCTACTTTTACCTCTATTCCTTGAGCCTCTTGTTCTATCTCTCCCCCGGTCTTCTGTAACCAAGATATCTGCTTGTGAGGATGAACCCTGCGATTTTCTCCTTACTTCCTCGTTCATCACACCACTCTTGGCATATTCCATGGTCACCTTACCTCCAGGAGCTGAATTTGTCAAAGAAACACGAAGAGTTTCCCAAGAGTCTGGCAGAGTATTAAGAAGCCAAAGTCCTTGTATCTCATCATCAAAATTAACCCCCATTCCAGATAGCTGATCAAGGACGCCCTGAAAATCATTTACGTGATCAAGGATAGGGCTGCCTTCCTTGTATTTAAAGGTCATCAATTGCTTTAGCAGAAACAATTTGTTGTTCACGATTTTTGAAGCATAAAGAGTCTCTAGCTTTTCCCACAATGATCTCGCATGTATCTCGTTCACAATATGGTTGCGAACATTATCTTCAACCCATTGCCGTATATATCCACATACTTGTTGGTGCTCGAAATCCCAATCTTCATCGGATATACTCTCGGGTTTATGAGCTGAAAAAACGGGTAGATGCATCTTCTTCACGAACAACAAGTCTTTCATCTTGCTTCTCCAAACATTATAATTTCTCCCATTTAAACATACCATCTTGCTCATATTCGCCTCCATTCCGTAATAACCCTGATAAATAACCAAGGCTCTGATACCACTGTTATGTCGAGGAAGAGGCAAATCCGAAAATAAAGAAGATAAAGAACACCAAATTTTAACGTGGAAAACCCTTCAAATCGAAGGTAAAAACCACAGGATCACAAAGATCCAAAAAGCTCCACTATAACAATAAGAGGGTTACAAACGTTCTCCAAATTGGCTACACAACAAGGGCCAAACACGGAGCAACAATAGCAACAAGAGCAACAACTAATCAATTGAAGAGAGAGTATAATCCACAAAACGAAGCTGCTGTTCGAGGCTTGAAATCAGATGCTACGTGCCTCCAAATCCGATCTCCACCATTCAAATCCAAGACCAAGATGCTACGCACACTCAATCAAAATTTCAGCCCGATCCAACGGTTAATGAATCGGAAAACATGATTTGAAGTTGGCTGGTCGGAATAAAAATCTGCAGCAAAACAAATACTTTTTTTTCTCTCTTCTCTCTTGATGAAAGCTCTCTCAAAACCCACTCTTATGTGCTTAAGTCTTTCAAAGACTTGTATCAATGAGCATAGAATAATTCTCCAAAGTTGTCCTATATATAGATCATGAGTGGTGCTTTCTCTTAAAGCCAAAACCCACTCAAAATAGGAATAAACCGAATTCAATTCCAAATAGGATTGGAAACCAAAAGAGAATAAGATTAGGCCATTGGGCCTTTGGCTGGACAACATGGGCATGTGCCCAACAACAGGTCACTTTGAACTCTGCAACACACAAGCTTTAATTTAGGTATTCAATCAATGTTTAAGTTTTTAGAGACCTTTGCTTGACAATGTGATGCGGACAATTTGATTTTAATTGTTTCTTTGATGTTTCAGGAAAAAGTTATAACAGAGAGAATATGCAATTTATTATAGTTTACTACAAAGGGCAAACGCCTCTAGAATATAACAAATGTCCTAATGATAAGATACGACAAGGTAGTTCGAGGTTGTAATTTGCAAGTAGGAAAAACACATGTGTAAGAATTGAAAGAAAACTTGGACAGCCATACCATTTGGTAGTATTTTGTGGAACTTGTCCATATCTGTTTTGATGCTACCATCAGTTTTTATATTTTGCAAGTTTATATAAAATCAAGTTGGTTAAAAGAATAATTTCAGGTTTTACAATGCCATACCAACCTAGTTTCGTAGAAGAGCATCATTGTTAATGTTATAAGTCACAAGCAATCCTTTCGTTCTTACGCATATATTATAATTTTTTTCCTTTTTATATTGATGGAATTGTACATACACACACAAATTTTTGAAGTATGTAATTTTACTTTCTAAACAAATTACAGTCAATAGTAAAAAGAAAATTAAAATAAAAATTTTAAAGCTCTCAAATTGAACAAACCAAGGGTTAAAGTGTGCACAAGATGATCATCAGTGTAAATGAAGAATAACACAAGGTGTGAAGTGTGCGGGAGACATTCTTCACCTATTGGGGCATTAACTTCAAGAGATCTTCAGCGTTGAGACCGTCTCATTTAGAGACGGACGTAATATTTGCACAATAGATATAATTACTAACTTTTTTAAAAATATTAAATCTAAAATCATAATTTTTTCTACTATATTAGAAGTGTCAGTGCATCAGGTGAAACATGGTACTCTCAAAGGCGGCTCAATAAGTTTGGTGGCCTAAAGCCAAACTTTAATGGGAGGCCTTATTTTTCTTATTAAAAAATCCTATATATTTTTATTTGAAGTTTTCTCTAGCTTTTTCAGGAAAAAAAAATTTAATAATTTTTTCCATAAATCATTTAATGTAAGTTTTGAAAATGTAGCTAATTAATCATTCAAATATTCTAAAAAGTATCAGTAATAATGGAGGAGTAACTAGCAATAAATGACATTTAAGTAAACTAGTCTCACGGCATGCGTGTTGCGCATGTATTTTATGTCTCTAAGTGTAAAATTTTAAGTAATATAAATATTATATTTAAATTTGTGTTTGAATTATAGAATAAAAGTGAAGACAAAAGTTTAAGTACAAAAATGATGATTGTTTATTCTATTTGGCCAACTCAACAAAAAAGAAGCTTTACCTTAGAAGTCATCCATCATTTTAGTCAATATAATCAATACTTAAAGTTTGTTCAAGTTTTACAATTTCATACTCAAATTTAGAAATTACCATTTTTATTTTTTGCTTTCAGTAATAAAACATAACGGTTTTATGATTTTAAAGTTTTTTTATTTTGTTTAAAAATCTATTTATTATTTATTCTTAAATACACAAATAGAATCAGCTAATTGAGAGAAGTAGTTCTTCAAGCGAGCAGAAAAAAAAAAATTCTATGTTTTAATCTATAAAAAAATAATATGATAGCTTGATAATCAATTTGTTTTTAATCATATATCTTATTATTTTTTATAATTTTCTTAATTAAGGATTATCATATACTTCATTCCTAGATTTATTGGGTCCAACTATAGATAGTTTTTTAACTTTATAATTACTAAAACTCTGCTATGATGAAACAATAACATATATACTATATGATATCAAGGTGCTTGATTTTATCGTCGCTCTTGAAAATAATAAAAGTTGGGCATATATATTTTTAAAATTTATAACTTTTTATTATCTTTTTTTAATTTCTACTCTTAAACATATTTTGTATCAAATGATAATGTTGGCCTCTCCTTCTTTCACGTGAACAAAAATGAATGGATAAAAACCACACAGAAATCAAACTCATCTCTCTTTAATAATCTCCAAAATGGACCAACAGAAAAGAAACCAAATCAAAACTTGTTATAGTAGTAACCTATCGAATAAGTTGAACCAACATATGCAAGAAAAGAAGAAACCAAAATCATACTTCACCGGGTAGACTAAGTAATAAAATTCATTTATTTGTTCACACATGAAAATAATCGATAATAAAAATAATACAAATTTATTGACATGAAAAAAAATAATGATTCCTTATATTTTGTCCGCCACATACAACGTTAAAACTACCCAACAATTCGATAAACAATAACATAAACAACATGAATCAAAGGTTTAAAAAAAAAAAGCCATGCATGATAAGGAGGAATTTTAAAAAAAAAGTTTCTTTTCTTCCATACTTACCAGGAGTCTTGAAACATATGGTTCATGTATTATTGTTGTTGGTATGTTGGTGTTATCAAAATAAACGGGTTACGTTTTTTTGCCTATATGTTGGTGTATCAAAATAATTTTAAGAATATTTTGTAGAAAAGTATTAAAAGAATGAAAAGTCACGACTTGTTTTTTTAGCTTTGGGAAGTAACAATTTATTTCTTAGACTTGGGAAATGATAATTTGTTACTTTTAGCTTTGTAATTTGAATGATTGTGACTATTAATAAAGGGGTATGAAGCACTAATTTGGGGTTGTTTGTAGCATTCATTTTTTTCTTATTTTTATAAATAAATTATTTTGATATAGATTGATAGGAGGAGTGATACCCAATAAAAACGAATTAGATGATTGTTCCTTCTGACAGTGATGAGTGACAGAAAAATCCTAGAATGCTCGAACTATTCTCGGATTTGATGGAAAAGTATGAAATAAAAATATATCCATTCTTTTGGTAGTTACATGGGCCAGACCTGGTTCAACAGGCCATAGAAAAAGTAAAGCTCATCCGGGAGCGATTGTTGACAACTTAGAGTCGTCAGAAGTCATTTTCTGACATGCGGCGACGAGATCTAGAGTTCGGGGTTAATGACTGGGTATTTTTAAAGGTGTCACCTATGAATGGTGTGATGAGGTTTGGCAAGAAAGGCAAACTTAGCCCACGGTATATTGGGCCCTATAGGATCATTCAGAGAATGGGCCAAGTAGCTTATAAGTTAGAATTGCCCTCGGAATCGGAGTCTGTCCATCCGATTTTTCACGTATCTATGTTACGAAAGTGCATTGGCGATCCTACCCGAGTGGTGCCCACAGATGATGTACAGATTACAGAGGACTTGTCATACGAGGAAATTCCGGTTGTCATCCTAGACCGACAAATATGCAAGCTACGGAATAAGGAAGTAGCTTCCGTGAAGGTTTTATGGAGAAGCAAGAATATGGAAGAGATGATGTGGGAAGCGGGGGAAGAATTAAAGTCTAGATACCCCCACCTATTTCTCCGGTAAGCTCTTATTTTTGACTTTTCAAATTTATATAAATAGTTGTATGAGGCCAAAATTAGAACAGAATGTCCAAATGCATGTAGGATTGATTAACAGATTCAGTACAACAATCGAAATCAATCCTCCATCCCACAAGCAAATGCACTGAGAACATGGTATTGTAGATTTTTTTCTCTATCAATATATTATTGGTCATGTATGTGCTTGAACGTATACAAGAACTAATTTTGAAATTTTAACATACTTGAAGGGCCCAACAAAATGAGCAAATGCTTATTGCGTACACAATGAAGAGCACAAGTCCAACATGCTCTCTTTTATTTGTTCCTTTCGAAGAACAGATAGTACCAATTGCAGAAATCCGCAGCAAGATCCAGTAAGTACACTAAATATTTATATATGTACTGTTACAAATTTTTACCTTTATTCTCTAATAACAAAAAATTAATATGCAACATCCTTGCGTTTTCCAGGGCCAAATATTCCACATACAGGCTCAAGTCGCATTGCAAAATGAGAACCAACGATTCTGTATCCTAGCTTGTTCGGACTGCAAACAACACTTCACACGAGCTATCTCACGGAGAAAGTTCTATTGTACTAATTATCGTTGATCTACCCAGTTGGTTCCCAGGTATACATGCAACAACATTCTTCCACTTTAATATCATATATTCACCATCTATTTAACTAAGCAATCATTTTATGTTACAACTAGGTGCCAATTTTAAGTGACGCTCACGGACCAGAGCGATTCTACAACAGCAACTATTTCCGACGAGCATGCAAAAAAATATTGCTTCTCACTTCAGAAGAGATTCATGATATCTGTAATGTCAAGGTACATTGTTAACTTTAAAAAGCACAAACAAGTATCTTCTCCAAGTTGAGCCTTCTCTCACACATAAATAACCAATTTTGTATTTCCATAAAGGACTGTTGTTACTTGTGAACGCGCAAAAGGTACTGATTGGCAAGATCTTCAAGATTCAAATAAAAAAGTTATTTACAAGAAACAATGACCCAGTGCAAGGAAAGTTAGTTATTTTGTCTTTCATGGACAAAATTAATTTGGTCATCTCACAAATGCCAGCCACCATCAAGGAAGTTGCAGAAGGAAGTAAACGAAAAATTGAACATGTTGCCACAGAGAAGCAAGAGCACCCACACACAACAAGCAAAGACAATGGTCCTACAATAATGTAAGGCGGAAATGAAAATTTCCCCTCCGAAAAAATGCTGAGAGGTATTTGAAATTTCTGTTCCTTCAAAATTCAATATGAGATTCAACTTTATAGAAAAGACAAGCAACTTGAACGACTATCATCTGTTAGGACTTTTTCCAGTGAAATATCTTTTGCTACTATTTTGGGATGCAAGCGAAGCTACATCTTGCTGTTGTTTTTGAATGCGCTTAAGTTTATTGTTGCGATTGCTTTGTGGATGCTCCTCTACTCGGAATATGTCGCGGCAATATGAGGTTAGTATACTTGATTACAAATCCAAATTTTTCAAAATCTTTGATACCAACCGGCATAAAGCTACTGCAATTTTTTCATATTAGTTTGAGAGAAAAAAGAAAATAAACATTTGCGTTCGGAAATGATTGTTTTGAAATGTAATCTTCTTCTGAAATACCAAAACACAATTCAAACACTCATGCATATTATCTCGTGTGTTCATCGTTAGACTCATAAAATTTGTATTGCATTTGGAGCCACAAAACAGGAATAAAACATACATAGTTAAAAGGGGAAAATGCATAAGTACCCCCCTAACCTATACCCGGATTTCCAACTACACACTTTTTCTTTGCGGGAATCCTATTACCCCCCTAAACTTATATTAAATATAATTATTTGCACCCTTAACGCTGACAACCAAACTCTTGGCAAGTGGTGAGCTACACGCGCCCCCACATGTATTTTTAATACTTTTTTTATTCTTTCTTCTCTTTCTTATCCTTTTTTCTTATTTCTTATTATTCTCATTTTTTTTGGTTATTTCATTCTCTTTCTTTTTGTTTTGGTCACCGGCGGCATAAAATGGTGGTCGTCGGAATTTCACAAACACCATTTTTCCCGGCGAATTTTTTTTTTCCGGCGACAGATTTTTATCCTCAATACATCATTTTTTTTCCGGCGTAGGAAGGTTTTCCGATGATGAATTTTTTCCCCCAAATTTGAGTGTATTTTGCTTTGCTTACGAATAGATCTTTTTGAGAGTTTAATTTGTGTGTGAAAGAAAAAATTGAAGAAAAACAGTTATACAAAGAGGGTGTTTGGATTGGCTTATAAAAGTAGTTTTTAAGCTAAAAGCCAAAAGCCATAAGTTGGTAATACCTAACTTTTGGCTTTTGGCTTATTTTTGTACTTTTTATGCCTAAAAGTAAGTGCTTTTAAGCACTTTTTATTATTGTCAAACACCACACAAACCAAAAAAGTGCTTAAAAACCATTAAGCACTTAAAATAAGCCAATCCAAACACCCTCAAAGTCGCCGGTGAATGAATATCCGCCGGAATTAGAGAAGAAACGGGAAAAAAAAGTAAGAGAAAAAAGACAAAGAAAAAGGGAAAGGAAAAGGAAAAAAAAGTAAGAAAAAATGGTAAAAAAGAATAAAAAATAATCTGAAAATCGTTTTTTCTTGCTTCTCACTCTCCCAAAGGAGAGTGAAAGACACACACTCTGCCACGTCGGCGTTAAGGGTGTAAATAATTACATTTAAAATAAGTTTAGGGGGTTAATAGGATTTTCGCAAAGAAAAAGTGTGTAGTTGGAAATCCGGGTATAGATCAGGGGGTACTTATGCATTTTTTCCCTAGTTAAAAGTCTTAAATTATACATACAACTCTATTCTTCTCTGCAAAATTATGCATATATGGGGTCAGCAAATTGAAGATTGGTGGGGATGGAGTGGAGTAGTAGAAGAAATTGCAAAAAGATCAGGCCTTGAACAGATCAACCTTATGTGTGCTGGTAAATTGTTGAAAGATGGTGACGGGACCGAGAAATTAAGCCAATTGGGTGTTAAAAATAATGCAAAGATTTTGGCTTCTAAGGTTTCTATTGATCAAGGCAAGTCTGTACTAGATGAATCTTTGGCTGAGGAAGAACATTGCACTAGACTTTCAAGGCTAAAGTTTGTTTCTTTTTGTTTTCTTTTAGTCATTCTTTATGTTATTTACTTAATGGGTTTTGAGTTTATTGTTTAATTATGTGAG
Organism: Nicotiana attenuata; assembly: GCF_001879085.1. Classification (NCBI taxonomy): domain Eukaryota; kingdom Viridiplantae; phylum Streptophyta; class Magnoliopsida; order Solanales; family Solanaceae; genus Nicotiana; species Nicotiana attenuata. Next base: position 52,235,324 of record NC_031991.1, read on the forward strand.
TTTTGTTTTTTAAAGGGTGTGATCAGACTGAAAATTGTGGCTTGTTTAGCTTCTAATGTTTGGTATATAGAAGAGTCTGTTTGTTACATAAGAGGGTGCATGTGTTAATAATTTTAGGAAGGAAATGGTTTGCAAATCAAGACACGTCAGAGAAAAAATGAACAACTTAATTATCTTTATGAGAGGCCCTTTTCACTTTGCATCTTCTGAAAATCGATGGATTCCTTTACTATCATATGAAATTGTCATATTGTACTATGACTTCAGCGTCTTGAAGTTTTGACATTGCAGTTTTGCTGGTATTCAGTGGATGAAGCTGAGTTGTACTGCAATTTGTGTTTCTTAAAAGACTTTGTTTTTACTGAATTTAAGGTTGATTCCTCATTCCCCTCTACAGTTTGGATTTATAATTTTACATGAGTAGGAGTGAAAATGGAAAAGTTCAACCCTTTTTGTAATCAGGCCTTTTCGGTCCGAAAAGAATTAGTGGGCCTTTCTTATGTATTTTCTGACTGATGAGGAATTCGAGGAAAGTTGTTGGCATCAACATGGTCCAACTTCTTCCTTTTACTTTTTATGTTTTTCTGGCAGTGCAGTGATGAATTGATTAGTTGTCTGTTGGAATTATGTCTCTCATAACCCTTCATCAATAAATTTGATTTGATTAGAAGTATGCTCTCAACTGTGATGATTTATGTATGTATGTGTGTTTGAAAAAGGAATTTATGACTGAGGAAGGACGGCCCAGTAATGAATCAAAAGAGACAACCCGAAATAAGATCTGTTCTGAAAGATAAGATTTCTTTGACCAATTGGCTGGTAGAATCACAAGTAATTCCAGTGAAGTTGCAAATGTTATTCTCAGGTGTCCATGTATTAAACTTTGTGTTATTTTGAGGGTGGATTTGAATTGCATAAGGAGTTGTAGTTCATTTTGTTGATGAGAAGGAGAAATCAAGATGAAAAAACAGAGAAACAGAAATGGCCATGACCGGGAAAAGTTGACACCGGTTGACATTTTCTGAGTAGTAGGATGAATAAGGAAAAAAGTTTGGTAGGCTATATTTGACTTTGGTTTTAATCTGTGGAAAAAAAGAAGAGAGAAAGACAATGAGATTTTTTTTCTCAAGAGGGTGGCCATGAGGAAGTTTCCATTTCTCTATATTCACATTCAGAAAAAATTACATGCAGATTTGCATATTGATCGATAATTTACATATGCTGGTCAAATATTGTATCGACCCAATTAATCTCAATGTTGTGTGTGTGTTTCTTTGAGAGGAGTTTGTGTTTGGTTGAAGATAATTGTTGGTCTGCTTCTAATTATTTGTTTGACTGTGGGATACTGTGTTGGTACATAAAGTTGGTTTGGTTTTGATCCTTTTTGTATGTGTGTGTCGTGTGGAGAAGGGGGAGGGAGGGTTTCTTTTCGTTCATCTACTTCTTTATTTGTTGTATGTCTCCACTGAGTTTGACTTGGGGATTCTATTTGCTATGGCTGTGTTGACAATTGTCACATTGCAAATATAGATCTTGTTGTGATATTTCCAAAAAGGTGGACAAATGTCCATCCATGTGGCAAGACGCATGCAAGTAAAGTGAACAAATGTTTTACCCAAGGACATGTGGCAAGCCTTCTAGGAGGGAAGAGATAAATGGCAAGAAGCTTTTGAAAAGTGGCAAAATCCATCAGCCACCGTCTTGCCATGCACAACAAAACTTCATGCAAATGAGGCTATAAATAGCCATTTCCAATCACTCATTTTCATCATCAACAAGACAAAAAGAAATCCTTCTTCTCTTTCCTTCTAATTTCATTATTCACCAACTTTCCTTTGTTATCTTTCTTTTTGGCAGTTTAACTTCTTTTGTTCCCCTCTTTTAAATAGTTGGGTTTGTAACATTTGATTTTCTGATTCCTGTATCCTCTAAATAAATAGAGATGGGCTTGTTTAATCCTGGGAAAACATTTTACATTGCTGAAATAGTTTCTTAGGACAGTGCCCAGCACGACTCAAGCCAATTCATGTATCTGCTTACAAATAATATTATTGGAGTATTATTATTGTTATTTTTCCCGTGTAATTTCCCTACAATCTAAGAAACTATGGCAAGTAATACTACTGCGGAAATCTTTGATGGTGCTACCAATTTTGGTGTTGTCTCTGCTACTGTTCCAGCCGTCCAGCCAGATATTGACGGTGTTGCAAATACGTTATTGCATCCACAACTTTGGCAGACACTAATGTCAAAACACAGGTATGCGAACAGACATGGTTACATATCCAATGCTAATATTAAAACCTTCAAGAAAAATGCACCTCAATGCAAGAGAATTGGGATAAATGACAATCTCGCTAAGTCAAAATTAAATTTGACTAAAGCGGATAATATAGTTGTTGCGGTCATTTCCCAAATAAATAATGTGACCAATGTGAGAGATTGGGTGATAGACTCGCTGCTAGGCACATATGTGCAAACAAAAATGAATTTTTGTCTTACACCCAAGTTGAGGAAGGAAAAGAAACTATTTATCTTGGGAAAGGAAAAATTCTTCTCAAACTCTCATCTGGTAAAACTCTAGCATTGAGTGATGTATTGCATGTTGCTAATATCCAAACCAATTTGGTTTCTGTGGGGTTATTAGGAAAGTTGGAGTGAAGGTTTCATTTGAAAATAATGAGGTCGTATTGACCAAAAATGATATTTTTGTTGGCAATGGATATTGTAACCATGGTTTATTTGTGCTTAATATTTCCGATACTAACAATAAAAATGCATCTTCTTCTGCTTATATGGTTGAGTCAATTTCTTTGTGGCATGCTAGACTGGGACATGTTAATGTCGCGTATATAAAGAAAATGCAATCGCTAGGATTAATATATAGTTTGGACTCAAATATTATTAACAAGTGTGAAATATGTGTTGAAGCTAAAAGTACTAGAAAGACCTGTTTTTCTGTAGATAGAGAAACTGAATTGTTATCCTTGATTCACACTGATTTAGGCGATTTAAAGCAGACTATGACTAGAGGTGGTAAAAGATATTATGTGACTTTTATTGGTGATTTTTCTAGATATACTAAGTTGTATTTGCTTAGAAATAAAGATGATGCACTTAATGCTTTTATTTCTTATAAAACTGAGGTTGAAAATCAACTTAGTAGAAAAATCAAGAGAAATAGATCTGATAGAGGTGGAGAATATTAATCTTTAAATGATTTTTGTGAAAAAAATGGAATAATTCATGAAGTAACTCCGCCTTATTCACCTGAGTCAAATGGAGTAGCTGAAAGGAAAAATAGAACATTGAAAGAGATGATGAACACTATGTTAGTTAGTTCTAATGCTCCTGATAATTTGTGGGGTGAAACTATTTTATCTGCATGTCAATTACAAAATAGATACCACATAGAAGAACTGGCAAAACTCCGTATAAATTATGGAGGGGTTATAAACCTAACTTGAAATATTTAGGGTGCCTTGCTAAAGTTCTTTTGCCTGAACTTAGAAAGAGAAAAATAGGTTCTAAAACTGCTGATTGCATGCTAATTGGATATGCTGAACATAGTGTTGCATATAGATTCCTTGTTTTGAAAAGTGATGTGCTTGATTGCAATACTATAATTGATAGAGATTGGGTGATAGACTCGCTGCTAGGCACATATGTGCAAACAAAAATGAATTTTTGTCTTACACCCAAGTTGAGGAAGGAAAAGAAACTATTTATCTTGGTGACCCAAGAACAACTCGTGTTCTTGGGAAAGGAAAAATTCTTCTCAAACTCCCATCTGGTACTCTAGCATTGAGTGATGTATTGCATGTTGCTAATATCCAAACCAATTTGGTTTCTGTGGGGTTATTAGGAAAAGTTGGAGTGAAGGTTTCATTTGAAAATAATGAGGTCGTATTGACCAAAAATGATATTTTTGTTGGCAATGGATATTGTAACCATGGTTTATTTGTGCTTAATATTTCCGATGCTAACAATAAAAATGCATCTTCTTCTGCTTATATTGTTGAGTCAATTTCTTTGTGGTATGCTAGACTGGGACATGTTAATGTCGCGTATATAAAGAAAATGCAATCGCTAGGATTAATATATAGTTTGGACTCAAATATTATTAACAAGTGTGAAATATATGTTGAAGCTAAAAGTACTAGAAAGACCTGTTTTTCTGTAAATAGAGAAACTGAATTGTTATCCTTGATTCACACTGATTTAGGCGATTTAAAGCAGACTATGACTAGAGGTGGTAAAAGATATTATGTGACTTTTATTGGTGATTTTTCTAGATATACTAAGTTGTATTTGCTTAGAAATAAAGATGATGCACTTAATGCTTTTATTTCTTATAAAACTGAGGTTGAAAATCAACTTAGTAGAAAAATCAAGAGAAATAGATCTGATAGAGGTGGAGAATATTAATCTTTAAATGATTTTTGTGAAAAGAATGGAATAATTCATGAAGTAACTCCGCCTTATTCACCTGAGTCAAATGGAGTAGCTGAAAGGAAAAATAGAACATTGAAAGAGATGATGAACACTATGTTAGTTAGTTCTAATGCTCCTGATAATTTGTGGGGTGAAACTATTTTATCTGCATGTCACTTACAAAATAGATACCACATAGAAGAACTGGCAAAACTCCGTATAAATTATGGAGGGGTTATAAACCTAACTTGAAATATTTAGGGTGCCTTGCTAAAGTTCTTTTGCCTGAACTTAGAAAGAGAAAAATAGGTTCTAAAACTGCTCATTGCATGCTAATTGGATATGCTGAACATAGTGCTGCATATAGATTCCTTGTTTTGAAAAGTGATGTGCTTGATTGAATACTATAATTGATAGAGATTGGGTGATAGACTCGCTGCTAGGCACATATGTGCAAACAAAAATGAATTTTTGTCTTACACCCAAGTTGAGGAAGGAAAAGAAACTATTTATCTTGGTGACCCAAGAACAACTCGTGTTCTTGGGAAAGGAAAAATTCTTCTCAAACTCCCATCTGGTAAAACTCTAGCATTGAGTGATGTATTGCATGTTGCTAATATCCAAACCAATTTGGTTTCTGTGGGGTTATTAGGAAAAGTTGGAGTGAAGGTTTTACATTTTAGAAAATAATGAGGTCGTATTGACCAAAAATGATATTTTTGTTGGCAATGGATATTGTAACCATGGTTTATTTGTGCTTAAAATTTCCGATACTAACAATAAAAATGCATCTTCTTCTGCTTATATGGTTGAGTCAATTTCTTTGTGGCATGCTAGACTGGGGCATGTTAATGTCGCGTATATAAAGAAAATGCAATCGCTAGGATTAATATATAGTTTGGACTCAAATATTATTAACAAGTGTGAAATATGTGTTGAAGCTAAAAGTACTAGAAAGACCTGTTTTTCTGTAAATAGAGAAACTGAATTGTTATCCTTGATTCACACTGATTTAGGCGATTTAAAGCAGACTATGACTAGAGGTGGTAAAAGATATTATGTGACTTTTATTGGTGATTTTTCTAGATATACTAAGTTGTATTTGTTAGAAATAAAGATGATGCACTTAATGCTTTTATTTCTTATAAAACTGAGGTTGAAAATCAACTTAGTAGAAAAATCAAGAGAAATAGATCTGATAGAGGTGGAGAATATTAATCTTTAAATGGTTTTTGTGAAAAGAATGGAATAATTCATGAAGTAACTCCGCCTTATTCACCTGAGTCAAATGGAGTAGCTGAAAGGAAAAGTAGAACATTGAAAGAGATGATGAACACTATGTTAGTTAGTTCTAATGCTCCGATAATTTGTGGGGTGAAACTATTTTATCTGCATGTCACTTACAAAATAGATACCACATAGAAGAACTGGCAAAACTCCGTATAAATTATGGAGGGGTTATAAACCTAACTTGAAATATTTAGGGTGCCTTGCTAAAGTTCTTTTGCCTGAACTTAGAAAGAGAAAAATAGGTTCTAAAACTGCTGATTGCATGCTAATTGGATATGCTGAACATAGTGCTGCATATAGATTCCTTGTTTTGAAAAGTGATGTGCTTGATTGCAATACTATAATTGAAACAAAGAATGTTAAGTTCTTTGAATATATTTATCCACTATCTGATAATATTTCTCATACACCTGTTGAGACAAATAGAGAAATTACCTCTAATGAGGAACCGAGAAAGAGTGAAAGCCCTAGGAAAGAATATTTTTCTTATGGAAATGATTTTCAAACTTTTCTTGTATAATGAACCATTCAAATTATTTTGAAGCTATATCTTCTTCAGATACTAAATATTGGAAAGAGGCAATAAAAGTCAAATTGATTCTATTACGAAAAATAATACATGGATTTTAATTGACTTACCTCTTGGTGCAAAACCTATTGGTTGTAAATGGATTTTCAAAAAGAAATTTAATCCTGATGGATCTTTAGATAAATATAAAGCTCGATTAGTAGCAAAAGGATTTTCTCAAAAACAAAGTATATATTATTTTGATACATTTGCATCAGTGACTAGAATTTCTTCTATTCGAGTTTTAATTGCCTTAGCTTCAATTCATAAGCTTTTTATCCACCAAATGGATGTCAAAACTGCTTTTCTAAATGGTAATTTAGAAGCAAAAATTTATATGGTTCAACCTGAAGGCTGTGTCATTTCTGGACAAGAAAACAAAGTTTGTAAATTAATTAAATCTCTTTATGGCCTTAAACAAGCTCCTAAGCAGTGGTATGAGAAATTTGAACAAGTCTTACTGAGAGACGGTTTTTCTTCAGTTAAGGTGGATAAATGTGTTTATACTAAAGTGGTAGACAATGATAATGTGATACTGTATTTGTATGTTTATATTTGGTACAAATTTAAATACTGTGCAAAGTACTAAATTATTTTTGTGTGCTAATTTTGATATGAAAGATCTAGGTGAAGTAAATACAATATTGGGAGTTAAAGTTATAAGGAGTGAAGATGGAATAATGCTGTCTCAAGAACATTATGTTGAGAGACTTCTTAAGAAGTTTGAGTATTTTAATGTCACATCCGTGAGCACTCCTTTTGATGCTAACTCTCAGTTGAAAAAGAACAATGGTGACCCAGTTGCTCAGTCTAAATATGCTCAGATTATTGGGAGTCTGATGCATTTAATAAATTTTACAAGGCCTGATATAGCCTATGTTGTGTGTAGGCTGAGTAGATATACTCATAATCCCAACAGAGAGCATTGGTCTGCATTAGATAGACTAATGAAATATTTGAGAGGAACTAGAAGGGTACAGTGATGCAAACTAGATCTCTGATTCAGATGAGACAAAATCGACTAGTGGTTATGTATTCACCCTTGGCGGTGGTGCAATATCGTGGAAATCAGCTAAACAGATGGTCACTGCTAGAGCGACTATGGAATCAGAGTTTGTAGCTCAGGAGTTAGCTGGTTCTGAGGCTGAGTGGCTAAGAAACTTCTTTGCTAATATCCTTTTAAAAAAGGACGTACTGCCTCCTGTGTCTATGCATTGTGATTGTCAAGCGGCAATAGCTATTGCAAAGAATAAGTCTTATAATTGTAAAAGTAGACACATGAAATTGAGACATGATGTCATAAAATAGCTGTTGAGAGATGAAATAATTTTCATTGATTATGTGAAATTAGAGATAAATTTGGCCGATCCTCTGACTAAACCTGTGGGAAGAAAATTAATTCTTCAAACCTCAAAAGAGATGGGGTTAAGGCCGAAATATTGTCAATAGAGATGGTAACCCAACCTATGTGATTGGAGATCCCATAAAGTAGGTTCATATGGGTAATAACAAGTCAATATTGACACTGATGCACTAAAATAGAGTGCTTGACTGCTACTAATTGAGAGGCTGAGTCATAACTCTTAATAAAATTCATAGTCCTTATGGATGGTGTATTTAAAAGCAGTATACACTTGATGAATTCACCTATATGAGAGTGGAGTGGGCCGCTCATATGAGATTTTGGCCTAGTCTCTAGAGAACTCATGAATAACCAGGCACGCGCATGGCCTATTGGGCGCAAAACCGCGTTGAACACCAAAATTATCCGGGGTCAAAATGTGATTGATAAAATCTCTAACTTACAATAAGAATTATTGGTTCATAGAAATATTATATTTCACCAGTAATTTTGTGAGTTAAATTTTATTGATCTAAGTTTGGCTCATAGTCCAGAAGACAACAAACCTATTGCATTTGGACCATACAAATCGAGCAAATCTTACTCCTCTTTTATGATTTTTTTGAAAATATGTGGGGAACTGTTGTGATATTTCCAAAAAGGTGGACAAATATCCATCTATGTGGCAAGATGCATGCAAGTAAAGTGGACAAATGTCTTACCCAAGAACATGTGGCAAGCCTTCTAGAAGGGAAGAGATAAATGGCAAGAAGCTTTTGAAAAGTGGCAAAATCCATCAGCCACCTTCTTGCCATGCACAACAAAACTTCATGCAAATGAGGCTATAAATAGCCATTTTCAATCACTCATTTTCATCATCAGCAAGACAAAAAGAAATCCTTCTTCTCTTTCCTTCTAATTTCATTATTCACCAACTTTCCTTTGTTGTCTTTTTTTTTGGCAGTTTAACTTCTCTTGTTCCCTCTTTTAAATAGTTGGGTTTGTAACATTTGATTTTGCCGATTCCTGTATCCTCTAAATAATTAGAGATGGGCTTGTTTAATCCTGGGGAAATATTTCACATTGCTAAAATAGTTTCTTAAGACAGTGCCCAGCACGACTCAAGTCAATTCATGTATCTGCTTACAAATAATATTATTAGAGTATTATTATTGTTATTTTTCCCGTGTAATTTTCCTACAGATCTACTTATCATTAGCATGTACACCTAATTATTGAATAATTATAAAGAGCAGGTAAACTCAATGCCTTCCCATTTAAGGTTAGAAAGATCGGTAAAGTTCTTGTATTGATGAAGTGAAGATCAAAGTCTTCGTATGGATGAAGTTCACATATATATGTGTTAGAGTAATCTAAGATGTATCTGTATTTAAGCTCCTTTCCCCTTTAACTAGACTTTTATGATTTTCATGTATTGCATCTTCTCCTTTTTTTCTGAATATAAAATTTCTCTTCTTCGTTCCTTTTATCGCTCGAACATGTGTGTTGTTATTTTCTTGGATAAAATTTACTATACAAATTATTCTAACATCCTTTATTGGTTGCTCTTTTGAATGCAGTTACGTTCACTTTTGCGCCTACTTTCTGGATGCTCCTATACTCGAAAAATGTCACGGCGACACGAGGTTAGCATACTTGATTACAAATCTAAACTCCAATTGCTTTTTTAAAACTTAATTAAATATTTATTTTAATGTTCCTATTCAAAACAACTTTTTTTTAAGAAACTGGAATATTGATATGATCTGTTATTCTGCTTTCCATAACTGGGTGTTCTCTTTTGCCTGTTCTTTTTACTTTCCCAAATTGCAAATACTCATGCTTTCTTTGGATTGACTTTGTTTCTTTTACATACTGTAAATGATGAAAGATCTGAATATGAACAATACACATATCCGGTATCATATATTTGTTTTTGTAGAAATCAAAATTGTCATTTCAAAACTTACCAAGATCTGTTGTGGTCACTTCATTTGAAGTCCAAAATGTTATGTCGAGGAAGAGGCAAACCCGAAAATAAAGAAGATAAAGAACACCAAATTTTAACGTGGAAAACCCTTCAAATCGAAGGTAAAAACCACGGGATCACAAAGATCCAAAAAGCTCCACTATAACAATAAGAGGGTTATAAAAGTTCTCCAAATTGGCTACACAACAAGGGCCAAACACGGAGCAACAATAGCAACAAGAGCAACAACTAATCAATTGAAGAAAGAGTATAATTCACAAAATGAAGCTNAAGGCTTGAAGAGCGAATCGGCGAGATTGATCAGGAGGCCCAGTACTTGTCGGATCGGGTTGCGGCCTTGGAGGAGGAGAATCAGCAGCTGAGGGCCATGGTCGGACCGTCCCGTGCTGCTGTTCCTCGCCAGACTCATGAACTCTGGGTTTACGCTGAGGCTCAGCGTGACATTTTCAAGAACTTGTTGGAGGTGGGCACCGTGTCTGAGGCGGCTTTCGAGGAGGCAAGCCAGAAAGCTCGTGAGGCTCGAGCCAACTGTGGCTATGATGTGGCAACGCCCGAAGCCGATGGTGGTCCAAGTGGCGATGACGATGGTCCTTATGGAAGTGATGATGGCGACGGCGGTATTGGCTCCGAGTGAGGGAGACTCCTGTTTCGTTGTTTGTGTTGGTTTGTTTTCTTTGGTTACACCGATGGCCGTTTGTTTGTTCCTTGTTTTATTCGTAGATTTTTTCACTTTCGGCTGGTTCGGACCGGATGTAAGCGGTGATGGTCCGCATTTCTGATTTCATTAATAAAGAATTCTTTCTCGCTATTTGCCTTGCATTTAAGTTCTTTATCGGTTTGTGATTTGGTTGCGGGAGGGGGGGGGGGAACTCGTCTTAGTTCGAGTGGGGTCGAACCGTAATGATTTTGATGGCGAAGGTGCTTAGCCTGAGTCCCAGTTCGAGTGAGGTCGAACTGTAATACTTTGATGGCGAAGGCACTTAGCCTGAGTCCGAGTGAGGTCGAACTGCAATATTTTGATGGCGAAGGTACAACCTGAGTCCTAGTTCGAGCGAGGTCGAACTTCAATATTTCGATGACGAAGGCACTTAGCCTGAGTCCCAGTTTGAGCGAGGTCGAACTGTAATACTTTGATGGCGAAGGCATTTAGCCTGAGTCCCAGTTCGAGCGAGGTCGAACTGTAATACTTTGATGGCGAAGGCACTTAGCCTGAGTTCCAGTTCGTGTGAGGTCGAACCGTAATACTTCAACGGCGAAGGCACTTAGCCTGAGTCCCAGTTCGAGCGAGGTCGAACTGTAATACTTTGATGACGAAGGCACTTAGCCTGAGTCCCAGTTCGAGCGAGGTCGAACTGTAATACTTCGATGGCGAAGGCACTTAGCCTAAGTCCCAGTTCGAGCGAGGTCGAACTGTAATACTTTGAGGGCGAAGGCACTTAGACTGAGTCCCAATTCGAGCGAGGTCGAACTGTGATTCTTTGATGGCGAAGGCACTTAGCCTGAGTCCCAGTTCGAGCGAGGTCGAACTGTAATACTTTGATGGCGAAGGCACTTAGCCTGAGTCCCAGTTCGAGCGAGGTCGAACTGTAATACTTTGATGGCGAAGGCACTTAGCCTGAGTCCCAGTTCGAGCGAGGTCAAACCGTAATACTTTGATGGCGAAGGCACTTGGCCTGAGTCCCAGTTCGAGCGAGGTCGAACTGTAATACTTCGATGGCAAAGGCACTTAGTCTGAGTCCCAGTTCGAGCGAGGTCGAACCGTAATACTTTGATGGCGAAGGCACTTGGCCTGAGTCCCAGTTCGAGCGAGGTCGAACTGTAATACTTTGATGGCGAAGGCACTTAGCCTGAGTCCCAGTTCGAGCGAGGTCGAACTGTAATACTTTGATGGCGAAGGCATTTAGCCTGAGTCCCAGTTCGAGCGAGGTCGAACTGTAATACTTTGATGGCGAAGGCACTTAGCCTGAGTCCCAGTTCGAGCGAGGTCGAACTGTAATACTTTGATGGCGAAGGCACTTATCCTGAGTCCCAATTCGAGCAAGTCAAACTGTAATACTTCGATGGCGAAGGCACTTAGCCTGAGTCCCAGTTCGAGCGAGGTCGAACTGTAATACTTTGATGGCGAAGGCACTTAGCCTGAGTCCCAGTTCGAGCGAGGTCGAACTGTAATACTTTGATGGCGAAGGCACTTAGCCTGAGTCCCAGTTCGAGCGAGGTCGAACTGTAATACTTTGATGGCGAAGGCACTTAGCCTGAGTCCCAGTTCGAGCGAAGTCGAACTGAATGATTATCTATTTGACCATGGCATTCAGGTTGCTTTAGGGTAATTTTTGATTCCTCGTTTGCAGTGCCTTTGTGCCGGTTTCCGGCCTGACACAGTATGAGGATGAGGGGGAGCCAAAACGGGGGGAGCTTCTCCACCTCCACGATCCGGGAAGAACTTCTTGGTGTCTCTTTTGCTTCGATCCGGGAAGAACTAAGTGCTTTCACTAGGAAATCCCCACAGACGGCGCCAAATTGTTTGACTCAAAAGTTATTGAATACTTTTCGAGCAAATCAATCAATATAGATGAAGGGGTAAATCATAGTCAATCATAATTAATACCAGATCGAACGACAGAAGAATAAAACGGAAGATTTAATAGAAATAATAATTGGGAGATTTTATTCATCATCGAAATTTATCCTGCCTCCCCTTGGAGAGGTCCAGGAAATGACAACTTTTGTTGTCTTCTTCGAGAACTGTTGAATATGAAGAATCTCCCTTTCTTTCTCCCTTTAGGCTCCCTTTGGGCTCTCTCGGAGTCTCTCTCTCTAGATGTTCTTATGTTGGTGGATGATCAAGAAATGATGGAGAAGCCCCTCCTCCCCCTTTGGTTCGAGTCTTCTGCCCTCTATTTATTGTCGAAGATGTCTCATTCATATCTTATCTCGACCGGGTCGAGGGGGTGATTTCCCCTCATGGAGGGATCTCGACCTCGACGCTTGTTTAGTGACTAGTGTGGGTCGGACGAGGTCGAGTTCATTAGCCGTCACTGCAGGGTAGTTGGGACGGGGTTATTACCGCCGTGGTCGAGTGGCCAGATTTTGACCAATACACAAATGTGTCTTCAAGTAGAGGAACTATTGACAGGCTTCATGCCTGCCAATTTTTCTACAAAATTCATGTTTATCTGCAACCACCACCTTTGTCAGCATATCCCAAGGATTTTCATCAATGTGTATCTTCTCAACCTCAAATTATTTCTCTTCCACAGCCATTCTTATTTAATGATACTTTCTATTTATATGTTTGGTCTTAGAATGAAAAGTGGAGTGCTTGGTGAGACAGATAGCACTCTAATTATCACAAAATAAGATGTACCTTGGCTGCTCAAAGCCAAGATCATTAATAAAATCCTTCATCCATAATAGTTCTTTGGCACCTTCTGTGACAGCAATATATTCGGCTTCTGTGGTGGATAGAGCTATGCACTTCTGTAGTCTAGATAGCCAAGAAACAGCTCCCCCTGCAAATGTGATCAAATAACTGGAAGTCGATCTTGAATTATCAAGATTGACTCCTAAATCGAAGTCTGTGTAGCAAACAAGTTCGGGCTTGCCATTTCCAAAGCACAGCTACAAATCTGCAGTACCTTTCAAATACCTTAATATCCATTTTACTGCATCCCAATGTTCTTTTCCAGGATTGGAAAGGAATCTACTAACAGTACCAATGGCATGTGCAATATCTGGTCTAGTGCAAACCATAGCATACATCAAGCTACCAATGGCAGAAGAGTAAGGAATACGAGACATCTCCTTTTTCTCTTCATCAGTAGATGGACTCTGACTAATACTCAATTTGAAGTGTTTAGCAAGAGGTGTATTAACCACTTTTGCATCTGTCATATTGAACCTCTTGATTACCTTCTCAATGTATTGCTTTTGGGACGGAAATAACTCCTTTCTGTCTCTATGTCGGTGGATTTGAATGCCCAAGATTTTCTTCGCTGGCCCCAAGTCCTTCATCGCAAACGATTTGCTCAACTGCTTCTTAAGGACTGCGATTCTCGATTTATTCTTGCCAACAATAAGCATGTCATCCACATAAAGCAATAAAATAATAAAATCATCATCAGAGAACTTCTGGAAGAATACACAGTGGTCTGAAGAAGTTTTCTTGTACCCTTGTTCTTCTATGACAGATTCAAACTTCAAATACCATTGCCTTGGAGCTTGTTTCAATCCATACAGGCTCTTTTTCAATTTTCAGACATAATTTTTTTTTCCCTTAGTTACAAAACCCCTAGGTTGCTCCATATAAATATCCTCCTCTAAATCACCATGAAGAAAAGAAGTCTTGACATCCATCTGCTCAACCTCTAAATCTAGACTTGCGGCTAAGCCTAGAACCACACGAATAGAAGATATCTTCACAACAAGGGAGAAAATTTAATCAAAGTTAACTCCCTTCTTCTAGCCAAAACCTTTAACAACTAACCTCGCCTTGTATCTAGGCCAGAGGTATGGTTATCTTGCTTTATTCTGAATATCCATTTGTTAGATAAAGCTCTCTTACCTTTCGGCAATTTCACTAACTCATATGTATCATTCTCATGGAGTGACTTCATCTCATCTTCCATCGCTTCGATCCAATGATCTTTGTGATTATCTTGCATGGCTTCATCATAATTCTCAGGTGCTCCCATGTCAGTCAAAAGTACATACTCATAAGGAGGTTAACGCATGGATTTTTGCTTCTCCCTTGTAGATCTTTTAAGAGAGGTTTCAGGAGCATTCGAAGTAGTTACCTGTGCAGGAATTGGTTGCTGATCAACCACAACTTCATCAACTGGAGCATCCATAACACTATACCATGATGATCATTTTGATCTTTATCACTATCTCCATCATTGTCTTGGGTTCCTTCATGTGCAATAGGTGCCTTAGCAATTGAAACTGGATCAATATCAACTAAGCTCTCATTACTCTGAGAATCTATATTCTCAGCTTTGTCAATATCTTCAACAGTTTGGTCTTCACAGAATATTGCATCACGACTTCTAATAAGTTTATTGTCAACTGGATCATAAAAACGATACCCAAACTCATCTTGACCATAACCGATAAAGATGCACTGCTTAGTTTTGACATCCAGTTTGGATCTCTCATCTTTAGGAATATGCACACAAGCTTTACACCCAAAAACTCTCAGGTGATCATAAGAAACATCTTTGGCAAACCAAACTCTGTCCGGGACATTACCATCCAAAGCAACAGCAGGAGACAAATTGATAACATAGGCAACAGTGTTTAGTGCTTCCGCCCAAAATGTGTTTGGAAGTTTAGCCTCTGAAAGTAAGCATCTAACTCTCTCAACTAGAGTTCTATTCATCCTCTCTGCCAAACCGTTCAATTGAGGCATCTTGGGCAGAGTTTTCTGATGACGAATTCCTTGTTCCTTGCAATAGTTATCAAAGGGACCACAATATTCACCACCATTGTCAGTGCGAATACATTTTAATTTCTTCCCCGTCTGTCTCTCAGCTAAGGCCTGAAATTCCTTACACACGCCAAGTGCTTGATCTTTAGATTTCAAAGGTCTTTTGACTTTACTTTAAAAGGACCACACAAATCAGAGTGTACTAGCTCCAATAAATCGGGCTTTCTTGAGGGAGGATGACTATGAAAGGAACCCTGCTTTGCTTGTTTCAATCCAGAAAGCAAACTTTTCTTAGCCAAACACGTAATCCCCCTATCGCTCATATGACTCAATCTTCTGTGCCACAATTCTGATAAAGTTCCCTTCCCCATATTTATTGAGTCATTAAGAAAGAGCCCTGTGTACATATAACCAAACACCTTAACTTCACTGGCATTGCCCATCTTTAACACTCCAGAATCAACATGCGTATAAGATGAGAAAAAATCTTTTCTTGGTGTGACATGTGAGGAATAATTGATGACGTTTTCATCATAAGCAAAAAGAAGGTCATCTTGAACAATAGCAGCAACATTGTTCTCATTATTTTCAACTTTCTTTCCTTCTCTAGTGTCTTGATTCAACTTGCGGCAAAACCTTTTGATGCGTCCTTTCTTGCCACAGTGGTTGCATGTAACATTATAGTATTTGGACCTTGACTTACTTCTACTTTTACCTCTATTCCTTGAGCCTCTTGTTCTATCTCTCCCCCGGTCTTCTGTAACCAAGATATCTGCTTGTGAGGATGAACCCTGCATTCCATGGTCACCTTACCTCCAGGAGCTGAATTTGTCAAAGAAATACGAAGAGTTTCCCAAGAGTCTGGCAGAGTATTAAGAAGCCAAAGACTTGTATCTCATCATCAAAATTAACCCCCATTCCAGATAGCTGATCAAGGACGCCCTGAAAATCATTTATGTGATCAAGGATAGGGCTGCCTTCCTGGTTCCCGGTTTGAGCATAAAGAGTATCTAGCTTTTCCCACAATGATCTCGCATGTATCTCGTTCACAATATGGTTGCGAACATTATCTTCAACCCATTGCCGTATATATCCACATACTTGTTGGTGCTCGAAATCCCAATCTTCATCGGATATACTCTCGGGTTTATGAGTTGAAAAAACGGGTAGATGCATCTTCTTCACGAACAACAAGTCTTTCATCTTGCTTCTCCAAACATTATAATTTCTCCCATTTAAACATACCATCTTGCTCATATTCGCCTCCATTCCGTAACAACCCGGATAAATAACCAAGGCTCTGATACCACTGTTATGTCGAGGAAGAGGCAAACCCGAAAATAAAGAAGATAAAGAACACCAAATTTTAATGTGGAAAACCCTTCAAATCGAAGGTAAAAACCACGGGATCACAAAGATCCAAAAAGCTCCACTATAATAATAAGAGGGTTAAAAAAATTCTCCAAATTGGCTACACAACAAGGGCCAAACACGGAGCAACAAGAGCAACAACTAATCAATTGAAGAAAGAGTATAATCCACAAAATGAAGCTGCTGTTCGAGGCTCGAAATCAGATGCTACGAGCATCCAAATCCGATCTCCACCGTTCAAATCCAAGACCAAGATGTTACGAACACTCAGTAAAAATTTCAGCCCGATCCAACGATTAACGAATCGGAAAAAGTGATTTGAAGTTGGCTGGTCGGAATAAAAATCTGCAGCAAAACAAATACTTTTCTTCTCTCTTCTCTCTTGATGACAGCTCTCTCTAAACCACTCTTATGTGCTTAAGTCTTTCAAAGACTTGTATCAATGAGCATAGAATAATTCTCTAAGGTTGTCCTATTTATAGATCATGAGTGATGCTTTCTCTTAAAGCCAAAACCCACTCAAAATAGGAATAAACCGAATCCAATTCCAAATAGGAATGGAAACCAAAAGAGAATAGGATTAGGTCATTGGGCCTTTGGCTGGACAACATGGGCATGTGCCCTACACAAAAGAGTAGCTTTGTTACTGCACTTGAATGCTTATTAATTTTGTAAAAGTATCTAGAAGTACAAACTCCCTAATACTTATGAGTTGAAGAGAAAATTATCATTAAGTACTAAGGTAGTGACCTTTCCTATACTAGAAGTTTGAGGAGCATACGAGTATTTGATAGCTTCTATGGAAATCTTGGTTTGTCTTGCAAGTTGTGATCAAAGAATCTCAAGATGATCTGATCACACGCAGGACATTATATGCGGTAGTGTTTATAATAAAAATGAATTACGCGGTGACTTTATGGGACAAAATGATAATAAATTGATAATGACACGAATTAATTAACTAAAAATGGGTATATGATCCGTGAGTTTTTTGGTCTTTGTCACTAAAAATCAGCATGTTATGAAGGATGTATACTAGAGGACCTACTTTCTTTATTTTGTGGTTATGAGTAGTTGATTTCATGTCTCACATCAATAATTTAACTAGCTCCAAGCACAAGAGAAGATTATATTATGGATGGTATTGAATGTGTTAAGCATGTTTGTTTGACAGAAATAAAAACGAGAAGACTGGCCTTGGGAATTGCTAATTAGCCTAAAATGTTATTCAACATGCTCCTGTAGCTTTTCTGTAACGAGGAATAGTACCTAAATTTTTAACTACTATCATTTTTACATGCAAATTATGAAATTTTTTAGGTATATGTTGACTGCTTCAGGAATGTATATACCACAAGGAATACTTATAATTAAAATAGAGATGATGGTAATTCGGAAGTTTGAGATAGTAAAATCATTCAAGAATTCGTATCGTATTTTGTCATACAGAACTTTTAGCGACGAAAATGATATCTTCATTCCACTTTCTTACTATTGCTTAAGCTTCAGAAGAAATATATGAAATCATTTTTCTTTGCCAAATAATTACTTCTGTCTAATTCTCATTACTTAATAGACAAAGATTCACTCTGTTTAGTTTATTCGTTAATTTGTGTTTGACCAATGCTGCACTATTGGTTAAAGTAGCTTATTAGATAGATAACTATTTGAATTACATGTCTTGTTATATGTTGATGTCTTTATTTATGCTTAGTTGTTATTTGTACTATGATATCCTATTTTACAATGTCAAATAGTTCTGCTTTCCCTGGTTTTTAGCTAATTATTGCTTCCTCGACTTCTTCTGCTATTTGATGAAGAAAATTTAATTATAATGTTGCAGAAAAACTTGTAGGTCACCTAGAGTATCGACACTTGTGAAAAACACATTAATGGATAGTCGACAGTCAAAAAAGGTTCTCGCTCGGTGATGGAAGCTAATGCCAAACACCGTAAAATAGATGGTCGGGTAGCAACTGATAACGCCAAACTATGCCTTATAAAAAGACACGCGGACGTTGCAAATATAATCTGAGTAATTCTGCCCAGAGTCGAACCACAGGGAATTAACCTATCAATTACTTTTGTCGGACTTACTAAATTCACAGAATCAATTTTTCCAAACTTTGTGATTAACAGTTGATGATATTTCTAACAACTAAAACTAAAAACAAATAAACAGCTGAAAAATAACTATGCTTGATGTGTAAACAATTGGAATAAGGTCTAAGGTAATGGTTTCCCCCGTTGTTGATTTCCTTGGTTGTATATGTCTTATAACTGTGCCTTAGTTGTCTCTATCAATCATGAACTCTCCAGCTATCATAAATCTTTCTCAAGCAATTATGCTAATTTACTAGACGCACTCTCTCAAGCTACGCTAGCTAGATTCACATTACAGTTCACTTAGATTGCACCCGAGGTATCGTTATCTCTAATCCAACCTCTAAACCCTCGGTTATGACTCTCGTCTATACTCCGGGAGTGATGTTGTTCAAACAACTACCTAAATATGCACTCTCTCTCAAGCAGATACATTCTAAATAGGGACGGCTAATTGAGGGCCCTTCCAATTAACCACAATCAAAACGTAGATGAACAAATAGAGATTAACAACCAATTCAAAACTATATTAATATAACAACCAAGTCATCCCCAACGGGTTTCACCAAAACCTTAGATTAAAGTATTTAGCTACTCATAACAACGATAAAAACTACAAAACAATTCATAGTCATTGATAGAAGAATAAAGTAGGGAGAAATAAAAATCGTTTTCCAAGTTGCCTCCTTGCCTCTCTTGCTTCTTCTCAAAAACTCGAACTCCTTTCTCTATTGGACTTGTTAAACCTTTTATAGTTTGTGTGGATTTGATTGGACTTCCGAAATTTCCCTTTTTAAAACTTTTGCCAACAAGCTTTGTTCCTTTTTTTCGTCCATTAGTTCCAAATTTTGCCCGGATCACCATCATAAGTCCTCATTTGATTATTGCACTCCTGTGAAACATAAAAGTCACCAGAGCAATTTTTGCATTATTTACCCACTTACAACAGCAAAGCATCCTAAGCTGGCCGAGCGAAGGCAAACTAACTGATGGC
>NC_031991.1:52254848-52366727 GCF_001879085.1 Nicotiana attenuata
CTTCTTCATTCTTTCCTTGTAGAGCCTCATGCTTTCAAAGGCTTGATATCTAAATTCTTCCAGCTCATGCAACTCTATCAGTCAATTTTGTCCAGCTGCATCGGCATCCATGTTCAATTGCTTTAGTGCCCACCAAGCTCGATGTTCTAGCTCCACAGGCAGATGACAGGCCTTCCCAAATACCAACTTGTACGGTGACATACCTATTGGTGTTTTGAATGCAGTTCTATAGGCCCAGAATGCATCGTCAAGATTTTTCGCCCAATCAGTTCTTGTGGCATTCACAGTCTTGGTTAGCACACTCTTTATCTCTCTGTTGGACACTTCAACCTGCCCACTAGTTTGCGGATGATAAGGGGTAGCCACCATGTGGCGTACATCATACTTTGCAAGAAATTTCTCGAAGGCTCTGTTACAGAAGTGAGTGCCTCCATCACTGATGATCGCTCTTGGTGTCCCAAATCGGGTGAATATGTTCTTTTTCAAAAATCCTACCACCACTCTTGCATCATTAGTGGGCAACGCTGCAGCTTCTACCCATTTAGACACGTAATCCACAGCAACAAGTATGTACTTATTGCCAAATGAGCTGACGAAGGGACCTATGAAGTCAATCCCCCAAACATCAAACACCTCTACCTCTTGAATCGGGTTCATGGGCATCTCATGGCGACGGGAAATGTTCCCGGTCCGCTGACATTCATCACAGCCCTTCACCCATAGGTGTGCATCTCTAAACACTGTTGGCCAAAAGAATCCGGCCTCTAGCACTTTCGCAGTTGTCCTGACCCCTCCAAAATGTCCTCCATATGCTGATGCGTGACAAGCCTGCAAAACAGAAGATTGTTCTATCTCGGGGACACACCTCCGGATCATATTATCTACACATATTCTAAACAAATAAGGCTCGTCCCAATAATACATGCGGCAATCACGATAAAACTTTTTCTTTCGTACAGATGAAAGGTCACAGGGAACTATACCGCAGGCCAGGTAATTTGCAAAGTCTGCATACCATGGCGCGTCCTCAAGATTGGCTGCGAGCAGCTGCTCGTCTGGAAAGGTTTCCAGAATCTCTTCGACCTCGACTGATTTTTCAGCTCCTTCAAGTCGTGATAGATGATCAGCGACTTGATTTTCTATGCCCTTACGGTCACAAATTTCGAGGTCAAATTCTTGCAACAGCAGCACCCAACGAATCAGGCGCGGTTTAGACTCCTTCTTTTCAATCAAGTACCTGAGAGCTGCATGGTCAGTGTATACAATTACCTTGGAACCAATCAGATATGATCTGAACTATTCAAAAGCAAACACCACCGCCAACATCTCCTTCTTCGTCACAGTGTAATTGAGTTGTGCACCGCTTAGCGTTCTGCTTGCGTAGTAAATCGGGTGCATCAGCTTATCCTTTCGCTGCCCCAAGACTGCTCCTATGGCATAGTCACTAGCGTCACACATGATCTCAAATGGTTGCTCCCAGTTGGATGCAACAATGATGGGTGTAGTCACCAACCTCTTCTTCAGTTCCTCAAATGCCAACCTGCAATCATTAGAAAACACAAAGGGCTGATCCTTTTCAAGGAGTTTGCATAATGGGTTAGCAATTTTGGAAAAATCTTTCATGAATTGACGGTAGAACCCGGCGTGTCCAAGGAAACTTCTCACCTCCTTGACTGAAGTGGGCGGTGGTAGCTTTTCAATCACGTCAACCTTAGCATGGTCGACCTCAATTCCTTTACTGGACACTTGATGCCCCAGGACTATCGCTTCCTGTACCATAAAATGGCACTTCTCCCAGTTTAGCACTAAATTTGTCTCCACACATCTTTTAGGCACTCTTCTTAAGTTGTGAAGACAGTCTTCGAATGAATCTCCCACCACGGAGAAATCATCCATAAAGACCTCCATAATATCCTCCACCATGTCTGTGAACATGGCTAACATGCACCGTTGAAATGTCATTGGTGCATTGCAAAGCCCAAAAGGCATTCTCCGAAAGGCGAAGATGCCATACGGACAAGTGAAGGATGTTTTCTCTCTATCTTCGGGGCTATTGATATCTGATTCTACCCTGAATATCCATCCAAGAAACAGAAGTGCGATCGCCCAACCAGCATGTCCAACATTTGGTCAATGAAAGGCAAAGGGAAGTGGTCCTTCCGGGTGGTTGTGTTCAATTTTCGGTAATCCATGCAAATCCGGCATCCCGTGACTGTATGAGTTGAGATCAACTCATTGTTCTCATTATGCACAACAGCCATTCCCCCTTTTTTCGGCACACATTGGACAGGGCTGACCCAATTGCTATCAGAGATGGGGAAGATGATTCCCGCATCTAACCATTTGATCACTTCCTTCTTTACTACCTCTTTCATGTTCGGGTTCAGCCTTCGTTGATGTTCTCTGGAAGGTTTGTGCCCTTCTTCCAAGAGAATCTTATGCATATAGAAGGCTGGGCTGATACCCTTTATGTCTGCCATGGTCCAGCCAATGGTAGTCTTACTTTCCTGCAGTACCTGTAAGAGCTGTTCTACCTGCACATCTAGCAAATCGGATGATATAATAACAGGCAAAGTAGAATCAGGGCCTAAGAAAACATACCTGAGGTGAGCTGGGAGTGGCTTCAGCTCCAGCTTGGGTGGTTCCTCTATTGATGGCTTTGCTGGAGGTGTAGCCCTTTTTTCTAACTCAAGGGACTCAAACTGAGGTTCCCTTGTCCAGAATCCTTGGCCTTCAAGTGCCATGACCCACTCAGCTAACCTTTCACCATCCATCTCTTCTAAATTTGTCAGACATGCCTCTAATGGATCTTTAGCAGTCAGGGTTACATCATCTTCTTGCAGGATCACATCTACTGCCTCCAATAGAGAGCAATTAGCATATTCACTGGGTCTCCCCATAGATTGCTGAACATTGAATATGACTTCTTCATTGTTCAGTCTCATTTTTAATTCCCCAATCTCACAATCGATCAATGCTCTTCCAGTGGCCAAAAATGGTCTACCCAAAATGAGAGGTATCTCCTCATCTACCTGGCAATCCAGAATAACAAAGTCTGCAGGGAACACAAACTTCCCCACTAGCACCAACACATCATCAAGAATACCAGTTGGCCTTTTCACCGTGCGGTCAGCCAACTGTAGCAGCATCGAAGTCGGTCTAGCTCTGTCAATGCCCAGTTTGGTGTATACAGCCAGCGGCATCAGATTTATGCTGGCTCCCAAATCACACAACGCCTTTGCAAAGGCATAACTCCCAATTGTGCATGGAATAGTGAAGCTACCTGGATCAGACATCTTTTGAGCCATCGGTCTTGTCACTACTGCGCTGCAGGTCTGTGTTAGAGTCACAGTGGAAAGATCCTGAAAATCAAACTTCCGTGACATTAGATCCTTCATCATCCTTGCATAACCGGGCATCTCCCTCAAGGCATCCATCAAAGGAATATTCAACTGAATTTGAAGCAGAATCTCCATGAATTTCTTGTATTGAACTTCCTTCTTTTGTTTTACCAGTCTCTGAGGGAAGGGTGCAGGTATCACCCTTTGTGCACTGCTTGCTGGCTTCTCTCTGTTGGAGTTTTCTGGCACAAGAGGTGTCACCTGATTTGCAGCTTGCTCATTCATCTTATCCTTGCCTTTTTCCTAATGACTCTGTTCCACCACCACTTCAGTAAGTTCTGTTGTTTCATCTACCTCCAATAGAACTGGAGTGGCTGGTACTCTCCTTGCTGGCTTGTATAATTTCCTGCTCTCTGTCTAAGTCTCTCCCATTCCGGAGACTCACTGCCATCACCTGATTCGGGTTCTGCTCCTTGGGGTTGATGTTTGTGTCTGCAGGCAAGGTTCCCTGAGGGCGGTTGTTTAAAGCCATGGACAGCTGTCCCAGCTGCGTTTCAATGTTCTTTATAGCTGAATCATGCACTGCCAACTTTTCCTGCACCTTACCATTTGTCCCAATGAGTTGCTGAAGCATACCCCTGATTTCCATCATGTTGTTATCTTGCTGCTGAGGAGGTGGTTGATATGTTAATTGCTGCTAATTTTGCTGTGGATAGCCCTGTAGTTTCTGATATGGTACTGGCACCATTTGGCCTTGAGGGTGCATACCCCCAGGCTGTTGCATGTTTGGCCTGTACTGCTGATTTTGTGGCGGTCTCCACTGTTGTCCTCCTTGTCTCTGACCCCTAAAGGTTATTGACATAATTCATATCTTCTCTTGCCCCTTGATTTTCACCTTCTCCACTCCATGAACACACATAAGACTGATTAATACAAGGTGTACACAGTCCTCCATTTGTTGTGTCAACAATGTGCACCTGTTTTGTGCCCATCTCATCAATCTTCTTTGTCAATATGCTCATTTGAGTCATGAGTGTGGCCATGTTCCCTGCATACGAATTATTTGGGTCGAGACGAACTGAATGCACTATGGGTGCCAGTGTTGTACCTCTAGTCATCCACCCCGAATTTTGTGACATCTTGTCAAGAAGGACTTTGCACTCGGTGAATGTCTTACTCAAAAATGCACCTCCAGCTGAAGCATCCACATTTGCTTTTAAATTGTCAGCTAGCCCCATGTAGAATCTCTGGCCGAGCATCTAGTCTGGAATGCCATGGTGAGGACACTTCACTAGCATCCCTTTAAATCTTTCCCAAGTTTCTTGCAAGGACTCAGTCGGCTGCTGCTTATACTGCAATACTTCATCAATCTGTCTTGCAGTCTTGTTGGGCGGATAGAACTTATTCAGGAACTGCTTGACTAATTCCTCCCAGGTGACAATGGAATTGATAGGGAGCGAATTTAGCCAAGTCTGAGCTTCCCCGGTCACAGAGAATGGGAACAGTAATAGCTTGATAGCTTCCGGGGTCACATTTGGCTGCCTTTGGGTCACATAAATTGACAGAAAATTTTTCAGGTGTTGCTGAGGGTCTTAAATGTGTGATCCGGAGAACAATCCTTTATTCTGCAGAAGATGCAGCATATTATTGGTTATCTGGAAGGTCTCCGCTTGGATTGCGGGCACAACTATGGCAGTAGCCAGGTTATCAGCTGTTGGTTGTGCCCAATCATAAAGTGCAGCTTCGGGCACAAGAGGTGCCACTACTCTGACGTTGGGGTTTGCTGGCGGATCCCCGACGTTTCCAATGATGTTTTCTGCGTCACCCATGTCAAAATCGAGCTGGTGTGGTTGTTGTGATTGTTGGATTCCCTTGTTGGCGCGGTTCAATGCCCTGAATTTTTTCTCGGGGTCTGAGCGTCCTCGAAGAACTTCTAGGCATACACCTGAATTCCACAAGAGTTCAAACGTGAGAATTTCAATGAAAAGATTGGGTATAGAGAAAACTGACTACACACTAAGAATTTTTGTACTTCTTTCAATTGTAATTGATAACACTGTTAATTCCCCGGCAAACGGCGCCAAAATTTGATAACGCCAAACTATGCCTTATAAAATGACACGCGGATGTTGCAAATATAATCTGAGTAATTCTGCCCAGAGTCGAACCACAGGGAATTAACCTATCAATTACTTTTGTCGGACTTACTAAATTCACAGAATCAATTTCCCCAAACTTTGTGATTAACAGTTGATGATATTTCTAACAACTAAAACTGAAAATAAATAAACAGCTGAAAATTAACTATGCTTGATGTGTAAACAATTGAAATAAGGTCTAAGGTAATGGTTTCCCCCGTTGTTGATTTCCTTGGTTGTATATGTTTATAACTGTGCCTTAGTTGTCTTTATCAATCATGAACTCTCCAGCTATCATAAATCTTTCTCAAGCAATTATGATAATTTGCTAGACGCACTCTCTCAAGCTACGCTAGCTAGATTCACATTACAGTTCACTTAGATTGCACCCGAGGTACCGTTATCTCTAATCCAACCTCTAAACCCTCGGTTATGACTCTCGTCTATACTTCGGGAGTGATGTTGTTCAAACAACTACCTAAATATGCACTCTCTCTCTCAAGCAGATACATACTAAATAGGGACGGCTAATTGAGGGCCCTTCCAATTAACCACAATCAAAACGTAGATGAACAAATAAAGATTAACAACCAATTCAAAACTATATTAATATAACAACCAAGTCATCCCCAACGGGTTTCACCAAAACCTTAGATTAAAGTATTTAGCTACTCATAACAACGATAAAAACTACAAAAGAATTCATAGTCATTGATAGAAGAATAAAGTAGGGAGAAATAAAAATCGTTTTCCAAGTTGCCTCCTTGCCTCTCTTGCTTCTTCTCAAAAACTCGAACTCCTTTCTCTATTGGACTTGTTAAACCTTTTATAGTTTGTGTGGATTTGCTTGGACTTTCGAAATTGCCCTTTTTAAAACTTTGTTTCCGCAACTGGACTAGCGCGGGCGCGCTAAGGCCGCGCTACTGCCCGCGCTAGTGGGGTTTCCTTCTGTCTTGGACTGCTGAACTAGCGCGGGCGCGCTAATGCCCGCGCTAGTGGGGTTTTCCACTGCCAACAAGCTTTGCTCCTTTTTTTCGTCCATTAATTCCAAATTTTGCCCGGATCACCATCATAAGTCCTCATTTGATTATTGCACTCCTGTGAAACATAAAAGTCACCATTAGAGCCAATTTTTTGTATTATTTACCCACTTACAATAGTAAAGCATCCTTAAGTTAGAGCCCGAACGTAGGCCAAACTATACAATTTAGCCTATTATCAGCAACCGTTGAGAAAGAAGAAATGTTGTTGCAACGACGCCTCAAAAATCATCAAACAACAACTAATCGCCTTCGTGCAAATGCAAATCACGTTAATCCATTGGAACAACATCTAAATTACAGGATGGTCTTACACGATTATTTAACTTTGAATGATATCTAATTGCAGATAAATTAATGTTGCAAGTATCGAGTAGACATATTTTATGCTAAGTGATACACACATAATTTACATACATTTTGACCAAAAGATACATTGTTTGCGTCCATGGGAGCATCACATTAAGGGATGCTTAAAGTACTACAACGTTTACAACATGTATGATACCATTATTTACATATGCGGTCTTTGGTCTTCTTTCTGATTCTTTTTCTAGTAGTTCTTGGACAAAGATATCTGCAAACAAATAAACTTGTATAGTAATTAGTGAAAGTTAGAGTATATATGAAAAAAAATAACTTAAATAAAAAAGCAGGGTTTGTACTTGGTGCCTATGCGTGCATTATATCCAATGTCGTGTTTCTGTAAGCAAATGCAAACTACTACTTCCTATGAAATTGTGAAAGGAAGCTATGTAGTATCACAACTAGGACCAACAAGAAAACAAAAGTATATCTTCTCCTTTAATCTCACTTTTGGAATTCTATTATTAACAGAATCAGTTTTTAGAGTTGGGTATTTATTACTCTCTTTGTCTCAATTTATTTGATGTTGTTTGACTGAGCACAAAACTCAAGAAAAAAAGAAAGAATTTTGAAACTTTATGTTCTAACACAAACTAAAGATATTTGTTTGGCTATAAAATAATCTTATATGGGAAGATGTCATTCTTTTTGGCATAGACTGAAAGGAAATACTATCATATAAATTGGGACGAAGAGACTATGAATATAGACTTTGCTAGGATGACAGTTTCTTTTATGTTACATGGAAATTGGAAAGCATTTGTCATTTTCTTGTTGGAAAAGTTAACGCCCGAGGTAGAAAAGATAGGTGCATTCCAAAAATTACCAATAGTGATGCCATCCGTAGATATTCTACATTCAGCACTGAAAGAAAGCAAAGAGGGTGTCGCCTACAAAGGATAATCTTTTGCCTTCTCTCTCTCTCTCTCTCTCTCATTCTCTCTCTCTCTCTCTATGACATTTAGTTAAATGTTTAATAGGCATTGTTAATCTTGCAAAACGTGAGATATGGAAATGAAGAGGTAGATCTCAATCACTCTACATATAGATTCACCTATTACGTGCTCTGCATGTACAATTACTAGGTAAGCTCTGTCCATCTATTTTTGCTTCTCTTTATCCCAGCTTATCTGCACATGCTTGTGTTTGGTATTCTCGATTTCGTATTTCACAGTATCGCAAATGCTGATGGATTCAAATGTAGTTGCATGCAGCTTTTGGATGCAAATTCAGCTACTACTGAATTTGGAATTGGATATGATGTATTGGACCCGAACAAATCTGTACCTAATACTATGTAACTCAAAACAGTTTCAATCTCCTCGACTCTTCTTGTGTATGCCCTTATTACTTTAATTTTTTTACATTCTTTATTTCCAATGCATGAGATCTTTGTAACTGTCTGTAATACTTGATAACAGCACTGTTCTAGAGCTGCCAACAGAGATTCATCTCTTCAGAAGAGTAATACCAAGTCTCATCCTGCGGGTTAGTGGTTTGAGAAAGATAGCCTATTTATTTTGGATGAGGAGGAGTGAGTTGAAAAGCAGCAGTGCGTTGTTGCTGCTTCAAAAATTCTTCACAACTTCTCTTTTATGCCAAACAATGAAGTCATCATGCGCCAGCATAAACATTGCTTAGGAACTCCATTCCAATGTCAACCAAATTATGTTACAGGTGTGGAAGAAACTCTGTCTGATATTTATGATCTTCGTTTGTGCCTTACAACCTTCACTTCTGTGAAGTGGGATATTTCTATTATGAAAAGTTATAATGTTTGACATATGTGGTATCTGCTCCTTTTTTCCTTGAGTTGTCCTCATGGTTATAATTTGGCTAGATTTTGATACTATCTTTTTTCAAGTAATATTTTGGATACCGTTAAAGGAGATAAAGTTCATAAAATAATCTCCGATCATTCGGATAAGTTCATATTCCTAGCTCACTTTAAGCGTGTTTCGCGTTATCGCAGTTCCAAATGAAACCTGACTTATGCAGGGTTCACTTGACTTGAAAGACGACTGAATCATTTCCTGATATGCTTAGTTGAATAATTAAATTCATCGTTGACAAATCCCTATACTTACTTTTTAATTTACGGGCATAATTAAGATATTTGGATCCTTCTTATTTGTTCTCCCTACAGTGTTTGCATCGTAGCATCATGAAGGATATTGAAAAGCATGGCTACACTGCACCGACTTCTATTCAGGCTCAATCCATGCCAGTTGCTCTTAGTGGAAGAGATCTCTTGGGTTGTGCTGGAACTGGTAGTGGGAAGACCGCTGCGTTCAGCATACCTATGATACAAGTTGCGTATTTCATTTCCATGTCATATTGTGAATCTGTCAGTGTTGTACTTGATCTTGCTTATATGAGATGCTTCAATTGTTATGATGTTTAATAATTACGATACATGTTATTCTCTTTCCATGCAGCACTGTTTGGCTCAACAACCTCTTCAACGTGGTGATGGACCTTTGGCATTAGTGTTGGCGCCTACGAGAGAGCTTGCCCAACAAATAGAGAAAGAGGTGGACTGCGGCGCTTTAAAATTTGTTGCATTTATAACTCATGACTTACAATCTTTTGGTTGCGAATGCCACTTTGCTTTTGACGGAGTTTAGCTGGAGCTCTTTGAATATTGCTGAGAATGCATTCTAGCTAAAACTGTACGTTAGTACTTATGAACTCTGCAGCGTGGTACCTAACTGTTGCCCAGGGTGTTCCAAATGTCATCAGTTAGAAATCAATTACCATCAGTTATTCATTTGCATCAGTTTGTGTTCCAAAGTTTTCAATTACTTTCTTCTGTCTACAACTTCAACGCCCATGAATTCGATGGTATCTGATGATAGCGACTAAAACAACATTGATCTCTCATGCTGAAATCTGATTTGTAGTTGAGAGAAGAAATCACTATGCGATTGATAGCGACTAAAACAACATTGATCTCTCATACTGAAATCTGGTTTGTAGTTGAGAGAAGAAATCACTATGAGATTGATAGCGACTAAAACAACATTAATCTCTCATACTGAAATCTATTTCTGCTTCTTCCTTTCGCATTAACTGGTCTAGACAATTCTCAAGGTCATATTTTGGTGAATTTCATTGGAAGAATAAATAGCTCTTCCGTTAGCACTGATAGACGGCTGACTACCACACCTTGCCGTATGAACCAAAATCTTTTGTATTCAAGTAATTTGTTTTACTACTATTTTGGTTTGTTTCACCATCCAGATGTATTCGATCAGCACCTATGTTTACTCTATCACATTCAGTTTTATTGTTCTCTTACAACTTCTTTCACTCTCTTGTGATGAAAGAACTAAACCAACATATACATATAGATACTGATTGCTCACATATCAATATG
This sequence comes from Nicotiana attenuata, assembly GCF_001879085.1. Lineage (NCBI taxonomy): Eukaryota > Viridiplantae > Streptophyta > Magnoliopsida > Solanales > Solanaceae > Nicotiana > Nicotiana attenuata. The sequence goes on from NC_031991.1 coordinate 52,265,113, forward strand.
TTGCAAGTAGCCCTTAAATGTATGAATTTATCATCATATGAAAAACCAACATGACAAATTTAAATGCAAACGTGGCTTAACTAATGATGTTAACAACACTCTTAAAGGGTTATTATCACTTTTAACCTGCAATAAAAATTATTTACATTCCGTAACCAAAAAAGTGTATAAAACTTGTATAACATTTGTATATAAAAGTTGTTGGGCCCGGGCTTAGAGTAACCCAAAATGATGGATGGATTGTTTGCATTAGTTGATATTTCAAAAGGATATTGCAAATATGCTAATAGATCTCCTTGTGAGACACCCAGATAGTGCACTCTAGAATAGTACGTCTAGATATGAGTACTACAAAGATAGGCACTGGAGGTCATCGATGATGTGAGAAGACGCCAAAGATGAAGAGGTAAAACATCTATAGGTAGATCGTCGTATGACACCTATCGTGTAGGTATTGCAATAGTTGTGGCTATGAAAGACTAGCTGAGAAATCCATCACCTCTGTAGGCTATCTTTCTTCTTCATTCAAACTATATTGTTTTTGCACGGTTGCTTTTTTAGTTATAACAAGTTTATTATACCTACAATGCTTCAACAAAGATAATGGCCAATGCAGCAGGAAGTTGATAAAAAGGTATTCTACTCAATCCATTCCAACATTTTCTAATTTGTTTGTTCTTTTGTATATTTCAATCCCGAAACAGAACCAAAGAAAAATATTCAATCTTTGCATTACGCAAATTTGCTCTGTATATTGAAAAGAGTAAATGCCAATTTCTTATTTATTGTGTACAAATTGTTTGCTTTTTTGGTTAGGCAAAGGAAGAACACATGATACAGATATCCAATGCCAAAAACAAATTACAAAATTAAAGTGAAAAATATTGATTGAAACAGATATAATGCCTGATCGCAGAGAAACGAATTTGCAAAGACCCGAGGAAGACGAAGGTGATCATTGATGGCTCTCTCTCTCTCTCTCTCTCTCTCACGCGCACACACACTAGCTCTGTGTCTACATGTATATATTGTGGTTAATTTGCATCTTCTCAGGCAGACTGTTGCTTTTGGGATTGAAATCATACTTAATTGAAAATTCTCTTAATTAAGTATGTCAATGATGTAGCAGGTGCTGCTATTCCATCAAAATCTAATACAGAGTTGAACAATTTCTACTAACAACAATTAGGAGACTAATTATATCATTATGTAAAAAAAACATGTCTAGTAAAAAAGTTTTTGTAGATGATTATGAACCAAATTGGTCTCATCACCATGGAAGCTAATAGCCTTTTCATCCGTCAATACTTGATTCTCATCTCACCCTCTTTGTTTGAGAACTAAAGTTTTCAGAAGGCAATTTTACAAACACATAGCAGGCTAACTGATAGCAAAGTTGCCAAAGAAAAAGAAACTAAAAAAAAAAAGATGCTTTAGAAAGTTAAATTTGTAAATTCAGCACTTACCAGAGAGAGGAAGCAAGTCAGAATTAGAGAGCTTCTGCTTTCTTAAAAGAGTGATTTTCATTGTTAAACTCTGTATTAGACTTTGATGGAATAGCAGCACCTGCTACATCATTGACATACTTAATTAAGAGAATTTTCAATTAAGTATGATTTCAACTTGAAAAGCAACAGTCTGACTGAGAATATCCGAATTAACCACAATATATACATGTAGACACAGAACGAGTGTGTGTGTGCGTGTGAGTGAGTGCGAGAGAGAGCCATCAATGATCACCTTCGTCGTCCTCGGGTCTTTGCAAATTCGTTTCTCTGCGATCAGGCATTATATCTGTTTCAATCAATTAATTTGTCCTTTTTCACTTTAGTTTTGTAATTTGTTTTTGGCATTTGATATATGTATCCTGTGTTCTTCCTTTTTCTAACCAAAAAAGCAAACAATTTATACGCAACAAATAAGAAATTGGCATTTACTCTTTTCAATATACAGAGCAAATTTGCATAATGCAAAGATTGAATCTTTTTTCTTGGTTCTGTTTCAGGATTGAAAAATACAAAGACAACCAAATTAGAAAATGTTGGAATGGATTGAGTAGAATATCTTTGTTGAAGCATTGTAGGTATAATAAACATGTTATAACTAAAAAAGCAACCATGCAAAAACAATATAGTTTGAATGAAGAAGAAAGACAGCCTACAGAGGTGATGGATCAAATAGAAAATTGGAAAATTGGAAAGAGAAAAGAGGAGAAAGAGAAAGAAGGTAAGATAGGTGGCAAATGAGATGATACAAAGAGAGTTGAAAAAGAACAATTAGGCCAAGAAGGGAAAGAGAGAAAAAGTGAGAAGTTAGAGGTGGAGAACCACGAAAGCCTCCCAAAAAGAAAGGGGTTGAGGTTAGTTTACAAAGAACATGTACACATAGGAGGGAGAGGGGTCTTTTCTATTGTAAATGAGCTCTACTATTTCTATTTAAACATTGTAATCTAACAAAATATTTGAAACTTTTGCTTTATGATTATCTGATAGCAATGATTAAACTGCTGCTTTTTGGTTATCTTATGTTCCACTTCTGGAGTTTTGATTATTATGTGAACATTTTTTGAGTCCTAAAAGGTAACCCGTCAGTTGATTGTATATTTCATATCAAGTTTCCTATGGAGATAGTCATACTCATATTCTTAATCTCATTTTGTGGACGCATGCAGATTTTCAATTTATCTTCTTTGTTATTGCAGTTCTTGCAATCCATTGTGGTTGTTTTCTACTTTTGTTATTCAGTAACACTCGAACCGGAAGGTAAATTTTCTAATCTCTCGTTATTTATTTTTAGGTATTGTAAGTTTTTTCTTGAGTTCTTTTAAAAATTTATAATAAAACATATATAGGTATTAGACAATGTTGAAAATATATTCAGTAATGCAAATATGTACTTGACATTTCTCCTTCACGAAATAGATGAGTGAAATGTCGAGTAAAAATCATAAAAATGAAAGCTCCAAAAAAATACATGCTGACAAGAAAGCTAGGCGACGCGAATTATACAGAATGATGCAAGATGATAAAAAGGAGTCTCTCCTATCACGAGCGCGAGCAAGAGCAAGTAAGGGTGAAACAAATGGGCAGCAACTTCCTGCCTGCTCGCTAATTAATAGTTCTGCTGACGCATCATCCTCTATGAGTGCTAATATTTCTAGCGAGCAATATCTTCCTTTTGTGGGACATTCAATATATGAAACAAGTTAGAGAGCTAGACAATCATTTCTTGATGGTATACGTAATTATAAATACGTATATGCATTTATAAATTTCAAAACTATATGCTTACACTTGCTGTTGTTGTATCTCAGGATCTACATCTAACACAAATCATGAACAATATACTGAAGAATCAATAACAATCCAAGCATCAACTGATTATGTTATGTTAAAGATTGTTCCCAAATGCAAATTTTGCGGAGCGAAAAAATTTGAATACGAACCACCCACATTCTGTTGTCGCAAATGCACTATTAAGCTAATTTCACATCAAGTACCACAAGTGAAGAAATTTGTATCTTGGAAATACTGAAAATCCAAAGCATTTTCGAACCTACATAAGCACATACAATAATATTTTTGCGTTCACATCCCTGGGAGTAAACTATGACAAAGAATTGGCAAAAAGAAATAAAGGTATTTATACATTTCGAGTTCAGAGACAAATGTATCATTTCATAATGACTTGATACCAAGTAATGAAAAAGGAAAAAATCTACAATTGTATTTCTATGATAATAAAAATGAAGTGAGCAATCGAATGGCATGTTCCAATAAACTGAACGAGGATACTGTGAAAAATTTAATGGAAATATTAAAAACCAATCCTTACTCAACGTTTTTGAAATCCTTAATAAATATTCCACAATTATCAGATTTTTACATTACGCTTAAGTGTGATGCTGGTCTAGATCAGCGAATATACAACCTACCAACTACGTCAGAAGTTGCAGGAATATGGGTAGAACAAGATACCAATAATTGTATCCCTACACCAGATATCCGAATATATACAAAAAGTGATAGAAGCTAGTTGGTAAACTATTATTACGGATGTTATAACCCATTGCAATATCCATTGCTCTCCCCTTACGGTCAAAATGGTTGGCATTGTGGTATTCAAAAACTTTACCCTTCAGCTACCCCTTCTAGAACACACCCGTATTGTGAACACGAACAATTTCCATATGTAACCAATATGACTTCAATTGATGGATTCCTTGACATGGAAGCTGAAGTGATGCAAAAAGGCAAATGAAAAAGAGAAACAATTTCCTGTCGTGAATACTACTGTTATCAACTCCAAATTAGAGATGATGAATATATAATCTTACATTCAGGACGATTGTTACAACAATATGCTATAGACGAATGTATAAAAGTTGAAACTCAAAGATTGGATTTCGCTTTTTTCAATCAAGATTTATTCAGGATGGACGTGTTAGCGGAACTTTTAGATCTTTTGTGCCGCGGTGAGAGAGAAGGCTCACAGGTAGATAAAATAGAATACTTTCACTTAGTTTTACAGGAGGACCAAGAGATATGCGTCGCCGATATATGGATGCTATTGCATTAGCGCAACATTTTGGAATACCTGATATATTTCTAACTATGACATGCAACCCTTCTTGGCCTGAAATTCAAGAAAACTTGTTGTCGACAGATGAGGCCCAGAATAGACCCGACATAGTTAGCCGAATATTTCGAGCAAAACTAGAAGAGCTTAAGAAGGATATACTAAAAAGACAAATATTTGGTAAAGTTGCAACATTTATGTAAACGGTAGAATTCCAAAAACGGAGACTTCCGCATGCTCATTTTCTTATTATACTCGATGAAAAATACAATCCATTGACTCCTGAGGCATATGATAAAATTGTTTGTGTTGAATTACCGGTTCCTAAAAGAAACTCCGATTTATTTAAGCTTGTTACACAACATATGCTACATGGTCCTTGTGGTAAGTTAAATCCAACAAGTCACCGTATGAAGAAAAAAAACGGTCATTGTAAATTTAAGTTTCCAAAAGAGTTTGCTGAACAGACAACTAAAGGAAAAAATTCATATCCTATTTATAAAAGACGAAATACAGGAAAAACTGTGGAAATTAGAGGACAACTTTTGATAATTCATGGGTTGTTTCTTACAATACATACTTACTTAGTAAATTTAATCGTCATATAAATGTGGATATTTGCTCTGATATTAAAGTTGTTAAGTACATTTACAAATATATTTGCAAAGGGCGTGATAAAATTGCATTTCATATACATCCTAATGATACGAATATAGAAGTAGATGAAATAAAAGAATATCAATCTGCTAGGTGGGTGACACCGCCTGAGGCTGTGTGGCACACATTTGCTTTTCCTATGTGATATACCCTGTACATAAATTACAATTTTGCACACGGATACAAAAATAAAGCAGGATAAGTCGATTATTTCAATGAATCATATAGTAGGCTATCGTCCCTTCCTAAGAGGTGGAAGTATAGATCGGCATATAACGTTAATACCGAAAGTAGGATTGCGGGCGTGCTAAGTGCGTAGTAACCGCGATCCCACTTTGGGTACTCACACGACGATCCGAACCCGTCGCTACAGGCGAGGCGTGGCTTTTGCTAGACATCGAACCTAATTTCGATTTCATGTAGAGATCTGATCCAGATTGATTTGGTTATCTCAAAAGCTTATCTATCACTTTTTCGAGTTGGTGTTTACATTGAGATGGTGAGGCTATGACAGCCGGGAAGTGATACTTTGGCTGATTTTAGATCTAGAGAAAACTAAAATTTTGGCTAAGAAATCCCCACAGACGGCGCCAAATTGTTTGACCAAAAAGTATTCAGCTTTTTGTTAAACTAATTAATAAGAATATAGAGGATAAATCTTAGCCAAGAATAATTAACTCTAGATTAAACATCAAAGCACATTGGATAACAAGATGTAGTCAAGCTCGTGTACTTTCAAGATTTATAGAAGATATCAAATATAAATAATATGCTTACATTCATCATGTATGGTCCCGTGATATAAAAACAAAGGAGGAACAGAGGGAATACCATTGATAGTTGCAAGATCTATCTTATTGATTCAAGAAAGGCGATTACAAAGATTTGTCGCCAAGTTCTACAACTTCTCGTATTTCTCTCCTATAGCTTTCTCTGGCTCTTCTGCCTTTTTCCTCTGTCGGAGAGAGCGCTCTTTATGTCTTCTTCCCTCCTATATATATCATCAGTATTCCCTTTTGTCCAATGGTCTTTAACCAGAGGACTTTCCTCTCCCGACCTCACTTTGCGTCACTCCCCTAAGTATCACGACCTTTACTTTGCCGTACAAGCTTTCTGATGGTTCGATCTCGGCAGTGGCCGAGATACTCGTCATTATTACGCCTTGTGAGTACGGCCACGGCTTAGTCGACCCCTTACCGTTCCTTTTAGCGCTAATTCATGTGTGGTCAGATTTTGACCCATACAAGTAGTTCTTGTGATAATTACTCCTCATATATAACTTGGTATATATTTTACATTTTTAGTGGATACATGGCTCCTGAATATGCACTGCAAGGGCTTTTCTCAATCAAATCCGATATGTTTAGCTTTGGGTTTGGGGTACTGTTACTTGAGATTGTAAGTGGCAAAAAGAATACAGGTTTTTATCTATATGCTGACGGTGCACAAAAAGTTACTTAAAAGGCAACTACAGTAACTGTCTTAAGAAAACCAGTAACCTAGAAAAAAGTCAAGTTGCTTACAATAACTGGTTAAATTACATTATTGACAGTGTAAATATTCTTTTAGATCGTGGACATAGCCTTTTGCAGAAATACAGGGTAAGATTGTATATAATAGACCTTTGTGGTCCGCCCTTTCCCGGACTCCGTGCATAGGCCATAGCGAGAGCTTAGTGGGGTGAGGTGCCCTTTTAGTATACATAAGTTAAACCCTTTGTTCTATCACCGGCTGTGCTTATTGTAGTTTCATGATTAATTCCATAGGTTTGGGAGCTATGGACTTGTAACAGAGCAGAGGAATTGAAAGATTCAGCATTAGATTGTGAAATGCTGAGATACATTAATATAGGATTGCTAAGTCCTGTGTGTCCAAGAAGATCCAAATGATCAGCCTACTATGTCCAAGACTGTATCGATGCTAGGCAATGAAGTATCCAGTCTTCCACAACCAAAGCGACCTGCATTTTCCATCAGTAGAATTGGGAGAAATAATAGTCAAGCATCACCACCTAGATAGAGAGACTAAACAACATAATTTTGCTAGTGGCTTAAGGAATGTAACAATGATAAATATAATGATTTATGTGCATATAGATAAACACCATGTAATGCAAGCAGTTAATACGTTGGCTCAACTAGTGATGTTGTCGCGCTTCAGGGGATTGTGAAAAAGAGTCTGCCAAATATAAAAAGAATGCTTACATTGTGGTTTGATAAGCGTTCTCCATTTCCGCTCCCTGTCTAACCACATCAAACTTCAGAACCAATCCATTCGAACAAGGTAATTAAACCCTTCATTAAGTTTCGCTTATCTGTAATATTAGCCATCAACTCTTTTGGCCGACTAATTAAGTCAAAATTGATTTTGGAATCCTGTCAAACATAAAAGAACGGAATGAATTAAAACTCAGTACTAATAGCAATATATATACTCAGAGTATAATTAAATAGCAAAAGGTACTACCAGCAATTCTTAATAACCAACAATCGTAGGCGGATCCATGATTTGATGGTTACGGTTGCCACTTTTAAACGCAAACCTACCCTTACTAAAGGAGATTGAATTGGGGGTACATTTTATGGTTTGATCCGTTTTGAAATAATTTGGTTCGCCTCTATTCAGTTCGATTTATTTTAAATCAATTCAGTTTGATTTACAAAATTTTCGTGCATAAATTAATATATGACCATCAAATCGAATAAATTTTGTCCAATTCGATATGATTCTCCAGCTCTATTGAATGATTTGTTAGATGCATAACATTAAAATAAAAATTTAAATTAGCAAATACACCCCTTATAGTTAGATTAATATTATGTCTATTGATGCCATTATCCTAAAAGATTTTAGAAATAATGGAAACAATAAAACTATTATATCGATAAAAAGAAAAATATTAAAATCAGATTCAAATAAAATATTGAAGATCTACGCAAAGAAAAAAGAAGCAAATATATTATTGAATAAAGGAAAAAGGGCCAAACATGCCCCTCTACTTTCGGATATTGTCTATATTTAACCTTCGTTATATTATCCGGCCAAATTTACCCCTACCATCAATAAACTTTTAAATCTGTTAAGTAATCCAAAATCTTCCAAATTTTTTTTTATTAAAATCACTTTTCGTTCTTCTTGATCCACTATTTTCGAAATAATTGGCATCTACCTACTTTCTTAATTGGAGAAAAAACAAGAGAAAGAAGTATTAAAATAATATTACGGTTAGTAAACAAAGTATAGTAAATTGAAGAATCCAAATTAGGTTGCTTGTCTAAATTCCAAAAGTATTTATAATACCCCAACTTTAATGAATTCGTTGCAACAAGGTATGGAGACTTTGCATGTATTAGTGATAGAAGTTGAAGTTCCATGGAGACTTTACATTGTCGAATTCAACTTTGCTTTAATCAAATGCATGCGCATAGTGCACTCTTAAGTTAGTCGGTCGAACTCTATACTAACCAGACAATGACAAAATATATTTGAATATACATGTACATACATGATGATCAGCTACATACACTACTAGAAAACTGCCTAAAATCGTCCAATAATACCGACCCGAATCGGTCGGAAAACTGGAAAAATCGATCGATTTCTAACTGACTTTAATCCGTCGAAATTAAGGTGGTCGGTAAAAAATAGTGACGGAAGTCGGTCGCAATTTCCAACCGATTCGGTAAATTAATTTTCACAAATGACCCAAAACGAAAAATCTACCGAAAAAACCAACCGAAGTCGGTCGGTATTTTTAATTATGAAATTAAAAAATTCACCGTCTAGGACTCAAACTAGGGTCTATACTGTGTCAGGATACTATTATACCACTACAATATTGATACATTTTGGTTTAAGACTTTCTTTTAATTTATATGTACTCTTTAATTGCATTTTCGCGTGAAAATAATCGACCGATTTCGGTCAGTTTTATTAAAAATATAAAATTCGGTCGGTTTTCTAAAGAAATAGCCGACCGATTTTGGTCGGTTATTTGAATATTAATTTTAATTTTTTTTATATGAAAAATCGACCAAAATCGATCTGTTCTTAAAAAATAAATTTTGCGGGATGCTAAAATAGGTTACTCCATTTTTGCGCCCAAAAAAACTGACTAACTTTGATCGTTTCGTAAGAAAAATTAAAAAATAAATATTTTGAAAAACCAACCTACTTCGGTTGGTCGGTTTGTCGTGGTAGGTTTTGGCCGAATTTCTAATAATGATATAATACACAATAAATAGACCCACTGAATATGGTGTATATATGATTGAAAATAAATAATATTTTAAATCAATTCCAAACCCATTATCACAAGAAGAGAAGTAGGTGCATTGGTAATTAAAAATATCCATGAATAATTTGTATTGTCTAGTGTCTTTAGCATTCATATCAATAGTAATTTCTGAAAATAGTGGAGCAAGAAGAACAACAAGTGATTTAAATAAAAGGAAATTTGGAGATTTTGGATTACTTAGCAGATCAAGGGGTAATTTTTAAAAGTTTATTGATGGAGAGAAAATTTAGTCGGGTAGTATAACGGTAGGGGTAAGTTTAACCAGATAGTATAACAAAGGTTAAATGTAGACAATATACGAAAGTAGATACTATATTTGGCCCTTTTCCCTTTAATAAATAATAAAATGGTTGTACTACGAGAGGAAATCAAAAGAAGAAAAAATACAAAAAATTAAGAAAAAGAGCCGAAAGAAAAGAGAATAAACAGGGATTCAATCCTGCCTCTTGCATTTGAAATGTTGGCATTTAACCATGACACCTAGAGCCAACTTACTACTTTGAGTGTTTATGTAAAATATTAATATGTAAGTATACATACATACATAAAATTTTACCCGAGCATCCGAGTGGTGTGTTGTTAGCACTCCGCTACTTTGAGCTTGACTTGACAACGAGAGTGTTGTCATGAGGCAGCAAGAGTGTTGCCAAACGGGCAAGTGATGGCCAAGGCTTTGACGGAGGCAAGGCACCTTAGCAAAGACTTATGAGATGCGGGCTAAGGGTGACAGTTGATCACGACGGAGGCATCAAGGCATGAGGCAATGATGCCAAGGCAAGGCTAAAACGAAGTGGGCAAAGGCAGGCTAAGTGCAACGGAAGGCATGTGCGTGCGAGGCAGACTTGTCATGACAATCGCGGCAAAGGGGTACGTGAGCAATGGCATAGGCAAAATGCGGCTAGAATGCACATGAGACCAAGGAATTGACGCCTGATTCAAGCCTAGGCACGCACATGGGCAGCAAGATTCAGATTGACCAAGTCAAGGGCAGTTACACAACACATGCCGTGCACATGGGCAGCAATTGGCTTTTTCTAAAAGCTGGCAGAATTGTTAGCACGTTTTTGGGCCATGATTATTATTAGCATGATCTACATGATCCTAGTAGTTGGGGGATGTCAACTACACTAGGCTAAAATAGTGGGTTGTGTGGGACAAGTGTCTAAGACTAAGGGCGACAAGTGTAAGGCAAAGGGGATGTCTTATGTGTTATCAATGGGAAACATCCTTATGCTTGTGGGCAGTAGAGAAAAACGTGTAGAGTGCATGTTTTGAGTTAGGAAAAAGCTCCTATGTCTTTGTGAGAAAAATCTGAGGGTCAAGGGTGATCTTCTTTTGTACACGACTGTACTTCGATTTGAGTTTCTTTGTATGCTCGAGTTAAATTCAAAGTTGGAAAAGGAGTTTTCTATAATTGTTCCTTGCGTTCTTGTTTATTTCTGTTGACTTTACTTAAAATTCATAGCCTAAATCAATTCCTAAACTTACTACGTTGAAGCTGCCTAAAAATATTCTAAGTCCAAAGTTGCTGTAATAAGTGTTGTGAGAAGGCTGAAGTCAAGTGCGGGACTTAGCTGCCGCATAGGCTGGTTTCAACGGACAAAAATCACGCCCATGACAACTGGTATCAGAGCGAAGCAGGTTCGTGACGGAGACACGACGGGCGGTGGCAGATTTTGCGGTCTTGTTCGAGAACATGGCCGGTGGTAACAACGAACTGCGGGAAAGGCTAATGAAACGGGAGGCATAGATCGCAAATGTCCCTGAAGGTGACAAATACAAGGCTTGCTTACCTTGAGGCAGAATTGGCAATGCTAGGTCAAGAGAATGCGGAACTGAAAAGTGAGACAGTGGTGCTACGACATGTTGTGGGCGAGGATGCTCCCCAACGTGGTGCTGACTGTCTCAAGGTAAAAGTTCTTGAACCTAAGCCATTTGGCGATGCAAGGAGCACACATGAACTGGAGAATTTTCATTAAGTATGTAGCAGTACTTTCATGCTATTCGTGTGAAAGATAAGAAGGACAAAGTAACCTTGACTAGCATGTATTTAACTGAAGATGCTAAGTTATGGTGGAGAACTCGTGTGGCTGAAGATGAAAGTTTGGGCAGACCAAAGATTAAGTCGTGGGAGCGGCTTAAAAAGGAGTTGAAGGATCAATTCCTTCCTAGAAATACGTCTTGGATTGCTAGGGACAAACTGAAAAAGTTAAGGCAAACCGGATCACTGAGAGCATATGTCAAAAAGTTCACTTCTTTGATGTTGAGTATAAGCAATATGTCGCAAGAAGACAAATTGAACAACTTCATGAGCGGGCTGCAATAGTGGGCACAATTGGAGTTGCGTAGGCAGAATATTCAAAACCTCGCAAGTGTTGCGGCTGCGGCTGATGCATTGGGTGATTTTCGCTTGCGTGAAGATACATCTGCTTCAAAGTCCAAGGAAGGAAAGAAAGACAAGGCAAATGAGTGGAAGAAATTTGAAAATAACAATGTTATGAAGACAAGGGGAAGAGAAAGCAAGAGGCTGGAACTTCAAATAGTAAGGAGAATGGCAGTAAATTTAGTGGATGTTTCATTTGTGATGGGCCACATCGAGCTAGGGACTGCCCAAAGAAGGCAGTGTTAAATGCAATGACTATCGGGCACAAGCGGGTTGCATTGGAGGCAATGACCATCGACAACCAAGTGGCTGGAGTGAATGCAATTGTAGTTGAAGAGAAGGGGGGCAAGGGGTGTTTCTTGTCAACTCCTTAGGACTCATAAATTGAGCTAACCTCGACGAGGACGTTGAGTTTCAAAGGGTACGGGTGGTTTGTTAGCACTATGCCACTTTGAGCTTGACTTGACAACAAGAGTGTTGTCATGGGGCAGCAAGAGTTTTGCCAAACTAAGGTGCACGAGCTAGCACCAAGGCAAAAAGGGAAACGAGCAAGTGATGGCCAAGACTTTGACGGAGGCAAGGCAGCTTGGCTAAGACTTGACATTGAGATGCGGGTTAAGGGTGACATTTGATCATGGAAAAGGCATCAAGACATGAGGCAATGATGCCAAGGCAAGGCAAAAATAAAGTGGGCAAAGATAGACTAAGTGCAACGGAAGGCATGCGGGCGCGAGGCAGACTTGTCATGACAATGGGGCGCGGCAAAAGGGCCATGTATGTGGGCAATGGCATGGGCAAAACACAGCTACAATGCAAATGAGAACAAGGCATTGGCGTTTAATTTAAGCCTTGGCACGCAGCAAGCTTCAGATTGACCAAGCCAAGGGCAGTTACACGGCACATGTTGTGCACATGGGCAGCAGTTGGCTTTTGCTAAAAGCTGGTAGAATTGTTAGCATGTTTTTCGGGCCATGATTCCATTATTTTTAGCTTGATCTACATGATCCTATTAGTTGGGGATTCCAACTATTCTAGGCTAAATTAGTGGGATGTGAGAGACCAGTGTTTAAGCCTAAGGCGACAAGTGTAAGGCAAAGGGGTTATCTCATGTGTTATAAATGGGCAACATCCTTATGCTTGTGGGCAGTAGAGAAAAACGTGTAGAGTGCATGTTTTGAGTTAGGAAAGAGTTCCTAAGTCTTTGTGAGAAAAATTTGGATCACTGCAAGGCGAGTAAGGATCATTGATGATGTGAAAAGACAAAAAAGGTGAAGAGGTAAAACATCTATAGATAGATCGTCGTAGCTCTAAATATTAGCACTCCCCTAAAGAGGGGAATATGGAGTGATGTGACATTAAGTCAGAATTAAGTGGTTCTAGTAGCTATGGAATGGTAAAGGAAGAATGCGATAAAAATGAGAAAGGGATGAGATTGTACTTATTCAAGTCCTACATATATGCTACGATTCCAGAACGTTACGCAAACCCAACGTCGAGGAAAGGAAGTAAGGATTCCTGCCCGAAATGTTATTGGCAGATAAGGAGCCAGTACGTGACGTAAGTTAAGACAAAGAAAATAACCGAGAAATATTACACGGAATATTGATATGAGTGCGGGCCAACTATTAGTTAGTAGTTTATTCAGGAAGAGCCTAGTTATGGCCCAGATAAGAGGATACAGACAAATCAATAGATCGTGTAAGATAAAGAGAATGAACCCCAACATGGGAAATTCAGTCTCGCGGATATGACATCGTGACCTTGAGAAATATTCAGATAGGAGTTGGAGTAGTTAAAGATACCGTATGAGCATTATGGGAAGTCAATCAAAATATCAGTTCAGAAGCAACCCTAAAAGCACAAGGGCGTGGAGGTAAGTAACTAGGGAATTTTATAGGTGAGTACGAACATCACGAATTCAATTGGGTATACGATGTAATAAGCTCGCAGCTTTACTAAGGCCAGAATGTATCCCTAATTACTACAATAAAAGATTTGCTAAGGAAATAAGGAAGAAGGCTCCAACCTAAGCTTAGTGACCTAAAGAGGGAATGGTCTTATAACAACAGTCTCACAACGACATTTTATGTACTCCATAAGAAAGTGGCCCCTACCGTGGCTAATAAACGGGAAGTAAAATCAAAAGTGATATTCAAGATCATGTGAGTGGTATGGAATTCAAACATGCGTGGGAACTAAGATAAGCTAATTATGCACGCAACAAGGGGACAGAAGACCAGGAAAAGTAATGTATTACATTTAAAGAAATCTGAGGAGGAACAAAAAGAATTATTCGACTAATGATACAAAGTTATTTGCGTTATGAATGCACTTAAGAGTTTGGAGTTTTATACATGCAGCATATACGTTGACAATCATACAAACGTAGAAGATTTCGGTATAAGTTAAAAGAAAGAATTAAACCTGGGTCCTAGATAAAGGATTGAATTTTTAAAAGGTTGTATCATGGATATTCCATACCGCCCATTAAAGGCTAAAAGTAATAACTGATACCATGAGCCGTAGATAGAGATATAGCTTAAGCCAGCATAAAGACTTATCAGAAGGAGGAGGAAACTAAAGAGTTACATCAACGAACTGATTATTAGACCTAGAAAATTATAGACCTCATAATTGAGCACGTTGCAGGATTACTCTTAGATATCAGAGGTACAAGAGAGATAGTACTAGCCACATTCTATAATGGCTCTACAATAAAGCCAATTAGAAAAAGTACCAGCCTCATAAGAAGACGGTATGAAGCTCCCACCGGTTTGTGTATGCGCCAGAGGTGCGAGTATTATAATAGATCTTCAAGTTGTGGATGTGAATCATACCTATGGAAGGGAGGTCATGAAAGAGATAGAAGATGTGATGTGAGGTTTTAAGGTAAGTAATGTAAAGGTGAACAACGTATAAGATACTCAAATACATAAAGACGTGAATAGTCCGTACTGCGAATAGAAGGCTATACGCACGGCGTTCCAGGATTCAGGAATGATAGCGGCATCGTCAGTGGCATATCTTCCAGTCGATGATTTCTAGGTATCGAGAGGTCCAGTTAAGAGAGTAAAGAAGAGTTAGAGACGATGTGATGTCTCGCTTGATGTTCCAGGATAACATAAGGAAATATATGGTACAAGAAAGTTGAAGGAAGGTTCCGAGTAGTATGAAAGGATATGTATAGGTTGCACGCTAAAGTACGGTAAGGCGACATGGTTTTAGAAAGACAGACGTAAGGATAAGAAAAGGCAAGTAAGAAAGTGACAAAAATGGATAAGTCATCGGGATTAAGCCCATGAAAACAAGAGATTTGATGGTTTGTCTAAGTTATAGAAAGTCTCGTATAGCCTGAATGAACTCAAAGGAGTCTAAGGCTAATAGCACTTAGAAGAGATGGAATGCTGCCCTGGTAGTAGAATGAGAGTGTAATTGTGAAAGATAAAGGATGACGTTTGGGCCTTCGATTGAGTAATGATTTGAAGGAAAAAAGGGAGATTTCATGAATTGTACAGGATTAAAATACCCACGTAAGGTAAATCGCATTAGGACGCTATGAAATACGATTATGGAAGTATAGTATCGTATCGCCCCAGGTGGATCAGGAAAATCACTTCAAATGTTCCCCGATGCAACGTGAGCCCTAGTGATTACGTAAGAGGTTTCAAGTTATCAGTGGTATATTGTAGATCAATATGGAGGTGAATCAACAATAGATGGACAAAAGTCACAAAGTATGAGATGGGATTAGGCCGTCATTCTTAAGATGAACAGTAATGAGGAAGCATTAAAGGACATAGATTTATACATATAGGATGAGCAACTAAAGTAACCTAGGTAGCGCGATAAATCGAGTAAGAGTTTTGGTATAGTATAACCTACTTAGATACATTAAACTCATACGGATGGAAAACCAGGTCCATGAAATAAGATATAGCAATATTTTTAAGTTCAACAAAGTATCGAGCGAAGAACTTCATTGTACTTATAGATGCCTAGAGGGACATCTTGTCAAGCTCTATATATGTCCACAAAGTGAGGCCTAGAATGAGTCGCCTAGGCACACTTACAAGGTCAGTGTCGTACAAGCTGCATGATAAAAGGTAGCAACAGTTACAAGATTGGAAGGATTCCGACCACAAGTCAGGTATGAGAAAGAGGCCTAAAGAGGGGAATGTCTGGCCTTTGGATTTATTCATAGAACAGTTGCTTAGATGGCAAGGAGAGTACTAAAATATTCGCAAGAGCTATAGGTTACGATAATAATAAGTGCATCAGTCAACATTCGAGGACGAATGTTCCAATGGGGGGAATGATGTTACGCCCCATATTTTCGTACGTGAAAGTATGCCATAATAAATTAATATAAGCTCAGAAATGAGATGTTACATCCCGCATTTTTGTACGTTAAAGTTTCATCGTAAGTTAAACGATGTAAGTTCGGGAATGAGATTATTTTGGGTTTATAAGTATTATGCTATTTCAAACAAGTGATAAATAAATTCGTGAAGGTGAGAGGGTAAGCGAATCGAAGAAAATGAGTTTCGTCGAAATTTGACATTTTGGGTTAAAATATGGTCCGAGCTATAATACCTGGCATTTATGGACTTGTGCCATACAATGTACCACATGACCATGATAGTAAGGTGTATAAAGTGTGTTAAAAGTGAATAGTAGTAATTTAAGATAATTCTTAATTATGTGGATAATGGGTAATTATAGATTTTATTAAGATATTAACTAAGGATTAAGAAATGTTGATAAGATTAAGGAGCCCTTGAACTAATTTAACGTGGCAGCAAGTGAGGGAGGGCTCAAAGCCCAAAATGTGACTCTTAAGTCCATAATATAAGGTGGCACATTAAGAAAGTTTTATGGCCTAGTCACACATAAGTGGGACCCACACCCACTAATACAAAAGGCCTCTTTAATGAAGATGGACAATACTAATGAAGGCTTCTCCAATGAAGATGGTTGTTACTTACTAACAAATGAATTCTCAAAGGGAAATTCTTATAACCCGTATAACGCTACAGCAACGGGAGGGGTGTACCTCCACATACTTCTCAGCCACAGCGTGCTCCGCAGAGTTTCCAGGCTATGATTCTAGCACCAGTTACTACCCTTCCTTCCCGTACCGAGGTTGTCGCCTTCGATTCTGTCATCGCAAGTATTATGCTTATCCGTCATAGAGATGCATTGGTTCTACTCGATCCAGGCCCCACCTATTCTTATGTGTTTCTTATTTTTGTCCCGCATTTGGGCATGTCTCGGGATTCTTTGAGTTCTCCTGTTTATGTTTCTACTCCTGTTGGAGATTCTCTTGTTGTGGACCGCATTTATCGGTCGTGTTTGATTGCTCTTAGTGGTTTTGAGACCAGAGCCGATTTGTTATTGCTCAGCATGGTAGACTTTGATGTTATTCTGGGCATGGACTGGTTGTCGCCCCATTATGCTATTCTTGATTGTCATGCCAAAACCGTGACGCTGGCTAGGCCAGGTGTACCGCGAGTAGAGTGGAGCGGTACTTTAGATCATACTTCCAGTAGAGTTATTTCTTTCCTTAAGGCTCAGCGTATGGTTGAGAAGGGGTGTGACGCGTATCTAGCTTATGTGAGAGATGTCAGTATTGATACCCCTACAGTTGATTCAGCCCCAGTTTTGATATTGCCTACCGGTTCGGGGTCTTATACTGCCTATTGTGATGCCTCGAGGATTGGCCTTAGAGCGGTATTGATGCAGAACGGTAGGGTGATTGCCTACGCATCCAGACAGTGAAGGTTCATGAGATGAATTATCCTGTGCACAATCTTGAGTTAGCTGCTATTGTTCACGCCTTGAAGATCTGGCGTCATTAATTATAAGGTGTGCCTTGTGTGATTTATACTCATCACCGAGTTTGTAGCATCTATTCAAGCAGAAGGACCTTAATTTGCGTCAGAGGAGATGGCTAGAGCTGTTGAAAGACTATGATATCACTATTTTGTATCACCTGGGCAAGGCCAATGTGGTGGCCGACGCTTTGAGCCGCCGGGCAGAGAGTTTGGGGAGTTTGGCTTATTTACGAGCAGCAGAGAGGCCCATGGCGATGGATGTTCAGGACTTAGCTAGCCAGTTTGTGAGATTGGATCTTTCGGAGCCCAGTCGGGTTCTAACTTACGTTGTCTCTCGGTCTTCCTTGTTTGATCGTATCCCGGAGTATTAGTTTGATGACCCTCATTTGCTTGTCCTCAAGGACAAGGTTTTGCATGGCGATGCTAGAGATGTGACTATTGGTGATGACGGGGCATTGAGGATGCAGGGTCGAGTTTGTGTACCCAATGTTGATGGGCTTCGGGAGTTGATTCTAGAGGATGCCCATAGTTCGCGGTATTCCATTCATCCGGGTGCCGCAAATATGTACCAGGATTGAGACGGCACTATTGGTAGAGGCGGATAGAGAAAGATATAGTTGGGTTTGTAGCTCGGTGCCTTAATTATCAGCAGGTGAAGTATGAACACCAGAGACCGGGTGGATTGCTTCAGCAGATAGAGATTTCGGAGTGGAAATGGGAGCGGATCACCATGGACTTCGTAGTCGGGCTCCACGGACTTTAAGGAAGTTCGATGCCATTTGGATGATTGTGGATCGGCTGACCAAGTCCGCGCATTTCATTCCTGTGAGTACTACCTGTGAGTATTCCAGTTTCCATCATTTCAGATAGAGGTACTCAGTTCACATCACAGTTCTAGAGGGCCGTACAGCATTTCACCCTCAGACGGACGGATAGTCCGAGCGCACTATTTAGATTCTTGAAGATATGCCCCGTGCGTGTGTGATTGAGTTTCGAGGGTCTTGGGATCAGTTCTTGCCATTGGCGGAGTTTGCCTACAACAATAGTTATCAGTCTAGCATTCAGATGGCACCGTATGAGGCTTTTTATGGTAGGCGGTGTAGATCCTCGGTGGGTTGGTTTGAGTCGGGTGAGGCTGGATTATTGGGCACAGACTTGGTTCAGGATGCTTTGGAGAATTTTAAGGTGATTCAGGATAGACTTCGTACAGCATAGTCCAGACAGAAGAGTTATGCGGATCGGAAGGTTCGTGATATTTCCTACATGGTAGGAGAGCGGGTCCTGCTTCGGGGTTCGCCTATGAAGGGTGTTATAAGATTTGGGAAGAAAGGGAAGTCGAGTCCGAGGTTTATTGGCCCTTTTGAGATATTGAGGCGTATTGGGGAGGTTGCTTACTAGCTTGCCTTACCTCCCTGCGTGGCAGGAGTTCATCCGGTATTTCATGTTTCGATGCTCCGAAGTATCACAGTGATCCGTCGCACGTGTTGGATTTCAGTACAGTCCAGTTGGATAAGGATCTATCTTATGTTGAGGAGCCGATGGCAATATTGGACCGGCAGGTTCAAAAGCTGAGGTCAAAGAACATTGCATCAGTAAAGGTTCAGTGGCGGGATCAGCCGGTCGAGGAGGCAACTTAGGAGACCGAGCAGAATATGCGCAGCCGTTACCCTCATCTTTTCACTACTTCAGATATGTCTCTATGTTCGTTCGAGGACGAACGAATGTTTAAGTGTGGGAGAATGTAACGACCCGGCCGTTCGTTTTAAGAATTTACGCCCTGATCCCCTATTAACTGCATTCCTCATGTTTGTTTCTGCTATTGTGAGTTGTCGGGAAGATTTATTTGGAAATTCGGAGAGTTTTGGGAACTTAGTCCCTAAATGAGAGTTTAATTTGGACTGTAGTCAGAACAGTATGAAGACGGCCTCAGAATAGAATTCTGTCGGTTCCGTTAGCTCCGTTGGGTGATTTCGGGTTTAGGAGCATGTTCGGATTGTGTTTTGAAGGTCCGTAGCTTATTTAGGCTTGAAATGCCGAAAGTTGAATTTTTGAAGTTTCCGGTTCGATAGTGAGATTTTGATATCAGGGTCGGAATGGAATTCCGGAAGTTGGAGTAGCTCCTTAATGTTGAATGTGAAGTGTGTACAAAATTTCAGGTCATTCGGACGAGGTTTGATAGACTTTTTGATCAAAAGCGTAATTTGAGAGTTTTTGAAGATCTTAGGCTTGAATCCGATGCTAAATTGGTGTTTTGATGTTGTTTTGAGAGTTCCAAAGGTTGGGACAGGTTTGAATGATGTTTTAGTATTGGTTGGCATGTTTGGTTGAGGTCCCGGGGGCCTCGGGTGTGTTTTGGATGCTCAACGGACCATTTTTGGACTTGGAAAGGATCAGATTTTTGCTGGTTTTTGTTGCAGACATTTCTTCATCGCGATCGCGCGAGGATGCTCGCGATCGCGAAGGCTTAGAGGAGGCAGAGGGATTATTGTTCTACGCAATCGTGGGAAGAGGAGTGCGAACGCGTAGCATAGGCAGGGTTTGAATCGCGAACGCGTGGGCTACGCCGCGTTCGCGAAGAGGAAGAAGTGAGGCAGCTGGGGAGTGGAAGTTACTCTTCACGATCGCGTGAGGCCAACTGCGATCGCGTAGAGCTGAGCAGCGAAAGCATCGCATTCACATAAGGATATTCGCGTTCGCGTAGGGTAAATCTGGGAGCCAGCGAAGTTGCTCTTCGCGATCGCGAGGACACTTCCGCGATCGCGATTAAGGTCGCGTCTGGGCAGAACATAAAGTTCAAAATCGAGGGTTTTGAGTTCATATCACAAAATTGCATTGGGAGCTCGGTAGGAGACGGATTTTGGAGAGATTTTCAGAGGGAGTTTGCGGGTAATGATTCTTAACTCCTTTTAGCTTGTAACCCATTAATCTAGACATGAATTCATCATTTAATTTCGGAATTTGGATGAAAATTGGGGGAAAATTGGAAGAAAGTTCTTAGACCTAGAATTTGAATTTTGATTGGGAATTTGACCTTGGATTTGGATAATTTTGGTATGCATGAACTCGTGAGAGTATGAGGATTTTGAAAATATAAATTTTACCTGATTCCGAGACGTGGGCCCGAGGGGCATTTTGGTCATTTTTACCTAATTTTCGTATTAGCTTAGAATTTATTTGTAGAATCAGTTACTTGAAGTGTTATTTACATTATGCAATTGAATTGAATAGATTTGGGTCATTTGGAGTCGAGTACTCGTGGCAAGAACGTGGTTTCGGATTGATTGTGAGCCGGTTCGAGGTAAATGGCTTGTCTGACCTTGTGTGGGGGACATTGCCCCTAGGATTTGGTATTATTGTTATATGAATATCGTGTACGTGAGGTAACGAGTGCGTACACGTTCTAATTGTTGGAAACCCATTTTTCATTAAGCAAATCAACTGTGTTTCTTTCTTCTTGAACATTTCTTGTATTTTAAGCCTACTGCGTAGTTTAGAGAAGCATGCTTAAATGTATTAATTGTCCCATCTGCTTAAACTATTTATATGAACTTTGTGTAGCATGTTAGGTTAGAATTACCTGTCCATTTTGATATTAATTGGTTTGAGTTGATTATCCTTGTGTTGTTGCTGCGTGTTTACATTGGGACTACGGGCGGTTCCCGGTAGATCCCCCTTGTCTGTTTATTTGGGACTACGAATGTGGTATTCCGGTAGATCCCCCCTGCACATTTACATTTGGGGACTACGGATCGAGATTCCAATAGATCCCTGGCGCACTATGAGTTAGACTACGGGACGACACCCGGGAGATCCACTGGACATTTTCATTTGGGGGCTACAGGACGGTATCCTGGTAGATCCCCGGTTTGCTGGATATTTACATGGGGGCTACAGGACGGTATCCTGGTAGATCCCCGGTTGCCATTTCTGTGTTGAGCTGTATTCTTTCTACGTTATCTTCTCTGTTGTAATTGTTGTTATCTTTATCATTATACTGTGTTACTTCATATTGTTTCGCTCTTGAATGAAATTGCGGATTCTTCCCTTGATATTGTTGTCTTTCTTTTATTTTGGGACTACGACTGAGTGTTCCGGAAGGTCCCCTGCGCATATATTGAATTTGACTGTAGTGCGGGATACCAAGAGATCCCCAATACATATATTGAGAATACCAAGAGATCCTCGGGATACCAAGAGATCCCCAGTACATATATTGAGGATACCAAGGGATCCTTAGGATACCAAGAGATCCCCAGTACATATATTGAGGATACCAAGAGATCCTCGGGA
Organism: Nicotiana attenuata; assembly: GCF_001879085.1. Lineage (NCBI taxonomy): Eukaryota > Viridiplantae > Streptophyta > Magnoliopsida > Solanales > Solanaceae > Nicotiana > Nicotiana attenuata. The sequence continues at coordinate 52,287,152 of NC_031991.1, forward strand.
TACCAAGAGATCCCCAGCACATATTGAGGATACTAAGAGATCCTCGGGATACTGAGAAATCCCCGATTGTTATTTTTGCGTTGAGTTGTATTTATTTCCGTGATTACTTTGTCCCTGTTAAAGTTGTTGTTGTTCTTCTATCCTGTGTTACTTTTTTTTGTTGTTGCACTTAAGTATACTGTCTTACTCTACACTGTTATATCTTGTATTTCCTTTGACCTTAGTAGGGCCCTGACCTTCCTCGTCACTACCCGACCGAGGTTAGGCTTGGCACTTATTGAGTACCATTGTGGTGTACTCATGCCCTTCCTGCGCATGTTTTTCATGTGTAGATCCAGGTACTGCGACTCAGACTTATCCCACTTGAGGCGAGGCGCTTGTAGAGACTCTGAGGTATATCTGCCGCGTCCGCAGACCGAAGAGTCCCTTTCTACTCTTCCCTTAAGTATTAGCCCTTCTGTATTTCCTTTCTTTGTTAGATATTCTAGAGTTAGATACCTGTAGACATTCAAAGCTTGTGATCATGAGATTCCGGGTTTTGGGAAATGTTATTAGTTTAGAGTTCATATTGTGTATGCCGAGCGGCATTTCAAACACTATTTTATTTCACTATTTGGGTTTTTAGTTATTTCTTCCGCAAATGTTGTTTATTTTCCGCATTGTTAGGCTTATCTAGTCATAGAGACTATGGTCGTCACGATGGTTCACGGAGGGTGAACCGGGGTCGTGACATAATGGTAACTATCCAAAATTATACTTATAAAACTTTTACTAAAATACTCCACTTAAAAGAAAATACCACACTAACATAATATCTAACGATATCAAGGTTGGTAAACTTACGGGGTCTTAATCCCTTCAAGCTCATATGGATTACTACGACTTATCCTAATATTAAAGTACGGGATGTAACAGATATGATGGGATACCCTTAGAGGCTTGATAATAGGTAAATTAGACTATAATTAGGCCCTAAAGAACCACATTTTTGTATAGCTTTTACGGTAAAAAGTGATAACAAGATGCTCTGATTAGTGGTTTTCATGCTTTGCAGGCTATATCCAATAAAAGAAGTCTGTGGAGTACTTTTGGGATCAATTACGGAGAAAAGGAGGCCAATCATACAATATCCACAAAGTGCACCAAGCGAAGGGACAAAACCAGAACTGAAGCTGGTCTGCCGCTGTCCGGGCGTAACCGCGGTAGGACCGCGGCAGAACACTGCTGCAGATTCTGAAGGCCACTCTGGCCACGGTCCTGGCGTAACCGCGGTAGGACCGCGGCAGGACGCGTAAACTTCAGGGACCAAAGTGCAAAACACGGGATTTTAAGCCCTAAACCCTATATTAAACGAAGGAAGCCGCCTAAGAAAGGGGGGACATATTTTTAACATATTTTTGACACATATTTGACCTAAGGAGGAAGAGACACTACTTGAGGGTTAGACAACACCCTTGGAGGCAAGAACACGCTAGGAGCAAGGCGGGGAATTCTTCAACAAGTTTTTCCTTCCTCTTCCTATTTTTCATTGTTGGTTATGATTTTTAGTATTGTAGTTTTACATACTATTATGAATAGCTAATTCATTTTTTAGGGTTTTGATGGAACCTTTTGGGGATGAATTGGTTGTTATATTAATATAGTTTTGAGTTAGTTGTTAATCTCTATTTGTTCAACTACGTTTTGATTTTGGTTAATTGAAAGGATCCTCAATTAGTCGTTCCTATTTATTATGTATCTGCTTGAGAGAGAGTGCATATTTAGGTAGTTATTTGAACAACATCACTCCCGGAGTATAGGCGAGAGTCATAACCGAGGGTTTAGAGGTTGGATTAGAGATAACGATACCTCGGGAGCGATCTAAGTGAATTGTAATGTGAATCTAGCTAGCGTAGCTTGAGAGAGTGCGTCTAGTAAATTATCATAATTGCTTGAGAGAGATTTATGATAGCTGGAGAGTTCATGATTGATAGAGGCAACTAAGTCAAAGCTATAAGAAACATACAACTAATGAAATCAACAATTGGGGAAATCATAACTCTAGACCTCCTTAATTTAGTCTCCAAACCTTTGTCTCGTTAGTTGATAATTTTACCGTTTTATAGTATTTGTTGGTTAATTAGTTAGATATAAAAATCTTAATATTATAATTTAGAAATTGTTCAAACTTGTCTTCTTTGCGATATTGAACAATTACAGCGAAACCTTAGTTCTCTGTGGGATTCAACTCCGGACTTTTAGACCGGATTATATTTGCAGCGACCGCTTATCCTTTTTAGGACTAGAGTTGGGTGTGATCAAGGCTTGATGATGTTATGAACATATGTACCTATGCACGACATGACATTCATACGCATATGCATGACACTATAAATATTGCATGATTTACAGAGTTATTCACACTTACATGTTGAGTTATTTACTCCCTGTTTTTTCCATGTTTTTTGTATACTTATTTATATGCCCTACATGCTCGGTACATTATTCGTACTGACATCCCTTTTACCTAGGGATGCTGGGTTTCATGCCCACAGGTTCCGATAGACAGGTCGAGAGTCCTCCAAGTAGGCTATCAGCTCAGCGGAAGATGTTGGTGCGCTCCATTTGCTCCGGAGTTGCTTATTTGGTTAGTATGATTAGGACATGGATTGATTAGTATGAGGGGACCTGTCCCGGCCTTTATGACATTTATGTACTCTTAGAGGCTTGTAGACACATGTCGTGAACGTAAAATATTGTATGGCCTTGTCGGCCTATGTTCAGTGTAACAAGTGATCATTTTGGTCTTATAGGCTAGCATGTCACATGTATAAGTTTGTATTTCCTCATGCTTTACTCCGGTTCATATACCTATGATAAAATGATACGAAAGATATGTTACGTTGGTACTCGGTTGAGTAAGGTGTCGGGTGCCCGTCGCGGCCCATCGGTTTGGTTGTGACATTTCCTTTCTTTTTTTTGGTGAGAAAGATAATATTGCATTAAACATAACTTAAGTTACTGCAGAGAGGGTGATGCATGTGCATCGACAATACAGTTGTTTGATAGTTGTCTATTACAATGGTTAATACTATATATTCTAACGTTGTTATCTACCACATTTACTCCAATGGAGGCAGCTGTTTGTTGAGCAGCATCATAGTTCCAAAAAGTGTTTTGATCCCTGTCCACATATTGTTCCTGCGGTGTGCATGTTGTCTTCCTATAACGAGTCGCTCCTGCCTAATCCACTTGCAAAAAGGTGCTGACAAAATCCGGTGGCTCTTCAAAAATGGATGGTTTTCCAGCAGATTCCATGGTGCATCCCGCCTTAGCCAACCATCAGCCACCTCATTCCCCTCTCTGTAGGTGTGTGCAATGGTAGCACTATGCAGTTGGCCCAGGAGGTACCTGCAGTCAACTAGTATATTAGTATAAACTATGTTGTCATTTTTTAACATGGTAAGTACCTCTGATGCATCGATGTTTATTTCCGGCAGAACCAAGTTGTATGTATTTGCCAATTTCAGCCCATGGAATAGGACCTTTAGTTCTGCATGGATGGTGGTGGCAGTGTCCAAATTGCCAACAAAACCTATAATCCAATTTCCATTTGAGTCGCATATGAGCCCCCCTATACCTGCTTTATGAGTGACTGATGAAGCTGCCTTATCAGTATTTAATTTATAGTAGTTTAGTTTAGGGGGTATCCATTTGATAGGTTGCATTAAAGTAATTTTTGTTCTTGCCATGTTTGTGGCTAAGTAAGTAAATTCCAGTGCATGAGTGGTGATTAATTGAATTGATAGATGTTGTTGGTATGTCACGACCCTAAACCCAACCTGGTCGTGATGGCGCCTCTCGTGAAGATAAGGCCAGCCGACACACCTTCAATCCTCTTTAAACAATTAATAATAATAATAATTACTAAGTCTTTAACATGATAAAATCCCAAAAATAACATTTAATAGTATAATTTGCGAAAATAAAACCAACACAGCCCGACATCGGGGTGTCACCAGTCATGAGCATCTAAAACAATACTACAAGTCTGAAGTCCACTCCACTACTACATAACTGAATCAAAAAGGAACTAATATAGAGGGAGAATGCACTGGGCTGCGAATCGCCAAGCAGCTACCTAGTAAATCTCCGAAGATCTGCTGGACTATCAACCCTCAGTAGCAGGACCTGTAGCGCCCGAATCTGCACACAGGGGTGCAGGGAGTAAAGTGAGTACTCCAACTCAGTGAGTAATAAAAATAAATGAAGACTGAGCGATATAAAATCACGTTAAACACAACATTAAGCTATCAGAGGCATAACAAAATCAGTAAATATACTTAAGCAGTGAAATCTCATAAACACCTTTTAACAGTCAAACAATATACAGGAAAGACAACTAGAAAAGGTAAACACATAAGAACTGCCCCTCGGGCACAATAACCACAGAATCAGCCCCTCGGGCTATATCTCATATCACAATGGCTACCCGTGCTCACTGGGGGTGTACAGACTCCGGGAGGGGCGCCTAACGGCCCAAGCGTAATATCAAGCCATCTCGTGGCATCATAAACAGGCTCTCGGACTCATATCAAATCTCAAGCCACCTCGTGGCGTACAATCTCAGGCCCTCGGCCTCATTATCATAATCAGTACATCACTGCTGCGGCGTGCAGCCCGACCCAAAAGTATCTTTACAAATACAGGCCCTCGGCCTTACTCAGTAAGAATCTCATAATCCCATCGGGCAACAGTAAAACATGAAGCTCAGCTCAAAATATCTTTAAAATATCATTTAATGTGTTTAAAACAGAATAACATAGCTGAGTTTTGAAAATAGTGAAAATATAGCATGACTGAGCACCAGTATGAAATCGAACAGTGAGGAAAAATATCATTTAAAATCCCCTAAGGGTTCAAACAGTTGGCACGAAGCCCACATATGGCATTTAGCCCAACATATAATAATATCAAATAATTAATTGTCAAATACGCAATAAAATAGTCATTCGGGATGGACTAAGTCACAATCCCTAACGGTGCACGACCCCGCCCTCGTCATCTAGCGTGTGTCACACCTCAACATAGCCGAACGCTGTGAAATTCCGGGGTTTCACACCCTCAGGACAGCATTTAAAATCATTACTCACCTCAATCTGGCCCGAAATCCAGCTTGCAATGCCTTTGCCCTTCGAATCGATCTCCGGATAATCCGAATCTACCAAAAATCAGAACGTAACCATTAAATTGTGCTAAAGGGACGAAGTCCACTCGAACATATTCGAAAAACATCACAAATCCAGAAATTACCAAAACTCGGCCCCCGGGCCCACGTCTCGGAATTCGATAAATTTTACATCTTTAGATTCCTTATCTCCCCACGAGTTCATACATATCAAAAGTTCCGAAATCCGACCTCAAATGGTCCTTTAAATCCTCATTCAAAGGTCTAAGTTTCTAAGCCCTAGTTTCTCAACTTTCCAAAATTCTTACCTCAATGAGTTCTCCTTGAATTCTCTCTTCAAAATCGCCAAAAGCTCTCAAATTCGTGTTAAAAAGTAGTGAAACCCTCTGAAAATCGCGAAGGAGAAAATATAACATTCTGACCCCAGGCATTTCTGCATCTGTGGTACTTCAACCGCATCTACGGTACCGCATTTGCGGCCAATGAACCGCTTCTGCGAAAATCACTTAAACGGCCCACTCCGCATCTGCGATCAACACTCCACACCTGCGCCTTCGCAGGTGCGGTCCCACAACCGCATCTGCGGTTCCTACCATCTTCCCAGCTTTCGCTTCTGCGACCGCTTTCCCGCACATGCGGCGTCGCACCTGCGGTCCCCAATCCGCAGGTGCGGAACTACCAGAAGCAGCACAATCTGCAGCTGCAACAATTCCTCAAACTCCCCGTCAACCATCCGAAGTCACCCCAAGGCCCCCGGGACCTCTACCAAAAGTACAAACATATCCCACAACCTTATTAAAACTTGTACCAATCTTCAAAACACCTCAAACAACATCAAAATCACCAAAACTCATCGAATTCAAGCCTAAGTTTCTAAATTCTTCCGCATTCCGCTTTTGATCAAAAACCCAACCAAACGACGTCCAAATGACCTGAAATTTTTCATACACATCCGAAATGCTATAACGGAGCTACTGCAACTTCTGGAATTCTATTCCGACCACTATATCAAAATCTCACCTATGAACCGGAAAATGCCAAAAACTCAATTTCGCCAATTCAAGCCTAATTCTACTCCGGACCTCCAAAACACATTCCGATCACGCTCCTAAGTCCCAAATCATTTCCCGAAGCTATCCGAACCATCGGAACTCATAACCAAGCTCTCTAACACATAAGTCAACACCCGGTTGACTTTTCCAACTTAAGCCTTCTTAAAAGAGACTATGTGTCTCAAACCTTCTCAAAACCTTTTCGAACCCGAGCCAACCAACCCGATCACATATAAAACCGATAATTAAAGCAAATAGAAGCAGAAATGGGAAAAATGGAGCGGTAACTCACGAGACGACCGGTCGGATCGTCACAGTGTATTATTAAAGTTGTGATTTTGTTACGATTAATCCAAATGTGCCATAATATGTATGAAATAAAAGTTTTGCTATTGATACGGTAAGGCATGTTCTTGTGTTTTATATTAATGAGTTTCATTAACCACTCTGAGGGATGAGAAGATCTACTTATATGGGTGATAAACTTCATTATACCTAAGTCATTCCATATATGTTTTATGTTAGGACGGTGTAAAAAGATGTTGTTAATAGTTTCCGGATCTCTCCGACATATTTGACACTAGCCATCTAATGTGATTCCGATATGATGTAGGTAGTGTTTTGTAGGTAACCTATTATGCATTATAAGCCAAAGGAATATTTTTATTTTGGGTGGTACTTGAATCTTCCAAATCCAATTGTAAAGAAGTGTGTGTTCTGTTATGTTTAAATCCCGTTGTAGTAATTGTGAATACATTGATGGGACAGTAAATTTTCCGTGTTTGGATAATCCACAGTAGATAGTGTCCAATTTGTTTGTGTAGACAGGTAAATTGATCCTATTGAATTGTTTTTTTAAAAAGGTTGTAATGTGAAAAGGTATTTCTGCCCATTTCTATTCACTTTGAGCTCTGTATGTGTCTATAGTCCTTGTACTGTGATCTAAAGGTATAGGACCATGTAATAAGGATCTAATTGTGGTGTTTGGAGCAATCCATGCATCCGTCCAGAAGTTGATTTTAGAATTGGTACCCATTATCCATTGAATACCATGTTGGCATTTTTCCCAACCCAACAGTATATTGTGCCAAGTATTAGAGGAAGTTCCTATTGTACGTTTGTTCTTATATTTTTGTATAAGAGTGTTGGCCCATAGTTGATTAGGTGAATGAAATAGGCGCCACGCTAATCCTGCCAGTAACGCATTATTTTTTAATTCAAGCCTCTGTATAGCTAGGCCTCCCAAATTTTTGGGTGTGGTAACTCGTTTCCAATTGACTAAGTGAATTTTCTTTACGCATATATTGCTCCATTTTGTTGATAATATATTTAGGAATTGAAATATATTGCATTATGTGGTTTGCTAAGCTAGAAAGGGTGGATTTAATGAGAGTAATTCTACCTGCTAGTGATAAGAAATTAGTCTTCCAGCCTGCAAGTCTAGCCTTGAAGTTATCTAACGGAATTGGAAATCTGACTTATTAGGTCTGTTTTGAAACATGAGGAAACCCAAGTATTTTCTAGAGTGTTTTCCTTGATTCATGCTAAAGCAAGATAGAATATTATTTTTTGCTTCAGTAGTGCAGTTATTGGAGAAGAATATTCTTCATTTTTGGAAATTAATAGTTTGTCCTGATAAATTATTAGAGTTATTAAGGGTGTCAATGATAGTGTTGCAGCTTGTATTATTTACTTTAGACCAGGGATGATGTCGTCTGCGAAAAAAAAGATGCGATAATTGAGGTCCATTTTGAGAAATTTGTGTGGATTTCCATAATAGGTAATCTACTGATTGGAATATATTCTTTGAGAGGTGTTCCAAGCACATAATAAAGATATAAGGAGATAAAGGATCCCCTTGGCGTATACCCCTAGATGGTTGAAAAAACATGGTACGTGACCCATTTATCAATATAGATATGAAAGACGTTGTAATGCAGGACATTATGAGGGAGATAAGATTGTTTGGTAGGTTGAAGTAATGGAGTGTGTTTTTTAAGAAGGACCATTCAAGCTTATCAAAAGCCTTGTCCAAGTCCAATTTTAGCAGCATCTGGCTCGTTCGCCCTTTTTTCTTAATTTTTAAGTGATTTAGGACTTCCAGTACAATGATTGCGTTGTCTGAAGCTCTTTTTCCTTGTTGGAAACTTGACTGTGTTAGACCAATTATATTTGTATGAAAGATTTTAGACGGTCTACAATTAATTTTGTAACTAGTTTGTAAATTGTGTTGCAAAGACTTATAGGACGATATTGAGTGATGGATGTGGCATTTTTTATTTTAGGAATTAGGCACAAGTAAGTTTTATTAATTTCTTCCGAAATTTTACTTTGTTTGAAAGCATCGTCACAACAATTTATTACTGAGTGACTCACTTCTCTCCAAAAATTTTGGAAAAAATACGGATGAAGTCCATCAGGCCCTGGTGCCTTGAAAGGTTGAAAGGAGAATAGGGCTTGTTTTAATTCAACCAACTACAGTGGTTGTGCCAATTGATGTTGATCAGAAGAGTTCAAAGAATCAACCAATGTCGATTCATTTTTAATTTATTAGTTATTGAGTGTTGTGTTTGGAACAGTGTAGCAGTAGTGTTGAAAGATTTGTTCTTGAATTTGTGTTTGATTAAATGTCCAATTTCCTATCTTTTAAAGTATTGATGCGATTACGCCTACGTCTCTGTAAAAAAAAAATTTTGTTAGCTTCGCCATCGTTTAACCATTGTATTCTTGACTTTAATTTCCAAAAATATTCCCCTTGCTTTACTAAAGCACTAAATTCATGATTTAGTTGAATTTCTAAATTTTGTAGGAAATTGCTAGTAGGATAGTGCATGAATGCTTGAATTCCATTAATTCTAGCTAGTATTTTTTCGTTTTCTTTTAAAAATATTTCCAAAAGTCTGGTTATTCCAATATGTTACATTTTGTTGAAAATTATCCATAACATCAACTATTGAAGAAGTATTTCGCCAGGACTACTGAATTACAGTTGTGAAAGTCTTTTTCAATACCAAATATATTATTCTAGGTATTCTGTTTGGTTCAAGTGTGACCAGTAGAGGTCAATTGTCTGAGTACATACGAGGGAGGTATTGCACTGCTGTTTCAGGAAACAATTGAATCCAATTATAGTTTGCTAGGAGTCTGTCCAACCTTTCTAGTATAGTATGTCCATTCCGTCATTTATTTGTCCATGTATACCGGCTACCCTTAAACCCTAGGTCTACTAACTTACAGTAGTTTAGACACTGTGCAAAGGCATCCACCCTTGTGTTATTGATTGGGTTTCCACCAAAATTTTTATTTTCTCTAATTACCTCATTAAAGTCCCCCCCCCCCCCCGAACTAACCAACGGTCCCTTACTAGGAATCGTGAACATTTTAAATTTTCCCACAGTATTTTATGTAATGAAGTAGAGTTATTTGCATAAATTGAAGAAAACAACCACTTAATAGGATTAGGCCATACCTGGACCATGTAGTGCACCTGTTATGTAGTCATGGTAAGATCCTCCACAGTTACAAGTTTCGCATTCCACAGTAAGACTATACCACCAGACAGTCCTTGTGCCTCAACTTGGGCCATGTTGGAGAAATTGAAATTATTTTTTAAAACAGTGTGGTCATGCATGTGTGTCTCCAGTAGCACAACTAAGACAGGTCTATAATTATCCAAAAGCGATCTGAATTGTTTTCTAAACTCTGTATTGTTCAAACCTCTACAATTCCATACTATTAAATTCATGATAGTTTGTGGGTTTGTAGCTTCATCTTGGTCAGTTATGTCACTCATTATTCCCAATGGAGCCTGAGTGTGATGGTGTCTTGGAGGGTTCTGTCTCGGGGAGGGTATTATTACCATGGAATATTTCCCCTCCTGTGGGTTTGGAGTTGCCCTGAAGTTGACACTGCTTGTTGTTAGCTCTGGAGGGCATTTGAGTATGAATTTTTTTGTGTACTGCTCTTTGAGGCTGTAAAGATAGAACCCCTTTAGCCATATGAACTATGTCCGTGTTTTCCTCATTTCCTTCATTATTTGTGCTAACTCTAACCTTGTTTGTTCTCCTAGTTCGTTGGGCGATGGAGGTGGAGTGAGTGGAGGACTCAGGAATGGTGACAGTGTATCCTGGATGCTTGTTGGAGACAGACTCATTTGTGGTGGTGAGAATGAGTTCATGTGTTGGAACCATGGGGCATAGATCATTCCCGTATGGTGTTGCGGGTAAAATGGGAGAGTTCCCATGATCTGATTGAATCTATGTAGTGGAGGAGTTTGTGGGTGTGCCCATGCTGATGGTGTTGATGATGAAGGCCTGCTCTGGTCCATGATCAGTGGTATGTGAACGTTGGACCACTGGTTCTGAGCAACTACCTCCATCCGTAGTCTCATACCTTCTGTGACAATCTATGCTAGATGAGTTGGGTTCTAGACTAGTAGAATTATTTCCTGATTGTTTAGTTCCATTGTAAATATTAGAGCATATCCCTGTAGCCCCATCTCTAACCATGACTGGAGCGGATATTTCAGGTAGTGTTTGGGAGGTGTATATCAATGATGTTGTGGGTTGTGGATGAGGTGGTCCGCTCATTATCAAGCGTGGGAAGTGGAAGTGTTGGTGGTTGATCTGGTTGTTTTCTTTGAATGTGTTGTACCAAGGTCGTTGCATGTTGTATAGATTGGTTTGGGTGTGTTATATTACGGTTTAGCAAAGTGTGGTTAGTGTTAATATTACTAGGTGTATGTTGATTAATAGTAGGGGTAGTAGTGGTTTCTTGTTGTATACTAGGTATAGGGGTAACTATTGATAACGGATGATCACATAGAGGGAAATCATTATATTCCATTGGAGTTGGAGAAGAGTTGCGTGTGTTTGAGGAAGGTATTTCTGAGATTGGGCAGGGATGGGCGGCATGCAAGGAGATAGCTTGTGGGTGGGCTGCAATGGATTTTGTATATATTTTGTCAGAGGCTGCTTCTGACGTGTCATTTGTAGGGATATGAAGAGTTATTTTTAATCCAGCTGTATAGGCTATATTAGATGAGTGTGATAGAGGTTTAGTCTCCATTAGGTCGTCAGTAGTTGTAATTTGGTGTAAATATATCCCTGTAATTTGAGTTAAGGGTCCTAATATTTGGATCGTTGGTGTTGGGTGTAGTGGATTGAGTATTGCTCATAGTGATATTATTATTATTTAGATAGTCCTTAATAGCTTCTTTTTGTTTTTGGCCCATTATTGCATCCTATAACAACCTTGGTCTTATGGGTCCATTGGGTGTTAGGTTGTTAGGCCCAATCACTATAGTGTCAGAAGTCAAATCCACATTTTCTAATTGCCAAAAGTGTTGGCAATCAATAATGGTTGTTAGTTGGTGGAGAAATAAGTTTCCTTAACATTTTTGGCCCATACGTGATTAATAGTAAGGTTGTAACCTTACCCGGCGTTACCTGTGTGCTTGTCGTGGTCACCGCCTTCCCTTTCCTCGTCTGATCAGCTGTAGGAAAATTTTGAACTTAGTTGGTTGTCTGCGTTGGGTGTTCCGATCGTATCTTGTATTTTATTTTTTTGGACAATTAACAATTTTCCATTCTGAGTCTTTTGTGGAGGTTGTGGAGGTTGTGGAGGAAGGACCGGGTGTGCTGGTAGTAGTATAAGGTATGGAATTTAGTGGTGGTGTTGGTGAAAATTGGCAATTCCAGCCTGCATGCCCAAATCTACCACACTTTGTACAGAGTAGGTTTAAACCTTCATAGAGGAGGACCTGTTTGTGAGTACCTATATGGACATGTATTTTTAGAGGTTTCTCTAATGGTACCTCAATGCATATGCGGGCATACCTACCCCTTGTAGTAGTGGTTGTACAAGTATCAACCTTTAAAAGTTGCCCTATCTTCTTTCCTACCTTTTGTAGTATTTCAAAATCATAAAACTCCGTCGGAAGTTTTGGCTGTCGTACCCAAAGAGCAGCATACGTTAGTTGAGCTGTTGAAGCAATAAACTTAGGCTCCCAACGACGAACAGAGAGGAAGTGGTTTAGTATGAACCAAGACCCTTCATGTAGAGCCTTACACATATTGTCCTCATAGTGAAATTTTATAAAGAAAAAATTGCATCCCAAGTCTATAAGATGAATTTCTTCAGATGGCTTCCATAGATTTGTTAGTTTATGTTTTAGCAGCTGGTGTCTAACCATTTTGCAAAAACCTTTACTATGATGGAATTTTTCCAAGGAGTGTATAATCGAAATTTATCTTCAGTTGTTAACAGAATAAAGTTGTCTAACTCATCCTCATTTGACGTTTCATCTGTTAAGTCCACTATGGCGTTGATGGATTGGGTGTTATAAATGTAAGTAGGTAGATGTGAATTTGAGGTTAGTGTCTGAAGGAAGGATTTGGGTGATGATTGGATGTCTAGTTTGTCAATTTACATATTATGGGGGTTTGGCGGGTCCATGGTTGATGGTAGTTGATTAATCAGTAGGATGGTTTGCATTGAATGAGAGTTGTGAATTAGTGTATAGGGAGGTAAGAAGGCTTATGGGGATTTAGAGAGAAGCAAGAGGATCATCCCAGAAAGAGAGAGAATCGTTATTTTTTCCCCTCCGTCAATTCGGTTGTAATAGTTTTGCATTTACAATTTTTATGACATTTCCTTTTCTAGTTTCTCCTTTCCAAAAACCCACCTTCCCCATAATAGATAAACATCTTTTTCTCCAACAACACAATTGTTCTCCTTCTTCCTCTTCTTTTAGAGCTCTTCTTGAGGGAGCATCTAAGATCTTAAAATCTTGGCTTCATCACTGATATAAATGTTGTTTGAAGCCGATTATGATGTACATAGGTTTAATTACAATTTTTCTTAAAATACGAAGGAAAAAAAACATAAACACCTAAAAGGGGCTATTTGAGAAAATCATCTAAACTTTAAAACATTCAAAAACACGGTCTTACTAAGTAGGAGGGCCTAATTTTCATAAAAGAAAAATAAATAACGGTTTATATAAATTTTTTTTTTTTGGTTTCTCACCCAGTGTTCGGTATCCGCATTGGAGCCAGACTATATCCGAAATTCGCACCGCGTAAGGCCCCATTCGGGGGTGGGGGGGGGGGGAGGAGCGTTCCCTACCAAGGATTTTCATACCCAGGGCTCGAATCCGAGACCTCTGGTTAAGGGAGGAAAAGTCTCATCCATTGCACCACATCCTTTGGTGGTCACAGTTTATATAATTTTGAGAATGCAAAAATTATGCACTAGACATAAGAAATAGGGCAAAAATTAGAAACTATACATCAAGAATTTGCATCATTCACTGGTAACAAAAATAGCATAAACTTTATCTTTCGAAATATGAGTTTTATTAAATCTAAAAATAATTCAAATTAAATATTTTTTCAAAATAAAAAATACTCACTTTTGACATATCAAAATTGAATAGTTTAGATAGTTGTTAATCGGGCCGGGCTGACCCGTTTTCAACCCGCTTCAATCTGGATTAGCCCGGTTCAGTCCGTTACTGTAGCTTAATGTGCGGGCTTGGACGGGATGGTCGGGGGGCGGGTTTTGGACGAACATATTTTGGATAACGGTGCACCGTACGCGCTAAGCCCGTTAACCCATTAACGGGTTGTTAATGGGCGAAATCACGTTATCAGCCTGGTTACCTTTACAATTTTTTTTTATTTTTTTAATTATTTGGACCGTTAATTTAATTAAAAAAATAAAAAATTACACTAGCTCGGCCCGCCCAAACCCGTACGGGCCCAATAAAACCCGCAAAAACACAACCCGCTAACAGCCCAGAATGATAACCTTATGAGCTGATTTTTTTTTTGGGTACAGCCCGTCCCAGCCCGCCCGTTAAACATCCATCTCAAACATAAGATATTTACAACCCGTTTAAGTCCCAAGATTTAGGAGTTGTTCTTCCCCGCCAACATTCTCTTTTCCCCACCGTCTCTTCATATATCATTCTCTTTTTTCCCCTTAACCAGATACAGTTATTTTTTCCGGATTGGAAACTGAACTTGTGAGTTAAACCTATTAAAGCATATGCCTTTATTGTTTTCTTATTGAATTTGTTATTTTTAACTGGACCCTTTGCACTTATTTTGAATCTTTCTGGGAAAAATTCTCACGGCCCTTAAAAAGGATTGGTGATTTTTTATGTTTTTCACTATCAGTATTCGAATTTCTGCACATGCCTCTGTTATCAAAGAAAGTCACGAGGGTCTGTAAAACTAATTATTTTGTTAGTTTATTTTTTTATTTGGAAACTGTGGTACTTTTAATTCCTCGATTACTTCAGCTTGATGTGTGTACATGTGTGTGTGGGTGTGTGAATTTTTTTTGGGGGTGGGGGGTGGGGGGGGGGGGGGTAGGGGTAAGTTTAGGTATTGATTTTTCGTTTGATGAGGTGGCCAAGAAAGACAATTTGCAGTTTGTTAAATTTATTACTTCTCACGTGTTGATCTTTACATTTATCATTATTGTAGGGTGAATTTTATCAAAGTTGGACCTGAAAATGGTTTCTGAATTGATAAATGCCAACCCTATTGTGTATGAGAAGAAGGAGCGTCGAGATAGGAGTGCTCCAAGTGTTGCGGATGAATATACAGCTGAGCCTATCGACCAGCTAGAGATTTTTGATATCCTTGTGCTAATGATGGCTGAAATCGGATTTTGTTCTTAATTTGTTATGCTAGACGTGAAATTAATCTGTCCAGGATAAGGGAATTTCGATGAGGCTAAAATTCATCCACTTCATAATCTGTGAGAGCTTTATGTTCAATCCTTCAGATTTCGTATGGAGCAGTACATGTGATCCATAGCGAACCTGCATGCTGAGTCTCTGAATAGCACTAACATACTATTCTGGAAAATACCTAGAGAAATAGCAAACTAGAGTTAATTTTCGTTATAGTTGTTTTTGATGTTTGTTGCTGTGCCATGTAGTTTTATAGGAAAGACAAAGTAAAAAAACCTTCAGCACCTTGGTGTACGAGGTATGTTTATAAGCTTTCCCTTTTCATTTTAACATCATCTTCTATTTTGGCTAACCCTAGAAGGAATTTGGAGTGAATTAGGCATACTAAGTATATAGTTACTTTACAAAAAGAGGGGATATGTTGGATGATAGAAGTACGTGTCAGTTACTATGCGCCATTTTCTGTATAAGCATGGCCTTTCTATCTGTAGTGTGAATTTTCAGGAAACCAAAGAAACTTACTTATGTTTCTCTTGTCTTCTTTGCTTTTTCTTGGATTTGTTTTGTTTGCTTTTTTTTTTTTTTTTGGGGGGGGTCTGCGGAGGGCATGCATTGTTTGCACCTTCAACGTTGTTTTATGTTTTTTGGGATTTCAGCAAAGGCAATTCAAAGTTCACATTGTTTTACTTTTCCTAGCAAATGATGGAATATATTTGGATCATGTGTTACGGAAACTTGTAGGGCCGTGCTACCTCCAGTTCTATTTGAGGTACTGTTCTCCCTGTTTGGTCTTCATTGTGTCATTTTGAAGGGAACTAAGCAAGTGTGAAGTTTTAGTTGGGGAAACTTCTTAGCTATGAAAAGTCAATTATTCCTTAACATTCTTACACCATATTAGAGATATAAAAGATCCCGAGCATCCCTATTCTCTGGAAGAGCTGAAAGTTATAACAGAAGATGCTGTTGAGGTAAATGACGAGCGGAGCTATGTAAGGTGAGATAATTAAATCTGTTTCATATGTTCCTGTTTTGATTCCTTGTGGCATTTTTTATGTTGTCTAAGAAGAGGAAGTTCTTGGATTCAGGGTCACATTCACGCCTACTGTTGAACATTGCAGCATGGCGACCGTTATTGGATTATGCTTGCGTGTGAAACTTATGCGATGTTTGCCTTCCCGTTATAAGGTGTGCTTCATCACCCTTCTATTACGATTCAATAGGCTTATGTGTGTTACACATCTTTTCCTGTAAAAAGCATATTACAGTGGACAGAATGTTATGTTATAATTGATGTGCTATAATTACAGCTTACTTTAGCTTACTGGAAATGAGGTCACATGTGGCTGTATGTGTATTTCCTTGGCACTAATTGGCGTAAATCTTCAGGCATATATCCTACAGTCTCGTGATTTTTTTCCAAAATCTTCAGCCATTTGTAAATATGGTTACCTTTTCTTAAACGTGTTATTACTGGGTGTGGGTAGATTCTGACCAACACGGCAAGTATCGTAATCTGGCCAATTTCAGGCCTTAATTTAATTCAACCAAGCCATTACTTCAATTGTGGTATGTTGAGTATTAAATGGAAAGTTTTCCTTTTGTGTCTAAAACGATGCGCAGTAAAGAAAACAAAGTGACAAGAATTAGGAAAAGGAAAAAGGACATGCACACAAAGATACAGAGAGAGAGAGAGAGAGAGAGCGAGAGAGAGAGAGAGAGAGAGAGAGAGAGAGAGAGAGTATTTATAATTTATTAGTAGCTCGAGCATAGAGTGTATAATTTATTAGTAGCTCGAGCATAGAGTGTATGCACCTATCCATCTGCCTATGGTTCTTGTTACTCTAGCTTGAACATCCCTCAGCTTGCTTCATCGTAGCTGCCTAGTGACCACAATCAATTTCATTTTCTACAGAAATAGTTGGGAATCTTGGAACTCTATTGAGCTTGGTTTTTGAAATTACAGCCGATCTTTGTAATTCTGAATTCTTCTATTCCAGCCCCTTCCAAATTCTGATGAATAACAATGACAACACTTCTGGTTTTGCTTCATTGGTGTTATGTCATATATGTTTCCCCTTTAAATGCTATAAAGATATCGATCTAGTCGCCTGTGGCTCTGGCTTTGCTTCATTTGAGAGGGAGGTGGGACGAGTGAAGGCTGTGGGAAAAAATTTGGAATGGAAGGTTCGAATGTATAGTCTAATCTGTGGTCTAAATCATGGTTTTGGGTGTAATTTTGTTATATAGAAGTAACTTGGGAAATGATAATAGTAAAATAAATCAATGAATTTGTGTCATGTCAATTTGCTTTATTTTGTGTATCATATTTTCCAGAAGAGTGGTAATAGAGAGTTATTCCTTCGTGTAATGTAGTAATCAAGTAGATTGACATCACTTAAAAACTTAGAAGTGTTTCTTAAAATGATTCCATTTACGTTTTCTCACCGGAAATGTGGTTTCAAAGTAGTTTACCATTTTCTGGCCTTGATTAAAGCAGTCCAACTACTTGTAAGAAGTTTTCTCTAATTATTGTCTCAAAACTTTATTTGCAAGCCGTTAAGTGGTCACAACTTTTTAAGGTAAGCTGATTCACCTTTGCTACTCTTCTAAATACTGTTCTATGTGTGGATTTTTAACTCTTAATATTTTTCTTCTAGTCTTTTTAACTTTCGTATACTAAAAAATGCTTTAGCCATTCTAATGGGAATTGTCGGATTTCTCCTTATCTTCTATCAGTAGAAAGAACCGACTTTTTTTCCCTCTGATTAATCTAGTTTCTTTAATTTGTTTTTTCAGTAGTTCTCCTGATATAAAAATTGGCATTCTGCTTCCTATAACTTTCGGTTAATATGACAGCCTAACCTGTAATCCTTTAGTCAATCAAGAACTAGTTAACTAGTATTTAACTCTGAAGTTCTAAGTTTGATACGGAAGTTGCCATGATTTCCTGCGTCATTTGTTAAACGGTAAAGGTCCTGAAATATCCCGCTACTATTAGAAATTGATTAAAATTACCCTTCGTTATACTGTTGGATCAGAAAAACCCCTGCCGTCTAACTATTCAAACACATATACCCCTTCTTTGATGGACTAGACAAGTGGCACACATCCAAAGCTCTGGGTCCATCTAGTTTTAAATTAGACTTGACCCGCCCCATTACCCGATACCTGACCCGTTAAATTTGACCCTCCCCAACCAACTTAAAGCCGCCCCATTATGCAGTAGTAACTCCATTTGTAATCAGAAATGTGACATGGATCGTTTATATAAAGATGGTTCAAGCATTTTTAATCCTATTATATACTTATATGAAGGATGAATGCACTGTGGGAGTTGTTAATACATGGATCAACAAATGGGAAGAGGATACTGAGATTAAAACTTCATTTCTGGCTTTGAAAACAAGAAGAAAGCAAAGGACAGGCCATAACAGATTGCAACCAACATTGATTGTCTTGCAATAGAAAACCAGATGATTGACATGATGGATCTGGTTATTCCATGACCAAAGTCCAGTTATTCCATGATAAAAATGAAGATCTTCAATGACGACAACCTTGAGGAATAAGATTATTCCCACTAAGAGTGCAGTATTTGCTGTTTTTGGAAATACATAGGAGCTCGAAATTGGACCAACGCATACGAGATATTTGCTTGTCGCGTACGAGAGGAGGGCTTAGGGTTAGAGAGTGGCTGCAGAGATAATATTTTTGTGTGGAAGAAATGAGAGAGTATTGTATTGAGTGGAAGAGAGGAAACTTGGTTGGAGGGGACAAATTTAATGGTCGGATAGCGGGTAATGGAACAGGTCAAGTCTAATTTAAAACCTGATGGACCAAGAGCCTTGGATACGTGCCACGTGTAAAGTCCGTCAAAGAAGGGGAATATGTGTTTGAATGGTAAGACGGTAAGGATTTTTCTGACCCAATAGTATAACGGATGATAATTTTAAACAATTTCTAATAGTAGATTTCAGGACCTTTTCCGTTTGTTAAAAGCTCTTCTGAGTTTGATCAGCATATCATGACTATTCTTCTCCATTCCATGTATAAAATCTGTGCTTTAATTATTGGCTGCTTTACATTAATACCAGTTTCTAAACTAGGCATTTCACCAAAATACTTTGAAATATTAAGACAGTAAGACCCTGAATTTGAGCCCCCTCCTTCAGAATTTATAAGCTAAAATCTTCTCTAATAAGATATGTATTTTCTACTTCAATAGAGTCAACATCAGACTAGACACTCATCTTAAGGCTAAGTGGTCAGCCAATTACATGTTTGTTTTCTGATTTAAGTTCTTTAGTCTGGTTAGAGAATCTTTTTAATCAGGTAAAGTAAGATTTCATTCAATAAACATCCAGGGGATGCAACTTATTACAAAAAGAGTTAGCTCCTGTACATTTACTTGTCTCCTCTCTCAAAATTCAAGTAGCTGACAAAATCCAAAAACAGAAGGGATTAGTTACAACACAAAAATTACACCAAGCAAAAAAGATAAGACTAAACATCCAGCTTTTAGAACATGTCTGGAGTTGCAATTCCATCAAAACACCTCTGATTTCTTTTCCCTCCATATGCACCAAATAATACACTGTGGATCATCTACCATGTATTTCTGATGGGTTTTCCAGCAAACAAAAGCTTCCTTTGAGCTACTAGACATCACCCAACTAATACCAAAAAGATTCCACAACGTATACACTGGACAATGTTAGAACAGATGGTCTAGGCTTTCACTTTCTCCAATGCATGAAATAGCATCTATTACATAGTATTATACCTCTCCTATTTAAGATTATCTTGTGTTAAACATGCTCCTGGGATTGCCAACCAGCAAGGCACGCCACTCGAGTTTTGGTTAAAGACTTGTACATAAAGGTAGGGATAAACGTGATAAATCTGTGGTTTAGAGAACCCTTTAGTTGTGGAGAACTCTCAATTTTCCTTACAAGACAAATTATTTATTATTGGAATAAATGGACCTGATGTTAAATGGATATAGGCGATTCAAATAAATCTCGACTAGTTTGAGATTGTAGCTTAGTTGATTGACAAAAGTGATTGGTAGTCGAGCGTTCAATATCACAATAGTTGTGGATGGGGAAAAAATTCTAGCCCTTCCGTTCAGTCTTCAGGTTAAATGGCAAATCGCATTCTCATTGTCAATCTTCCTATGCAGCAAAAGTTGTCACCTTGAAATTTCCTTGTGCTTTAATTACTTTTGGGGTACATAATATGGATAATCTGTATCAGACGTGTAACTCAGTCTCTCTGTGCCTTATTACATCAACTAGTTTCTCTATACGTGCGTTGCACGTGTATGCTTAGTCATGCAGTACACATTTTGTAAACTTTTATTAATATTATTAAAATAATGCTTGGATTTGATAATTATGCATGAAAAGATAAATTTCGAGTTTCTATAAATGATCAGTTTGGATCATCATGTTATGACTTATTTGTCGATGTCACTATGCTTAAATGTAATTTGATCTTATGAAGATGAGAATAAAAGTTTATACATATATACTCATGTATAGATCTTAATTTTTAGAAGATATAAAACTCACATTCATAAACAACCCATCAAAACAGACGACTCAATTCACTCCTACTAATAAATAATAAAAATAACTATTGGTTCCAGGAAAAAATGACTACATATAGACGTAAGGTTTTTTGAAAACTTCCAAGTCACGAAATCGGTACATATAAATGTAAGTTGTTTTCTTTTATGTATCTGTAACCCTTGCTTCGTACCAATATATTCAGTACATGTAAATTGTTGTTGAACTTTAATATTCCGACTCAATCACCAAATAATATTTTCGTAGTTGCATTTCCCACCATTTGTAGCTTCTACCATTACCATATTCCATATGCCACAGACATTTTTGCATGTAATCAAATGCTAGAAAATTGCATAAATAATTAACAAACTAAAAATAAGTTAATTGAGAAAAATAATAATTTTAGTTCAATAAAAACTAATTTTTATATGTTCTATTGTTCAAGTGCCAGAAATCATTTATCAATAACTTTTCGTTTATTATAATGTTCTTTCCATAATCAACTTTTACATAGTAAAATCTTATGATCACTAACTAACAATCAACTCAAAAAGTCAATACCAAATCATTATAATCCTGAAATGAAAACACCTTTCTGACTTGGATTTTTGTATGCTCTCTAAACCTCTTCGAGTTATTTATATTTTTATCTTTTAGTCCGATGCATATTTGTACGTAGTTAATTATAAAAAAGGGCAACCCGTTATACAAAATAGCTCGCGTTCATGCAGGGTCCGAGGAAGAACCGTACCTCAAGGAGTGTGATGTAGATAACCTACCCTAGGTGCAAACATTAGTGGCTGCTTGCATGACTCGATTCTATGACCTATATAGGTCATATGACTTTACTATTACTCCAAAACTCCCCTTCTTGTACGTCATTAATAAATGACACATTATTTTGCTAGCTCTACTTCTGTTGTCATTTTAACTGAATATGAGATGATTAGGTCGATAAAGCAGACATAATATAAGTTTAATAATATAAGATAGGTTATGTACTTTCTATTATGAATTAAAATGAATATTAATAATCTTAAACAAGTTACAACTTGCATTGGCAGTAACTATTTTTATTTAATTAGTATACCTATATAACTTATGTGACAAACAAGATATGGAAGAATCAAAGTTGGTGTCTTATTCCATGAATTGATACATATATACATGTACATAGGATCCTAACTATGGAAAGAAGTAAAAGGAAAATCCTAAAAATCTGTTATCAAATCTCAATACTTATTCTATCTATGTATAGTACAAGTAATCTGTCTACATTCATTCTTTAACACTCCCTCTTAAGCTGGAGCATAGATATTAATCATGCCCAGCTTGTTGCAAAGATAATTAACTCGAGTTCCCTTTAACGCCTTTGTGAATAAATCAGCCAATTGCTCTCATGTCTTCACGTAACTAGTAGAAATCAAGTTTTCCTGAATCTTCTTACGAATAAAGTGATAGTCAACTTCAATATGTTTTGTCCTTTCATGATACACCGGATTTGAGGCGATATGAAGAGCGGCTTGATTATCACCGCCAAAGTTTTGCTGGTGTAGTATGCTTTATCCCAATTTCCGTGAGAAGGTGATGTATCCACATAACCTCACACGTTGTCTGTGCCATAGCCCTGTACTCCGATTCTGCACTGGATCGAGATACAACATTCTGTTTCTTACTTCTCCATGATACCAAGTTTCCACCCACAAAGACACAATAGCCGGCAGTAGACCTTCTATCAATTTTGGATCCAGCCCAATCCGTATTTGCAAAACACTCAATGTGAGAATGCCCATGATTGCTGTATAAGATACCAAGTCCAGGGGCTCCTTTTAAGTAACGTAGAATCTGTTCCAGTGCTGCCCAATGTTTGACCGTAGGAGCGGACATAAACTGGCTAACAACACTTACAGCAAAAGCAATATCTGGACGAGTCACAATGAGATAGTTTAATCTCCCAACTAACCTCCTATATCTACCTAGATCATTAACTGGATCGCCATCATCTTTCATAAGATGCAAATTAGGAACCACTGGAGTACTGCAAGGCTTGGCAGCCAACTTACCAATTTCTGCCAGTAAGTCAAGAATATACTTTCTCGGAGATAGAAAAATCCCCTTCTTGCATTTATTTACTTCCACTCCCAAGTAATATTTCAGTTGTCCCAAGTCTTTCGTATGAAACTTAGTATGCAAGAAAGATTTGAGAGAAGAGATTCCTGCATAATCACTTCTTGTAATAACAATGTCATCAACACATACAACCAGGAGAATAGATCCAGCTGTTGATTGCCTGTAGAATGTGAATGATCACATTTGCTCTTTTTCAGTCCGATTATTGAACTACCTCACTAAATTTTCCAAACCAAGCCCGGGCTCAAGCCATACAAGGACTTCTTCAAATGACAGACCTTCCCGTACTCCCCCGAGCAACAAAATCAGGTGGTTGCTCCATATACACCTCTTCATGAAGATCACCATGAAGAAAGGCATTCTTAATGTCCAATTGATGCAAAGGCCAATTCTCAGAAGCTGCTAGAGAAATGAACAAGCGGACAGAAGTAAGTTTGGCAACCGGAGAGAAGGTGTCAGAATAATCTACTCCATAAGTCTGAGCATACCCTTTGGCCACAAGTCTGGCCTTAAGTCTCGCTACAGAACCATCTGGATTAATTTTGACAGCGAAGACCCATTTGCATCCCACTGCTTTCTTTCCACTAGGTAAATTCACTAAATCCCAAGTATGGTTTTCCTCTAAGGCATGTATTTCCTCAAGCATGGCTTCAGACCATCCAGGATGATTCAAAGCCTCTTTCACTATTTTGGGTATAGAAATGGAGTCTAGAGACGCAATCAAAGATCTAGACGCAGGGGATAAGTGATCGTAGGAAACAAAATTAGCAATAGAATATGTGGATTTGCAAGTGTACCTTTGCGTAAAGCAATGGGAAGGTCTCTTCTGGAGGATCAGGCGGAAGAGGATCAGAGGATGAAGGAACTGATGCAGGACCTGTATCATTTGTCTCTCGCCTCCGCGAGTAAACTTGAACAATTGGTGGTCTTGCTAACACAGTTGGAGCAGGTGTTGAAGGCAGAATAGTCGATTGGTGCTCGATAGAAGAGCTAGGAGATGGAGAAACATCATCTGATTGTTCTGTCAAAGTACGGGTAATCGGATATACTAGCCACTCATCTTCCTCCCCTGACTTGTAGAGATGGGAGGTGCATAAAAGAATGGTATAGTCTCTGAAAACACTACATCAGTTGACACCAGATATTTGCCAAGTTCAGTAGAATAACACCAATACCCCTTCTGAAGGCGAGAATAACCAAGAAAAAACACACTTCAACACCTTGGGATCCAGCTTGGTAACAGATGGTCGAACATCTCGAACATAACATGTGCTTCCAAACACCTTAGGTTCCACGGGAAATAATGACTTGTTTGGAAAAAGAACAATGTAAGGCATATTGCCACCAAGCACAGTAGGTGGCATGCGATTAATCAAGAAGCAAGTCGTGGAGACCGCATCAGCCCAGAACTGTTTAGGAACCTTCATTTGGAACAAAAGTGCCCGAGTTGTCTCAAGTAGATGCCTATTCTTCCTCTAAGCAACTCCATCTTGAGAGGGTGTATCAACACATGAAGACTGATGTAGTACACCATGTTGTCTCATGTAGGACTGAAATAACTCTGACATGTATACTTTAGCGTTATCACTCCTTAGAATACGCACTGAAGTATTGAATTGAGTTTTGACTTCAGCACAGAAGGCAGAAAAGTGAGTACACACTTCAGAGCGACTCTTCATAAAGTAAATCCAAGTCATCCAGGAAAAATCATCTACAAAAGTGACAAAATACTTGTGCCCGGTTTTAGAAACAACAGGACATGGTCCCCAAACATCAGAATGAACTAACTCAAAAGCTGACTTAGCTCGCTTATTAACCCTTGGACCTAACGAGATGCGATGATGTTTTGCAAATTGACATGACTCACAATCCAATAAAGAAATATTCTGAAACTGAGGACAGAGCTTCTTCAACAAAGGCAGAGAGGGATGCCCCAATCGACAATGTGCTTCAAACGGAGACACGATACTGAAGCATGCAATAGACTGTGGCTCCCATTCATCGAGGATATAGAGATCACCAGATAATATCCTTTACCAGTAATTTGTTTCGTCATAAGATCTAGAAACAAACAATGATTGGGAAAGAACGCTACACAACAATTAAGGTCTCTAGTGATTTTACTAACATAAATCAAATTAAAGGCCAAGTTTGGTAGACTTAATACAGATGACAGGGTAATAGAGGAAGTTGGTTTAACAGTCCCAGATCCAACACTGCTACAAGTTGTTCCATCAGCTACAGTAACTGAAGAGGGTGTTTTGTGTGATCGAAAGCTAGAAAAAACATTCGGATTACCTGTCATGTGATTTGTGGCACCAGAATCAATCACTCATTTATTTGAAGAGGTGATAAGACATGTCTTATCTGACCCAGCAAAACCAGTAACTGAGGAAGATTCCTTCATTGATTTATGATATTGAAGGAACTCAAGAAACTCATCCGAGACCAAGATTGCTGGACTAGGAGTTGTAGCACTATTTCCTCCTTGCTTACTGTTTATAGTCATTCTAATAAAACTAACGAAATATATTGAAGAAGAGATTAACTAAGTTCCAAGCAGATAGCCAATAAAGATATACTCCACCAAAAATATGGCCAAACCAAAGAACCAATGATGCACCAACAAATCACACAAACCAGTAATATACTCCACCAGGAAATATAACCAAGAATAATGAAGTATATTCCACCACTAAAAGAACTCAGAAATACTAGATTATCTTCAGACTCAAAATAGGTTGGTAGATGCGAAGGACCAAATCAAGATGGAAGAAACAAAGTTTAGATGGAAATCAGTAACCTGGGACTTTTGGATGAGACTGTTAATGAGCAGCACTTCTAGGAGCAAGAAAGCCTTCTCAAATCGTGGTCAGTTCGAGTAGAAACCACTAGAAACACGCTGAAAATAATGATGTGACTTAGGAACAGTGAACCAAGTCTCCAACCGATCTCTCACGCGCCGTCGAGGCAGATTATGTCAGAATTCCTCTGCCGGTGCGTGGGCTTCACTAACAATGAATCCGACCACCAGATTCTGGAAACATGTATATCAAAAGG
Source organism: Nicotiana attenuata (assembly GCF_001879085.1). NCBI lineage: Eukaryota > Viridiplantae > Streptophyta > Magnoliopsida > Solanales > Solanaceae > Nicotiana > Nicotiana attenuata. Next base: position 52,312,841 of record NC_031991.1, read on the forward strand.
ATTGATGGTGAGAGTTACTTCGCCAGACCAAAGGACTCTCCTAAAACCAGTCAAGTTCCAGTGAGACCGTTTATTTCTCGGCCGGATTTCAAACTTAACACCTGCTCTGATACCATGTGACAAACAAGATATGGAAGAATCAAAGTTGGTGTCTTATTCCATGAAGTGATACATATATATACATGTACATAGGATCTTAACTATGGAAAGAAGTAAAAGGAAAGTCCTAAAAATCTGCTATCAAATCTCAATACTTATGCTATGTATAGTACAAGTAATATGTCTACATTCATTCTTTAACAACTTAAAATAGAGGTATTACTAGTTGTGCGAACAATTAATGCAAATAGCTTATTAGAAGAGTACAAAAGGTTTTACATTGGATGCAAAGCAATAAATAGTATTCTAACTAAGCTAAATGTAATTTTTTGATATTTTCGTAATTTAATCCGTTGTTATGAACTCAAAAATCAGTGCTTAACACTTGCAACAATAAATGACAAAAATGAAACCAATAATCTATAGAATGACACACTTAATGGCAGAAAATGCCTACATAATTTAATTTTCATAAGAAAAGAAGGACAACAATATATGCAATGCAAAAAGATGGCATACCTTTTTGTCTTGTTTTCATTGACTTATGATTCTTTGTCTTCATTTTCAATCTTCTTTATCTGCCATTAAAATAATATTAAATAAGGAACAGGTAAAATATTATTAGACCAAACCAAAAAAAGTTGGATTTAGTTGCAAAAAAAGGGAAATGCAAATGTTTATTCATTTGACATTGTTATCCCCTTTTCTGTATCCTAACTATTAACAAAAAAGGTACAAGGACAAACAACATGTTATAGATTTTTCTTGATATTAAAATCATTTCATCTTGTCCAAGTTTCATGTTATGTTAGAAAATCTTTTTTTCGTGATTATTTTATATATGTGGGCGGAAGTCACAATTTTCAAAGGCAACAGTACATCAAGAATTAGTACCAAAGGGAGCAAAATTGAGAAACATGTTTTAGACGTATACTTCAACGTTCTTTGAAAGAGAAGGAAGAAAAAGCAAGCAATGAAAAGAAAAAAGAAAAAAAACTACCTTACCTGAGATCCCACTATTTGGATTTTCCCCGAAAGGGCACATCTATTCATACGAATGAGTAATAGTATTTGTTCTGAGAAGGCAACCCTTCGTATGAATCCGTTAGATTGGGGTTTGCTAAGCGTAGCGTTTGACTTGTAAGTAGGATAGTTAGATGTTTAAAAATGGTATTAAAGTAATTTGACTTTTTAGTTTAGGGCATAATAATATAGATATAGATTTTTAGATTGCATTCTAAACTACAACAATGATGAAAAGACCTGTTGGAATTCATTTATTTTGTTTGAATATTATGCAAATATCTCATCCTTGAAGTTTTTTGTTGATAGCTAGCTGTGTTAAATTGCTAATCTATTTACATGTTTCCGGTCTGTTTGTTTTTTGTTAACATATCCTTGTTATATTGCCAGGTGGATATTAGAGTAGCACCTGGGAGTCATGCAACGGAAGCTGCAGGTACTGTCTGTCTGTCAATATCTGTCATAGAACATCCAATCTTTAGCTACCATTTTCCTCTAACCACCACTACCCACAACAATCTTAGCTCCAATCTAGTTGTCGCTATGCTGGACTTCTTCCATTTGAACTGCCAGGCCTGCATTTGTCACTCCCTATTTGCTTTGACAAAAGGAAGGATGCTCACAAACTGTGCTTATTATATTTGCCCTCTTTAACATACCGCACGGCCATAGAGCTGATTTTGGCTTTTCTTTTATTTCGTATATGGTGTTCGGCCTTTTTGTTAACATAAAGTTATAATATATCCCTGAGTAACTATCAAAAAGTTAACACATCCCAGAAGAAAAGAAACGGAAAAGAGAAAACCATACAGGTTTCTTTTTCTTTTCTTTTTTTTAAATCATAAAGCGTTAGCACTAGAGAGCTTTTATAGGAGTAGCGTGCAATTGCTATATATCCAGCAACTGATCATTTATTTTCTCGCTGCAGTAAATAAGCAGTTGAATGATAAAGAACGGGTAGCTGCAGCACTGGAGAACCCTAACCTTGTTGACATGGTTGACGAATGCCTTGCTCCATCTTATGCATGAGAATGTCTTTGTTCAGTATATGGAGATACAACCTGAAAGTCTTTCCTCATGGCATATTACGCGGTGTTGTTTTTAAACCTCTTTTCATTGGTTTTATTTAATTCATTAGATTAATAAGGTTGTTCTTTAGTTAAACTGTGAAATCACAATGTCGTAGCTGGTACGAGAGGCTGTATCTTCATGAAGAGATGTATTGCAATATATTTATGTCATCCTACTTGGTATTTTCAGCCTGTAATATATACAGGTCTTGGATTTTCATGAAATGGTACTTGCAAAGCCTGGATTAAAAAATAGTAAACGCATCCACTGTTGGCGGTTTCGTTATGACATACTTAGAAGATTGCAATATTTGGATTCGTGCAAATTCTACTTTCAAAATTAGTGTGATACTGCACCCAATGCCAAATATTTAATAATTTCAAAATCTCATTTTTCCTCAAGACAAGTGAAAAAGGAGTGTTATCAAATGACGTGGGAGTCCCAATTCCCAGTCGTCTACGTGTAACACCGTGTAACGTGATGACTGATGGAAATTCAAAAAATACGGAGAATTCAGTTTCAGAAGTTGGAAAAGAAGTCATTTCATCCCATTTGGCTCCCACCAAGTAATTCACGACATAAATACTCAGTACAATTCTCGCTCATTGTACGCAAAAGGAGTCCATCAAGGTGGTTTACAGAGAAAATTTGACACCTTCATCATCAGCTGAAGTTCCCTTAAATATCGCAAGCTTCCCCTTATGTTCAAGCAGCTTCAAAGCTCGCACAAGAACTGTACGGTCCACTCCATGAAGCTCTGTGCAATACAAAATGCCAAAGACAGATGACATGATTAGGAAGCAATTGAAACAATTAACTATTCTCAGTCTATCTAAACATGTTTATGCATAAAAGGCAAGTGAAATGCCAAGACAATAAATGCAAAAGATTAAAGGAAGAAGAAGGAAATAGTAACCAATGTGTGGTACCTAATAAATTGCAAATTTTAAAACCCAAATCTTACCTGTTCCCCGGGACTCCGTCCCAGAACGTATTTCTTCAACTGTCATAACACTGTCGTCCAGCCCATACTCCTTTACCTAATCAAATAAATAATACTACCATAAGGAATCCGATAAGGCTGGGGAATGGCAGTAGATTGCAAACACAATTACAGTGTGAACAAGGTTAAATAATAGTTCATCAAACATCTCCAAAACCAGACTGCATCCATCCCCAAATATGGTATATAGCAGTCCGCAAATAGAACCTAATTGGTTACTATTTCCTTTCTCTGAGAAAAATTCAACTCAAACGAGCAAACTCCGAAAGAGACTTCAGATAAAATTTAAGAAGAACGAGAAAGCAGGAAAAATGGAAGCTAGGAAGATGTCTTCCGGGGGTTGTTGAAGATTGATGATAAACAGGATCACGCAGCGCCACTCTTTATATAAATGAATAACCCATAGAGAAGCAAAATGGTTATATTCTCAGATAGTTAGATGGGGTGGTAAGGGTGGAGTGAGGGAGAGCATGAGGAACATGGATTGACCGGGAGTATAAGACTATTAAAGAATGAAAAATAGGGAAAGGAGATTAGGGGTTTTCCCATTTGCCCAAATAGTTAGATGGGGTGGTAAGGGTGGAGTGAGGGAGAGCATGAGGAACATGGATTGACCGGGAGTATAAGACTGTTAAAGAACTGAAAATAGGGAAAGGAAATTAGGGGTTTTCCCATTTGCCCAAACTTTCTCCACTTCATCATTTCAGTTCCAGTGCAGATGTTTACCATATGCCATCTTCACCCTGATTATGGGGATCTGTAACTGCCGTAAAATTTCAAAAACATTTGTAAAACAATTTAAAACATGGTTTAAAGTTAAAAAAGGCTCTTTTGGACAATCTCTACCTTTTTGTTAGTATAATAACAGCATATGATATTTGAGCATGATACCCTACAATGAGTCCTATATCCACTCAACTAATCATAGCCTAGAATAAGTCCTATATCCACTCAACTAAACATACTGTAGTCTCCTCAAACACAGACACATTCCTAACCTACCGGGTTCTATAATCGACTAGCATGTTGAGTTAAGACTTGCATACTCACAAAGTTTACAATCAAGTCTGCCCAGTCCTGGATGCGATGCCATAAGATTAGACATTTTCTATGGTCTTTATCCATCCATTCTGCACGACCTGCAAATAGATCAGAATTAGAGATCTGGCCTTCTGCAGTATAGTGAACTCTCATACCAATAATAGGTTCAACATGATCATTAGAACTGGCAAGATCGCTTACCATCAGAAACCAAAGCTGAGAGAAATGCCTCCCTAGCTTCATGACTCAGAGATCCTGCACTATCAGAGATCAACTGTATTCAGTTGTGGAATACTAAAATTGCCAACATTCCAGATTAAAAACATTTTCACCCAGTCAGAGGCAAGCTAAACCACATAAAGAGATTAGCACATTTTCAATTAGCTAAAGAGGCAGGATTTTGCAAATTAAAACAGTTGACAATTGACAATTTCTTTTTGTTAATATGGTCTATGAACTGACATGCATACTTCACGTCATAGAATTAGAATGATTGAAGAAATCTCTTCAGAAACCTTGATCTCCAGATGAATAAGTATTACCTATTCACTCCATTAAACCCCATAACATAAATTTTTACAGTTTGATCATTTATGAGAATTTCTTATTCCCTTGAAAACATTTTGCAGAGGAAACGAAACTCATTGGAGGCTATGCACATGTGGTTTAAAGACAATTTCATGTTGCTAGATAAGCTAAACGTGGATTATTCCATGGCATGTGACTGTTAGATAATCCCGTGATATTTTGATACTATAGCAGAAATTTTCTAAATGGATATGAAACTTTACGCCAATTCAACTTTTGTGGCATTTACTTCCTTTTTCTGTTTAACAGCTGCTTTTATTATCTTTCCTAAACCATATCCAGTCCACCCACTTCCTTGGAATTAGGCTGGTAACCTATTGATTTACATGTAATTAATCCATTTCCTTCCCTGATTGTAGTATATCTCTGTTATCAACAAACTGTTGAAAATCAGCAAAAGTAGAGAAAATGAAAAAGGAACTTGCATATGTTTGGCTGAACATGATAAATTATATGCAATGCTGGGACTAGATCATCTTAGTTCAATTGTGTGTGCATGCATGAGAATATCTATTCCGTCTCTGCTTCCTTGATTAATATCAAATAAAGATTTGCTTTGAAATCTTGTAAGAGCCACTGTTTTCCACTTCTACAAGCATGCACATGCCACCAAACAAAAGGAGACAACTCTAGAGGGTGATCATTACTCCTTTCCTTCGAATTTGGATGAAACTCTTCTCATTTTGGTATGTTCCAGAATATTGACACCATTTCATTTCTATACAACTTTCACGACCTTTAACATTCATCAAAAATTCAAATTCATTAACATATGCATTTTTAAACTTTGATGTAATGCTTTCTGTATAAAATATCACGACTTACTTTTCAAACTCTCACTTTAATATTCTTCTTCCATTATCACTATTATAGTACAAGTCAAATTAACATCCTAAACTTCACATAAATTGGAATGGAGGAGGTATTTACATTCCACTGATGTTCTAGGTAACTAGCATTATGAATTTCTAGGTACCTTGAGTTCATTTTACCCAAAGCAATAGTTAGGGTAATATATAAAACGCAGCTCCTTAGCTAAACATCAGATATATAAGACACTAATAAGAAGAAGCACTCACTTTCAATAGCAGGATTACTGAACAATGGAAAGTGTTCCTCCAGCCCAATTACAAAGACCTTTTGGGTTCGACAGAAATCAATTATGAGCTCCTTCCATAGCTGTATCTGCTTCTCCCTAGTCTCCCTTACGGGCTGCAAACTAGGAAAGAAGAAAAATTATCCTATGTGCAAAACATAAATTCCACACCAAGAATCTTCTAATATTGTCTCGAAGAAAAGTTTAATTTAATGCGCAGCAAATAAAGATAATAATTTTTTTTTGTGAGAAACCATCCTAAATCCCCTTGAAAGATATGTTACCACCATGCTTAAAGTTACAGGTCAACATTTCACATATAGTCTAAAGAATGTCATTTTCCTTTGCATGTACACCATCAGATGTTAAACCGAAATCCTCCACTTTCAAGAAAAAAATACTACGGTGTTAGCTTCATTACATCCTAATAACGGGATCCAAGATTGAAGATTCAAAAAATCCAGCAGAATTTTTAGACCAGATATAACTGTAGTATTTATCATTTAAAAGTTTGAACTTTCACATTTCAATAAACACAATTTGTTTGATAAATAACTACTACATAACAACATTAATTTTTTTCCACAAGATTGAAGACTATATTACATAATCCAAGAAGAGAAAAATGATTTTTTTGCTCAAACTATCTGAAGTTTAATTCATGGGCAAAGGCCAAATTGCTGTTTTCAACTACCATATAAAAAATTGATTAATTAAAGATTTGATGATTGCACAATGGCTAAAGTAAGTGGAAATTACTTCTATATGATCTTTAGCTGTCTTTTCTTTTTCTTTTGATAAGTAAAAAGAGATACTTTTGTTTTGGCAACAAAATGACCAACAAAGAGCAGAGACATGCAAAGGATAGACCATCAGAAAACATGCAACGGATAGACCATCAGAAAACTGTATTCATAAAACTAAAAACAAGCTTTCCTAACATGATAAAAGGTTGGACTGAAACAATAAGAAAAGCTGTGTATATAGTATGGGTGGCCAAAAGGTAAAAAGAAAACAGTTAACCACCCATATTATCCACTAAAAATAGGTTGGATAATGAAAACCAACCATATTATCCACTAAAAATAGGTTGGATAATGAACTTTTTAAAAATGGTCAAATATGGATAAGAACCATATTATCCATTTAGAAAATGGATAACCAATGGATAGCTAACGGGTTTTAACTTTTACATTTGTAAAATCTCAAATTGGGGGTTCCTTAAGTTTGGGAAACTAGAAATTCACCCAAAAGTGATCATATTCACGAGGTCATGGATAATATGGTTACCAATATTATCCGCCGGTTAACCCGTTTTTTATCCGTATTAAATATGGGTCAAGTCGGATAATTTATCTGTTTTTTCATTACCCGTTTCCAACCCATCCCATATCCGACCGACCCGCCCGTTCGCCACTCCTACTATATACTATGAAAATCTTATATAAGTTACAGATTAAATGGAAAAACATGTTTTCCTCTACCCAAGAAAAGACTGGATAGCAGATGAATGGAACAGGTATCGGAATAATTACTTGATAACAACCATTAGCTTATCAGAAATCCATAAAAACAATTCACGCTTGGTCGTTTCAAGATACAGCAACAAAGTGCAATCCAAACTAAATTTCTGCAGGTAGATCTAAATGATTTGTCATCCAAATACTGAGACTATGACTGCATCCCCTGATTAGAACTTTTCTCAAGCAATTTTACTTTCCCCTCATAAGCAAATGTATACATCCATCATGCACCATACCAAAAAATTCAGTGACTCGTATAGGCAACCCTCCACTGATTTGGGAAATTGGGATTGAGGCATCGTTGATTGATATCTACTGCTGCCAAATTGCAGGTTCATCACCCCGTCCAAGGATAGGGTTTCCATCATATATATTGACCGAACTTGTTCAAATATAGGCAAGGATATATATGGAGACAGGAAATAAAGGAAGGAGAAAATTACGTGAAGTAAGGTGGATAGTGGAAGAAGTTAGGCAGCTTGAATTCACCCAGCTTCTGCATCTTTCTTGAACTAATTCCTTCTCTGCCTTACCTGCTTGTTCAAAAAATAGCCCCTTGTAATAATAAAGACATAAAGAAAGAAAGAAAGAGAAGAGAATAATATCACCAAAATTAACCTGACACTAGCAATGGCAGGTTGGATTAGATTTGGACGGGTTCAAAACAAACAACGACAACTACGGTCTACGGCTATAAATGAGTTAAAATAAAAAGGAGGCATAACACAACCTGTCTATATTTATACGGGACGAATACGGGCTGGTTTGTGAATAATTCTGGTCCAATCAACATTTAAAAGATTAAGCTAGCGTTTGACCATAGATTCCAAATTTGTTTTGAAAAATCTAATTTGGGTGAAGTTTGGTTTGAAGATGGAAATGTGTTTGGACAAACATTTTCAAAACATATTCCCCAACTTTATTTTGGAAAAATATGTATATAATTCCCAAGTTTTGGGATTTTTGCCCTAAATCAGCAATTGGGTTGATTTTGGGATTTGGGATTTTGCCAAAATATGGGCAAAATTTATGGCCAAACATGAGTTTTGAAAATAAATCACAAATTTATTTTGGCAAACTCATGGCCAAATGGGGCCTAAATTTACCCCAAAAAAAATAAAAGACAAGTCTGAATTCTTAGAATCTGACCCAAAACAAAAGAAAATTTTGAATTCTTAAAATACAAGCATAAATGCGTTTTGCTTGACATTGTTAAAAGGGAAAAAGGCCAAAATTGTACCTGTACTATTGAAAATTAGTCACGTTAATACCCGTTTCTACTTTCCGTCCAAAATCATACCTACCGTTAGTAAAGTATATAAATTTGTCCATAACCCTAACAGATTTCCTACGTGGCACCGGGATCCCATAATAATTTGCCAACTAGGCATATATTTACCCATTATTTTAGAAACCCGCCCCACCCTTATAACCCGTTAATTAGTATCTTCTAAAGAATCTGACAGCACGTCAGCCATCATCTTCTTTAGGATTCAAGGTTTTTGTTGTTGATGAATGTCACTTGCTGCCTTCAAAGACATGGCTAGCATTTCTGAAGTTCCTTGAAAAACCACCACCACGAGTTGTCTTCATTTTTGTGATTATTGATCTTGACAATGTGCCGCGTCCTGTATTGTCTCGGTGCCAGAAGTACCTCTTCAATAAAATCAGGGATGGTGATATTGTGCTCAGATTGAAGAAGATTTCTTCGGATGAGGATTTGGATGTGGAGTCAGAAGCATTAGATTTGATTGCTTTAAATGCAGACAGATCACATCGAGATGCAGAAACCATGTTAGACCAGTTGAGTTTATTGGGGAAACGAATCACTACTTCTTTGGTAAATGATCTGGTGAGTTGATGTGCATGTTTACACATTCCATAATAATTTCTTCAATTTCTTCCATTTATTTTTTCCCTTCGTGGCATGAAACCGAGCATTTTTCTTCTGATATTTCTTTCCTTCCCTAGATTGGTGAAACATTGGTGTGGTTTCAGATGAGAACCTACTGGAACTTTTGGAGCTAGCAATGTCATCAGATACTGCAGAAACTGTAAAAAGTTCTTAGAAGATACTAATTAACAGGTTATAAGGGTGGGGCCGGTTTTTATAAGGGTGGGGCCGGTTTCTAAAATAATGGGTAAAAATATGCCTAGTTGGCAAATTATTATGGGGTAGCGGTGCCACGTAGGAAATCTGTTGGGGTTAGGGACAAATTTATATACTTTACTAACGGTAGGTCAGTGTTTGGAAAAGCGCGCGCTTCGTCGCTTAAAGCGCGAAGCGACGCGACAGAGCATCGCTTTTCTGTGCTTAAGGCGACGCGAACAGTTGAAGCGCACGCTTCAGAGGAAAAATCGACGAGGCGAGCGAAGCGACGAATCGATCGCTTTTGGTCAAAAATCGCAGCTGGGCCTTTTTAAAAAAAAAAAAAGATTGGGTCTGTTTTTAATTTATACAAAACAAACCCCTAACCTCGCTTCTGTAATTGCTTGACAAAACAGAGACCCCTTCTCTCTTCTTCATCCACAAAACTAGGGTTTCCAGGTAAGTTTCTTCTTCTCCTTTCTTCTTCTCATTTTTTTCTTTCTTCTTTCTTTCTTCTTCTTGTTCCCGTCCAGATTCTGCTCTTTTTTTCTTTCTTTTTCCTTCTTTCTTCCTTCTTCTTCTTCTCTTTTTCACTTTTTCTCCTCCAGCGTCTGCACAGCTAGGGCAGGCGTTGGTTTTCTTTTTTCCCTCCCTTTTATTCTTCTTAATTTTAATATGTATTTTAATTTATAAAATTACTTATTATATATATGTGTTATATCTTTCAGTTTATTTGATTTTTTAATGTGTATTTCAGTTTATAAAATTAATTATTTTATATATGTTATATTTTCAGTTTATTTGATTAATTTTATATGTATTTCAGTTTAAAAAATTAATTTTATATATATATATATATATATATATATATATGTGTGTGTGTGTGTGTTATATTTTAGTTTATTTGATTTTTTATAATGTGTATTTCAGTTTATAAATCAATTATTATATATCTGTTATATTTTCAGTTTGATTAATTTTATATGTATTTCAGAAAATTAATTATTATTATTATTATATATATATATATATGTTATATTTTAGTTTATTTGATTTTTTAATGTGTATTTCAATTTATAAATTAATTATTATATATATTATATGTATTTTCATAATTGCGCTTCGCTTTTGAAGCGAGGCGAGCCCCTGTCGCTTTTTTGCGCTTCGCGCTCTCAAAAACACTGCGGTAGGTATGATTTTGCACGGAAAGTAGAAACGGGTATTAACGTTACTAATTTTCAATAGCATAGGTACAAATTTGGCCTTTTTCCCTTGTTAAAAAAGCATGACAAACAACTGCATAGAAGGTTTAGCTACATCGAAAGTTCTTTCTTCCTACATATCAGACATGAATTTGTTGTCAGGAACTTGGCTTATTAGCATGAAGATGAAACGAAGTTCAGGTGATATATCGTGGTTTTAGTCCAAGGACGAAGTGATATATCGAGATTTAGAATACGCTAATACTCTGACCTCGTGATTTAGTCCAGAAACAGTAATAGAATTCCATATACAGCAACAGTAGTAGAATTCCATATACTATACAGGTCCAACAAAACATTTGATTTTGTTCCGTCATAGAGTATTCTAAATGTATGTTTTCATGAAGACTTAGAATACTCTATGACTGATAAAAATCAAAAGCGAGGTTAGACTATATGGAATTCAATGGCTGTTCGTGGAGTCTGGGAGTTAAAGATTGGAATTTTAAAAGCTCTGTCAACATTTGTAAAGGGAACAAAATGCAGTGTTTCTATTTTACTTCAGGGATAGAACCAGGAATAGGTACAGCCAATCATCATCAGAGGGCACTTCACGACCAGAGCAACTAATAATTTGAATAATGATTGTCACACCTCCTTTTTACACCCGAAGGTATATGGGAGTTTTTCCATTTAAAGTGACATTATTCGAAATGGGATTATTTTATTTAATTTATCAGAGTCGCCACTTGGAATAGTTTATTTGGTGTCCCAAGTCACCGGTTTATTTTAAAATCCCAAATCGAGGAAATTTCGACTTTATTTTAAAGTCTACGAACTAGAAATTCTAAGTAAGGAATTCTGTTAACCCGGGAGAAGTGTTAGGCATTCCCGGGTTCCGTGGTTCTAGCACGGTCGCTTAAACTATTAATAATTGGCCTATTATCTGATTTACTACATGTTTTAAACCTATTGTGCATTTTTAGCTTTATAACCGCTTTTAATTATTTTATGGAATTAATCTAGAACAAGTTACGATTGTCGTACACTTGTTTGTTTGATACATATTGTGAATCATGTCACGGGAACTGTACCCACGATCCACAACATGTTTAATTTATTAAAGTTATTAGAAGTTGGGACCGGGTCACATAAATGTACCCCGAATTTGGAAATTAGGTATCACAACTACGTCACGGGAACCGTACCCGTAGCTATGATGATTTTATCATAAACGCGCCTAAAGCAAACTACGAGTGTTCAAAGTGTTTTCTACACTAGTTATGATATATTATGTGAGGGCCATAGATTATGGGATTCAATTGTGGATGGCACGCCTCAATTTATTCCAAAGGATTGTCATCAACTAGCAGATGTTCATGTTTAAAACTAATTTGAAATTAGGTATATCAACTACGCCACGGGAACCGTACCCATAGTTGTAATGATTTAATTACGTGACTAAAGCAAACTACGGTGTTCATGAATTATTTCTTTGTAAGTTTGAGATTATTGTGATGCCGTTGAGGTATGAAAATTATTTCGGGAATCAAGTGTACCAAAGCTTAAACTCATAACCTACAGATGTTCATAGAGTTAACACCTTTTTGATTCAATTAGCTATTGGTTTTAGTTTCAAATCATTCACTGTAACTAGCAATTACAGTGAGATCTATACATTTGAATCAATAGATCAATTTATCCACACAAAATATCCGCAAGCTAAGTCCCAAACAAAGTGAGTTTATCAAACTTATTTAAACATTCTAGGGAAATATCTGAAGCATTATATTCATATAAGCATAAAGACTACTATGATCATCCAACACAAAATATCATGTATTAACCAAGAACAAGATAAGCTTTATGTAGTGTTTTGCGGGCTGGATTTCGGGGGCTGTTTTATTGCGTTTTCAGCTGGAGTTTCCTAGCAGTTTTCATGGAGTTTTCAGGTGGGTGTAAGGCTGATTTCCATGGCTTTTGGGGGGCTGGTTTTGGAGTGTTTTCAAGTGAGAAAAGGGCAGCATTTTGAACTATTCTGCTCGCATCTAGTGGCTGCGTTTACTGCTTGTTATGGCTGGATTTTGGAGTGGTTTAAGGGAGCTTTCAGAATTGAATTTTGTGGCTGAAAAATAGAGTTTTCGTGGCTGATTTTCAGCAGTAACGTGCCGGTCTTGGGGCCAATTTGCAGCAACTATGGAGTTGTATTGTTGATGTTAGAATGGAACATTTGTTGGATAGTTAACGTGCTGGATTGGAGAACAACTAAGGGATCACTTCGAACCTCACAGGATACTTACAAGACTAAAATGTGAAGCTGTTCCTACGGACGAAGCTCAAATTCAAATTCAATCCACCAATGACTGATTACATAACTGAACTAGAATAGAAATGATGTTTGAACTCGTTGAGAGTCATTCAGCGTCAAATCTGCATATAATAGTTTAAAAACAGCATATGAACTATTCCTGGAGCCCATCTCTTGGCTTTGACATTACAAATCCAACCAATCAAAGGCTCACAAATAACAACAGTGTCCTAATTGAGAGCATGAAACGAGTAATTCACATAAACATCTCATTTTTAAGTTACTTAACTGTTTCAGTCAAATGGAGGCCAAATACACGTTCGGTAAACAACAGAATTAGCACCAGTCATACTTGAACAAATAAGTGGGGAAAAAAACTAAATAGGAATCCAACAGTTTTCATTCATTTATTGAAAGCATAATACAGAAAGGTTCAAACTAACCTGGATGAACAAAGAAAAACTTGAATAAATCGACTAAAGGCAGAGGCAAACTCGACCGAAGCTCAGCAGTTCCCGGAATAGTAAAATTCAGCAGAATCGAACAGCGATTTGAGTTCAAATTAAACTCACAGCTTCGAACAAAGCTCTACAACTCCATCAAGCTCTGAAATCCCCTTTTTATTTCTGTTTTTTTTAGAACTCTGCTTTCCAGATCTCCAAATATCTCTAACTTTAGATTTTCTCTTTTCAATGCATGTGAAGGCTTTGTTGTATTTCTAAGCTTTTCTTTTAGGTCGTGGCTAATTGCGTGGGTGTGTTAATGAAATCAGAGAGGAATGAGAGGGGGAAGTTATCTGAGGGAGTGAAGAGGAGGGGAGGGTGCGCCGTTTCTCTGTATATCTGGGGAACGAAGAAGAAGAAGTCAGCAGCGACGCTGCTTCTTCAGAGAAAGGGGAAGGGAATTAGGGGTCTGGTTGTGTGTTCTTAGGTTGTGATAATGAAGAAGAATGAAGAAGGAGCAGGGAGGGGAGGGGTCTGCTTAGAGCTGAACCCAACGGCGCTAGTTTGGGGTCTCACCTATTTGGAGGGGGTGGATCTGATTACTCAGGTCTAGGAGCTAGCTTTTAATTGAAGGGTGTGTGTTTTGGGTCGGTTTGCGTCGCCTCAGGCGGGTTTGGGGCTTAAAAATTAATTGGGCCATTTTAAAAATTGGCCAATTTTAAAAGAGACAAGATCAAAATATATTCTTTCTTTTTTAAAAAAAAATTCTAAATCAATCTATTTTTGTAAAAAATAAAATTCTTTACCTATTTTTAATATTAAAACAACTAATTAACTTAGAACTAAAGAAAAAATGCTAATTTTAAAGGCTAAAATCTAAATATGAAAAAATGACCATTTTGTGGTTTCTTGCTTAATAAAATTAATTCCTACATGCGAATTGAATCTAAGATGGCATGAAATTAAAATGTGGCAATTTTTTATGATTTTTCCTATGATTTTAAAATATTAAAAATGCATGAAATGCAACAAATCAAAGAAAAACTCCTAAAAATCAATTAAAATTATTCTTGGTCTATTTTTTAGGAGTTATTTTCATATAGGACAAAAATTAGGTGCTCACAATGATTTCTCAAGAGAAAGCTGTTTTCACTTCCTCCATACACATCCAGAAAAATAAAAAATAAATCTTCTTAGAAAATTTGCATATGGTGTCTTTAATACGAATGTAAATGAAAAATTGTTACGAGATTGCACTACTTCAGGCCCAAAGCAGCATACTTAAGTTGGCCCAAATTTTTGTTTTATACTTAGCCTTTTGTACTAGTTAGCCAATTTTCTTTGTTAATATAGCATAGTAGTTATTCATTTAGTGGTTAGTCATTCTTTACATTGTATATACAAGTTATAAATAGAAGGAGACCACAACTGTTAAGGTTGGCCGGTTATTTTCATTATTTCTCTTCCTCTATTCTCTCCGATGAAGAACTCTCTAGAAACCCCCCAACCTCCATTAACGAGCTTCATTTTTTATCTACTTTTACTGGTTTGACATGGTATCAGAGTAAGGAATCAGTTAGATCTTGCTTATCTATGTTGAACGGTGTTACCCCTATCTGATTTCATCCATTTTTCATCGAGATTTGTCTTCATCGGAGCTTCGTGATTTTTTGTGATTTTCCGGCAAAAACACTCTGTTCCTTTGGGATTGAGTCCATTTTACAGTGTAGATTGTACTGAATCTCTCTGGTGTGGCTGCTGGGATTTAAATGTTGTTCAAGCTAGGGTTTCCTCGATTTCTCTCGGAGCTAGGGTATCCTCGATTTTCATTGGTTCGCTGGAGCTGTTCTACTATATCAAGGCCTTACTTCTTTAAGTTGCGAAGAAGGCTAGTATTTGTATCTTCTTTTGCATGTGTTAGATTTTGATTTCAACCTAAGGTGTTTGTTGGTGATTGTCACACCTCCTGATCACGCCCAACTATGTCTTATAAAAAGGACTAAGCGGACGTTGTAAATATAATCTGAGTATTTAGACCAGAGTCGAACCCACAAGGAATTAACCTATCAATTACTCTTGTTAGACTCACTAAATTCTACGTAATCAATTTCCCAAACGTTTTGAATCACAATTGAGGATATTTTTACTAACTATGACAGACTATAATTAAGTAAATAAAGACTAACTATGATTAAGTTGTAAACAATTAAAAGAAGGATCTAAGGTTGTGATATCCCCTATTGATGGAATCCCTTACGGTTATGTTTCACATAGATTTGCCTAATCGTCTGTATCGATCATGAGCACTCTTCTTACCGTAAATCTCTACCGAGTAATCACGATAATGTACTAGATGCACTCTCGCGGGTTACGCTAGCTGGCTTTTAATAAAGCTCACTTTAGATCGCACCCAAGGCTTCGTTATCCCTAATCCCGCCTTTAAACCCTCGGTTATTGATCCCTCATATACTCTAGGAGTGGTATTGTTCAACAATTACCTAAATATGCACTCTCTCCCGAGTAATACATACTAAATAAGCACAGCTAATTGAGGATCCTATCAATTAACTACAACAAGAACATAGTTGAACAAATAGAGATTAAACCAGGCAAACTATATTAACATAACAAGAAGTTCATCCTTCAATAGGTTCCATCAAAACGTTAGACTAAATATTTAGCTACTCATACTAGTGTTCATCATAACAATAGCCAAATTAATCACAAATGGTAAAATACAAAAGGAATAAAGGAAGAACTCGATGTTGAATTATCCTCCTTGCCTCTTGCCTCTCCTTGCCTTCAACTCAGTTGTAAAAACCTTGATAATCTCCCTTCGGGCGAGCTGGACCTCTTATAGGTTAAGTGGAATTACCCCCGAACTTCCAAGTTTACCCCTGACTTATATCTTTCCGAACTGGACTAGCGCGGTCCCGCTACTGACCGCGCATATGGCATAACATTCTGCCTCGAACTATTGGGCTAGCGCGATCGCGCTAGTGGGCGCGCTAGTCTGGGTCATCATTTCAGCCTTTCTTTCTCTCTTCTTTCAACGTACTCAGCTTCGAGAGGCTTCCCTTGCTTCAATTTTAGCTCCAAATACAATTCTAAGTCCTCATACATGCAACTCACTCCTGCAAAATATGAAATTCACAATTAGAGCCAATTTATCATCATTTAACTATCCTATAACAGTGAAACATAGTCAAGCTGGGGCATAACAGTCGCCAAATTACATGAATCTAGCCTATTATCAACACCCCACACTTAAATCATTGCTAGTCCTCGAGCAAACCACCACACTCTATAAAGGTTCCTTCACTAAGCTTTTCCCTTAACATATCACACCAAGAACAAATCACCAAAGTTACGCCTAGTAGTGAACAATCTTTGCCTCAAAAGTCGGCTTTCACGTGCCGTGCAATATTCGTACTTACTCAAATTACTCTATACAGAAGTCAAGACTTACCTTTCCTTCGTGAATCACATGCCCTCACATCACACAAGAGAGTAGTTTCACAAGTAATAATATTAAGAATAATTAGGAACTCAGATAGACAAAATTCGCTCACTCTCAACAAGAACATTCACATGCCACAAAGATGAACCATAGGCTTGCCCGTAGTGTACTACTCTACTAATCGAGCCCATTCAGTCTAAGATCAATTAAGACTTCACTTGGTTGTAATGTAGGCTAAGGGACAGGTAGGATATATTTGGATATAGTGACTAACCTCCCTAAGCACTATTAATACAATCACATTAACCTTCAAAACCATACTTATGTCAACCGGACATTCCACCGCATTTTTATTTATAACATCACACTCCATTAGGTGCAATTGTATCAAGTCACCACTTATCAACTACTACATTTACTCATTCTCTTTTTTTTTATAAGTGGTGCTTATTCTTTTACTTTTCCAAAAACTGCACCTTTCCTCTATTTCATCGGTTCCACTCAAAACCAAACCACCAACCCACACTTTAGCTTTTGCATATTTCATGGCCATTTAAGTGCTCATGGGAGGTAAAAGGGTTCAAACAGATGGGCCATTCAAACAATTGGGTAAGGTTCGTAATATGGTTGCCAAAGAAACAGTCTTATAGGCTTAACGGGGTTCACCACGATGTATTACATTTAGGTGGGTCTACTTTATATATTTAGCTTAACAAAAAAATGCCTATATCACTTCTAAGACTGAATAAAGCTACTATTTCGCATTGCAAACACACGGGGCAAGTTCTAGGCATCAAATGCTGAACATAGAATACAGTATAACTCACACACACATGGCACATGACTCACTCCAGATTGGCTTATCAAGACACTCTCGTTTGAGTATTCAAGTCAATTACAAACATACAATTTAAGGCACTCTAGCAAGATTCAACCACTGAGACTAAGCATTACACTCTAGTGTCTACTGTGTCCAGGTGTATCAACGCCAAGGGTTTCTCTTTCTATTTCAGCTCGTAGCCCATTGATCACGCCCAACTCTAGGCCTAAAAAGGATAAGCGGTCGCTGCAAATATAATCCGGTCTAAAAGTCCGGAGTCGAATCCCACAGAGAACTAAGGTTTCACTGTAATTGTTCAATATCGCAAAGAAGACAAGTTTGAACAATTTCTAAATTATAAAAATTGAGATTTATATTTCTAACTAATTAACCAAGAAATACTATAAAACGGTAAAATTATCAACTAACGAGACAAAGGTTTGGAGACTAGATTAAGGAGGTCTAGAGTTATGATTTCCCCAATTGTTGATTTCATTAGTTGTATGTTTCTTATAGCTTTGACTTAGTTGCCTCTATCAATCATGAACTCTCCAGCTATCATAAATCTCTCTCAAGCAATTATGATAATTTACTAGACGCACTCTCTCAAACTACGCTAGCTAGATTCACATTACAGTTTACTTAGATCGCACCCGAGGTATCGTTATCTCTAATCCAACCTCTAAACCCTCGGTTATGACTCTCGCCTATACTCCGGGAGTGAAGTTGTTCAAACAACTACCTAAATATGCACTCTCTCTCAAGCAGATACATATTAAATAGGAACGGCTAATTGAGGATCCTTTCAATTAACCAAAATCAAAACGTAGTTGAACAAATAGAGATTAACAACTAACTCAAAACTATATTAATATAACAACCAATTCATCCCCAAAAGGTTCCATCAAAACCCTAGAAAACGAATTAGCTATTCATAATAGTATGTAAAACTACAATACTAAAAATCATAACCAACAATAAAAAATAGGAAGAGGAAGGAAAAACTCGTAGAAGAATTCTCCGCCTTGCTCCCAATGTGTTCTTGCCTCCTTAGGTCGAATCTATGTCCAAAATATGTTCCCCTCTCTTCAAAATAGGTTTAGGACCCCTTTTATACAAGTTGGAATAGTGTAGGGCCGAAATAACCTTGTCCCGGACGAAATAGGACTTCTTTTTGACGCCTGGAGCGGCGCGGCCGCGGCCAAAACGCGGTAGGACCGCGGCCAGACAAGCTCTCTGATTTTCTGCCGCGGTCGCGGTTTCGACCGAGTTTTTCACCCTTTTACGTTTGGAATTTGGAAAAACGTAAAACATGAAAGTTGTAGCCCTTTGAGTTATCTTTCGAACCATATATTGTGCAGCCCAAATGGAGTTTTGAGAAAAAAGTTATGTGCATTTTACTAGACAGTGCGCAATATGCCTACTCGAGTCTTTGTTTGTTCTCAACTATCAAATTTGACCCCCGAACACGATCCCGGCTTAATTCCTTGAGCTTTTACTCAGACTTCAAAGCTTCAAATCACTTAAATTCATTCCATAACATCTATATAGCTCGAAATCACATCTATAAGGCATAAAACACACAATTAGTGCAAAACACTAGCGATTAAAGCCAAACTCAACTAAAGTGCAGTAAATTAGAGTGTTATAAGCGACAAATACGTAATTATAGCCTATCATCAACACCCCACACTTAAACCATTTCTCGTCCTCGAGCAATCAAACTACACTTTTTTTTATAGACACGACCTTTTTAAACAATTCTCCTAACTCATCACACCAAGAGTATTTAAAATAGACTAAGCACAAAAGTGTAACATCTTCACCTCAAGATTTGACTCACAAGTACCACGCATTATTCACAACTCACCTACTTACTCTAACATAGAGGTCACTGACATTATCTTTCCTTCATGAATCAAGTGCCCTCACACAACACAAGAGAGTCGTTCCACACAATAAAATTTAAGAACACTTAGGAACTCAAGATAGAAAGAATTCACTCACTCTCAGAAATAACATTCATATGCCACAAAAGATGCACCATAAGCTTGCCCGTAGTCTACTACTCCACTAATCGAGCTCATTCAATCTCGGATCAATTAGGACTTTATTTGGTTGTAATGTAGGCTATGGGACGGGTAGGATACATTTAGATATAAGAGTGACTACACCTCCCTAAGCACTTTAATACATACATTTTAACATTTAAACCCCATACTTATGTCAAACCAAAATTCCACCTTCACATCAATGTAAATTACCCATTCTTCTTTAAGCACACTTACGTCAAGAGCCACCACTTATCAAGGAATTTTTTTTTCCACAACAATCCAACTATATTTTTTTTCAATTCAAGTGGCTCTTCCTTTTTCAAAACAGTGCACCTTTCTCCTTATTCAATTAGTTCCACTCAAAAGCCAAACCAACCACCCCACACTTTTACTTTTACAAAGTTCATAACAATTCAAGTGCTCATGAGAGGTGAAAAGGTTCAAATAGATGGTTAATTCAAACAAATGGGTAAGGCTTGTAATGTGGTTGCCAAAGAAAAAGGATTATAGGCTCAAAGAGGTTAACTACGATACATAACAATTAGGTGGGTAAAATATACATATCTGGCTCAACAAGAAAATGCCTGTATCACTTCCAAGACTGAACAACACTACTATTTCGCTTTGCAAACACACGGGGCAAGTTCTAGGCATCAAATGCAATGCACAGAATATAACAAATCCTTACACACACATGGCACATAACTCACGCAGGATTGGTTTCATAGACACTCTAGTCAAAGAAGTTAAGCAAAGTTAAGATCATACAATTTAAGGTACTTATACAAGAGTCAAAAACTGAGCCTAAGCGTCACAACCAAAGTACTCACTATTCTCAAGGCATAACAAAGTCAAGAGATATTGCTTCAATTCAAAACACAACACAATGGCTCCTACTCCCAAAAAAAACTAACTACACCCGGTTCAAATAAAACCCTTGGAAAAGAACCGTAGCACAAAGAAAAACCAAGGGGGAATTATTACACTACCTACAAAGAAAATCTTTTTGTTTTTTCTTCTTTAGACGTAAATCCCTCAAGAAAATTGTCTAATAGATCCATCGTCGGGAAAAGTCCAATCTTTTAAAAAAATATACTATTTAATTAAACTAATACAGCTAAAGTAGCATGAAAAGTCACCCAGACAATCTCATCACCCCACACTTAAAACTGTGCATTGTCCCCAATGCACAGCATAACCATAAGAGGGTAAGAGAAACTCCCTGGTAGGCCAAAGGCCGAAGCACTAGCAGTTCATGGGGTACTCAGACTTCTCCCGTGCTTGGTCCTTCGTGCGGGTACCTCACACTTAGTTCCAACCATTTGATTTGTTGTTGCATTCTTCCAATACCTTTGCTTTCCATGCTCCTAAAAAAAATAAAAAAAATTGACACTAAAAAAATAATACAATTAAAAAAAATAAAAATAAAAATAAATAAAAGAAAGCAATAAAGCTGGGTTGCCTCCCAATAAACGCTTGATTTAACGTCGCGGCTCGACGCGAATAACTTTTTGCCTCCACCTCGAGCTTATGAATTGAACCCCAAGTTTTGCTTCAAGCTTATGATTATGCTCTTGGGGCGGTACAAATTCTTGCGAGCCAAAAATTAGATAAAACTTATGCACTTGTTGGCTCTCGACCGAGGAGTGTCACCTTGCCTAGACGGCCTTGAGAAATCCAAAATATAAGGCGACTACCTCTTCCTTGGACTCCTTTTTATGCTCATAAGGGTGAATTTTCATTTCACCGTCTGAACATAATGTAGAGAAGTGTTTGGAATGAGGCCCAACGCGCTCAAATACATGAACTTCAAGATTTTTAACCTCCTCAACACCAATCACACTAGAGTCAACTAAATTTGTATCTTCAACGTCCTTGGTTGACTCTAGTATTACTTCTTCAACATTGACATCCTCAAATTCTAGTTGGCTAGGTTGTTGATGTTCTACTCTGACCTCCCCAATTAACACCTCAAATTCATGCTCTTCTTGGCTACTATCCTCAATAATTGGCTTGTTGAGCATTAAAAGCTCCAACCACTTGACTCAATTGAGCCTCCAACTTGCGAATAGTTGCCTCTTGCCTTTCTATGTGCAATTGTTTCTCATTGTTTTGTTCCAGAAGGCACTTTAGCATATCCTTGATCTCCTTCAGGTCCGCATTCCCAGGTTCTTTGTTCCTATTAACTTCACAAGAAAAGGTAGAACCATCATAGTAAGGGGTTGGGGGAAAATAAAAAATATAAGCACA
This sequence comes from Nicotiana attenuata, assembly GCF_001879085.1. Lineage (NCBI taxonomy): Eukaryota > Viridiplantae > Streptophyta > Magnoliopsida > Solanales > Solanaceae > Nicotiana > Nicotiana attenuata. Next base: position 52,334,911 of record NC_031991.1, read on the forward strand.
ACCATGAAGGTGACCATTTTTACCACCACACACATCACACACATTCCACAAATAAGATTGAGTTGGTGCACATAACTCGCTCGTAGGAACATTTTGAAAATTTTACCACTGGTGGTTTCCTTTACAATATGTATGGAGATCAATAGTAGAATTATCTACACCTAAATTCCCATAATTCCAAGATGCCATGTTTCTCAAATCAACAGTTATAAAAAAAATACAAAAAAAAAATAAAATAAAATAAAACAAACTAAAAGTTCAAACTTGAACCCTAGCAATATATACAGCTACAACTACACCGTTAGTTCCCCGGCAACGGCGCCAAAATTTGATCACGCCCAACTCTAGTCCTAAAAAGGATAAGCGGTCGCTGCAAATATAATCCGGTCTAAAAGTCCGGAGTCGAATCCCACAGAGAACTAAGGCTTAGCTATATCTGTTTAATATCACTAAGAAGACAAGATTGAAAATAAATAAACAGCTGAAAACTAACTATGCTTGAATTGTAAACAATTAGAATAAAGGTCTAAGGCAATGGTTTCCCCCGTTAGTACTTTCCTTGGTTGTATATGTCCTATAACTATGATTTAGCTATCTCTAACAATCATGAACTCTCCATCTATCATAATTCTTTCTCAAGTAATTATAATAATCTACTAGATGCACTTTCTCAAGCTACGCTAGCTACTTGCACAATACGGTTCACTTAGATTGCACCGGGGTTTCGTTATCTCTAATCCAACCCCTAAACCCTCGGTTATGACTCTCGTCTATACTCCGGGAGTGATGTTGTTCAAACACTACCTAAATATGCACTCTCTCTCAAGCAGATACATATTAAATAGGAACGGCTGTAGACATGTGATTTTTTACCCTCCCCAAGATTTTTCATATTATAGCATTAAATATTTAATGTAGGCCTAATATAGCTATTTCAACTATTTTTGACTTCTTTACTTTATTTTATTATCAGAAATGAAAATTACAAAAAATATTTTAGTTTTATGTATTTGTCATAAATTTGAAAAATGCAAAAAATAGTACCCTATTTTTATCTTTATATAATTTCGAAAATACAAAAATAGTTTCATGTTTAGTTTAATTAATTAGGATTAGTTTTGACATGGTGTAGTATTTCTATCTTATTTTAAAAGGTATTGTGTAGTCTAGGGACCCTTCTAGGCTCTTCTTTAGGACAGAAAATAAATAAAAAGACCCGAAGGACTTAACACAAAAAGCCTAGGGACTAATTGGCAAAATATACAAAATATAACCCTAATCTCTACCCCTATATAATAGTGCCTACACCTAAAATAAACACAGACAATATACAACAAAGAACGTCCAAAAATCTGCAAAAGCTGAGCGCCGCAGACCAAAAAAGAGACCCCTAGGAAAGGGGAGCGCAACTTCTCAGAAAAAAGACTCCTGAAACGTTCTGCTTCTTGGATGAACAAAATGAAGAAGGCCTAATTTTTTTTAGCTAAAAAAGACATACAAAATACAGAATAAAAGAACGCCTAAGAGGGATCTGGACGATCTGGAGCAGAAAACAATTTTTGGACAGAACTGAAAAACGAGGTCCCGAGTTTAGCTTTCGATTTTCTTCTTCTTCTTCTTCAGTTATGTGGGTATAATTGGGAACATAAACATAAACATTTCCAGCTTCTTCTTTGATTTCTGATTTTGGAAAGATGAGATTGTTCGAGGTTCCGATTTGCTGCTGAGTTGAGGTCCGAGTCGAGTTTGCCGGTTCGAGGTTCCGTCGACAACTTGTTCTGTTTATTCCTCAGGTGAAAACCCTTAATTCCTTTGATCTTCAATTAAAATTCTTCAAGTTTGTTGAATCTTCAAGTTCAATTTTGTGTGTTGATCTATTTCCGTTCTGTCCGTAGACATCTAATTCGATTGTTATCATATTGAAATAGCAACAAAAAAAAAAGGCGTGCATTATTTGATTTTGCTTTTCATGGCTGAATATTGGAGTTGTTCAATTTAATGAACCTATGTTGAATACATGTACTTTTGAAGATTGTGTGTGTTTGCTCTTTGCTTGTTTGCTTGATGCTTGATGCTTGAAAAATGCATTTGAATCAGTCATGTTGGACACCCTGTTTCGATTTTTGTTACTGCTTGAATTGAATTTGGCCATTATTGTTGCTTTGTATAAGAATTCAAGAGTTCCAAACTGGAAATGGAACCAAAAAATGCAGCCGATCTTTAAATATATGTATAACGTACCCGTCATTGCCTTTATAAGAAACTGCTCGTCTTTTAGCATTTGGTTTTGATGGTCGTATTTATCTTTGAAGCAAATAAATCAATACGGTGTGATACACGTTGAATTGTGCTTATTCGTGTTTGAATTTGCGTGTAAGTTGCTGTTACATTTGAATGTAGAGTTTGGCAGAGTGCGTTGATAAAGGAGTATAAATGCATGTGCACTTTATTCTTATATTCTTCCATAACAACATGTGTTTTTTTTTTTAAATTTTATTTGGACATATCTGTTAGATAGGCTTGAATACATAAATATCTTCTATGTCTCCTTTGCATGCTAAATTCAATTTTGATTTCTTCAGTTTAGTTTGAAAGGGATTTTTGTTAGTTAAGCTCAGATCTTGTGGGAAATTATTTCATTATCTTCAAAATTGTTTTCTCCAAGATATTAAATCAGTTTTGGGCCTAAGCCAATTGAGTAATGTGTGTGAGATTTTGAATTAAAGGTAGGGTTTGGGCCTCCTAGTTAAGTAGCATGCTTGAGTTAAGAGGTTTACCTCTTGTTCAAGTGTGGACTTGAACTTGAGGCCCAAAGTCCTTAATTACTTTAACTAATAGCAATCCATATTGTTAATCAATTAGGGCCCTTTAGAGACATTCCATACTAGAAAACAATAGTCTCTTAGGGTGGCCTTTAAATAAAACGAGGCGCGCCACGTCAAACAAAACTCATAAATTGCGTGGCCTCCCTTTAAAAATTTATATTAAAATACTTAGAATTCGGGACGTGCCGTTTAGCGAACTTCACGGCCTCCCGCAAAGATAATAACGCGTTAGTCGCTTTAGGCGCGCTTTTTTTTAATAATCTTACTTTCCTAAACTCGGGTGTGCATTTCATGTGACCCAAATCGAAATCCTAAAACGTTGAATAAAATGTGTTTCGGATTGCGGGTGCATTTCATGTGACGCGGTCCAAAGACATATTTTAGACGACGTTCAATCTTCTTTAAAATTAATTAAAAGCGGTTAATAGTTTAAAATGCATATAGGTTTTTGAACATGTATTAAAATCAGATAATTAAGCCGAATATAACAGTTGAGCGACCGTGCTAGAACCACGGAACTCGGGAGTGCCTAACCCCTTCTCCCGGGTTAACAGAATTCCTTACCCGGATTTCTGGTTCGCGACTGTTAAACAAAGTCAAACCCTTTCCTCGATTCGGGATTCAAACCGGTGACTTAGGACACCATAAATCTCTCAAGTGGCGACTCTGAATCTTTTAATAAAATGAATCCCATTTCGATTGTCCTTTAATTGGAAAAACTCCCTTTTATTATACCCTTCGCGGGGTGTAGTAGCGAAAAAGGAGGTGTGACAACGGCTAATTGAGGATCCTTTCAATTAACCAAAATCAAAACGTAGTTGAACAAATAGAGATTAACAACTAACTCAAAACTATATTAATATAACAACCAATTCATCCCCAAAAGATTCCATCAAAATCCTAGAAAACGAATTAGCTATTCATAATAGTATGTAAAACTACAATACTAAAAATCATAACCAACAATAAAAAATAGGAAGAGGAAGGAAAAACTCGTAGAAGAATTCTCCGACTTGCTCTGAATGTGTTCTTGCCTCCTTAGGTCGAATCTATGTCCAAAATATGTCCCCCTCTCTTCAAAATAGGTTTAGGACCCCTTTTATACAAGTTGGAATAGTGTAGGGCCGAAATAACCTTGTCCCGGACGAAATAGGACTTCTTTTTGACGCCTGGAGCGGCGCGGCCGCGGCCAAAACTGTGACGACCCAACCCGTCGTCTCATGTATTACAGCCCCGTTTCCCCCATTTATTGCTCTTTCATGTTTTATTATCAGCAACTGGTGAGTTAGAGTTGAATTGAATTGGTTGGATAGGAAATGAGACACTTAGTCTCTCTAAGGAAGGTTTGGTTTGGAAAAAGTCAACCGAACGCTGACTTATTAGTTAGAAGGCTCGGATGTGAATTCCGGTGATTCGGTTAGCTTCGGGAGGTGATTTGTGACTTAGGAGTGCGATCGGAAGTAATTTTGGAAGTCCGGAGTAGAATTAGGCTTGAATTGGCAAAGTTGGCATTTTGGCGAATTCCGGTGGATAGGTGAGATTTTGATCCGAGGGTCGGAATGGAGTTCCGAGAGTTGCAGTAGCTCCGTCAGGTGATTTTAGATATGTGTGCAAAATTTCAGGTTTTTTAGAAACTTAGGCTTGAATTCGATGTGATTTGATGGTTTTAGCGTTGTTTGATGTGTTTTGAGGATGAGAACAAGTTTGAATGAGGTTTTAGGATGTATTGGTGTTTTTGGTTGAGGTCCCGGGGGCCTCGGGGTGAATTCGGGTGGTTGAACGAGAGTTTTGAAGTTTGCTTCAGGTTTGTTGTTGCTGTCATCTGGTATTTCCGCTTCTGCGGAAATGGACCGCAGAAGCGGTTCCGTAGAAGCGGGTGAGCGATCGCAGAAGCGGCCAGGTGTGGGTTAGGGTAGTTCCGCATAAGCGGATGTTGGTCGCTTCAGCGGGTCCGCATAAGCGGACATTGTACCGCAGAAGCGGTTTTGAGGGAACCGCAGAAGCGGAGTTCGAGTCGCATAAGCGAAGTCCGGGTTTTTAAGTGAAGACCGCATAAGCGGATTTTTGGCCGCACAAGCGGTCCCGCACAAGCGGAAGCGGGACCGCATAAGCGAAAATCGTTGTTGGCAGAAAGGTTTAAAAGATTTATTTCATCCGCGAACAAGAGGTAGTTTCCACCATTTTTAAGCGACTTGGAGAGCTTTGGACGAGGATTTTCGAGGGTTTTGACTGAGAATCAATTGGAGGTAAGTCTCTTGGCCTAATTATTCGAGTTTATGGCAGAAATTACATGTAAATTGTGGAAAATTCATCAAAAACGGGTCAAGCTAGGGCTTGGAAAGCTGTGATGTAAAAATAGATTTTGAAAGGGCATTTGAACTCCGATTTTGGTAAAATTGGTATGTGTAGACTCGTGGCGAGACGAGGAATCCAGTGGTGTAAATTTTGTAATTTTTCGAGAAGTAGGCCCGGGGCTCGGGTTTTGCCAACTTAGTGAATTTTGGTGTTTTTCGAGTCTTTTCGATTGGATTATGTTTCTTTAGCCTATTGTAATGTATTCGTTGTGGTTTTAATCAGATTCGGCGTGCGAACAGGTTGATTCGAAAGGCAAAGGCATAGCGAGCTAGACTTGTGGCCGGCTTGAGGTGAGTAATAGATGTAGATGATGACCTGAGGGTTTGAAACCCCGGTATATCACATTGTGACGCTATATTGAGGCGAGACACGTACTCTATGACGAGTGCGAGGTCGATTGTGACTGGGGATTGTGACCTAGTCCGTTCCGAATTATGTTCGTACTGCGTTCTTGACTAGAAATTATTTGGTAATCATCCTACTTGGATTTTATGAATATGTTTGGGGCTTTGTGCCTATCATTTGCATCCTTCAGGGATCCTTATCACTGCTTCCATGATGCTTAGCATATTTCATGATATCAGTCCTGAGTTAGACACTGCCTCGAAATGTTTAGTAAATAAATAAAGGTTTAAACACTTAGCTCTATAATTCCTAATAATTGAAACTAAAAATGAACAATTTGACTGTGCCCGAGTGGCTTGCATGCATATATATATCTGGACTGAGTGTGGATCGGGCTGCACGCCGCAGCGAATGCTACGATGATATTGCGCTTGGGCTGTAGGAGCCCCTCCGGAGTCTGAACCCCCACAGTGAGCGCGGGTACCCAAATGGATCGGGCTGCGCGCCGCAGCGGTCATGTGCATTGCATTGCATTCATGCATTTATACCTATTTGTCTTACTTGTCCTGGTATTGTTGTTGTTCCACCGTTTTATGTGCTGAATCGCTGATTATAGCTTTATATTGTAATATTTCGGAATTTCTTACTTTCAGCCATTATATATGTTTATTACTCACTGAGTTGGAAGTACTCACTTTACTCCCTGCACCATGTGTGCAGATTCAGGTGCTCCGGAGACTTAGTGGAGCTGTTTGCTGTTTTCGTGAAGTTTATTTTCAGGAGTTGTTGAGGTAGCTGCCTGACGTCCGTAGGACCCGACTCCTCCCCTTTATTTCATTTATCTTTCCATATCCTAGACTTCTTTATTACTATGGATATATTACTCTGTTACATCTAGAGGCTCTAGACTCGTGACTCCAGATCTATTGGGGAATGTTTGGATATTCGTTATTATTTTCCGTACTATTTTATTTAGATTCGGATTGGAACCTTGATATTTGCTATTTTAATCGTATTATTTGTTAACGGATTGCGTATTTGGGTTGAGAGTATTTAATTGGTCGGGCTTGCCTAGCATTAGTGTTGGGCGCCATCACGACCGGGATTGGGGTCGTGACAAAAACGCTGTAGGACCGCGGCCAGACAAGCTGTCTGATTTTCTACCGCAGTCAGTTCCACAGTTGCGGTTTCGACCGCGTTTTTCACCCTGTTCCGTTTGGAATTTGGAAAAACGTAAAACATGAAAGCTGTAGCCCTTTGAGTTATCTTTCCAATCATATATTGTGGAGCCCAAATGGAGTTCTGAGCAAAAAGTTATGTGCATTTTACTAGACAGTGTGCAATATGCCTACTCGAGTCTTCGTTTGTTCTCAACTATCAAATTTGACCCCCGAACACGATCCCGACTTAATTCCTTGAGCTTTTACTCAGACTTCAAAGCTTCAAATCACTTAAATTCATTCCATAACATCTATATAGCTCGGAATCATACCTACAAGGCATAGCGCGGGACTAGCGCGGTCGTAGCGCGGCCGCGCTAGTCCAGGCAGAACACTTGGCCATATACGCGGCCACTAGCGCGGTCGCGCTAGTGTTTAAGAGCTGAGGCAGAATGTTTGCCCATATGTGCGGCCAGTAGCGTGGTGGGTAGCGCGGGCGCGCTCCTGGGCACGAATTTTTTTTTCATTTTTTCACCTGTTCTTTCCGTGTCCGATGGACTTGTCACCTGCCCAAGCTCACCTGCATTGGTTAGTATTTCCCAAACTCAAAATTAACAACTACTAACTATCATTGGGTTGCCTCTCAACCAGCGCCTTAGTTAATGTCATGGCACGACGATTACAACAAATCAATGGGTTGCTTCCCATGCAGCGTCTGATTTAACGTCGCGGCACGATGCAGATAAGCGCATTTAAGGCTCGCTCGACCTCTGAGGTTCAGTCAGGTGGATCTCTGACACTTCCTCTGGTTCATTCATGCCCACATATAGTTTCAATCTCTGCCCCTTGACTCCAAATGTATGAGAGTCTTTCTCCGAGGCAATCTCTACAGCCCCTGAAGGGAATACTTCAACCACTCGAAATCGGCCAGACCATCGTGACTTGAGCTTACTCGGAAATAGCCTTAATCTTGAGTTATAGAGCAATACCATATCCCCGGGGTTGAAATTTTGCTCCAAAATGTTCTTGTCGTGCAACCTCTTCATTCTTTCCTTGTACAACCTTGTGCTCTCAAACACAAGATATCAAAACTCGTCGAGCTCATGCAATTCTGTGATTCTCGTTGTGCCCGCAGCCTCAATGTCTAGATTCAGCTATTTCATTGCCCACCAAGCTCTATGTTCAAGTTCCACTGGCAAGTGGCAGGCCTTCCCGAACACCAACTTATATGGTAACATACCAATTAGTGTTCTAAAAGCAGTTCTATAGGCCCAGAGTGCACCATCTAGCTTTTTCGCCCAATTAGTTCTTGTGGCATTTACAGTCTTGGTCAATACACTCTTTATCTCTCTATTAGACACTTCGACCTGTCCACTAGTCTGAGGATGGTAGGGTGTTTCCACCTTGTGGCGCACATCGTACTTTGCTAGCAACTTCTCGAAGGCTCGATTGCAGAAGTGAGTGCCTCCATCACTGATAATAGCTCTTGGGGTCCCAAAACGGGTGAATATATTCTTCTTCAAAAATCCCACCACCACTCTTGCATCATTGGTGGGAAGTGTTGCAGCTTCCACCCATTTGGACACGTAATCTACAACAACAAGTATGTACTCATTGCCAAAAGAGCTAACGAAGGGGCCCATGAAGTCAATCCCCCAGTCATCGAACATTTTAACTTCTTGAATTGGGTTCATGGGCATCTCATGGCAACGTGAAATGTTCCCGGTTCGCTGATATTCATTACAGCCCTTCACCCATTGATGTGCATCCTTAAACACTGTTGGCCAGTAGAATCCGGCCTCTAGCACTTTCGCGGCCGTCCTAACTCCTCCAAAATGTCCGCCATATGCCGATGCATGACATGCCTGCAAAACAGAAGATTGTTCCATCTCGGGGACACACCTCCGGATCATATTGTCAACACATATTCGAAACAGATACGGTTCATCCCAATAATACATGTGGCAATCACGATAAAACTTTTTCTTTTGCATAGAGGAAAGGTCATAGGGAACTATACCGCTTGCCAGATAATTTGCAAAGTCTGCATACCATGGCACTTCCTCAAGGCTTGTAGCGAGTAGCTGCTCGTCTGGAAAGGTTTCCAGAATATCCTCAACCTCAATTGAGTTTTCAGCTCCCTCAAGTCGTCATAGATGATCAGCAACTTGGTTTTCAGTGCCCTTACGGTCACGAATTTCAAGGTCGAACTCTTGCAGTAACAGCACCCAATGAATCAGGCGCGGTTTGGACTCCTTCTTGTCAATCAAGTACCTGAGAGCTGCATGATCAGTATATACAATTACCTTAGAGCCAATCAGGTATGATCTGAACTTGTCGAATGCAAACACCACAGCCAGTATCTCCTTTTCAGTCACAGTGTAGTTCAGCTGGGCTCCACTCACCGTTCTACTGGCATAGTAGATTGGGTGCATTAGCTTGTCTTTCCGCTTTCCCAACACTGCCCCCACTGCGTAGTCACTGGCTTCACACATGATTTCGAATGGTTGCTCCCAGTCGGAGGCAACAATGATGGGTGTTGTGACTAGCCTCTTTTTCAACTCCTCGAATGCTACCCTGCAATCATCAGAAAACAAGAAAGGGTGATCTTTTATTAACAACTTACAGAGAGGGTTGGGAATTTTTAAGAAGTCTCTTATGAATCTCCGGTAAAAACCGGCATGCCCGAGGAAGCTCCTGATTGCCTTGACTGAAGTGGGTGGTGGCAGCTTCGCTATCATGTTAACCTTAGCTCGATCCACCTCGATTCCCTTGCTTGATACCCGGTGTCCCAAGACTATGCCCTCTTGTACCATGAAATGGCACTTTTCCTAATTAAGAACCAGGTTAGTATCAATACATCGTTTCAACACTCGGGTCAGATTTATAAGGCACTCGTCGAATGAGTTTCCCACCACTGAGAAATCATCCATGAACACCTCCATTATGTCTTCGACCATGTCAGTGAATATGGACATCATGCACCTTTGGAATGTGGCGGGTGCATTGCATAAGCCAAAGGGCATCCTCCGAAAAACATAAATGCCATGTGCGCAAGTGAAGAAGGTCTTCTCTCTGTCCTCTAGTGCAATGGAGATTTGATTGTACCCTGAGTACCAATCCAGAAAACAGAAGTGAGACCGCCCTGCCAATCTGTCAAGCATCTGATTAATGAAGGGAAGTGGGAAGTGGTCTTTCCGGGTGGCCAGATTTAATTTTCTGTAGTCCATGCAAATTCTCCAACCTGTGACGGTTCTTGTAGAGATTAACTCATTGTTATCATTTTTGACCACCGTCATGCCACCCTTCTTAGGAACATATTACACCGGGCTAACCCAATTGCTGTCAGAGATTGGGAAAATGATTCCCGCATCCAACCACTTAATCACTTCTTTCTTCACCACTTCCTTCATGTTAGGATTCAGCCTTCTTTGGTACTCCCTGGAAGGTTTGTGTCCTTCTTCCAGCAGAATTTTGTGCATACAGTATGCCGGGCTAATCCCCTTAATGTCTGCCATGGTCCACCCAATGGCAGTCTTTCACTCCTTGAGTACCTGCAAAAGTTGTTGTGCCTGCACATCTAACAAACTAGATGAGATAATAACAGGTAATGTGGAGTTAGGTCCTAGGAACTCATACCTGAGATGGGCGGGCAGTGGCTTCAATTCCAGCTTTGGTGGTTCTTCTATGGATGGCTTGGCTGGAGGAGTTTCTCTGTTTTCTAAATGCATTGGCTCGAATTCAAGAGTTCTATCCCAAAACCCTCTGCCCTCTAAAACCAACACCCATTCTGCCAATTCTTCCCCATTCACCTCATCTAAATTTACCAGGCATGCAGCAAGAGGGTCCTCAATAGTTAACGTTTCATCATCATCTTCTACGATTACATCCACTGCATCAATGAGAGAGCAATTGGCGAATTCACTCGGTCGCCTCATAGATTTCTGCACATTGAATGTTATCTCCTCATCGTTCAATCTCATCTTGAGCTCTCCAGTTTCACAATCAATGAGAGCTCTTCCCGTGGCCAAGAACGGTCTTCCCAAAATTATGGGAATTTCTTCATCCACCTTACAATCTAGAATCACAAAATCTGCAGGGAACAAAATTTCCCTACCTGAATCAGCACGTCATCCAATATACCAGAAGGTCTTTTCACGGTCCTGTCAGCTAGCTAGCTGCAACAACATAGATGTGGGTCTAGCTCTTCCAATCCCCAACCTCTTATAAATCGCCAGGGGCATAAGATTTATGCTAGCCCCCAAATCACAAAGTGCCTTGGCAAAAGCAAAGTTACCAATGGTGCAGGGAATTGTGAAACTCCTTGGGTCAGACAGCTTTTCAACAACTGGTCTAGTCACCACAACACTGCACGTCTGAGTAAGAGTCACTGTGGCCAAGTCTTGGAAATCGAATTTTCGGGACATCAAGTCCTTCATCATTTTTGCATAACCAGGCATCTCTTTCAAGGCATCAATCAATGGAATATTTACCTGGATTTGTTTCAGCATCTCCAAGAATTTCTTATATTGCTCTTCTTTCTGGTACTTAGCTAACCTCTGTGGGAATGGTGCTGGAGGTCTCTTCTTCCCAATGATTTGGGACTGCTCTTTGTCAGTTACCACCTCAACTACCGGTTCCTGGGCTGTTTCAACTTCTTTCTCAGCCTCAATCTGTATGTTATGTTCTTCCTGGGCGGCTGTACTGTCACCTCTGTTAGTTTCGTTGACTCATCTAGCTCAATGGGCACTAGTATAAGTGTCTCAGCCTGTATGCTTTCTCGGGCCCTCTCTTGCTCCAAGTCTAAGTCTCTGCCATTACATAGAATCACTGCCATCAGCTGCTTCGGGCCTTGATCTTTTGGATTTACCTGCGTGTCTGCAGGCAATGTCCCATGAGGACGATTGTTCAAGGACATCAAAATCTGGCCCATCTATACTTCAATATCTTAATAGCTGACTCATGTGCATCTACTCTTTCACTCATTTTTGCATTTGACCTAATAACCTGCTGCATCATTGCCTCGAGTCTAGAAAACCCATCTTCCTATCTTCCACCATGCTGCTGCTGAGGAGGATAATAACCCTGCTGCTGATTTTGATTATTATATCCCTGTGGCCTTTGGTAAGGCGCCATATTATTGTGAGGTCTCATACCTCCCATGTTTCTATTGTTGAGTTGTGGCTGGACTGGACTGTATGGCTGATTTTGTTGGCCCCAATTTTGACCACCCTGTCTCTGGCCTACATAATTAGACACATAATTTATGTCCTCGGGTTAGTGATGATGATCACTTTCTGCATTCCACTGGTTACCAATTGGCTGACTAATGCAAGATGTGCATAAGCCCCCATTGGTAGTATCTACAATGTGTACCTGTTGCTTCTGCCCTGACTCTTCCACCTTTTTGGTGAGTATACTCATCTGTGTCATTAATGTGGCCATGTTTTCAGCAAGAGCGTTGGATGGATCTAAGGGCATTGAGTGAACTACTGGAGTGATATGTGCATTTCTGGTTGTCCACCCCGAATTCTGTGCCATCTTGTCAAGCAGACTCTGGCTTTCTCTATATGTTTTGCTCAAAAATGCTCCACCAGCTGAAGCATCAACATTACCCTTCACGCCATCTGCCAAACCCATATAAAATCACTGCCCCAACATCTTATCTGGAATATCGTGGTGCGGACATATAACCAACATCCCTTTGAATCGTTCCCATGTTTCTTGCAGTGTCTCCATTGGTTTCTGTTTGAAACTCAAAATTTTATCAATTTGCTGAGCAGTCTTGTTGGGTGGATGAAACTTGTTCACAAATTGCTTGACTAGCTCCTCCCAAGTCGTTATGGAATTAATGGGGAGTGAGTTTAGCCAAGTCTGGGCAGCTCCTGTCACTGAGAATGGAAACAACAACAACTTTATTGCTTCCTGAGTTCGTTGGCTGCCTTTGAGTTTTGCATATTGACAAGAAATTCTTCAAGTGCTGTTGAGGATCTTCGATTTGTGACCCCGAAAATAGTCCCTTGTTTTGCAACAAGTGCAGCATGTTGTTCGTGATTTGAAACGATTCAGCCTGTATCTACGGGACTAAAATTGCTGTGGCCAAATTCTCTGCTGTGGGTTGTGCCCAGTCAAATAGAGCAGCCTCTGGCACAAGAGGTGCCACTGGCGCTAATGGCGCAGCTGGGTCTACCACGTTATCCCCCATATCTGGTTCAAGTTGTTCAGTTGTTTGTTGTTGTTTGTTTTTCCGGTTGGCCAGATTCAAGGCCTTGAAAACTTTCTCGGGATCTGATAATGCTTCAAATACTTCACCAGTTCTCGATGAGTTTCGAAGCATGCACTTGTACAACTAAGTCAACAAACGTTAAAATTTCAATGTATAGATTGAAAGTAAAGAAAGTTGACTACAGTAAGAATTTTTTTATCTCTTTCAATTGTAATTGACAACACCGCTAAGTCCCCGGCAACGGCGCCAATATTTGGTCACGCCCAACTATGCCTTATAAAAAGGACTAAGCGGACGTTGTAAATATAATCTAAGTATTTAGCCCAGAGTAGAACCCACAAGGAATTAACCTATCAATTCCTCTTGTTAGACTCACTAAATTCTACGTAATCAACTTCCCAAACGTTTTGAATCACAATTGAGGATATTTTTACCAACTATGACAGACTATAATTAAGTAATAAAGACTAACTATGATTAAGTTGTAAACCATTAAAAGAAGGATCTAAGGTTGTGATATCCCCTATTGATCGAATCCCTTCCGGTTATGTTTCACATAGATATTCCTAATCGTCTCTATCGATCATGAGCACTCTTCTTACCGTAAATCTCTCCCGAGTAATCGCGACAATTTACTAGACGCACGCTCTCGAGTTACGCTAGCTGGCTTTTAATACAGCTCACTTTAGATCACACCCAAGGCTTCGTTATCCCTAATCCCGCCTTTAAACCCTCGGTTATTGATCCTTCATATACTCTAGGAGTGGTGTTGTTCAACAATTACCTAAATACGCACTCTCTCCCGAGTAATACATACTAAATAGGCATAGCTAATTGAGGATCCTATCAATTAACTACAACAAGAACGTAGTTGAATAAATAGAGATTAAACCGGGCAAACTATATTAACATAACAAAAAGTTCATCCTTCAATAGGTTCCATCAAAACCTTAGACTAAATATTTAGCTACTCATACTAGTGTTCATCATAACAATAGCCAAATTCATCACAAATGGTAAAATACAAAAGGAAGAAAGGAAGAACTCGATGTTGAATTATCCTCCTTGCCTCTTGCCTCTCCTTGCCTTCAACTCAGCTGTAAAAACCTTGATAATCTCCCTTTGGGCGAGCTGGACCTCTTATAGGTTAAGTGGAATTACCCCAGAACTTCCAAGTTTACCTCTGACTTATATTTTTCCGAACTGGACTAGCGTGGTCGCGCTAGTGGGCTCGCTACTGACCGCGCATATGGCATAACATTCTGCCTCGAACTGCTGGGCTAGTGCGGTCGCGCTAGTGGGCGCGCTAGTCTGGGTCATCATTTCAGCCTTTCTTTCTCTCTTCTTTCAACGTACTCAGCTCCGAGGGGCTTCCCTTGCTTCAATTTTAGCTCCAAATACAGTTCTAAGTCCTCATACACGCAACTCGCTTCTGCAAAACATGAAATTCACAATTAGAGCCAATTTATCATCATTTAACTATCCTATAATAGTGAAACATAGTCAAGCTGGGGCATAAACAGTCGCCAAATTACATGAATCTAGCCTATTATCAACACCCACACTTAAATCATTGCTAGTCCTCGAGCAATCCACCACACTCTATAAAGTTTCCTTCACTAAGCTTTTCCCCGAACGTATCACACCAAAAACAAATCACCAAAGTTACGCCTAGTAGTGAATAATCTTTGCCTCAAAAGTCGACTCTCACGTGCCGTGCAATATTCGTACTTACTCAAATTACTCTATACAGAAGTCAAGACTTACATTTCCTTCGTGAATCATATGCCCTCACATCACACAAGAGAGTAGTTCCACAAGTAATAATATTAAGAATAATTAGGAACTCAGATAGACAAAATTCGCTCACTTTCAACAATAACATTCACATGCCACAAAGATGAACCATAGGCTTGCCTGTAGTGTACTACTCTACTAATCGAGCCCATTCAGTCTAAGATCAATTAGGACTTCACTTGGTTGTAATGTAGGCTAAGGGACGGGTATGATATATTTGGATATAGTGACTAACCTTCCTAAGTACTTTTAATACAATCATATTAACCTTCAAAACCGTACTTATGTCAACCAGACATTCCTGGGTTCTGTTGTTCTAGCACGGTCGCTTAACTATTAATGATGGGCCTAATTACCTGATTTATTACATATTTAAAGCCAATTGTGCATTTTTAACCTTTTAACGGCTTTTAATTATTTTATTCGCTTTTAGGATTTATGAAATTATTTCTTGAACAAGTTACGATTGTCGTACACTTGCCGTTTATGAATACATTGCAAATCACGCTACATGAAATGCACCCGCGATTTGCGACATGTTTATTTTATTATTATTCAAAGTTGTTATGATCGGGTCACATGAAATTCACACCCGAATTTGGATTTATGTATCGTGACTATGCCATGAGAACCGTACCCATAGTCACGATGGTTTGTTAATCGCGCCTAAAGCAAGCTACGATGTTTATGAGTTATTTTTCTAAACTATGTTGACATTGAATGTAAGGCTATTGGATTATGGATATAGTATTTGTGACGACCCGACCCGTCGTCTCATGAGAACCGCTCCGTTTCCTCCATTTCCTACTTCGTTATGCTTCATTATCAGTGTCTTGTGTGAACGAGTTGAATTTGGTTGATTTTTGGAAGGAAATGAGACACTTAGTCTCTTTAAGGAAGACTTGTTTTGGAAAAGTCAACCAGATGTTGACCTATGAGTTAGAGAGCTCGGATGTGGATTTTGACGATTCGGTTAGCTTCGGGGGATGATTTGTGACTTAGGAGTGTGATCGGAAGTGATTTTGGAGGTCCGGTGTAGAATTTGGCTTGAATTGGCGAAGTTAGTATTTTGGCGAATTCCGATTGATAGGTGAGATTTTGATCCGAGGGTCGGAATGGAATTCCGAGAGTTGTTGTAGCTTCGTTAGGTGATTTGGGATGTGTGTGCAAAATTTCAGTTTATTCGGAGGTGATTTGGTTGGGTTTTTGATCAAATGCGTGTTTCGGAAGTTTTAGAAGAACTTAGGCTTGAATCCGATGTAAATTTGGTGTTTTGATGTTAGTTTTGGTGTTTTGAGAGTGCAACTAAGTTTGAATGATCATATGTGACGTGTTAGTATGTTCGTATACGGTCCCGAGGAGTTCGGGTGAGTTTCGGATAGGTTTGGGCTGCGTTGTGCTCGTTTTTCTTATGCTTCGACGTCGTTTCTTCAAGCATAAATGATATCATATTGAACANCATTATCTGCATTGCATAAGGCTACCTTTCTGCCTTCCGAGACTAAGCATTGTCTCCATCTGCATTATCTGCATTGCATAAGGCTACCTTTCTGCTTTCCGAGACTAAGCGTTGTCTCCATCTGCATTATCCGCATTGCATAAGGCTACCTTTCTGCCTTCCGTGACTAAGCGTTGTCGCCATCCTGCATTATCTGCATAAGGCTACCTTTCTGCCTTCCGCAACTAAGCATTGTCGACATCATGCATTATCTGCATAAGGCTACCTTTCTGCCTTCCGCGACTAAGCGTTGTCTCCATCCTGCATTATCTGCATAAGGCTACCTTTCTGCCTTCCGAGACTAAGCGTTTTCTCCATCTTGCATTATCTGCATAAGGCTACCTTTCGGCCTTCCGAGGTTAAGCTCTACCTCCACTTGCATGGCTGAAATACTGCCACTTTATCTTTCTCGCATGGCTGAAATATCGCCACCTCACATCTTGCAATCGGCTGAAATATCGCCAAACTTTATTTAATTTCTACATCGGCTGAAAGATCGCCAGTTCATCTCCATCATCATCTATACTTATGCTTTTTGTCGGCTGAAATATCGCCATTTTACTTTTTACGTCGGCTGAAACATCTCCTGTTTGATTTAAATTTTTGTCGGCTGAAATATCGCCATTTTACTTTTATGTCGGCTGAAACATCGCCTGTTTAATTTAAATTTCTGTCGGCTGAAATATCGCCATTTTACTTTTTACATCGGCTGAAACATCGCCTGTTTGATTTAAATTTCTGTTGGCTAAAATATCGCCATTTACACTCTTTGCATCGGCTGAAATATCGCCATTTACGCTTTGCATCGGCTGAAATACTGCCAAATCTTACATCTCATGGGCTGAAATATCGCCAAACTATCCGAAGGCGTCATTGTTCGGAGGCATCATCCTTCATAGCCCGAGAACACCATGCCATGGCCTGAGGACCCACTTTATATCCTGCACATCATTATTCAAAGGCATCATGGTTCGGAGGCACCATTATCATAGCCCGAGAACATAATTTCATAGCCTGTGAATCCTTTAATTTTGCGCTTCATGGCCCAGGACATCATGGTCCGAGGACGTCATCCTAACCGTCCAAGGATAGCATTCATGGTCCAACGGGAACTTGCATCATGTTTAAGTTTATGCACAATATATGCCCATATTGCTTACTTGCAGGTACACCGGCTAGCAACGGCCGTCTCAGCAGGAGCGATCCCGCTCCAGTCCTCGCCGCCGATCCAGTTTCAAACACCTCTTGCCCTCTAAACATCATGCCCATCTCTTTTAAATCGCCATCGGCATGTTCCGTCAATGGTTCCTAAACTACATACGACCTGATTCCTATAAAACCAGGGATATGTAGGCAGCTCAGAAACTGGAGCTCGGTCAAACTCTTTTCAAATCGCCGCTTCCAGTCAAAATTGGCCATCATATCTTCACCCGACAAATCTTTCATCCTTCCCGGGTAAAGAGAGGCAGCTGTTGATACCCAATTTTTCCTTAAGTATTTTTATACCCAAATTACTTACAAAATAACATATTGGTGCATATGTAAGCACACCCAAGAGTTTTGGCGTTTTTAAATCATTTTTGAACCAATTTATTGCCTATTTTAATACAACAAAATCCAATAATTATTCCCAAAATCATCATTCTTGGTGAATAATTTATTCTATTCTCACATTTACACCAAAATATAATTAAGGTAATTTTCGCATATTTTTTACAAGTTCATTTGGTATTTTAAAGCTAAATTGCATATAATTGCAATTATAGCCTATCTTGTAATTTATGGCATTTTATGTTTATAAAATTAATCCCAGTTTTTTTTAATTAATATTTATATAATATTCATTTACCCAGTACTCTTAATCTATTTTTTAAAATCGTATTACTATTTTATAAAAAAATTTAAAAGGGAAATTGGCTATTTACGACCTAGCCCCAGTTACATTTCAATTATAGCCAAATTGGCACCCTTATTCAACCCAATTCAGCCCCGAAATTGAGCCCAAATCACCCTAGCCCAATTTCGTCCTAATCCGACCCAGTACCCATTTAAACCAAACCCGTCCATTTTCTTCTAGTCTGAGCCGTTGATCATTTTGATCAACGGCCCAGACCTCCCCTTTCCTTTTTTAATTCCAAACGACCTCTTGCCCTATCTCATTATTCACCAAACGCCGCCCTTGAATCCCCCTCTTCTCTTAACTCTCTCAACTCACCTCAAACCCTAGCCGCCGCCCCTCGTAGAAACCCTAATCCATGGCTCCCTAGACTCATCGGAGGCCTACACCGGCCTCCCATGGTTTCTATGTGCTCATATCTGGGGTCCTATGACCAGACCTTGAAGGGGTCTCGACCAAGCTTTTGCTCGATGGCTGTTCTCCTGTCATCTTCAACCTCTGTCCGGCCAGCCATGGCCATTCGAGTTCGATCTTCGACTGTCTTGCTCAGATCGGGAAATTTCAAAGCCTTTCCCATCTCCTGGGTTTCTTATCAAACCCTAGCTCTAAGGTTCCTTAGATTTATTCTTAGATCTGCTCCAGATCTATGTGTGTTTGAACTTTCTGAGCATGTTTCTCGAAGTTTCCCCAATTTTTGCTTTCAAAACTCTTTGTTCTTTAACAATGGTTTATGTTAAGTTATTTCGAATCTCCTCCCTTGTTCTTGGCATGTTTCTATACTTTGCTGGTTTGTTTCCCTCATCTGAGTAAGCATGTTGGAAACCCCTAATTTTGTGATTTTTGTTTGAGTATGTTTGTTAAGGTTTCATTCGATTCATACGCTTATCATCTCTAGGTTTATTTGATGTTAAAAACCCTAATTTTGGGGATTTACTTGAGTTCCTGAGCGTATTTGCTTGGTTTATTGATTAGTAGTTAAAACCCTAATTTTTAGGGGGTTTTCACTTGGAACTTTGAATTGCTTGTTGTTTCACCTGTTTGTCGTCTCTAAACTCAACTGATTTGAAAACCCTAGTCTCTTTGGGAGGCTATTCGAGTCTTGTGGTGTTGTTTGTGCAGCTTGTGTGATTGAAATTATTCAACTTGATTCCTTGTTTCAACATTTCTTTTCTCTATATGTTCTACGTTTGTGCCACCTGACAAACGCGATTATGATTCTCACTCGACTCTCTGCATGTTTTCGATTCCTTCTCTCTCTATTACACACTGAAGCCTAACTAGCGTGTTTTGAATGTCTGCTCTATGCTATTGCTGTATGATGTTTCTTTTGCCATAGCTTGGCCTCACATGTCTGCTATTTGTGCATGCATTATATACTGAGTTCCTCCTGTGATTTATTTATTTTTTTTACTCGAAATTGATTTCAAAAACTTTGCCTTCCCTGAGATCCTGATTTTACTAGCCTGTCAAAGTTTAATTGATTCTCTTTCTTTGATTTGCCTCACTGAATCTTT
Organism: Nicotiana attenuata; assembly: GCF_001879085.1. Taxonomy (NCBI): domain Eukaryota; kingdom Viridiplantae; phylum Streptophyta; class Magnoliopsida; order Solanales; family Solanaceae; genus Nicotiana; species Nicotiana attenuata. The sequence goes on from NC_031991.1 coordinate 52,354,528, forward strand.
CCAAAAATAACTTCAAATCCTGCACTCAGACTTAATTGCCTATTTTATGACTTTACTATTTCTTTTATGGCAACAGCCATTCTGCTTACAAGATTGATTCTCCTTTCCTAATTTGGATCATGTTAGTATCCGTTTGAATAAGAATCCCCTGATTAAAGGGGAGTCTTATGCTAATTGATTCTGATTTGTGATCATGCCCATATTTGTGTTAGATTTGTACTTATTACCTTACTCTACTCATTTTCAAAAAGCTATAAATACTCTCTTCCCTTTCCTTTGAACACACGAACACAGACGAGCAATCTGTGTTCAAAAATCACTCTTACTTAAAAAACTCTCTCTCTTTTCTGCTACTTGTGCTGCTGTGGACTTTTGTTTGCTCTACTTTCTTCTGCGCTTTTTCTTCTCTACTGGTATGTTCTAGTTAATTTTCAAGCTTCATCAACAACATGTTTAATTCCTGTCTACTTCTGATCATGTTTTCTTTAGTTAACATGTGTTTCTAGCATGCTGTAACATGTCCTTTTCCCTTGTAATTCATTGTTTAATTTATGTGTACATCCTATCAGTTGTTGGTTATTTATTTGATACTTTATGAATCCAAAACCCTCATATCCCCTTTATATGCTTTAAGTTATGGTTCCGAAATATGGCAATGTCTGAAATCATTATCCATGGATATGAACTTGGCCCTTTGGGTCCCGAAGCTTCTCAATTTCCCATCCCCATTCCCTCATTGTATGTGCTGAGTAACAGCCTTGGCCTGCCAGTATTTCCGATTATTGTTCAGGCCATGGTTTGACCTCCAGCAGGTCTTTACTCCCTAAATGTTTGATAAATAGGTTTGGTCAGGGGTGTGCCAGTCTATTTTGTCGCTGGGCATGACCACCAGCCTGCCTGGGTAGCCCTTACCCCTTCTACTGCACTTACACTCATTCTTAGAACTTAAGTTCTGCCCCTCTTGTGTGAGCCTTGCCTTGGGACCTTGGAGCTCCCTCTGAACATGGACACATAAGGGCTAGCCCTTCCACACTGCACAACTCAATTTCTGTTCAACATCTTGGGTGTATGCACTACTTGGGGTTCCTGAAATCCCTTGGATCTCTAAAACAAGGCTTGGAAATCTGGATCTTGGAAGTGGCTCAATCTCATATTATTAGGCCTCAAGTCTGGATTAGGCTGCTCGTATGTAGCTGAGGATTTCTGATGTATTTTTAATTCCAGTTTATTTCTTTTGGGCTGTAATAACTTGTATAAACTAGGGGAACTTAGTAAAAAGGGGGGATGGGATTTAATTTTTATGCATCAACGGCAGAGATCCTGCCTATAGGAGTTTGTTATGATTTCTGCAAATACACCTAGAAATCATGCCTATAGGTTAACCTTTATTTCTGCAAACACACTTAGAAATCATGCCTATAGGTTAACTTTCAATTTCTGCAAATACACCTAGAAATCTTGCCTATAGGTTAACTTTCAATTTCTGCAAATACACCTAGAAATCATGCTTATAGAGTAACTTTTAATTTCTGCAAATACACCTAGAAATCCTGCCTATAGGTTAACTTTTAATTCCTGCAAATACGCCTATAAATCATGCCTATGGGATTCATTCATAATTTCTGCATCTCCGCGCATAGATATCCTGCCTATAGGTCAACTTCTAAATTCGTATAAAATATGGTCTATAAACTATTGCATTCTACATTTATAAACACCACTAGACAAACAGTTCATAGGTTCAATAATAAAAGCTGCATATAGATACCATGTTCATAGGACTTTTGTTAATGTCTAAAAAAGGGTTATCCAAATCAGTAAGCGTATAGAAAGCATGCCTATAGGGAAATTTTAAATCTGAATAGAGGTAATATTAACTGTTGAACTCGTAATGTCCCTGTTAAAATTGGTAACTCCTTTTAGTCTGCATATTCTTTTCTAAAATCAGTATATAACACGCCTAGCTTTAACCAACACTTAGATGATCAATTAGATCAGTTTTAGTCAACTGTATTCAACTGTATTCGAGTAAGCCTAATGTAGACTTTTCGCCTAAAAATATGCGTTGAACCAGTCCACTCGTCGCTTTATTTAATTAAGACCAAAATCAGTACGTGTAAGACATGCTAAACTCTGTGATTTTTGATGGTTTATAGAGGCATATTTGAGCCTTGTTTGCTTGTCTGTTTCCCTCTATTTGTACTTACTTGTTTTGGTTGACGCCTTAGCATTTTATCCTTTGAAACTTCTAAAATCCCCAAACCCCTTTCCCTTTAGGATTAGTAGTCCATTTTGCCTCCGCGACTGATAGGATTGGGACGGGTAATAGCATGCAATAAGTAACGATACCATTCCGCACTTTAATACCTTAACGGGGTGGGAAGGGTAGACATGGAGATGATGATCACACGATAACACTATGCGTACAATTGGGTACTAGTATTGTGTGAATGATCCATGTAATGTATAAACCTAGGACCCCCTCCCTCTTTATTAGTTGTTATTTTCAGGTTTTCAAAAGCTGTCAAAATTTTTTAAACTTTCGCTTCTTTTCATTTCTTTTAAGTTACTTGCCTCAATTATTTGACCCCTTCACTTTATTTGTGTATCTCTTCTTTAATCACAAATCACTTCCTTCCCAAACTTCAGCTCTTTTAAAACCTTTTTATGCATTTTATTTGTAACTGTTATGTTAAAGATTCTTGTATTTGCAATGCTTGCTTGTCTACTTGTTTGGTTGCATTTAAAGTCACAATTGTAGCATGGCCGGGAACCACACTAGTCGATCCTGAGGGGTGCCTAACACCTTCGCCTCGAGATAATTTCTAGCCCTTACCCAAACTCTGGTTTTCATCTTAAATTCTTTTTTTTAAAGTGTCCTAATGCACTATAATCATTAGGTGGCGACTCTCCAAACATCCAAAATCCAATTCCCAAACGAGAATAGAGTTGTCGTAGCAAATGTCGTAAACTCGATTTCGCGAGAAAAAGGGGGCGTCGACAAACACCCCACACTGTATCAGTAATAACATATCAGTTCTTCAATTCTCGATTTATAAGAAGCGGTTTGCGTTGCTCAAGATTGAATAGGAAGGAATTAAAGGCATAAGACTCCATGGATCAAATCGCATGATAAGGAAATCAAGAAGGGAAGTACTCCTAACAGTCCTGCAGCCTCCCGAGGATAGGTACAGACGTCTCCGTACCGATCCGCGAGACTCTACCAGACTTGCTCATGGCTCGTGAGACCCTAGGAACCTAGTGCTCTGATACCATATTGCCACGACCCAAAATTCCATGAGGGTCGTGGTGGGGCCGGACACCGCTGTCAGTCAAGCCAATCGTTTAATACTTAATTAAATTTCTCATTTAAATATTTTCGAAAACACTCCTTTTATGCTTTTAGAACAATATGCAGTAAGTTCCTCTGTAATAATAATAATGAAACATTTTACGACTTTTAAAATTTTGAATAACCCAAATAGCTTCCCAGAACCCGGTGTCACAAGTGCATGAGCTTTCTAAGAAAAACCGAATAAAATACAATAGCTGTCCGGAATACAATTGGACAGAAAATAAATAGAATCCTGAGAGAGACTATAATAGCTGCGGGCCGCCTCGAGGAAATACAGCTCACCTAGTCTCCGTGTCAAGCATGCTGCTACGCCCACTGGGCCACTAGAGGTGCATGAGCCTGTGCAACAAAAATGCACAAAAGTGTAGTATGAGTACAAAAACAACATGTACTCAGTAAGTATCCCGTCTAATCTCGAAGAAGTAGAGACGAGAGGTCGACTTCGACACTTACTAAGGGTCCAATAATTTTATATCAATAATATGTTNTGGATGCCACGAGATGACTTGATATTGCGCTTGGGCCGTAAGGGGTCCCTCCCGGAGTCTGCACACCCCCAGTGAGCGCCGTCGACGATAAATAAAAGGAGCGGGCTGCACGCCGCAGCGGGTACTAGAGAGTACCGTACTATTTGTTGCATGTCTTAATTGATTGTCATTCATTTACTTATCTGTTGCAGCATCATTGTTTTCATTGGTTTATTGAGTTGACATTATCTGGATTAAACTGCTGTAATTATAGCTTACATTGTGCCTATCCAGGATTTCTTACTCTCAACCCTTATTTATGTTTATTACTTTCTGGGTTGGAAGTACTCACATTACTCCCTGCACCTTGTGTGCAGATCTATGTGCACCTACTGAGGCTGAGTGAGGATTTCTCTACCGAGCATCATATCTGGGAGCATCAAGGTTGCTGCATGACGTCCGCAGTCCTGATCTTCCCATCTAACCTATTTGCTTTATTTCCGCATTTCTTTAGAGCAATATGTAGTAGGTTGACACCCGTGTATTAGAGTCTCAGACTTGTGACACCGGATTCTTCGGGCTGTGTAGTAGTATTTCTACTTGGGTTTTTCGCATGTTTTAATTATATTTCAGAGTTTCAGTGTTATGACTTAGTAATTATTTGTGTTAATTGAATCATGAACTGTATAAAAAGGGTTAAGATTGTTGAATTGGTCGGGCTTGCCTAGCAGTGTGCTGGGCGCCATCACAACCGGGGTTGGGGTCGTGACATTATTTGAATAAGAAATGTAGAATTTTAGCTATTATAGCAGTTGACGTGATTATCTACATTACAATTAACTAACGGGCGACGTTGAAGGCACTTTGAAATTGGCCAAATTCTGTTACCTACACCCAAGCACGTTCTTTTTCCAAAAAAAAATTTCAAATTAACCCACATTCACTAAAGCCCAACACATAAGAGTTCAATACCAGCACCAATTCTTGCTAGACTTACTTCAACAAACCAAAACTCTCAAGACCCATTTCAGTGGCTTCTGTAACAGTAATTTTGCCTTGGAATTAACCTATCTATAGCACAAATTTAAGCATGAATTACTAAATTCTAAAGTATTAACTAGAAAATAGCATACATTCTTCCCTTAATTAAACATGAGCAAACTAAATACATTAACAATATTTAGAAGCAAATAACACTATTCAAAAGCAATATATCATTTCAAACATGTGTCCTTTAGTCACTTAAGTTTATCTTTGCAGCATTTACCCAACAAGAGGAAATAGTTCAGGTTGTAAACATTTAAACCAATTTCTAAACATATATGCAGAGTATTCAATAACTTAAAATAAACCAAATCCATGTATCTACTTCAACAATTTGACTGACTTATGTCCATCGTTTTCCGCAAAGCCTAAGATCATCCAGCGTTTATGGAAGAATTAATGTTTCATATCATTTAAAATTCAAATAATTACAGAGCTTTCATGTTTACCTTCTACGCGGAGAAAATAGCCGAATTGCCAAATAAAGGCTAGAAAGCAGTGAGGATGAAGCTCGGCAAAGACTCCAACGAACAGCAACAAATTGGAAAGCAAATACAATTTTTTGAAAGAAAACAGATGAAACGGTGATCTGAAAATGAACTTGGTTTCAATTGACGCCTTTGTATTGTATTAACCCCAAATTTTTTAAGGAAATTTCAGCTTATCACTAAATTTAAATACGTAAGAAGCCTCCTAATAATCTCTCACTTCTCTATTTCTTTCGTGAAGCTTCATAATTGGATTTCAGATTTGGTTTTTCAACTGCCTCCCTCCGTATATCCATGAGTATGTGCGTGGGTGTATACTGATAGAAAGATGAGTGAGAGGAGTGTGTTGTGTTCAGAGAGAGCACTTGATGGAGGAGGAACAGCGCTGGGTTCTTGTTCAAGAGAGGAGGGTTCTTTTTTTTTTTTCTTGTCTGTGGGATCTGCAGCGCTGGATTTTGCTGAAGGGGAAAGGGTGTCCTTTTAGGGTTAAGGAAAAAGGGTTTTCTTAAAGAGAGGGGGGATCCGGTTGTGGGTCTTGGCGGGTCGGGCAGGTGGGGTTGTTTAGGTTTTTGGGCCGATGTAGTGTTTGGCCCAATTTTGAACAAGACCCAAGCAATTCTTTAATTCCTTTCTTTTCTTTTCTTTTCTTTTCTTTTCTTTGATTTTAAATCCAATTAAATTAATTAAAAAATCCTAAATCAATCTATTTTTGTAGAAATTAAAATTCTTCATGTATTTCTAACATTAAAACAACTAATTAACTTAAAACTAAAGAAAAATGCTAATTTTAAAGACTAAAATCTAAATATGTAAAAATGACCATTTTTTGTGATTTTTGCTCAATGTAAGTAATTCCTAAATATAAATTGAACCTAAGCTGGTATGAAATTAAAATGTGACAATTTAATGGTTTTTTTCTATGATTTTAAGATATTAAAAATGCATGAAATGCAACTAAATAAACAAAAACTTCTAAAATTATTTTTGGTCTATTTTTAGGAGTTATTTCTATGCAGGCAAAAAATTAGGTGCTCACAGTGATTTACTTGTTCTAACCATGACTGGTTCTACTTCTTCTTATGCGTATACTCCTAACCCTACATCTCCTTTATTTCTTCTGTCGTCTGATGTACCTGGTGTGTCCTGGTCCCTATGCCATTTTCGGGGAGTGGGTTTGGAGGTTGGAAACGTAGTATGATAGTGTCGTTTACTGCTAGGAACAAAATAGCATTTATTGATGGTTCGTGTCCTAAACCTGCTGCAACTTCGCGTGATTATAAACAATGGGACCGCTGTAATAATATGGTGATATCTTGGTTAACAAGTTCATTATCACCACATATAGCTGAAAGTGTTCAATACTCTGAGACAGCTATAAGTATATGGAAACAATTAAATAATAGGTATGGTAGCGTAAATGGGACCAAAGCTTTTGAACTTAAAAGGAAACTTGCCTCTACCTATCAAGGATCCTTTGATATTGCTTCATGTTTTACCAAACTTAAGGGAATCTAGGATGAATTAGGAGTGATGTGCAGCAGTCATGCAAATTCTTGCAATTGTGCTGCTAAAGAGGGTCTCCAAAAGGAGAAAGAGGAGGACAAAGTCCATCAGTTCCTCATGGGATTGAATGAGGTTTATGTTGGTGTGAGAAGCAATCTGTTGATGATGCAACCTCTACCATCCCTTGATAATGTATATAACATTCTTCTTCAAGATGAAAAGTAAAGACAAGTCAACCCACCTTCTCAATATATCTCTGAAGCAGCCTCTTTCAATGTAAATTCCATTAATAAAACTACTCAACCTCAACTGAATATGCAATTCTAGGGGCAGCAGAGATAGTTTACTCAAAGAGTGAACTTTGATAATCAGTCCAGGACCTCTAATATCTTCTGCAAGTATTGCAAGAAGCCTGGGCACTTAATTGATAAGTGTTACAAGCTTCATGGCTTTCCTACTAGCTTCAAATTTACTAAGGGTAGAAAGACAGCTGCTAATATGGTGACAGATTCTGATCTCTCTATTTCTGAGTACACCTCTTCCAATCAAACCTCTATTGTGCCTGTTGCTGAAAATGCTTCTGTAGTGCCTGGGCTGACAAAGCAGCAATACTCTCAACTGCTCTCCCTATTGCAACAATCTCATGTCTCTGATCCTGCACCTCAACTGAATATCATGAGTTCTGCCAACTTTGCTAGTACTATATTGCCTAAGAATGTAGTATATAGTTTCAACCCTACTTTGCTAAACCAATCTGATTCCTTAACTTGGATGGTTGACTCTGGTGCTTCTGATCATTTTGTATTGATGGTTCAAACTCAATTTCATGTCACCCTCCAAAGCATAAGGTCTGATAATGCTCTAGAATTAGGAAATAGCAATGCTGCAGTTCCTTCTTTTCTGACAATGGAATCATTCATCAAACTAGTTGTCCACACACATCTCAACAAAATGGTGTGGTGGAGAGGAAACAAAGATCCCTCCTAGAAGCTTCCAGGGCCTTACTTTTCAAATCCAAAGTACCAATCAGATTTTGGGGAGATCGTCTCCTCACAACCACATACATCATTAACAAACTCCCCTCTAGACTACTACAAAATAAATCACCTTATGAATTGTTGTTTGGCAAGACACCCAGCTATTCACATTTGAGAACTTTTAGCTGCCTCTGTTTTGCTACTGTTCACATTCCTCAAAGAGACAAACTGAAACCTAGAGCTATTCCATGTGTCTTTCTTGGCTACCCTTTTGCAAAGAAAGGTTATAAGTTGTATAACCTTCAGTCAATATAGTATTTTGTCTCTAGAGATGTCATTTTTCATGAACAACTCTCATCTTTCTCTTCAGATTTTTCCCTTCCAGTTGTATCAAAGTCCCCATTGTCAACCACCTCATCTTTTGTTCCAACCTGTTGGTCTAAACCTGATATACCTCCTGTCATGACCCAAAATCCACTAAGGGCCGTGATGGCGCCGGACACCGCTGTCAGGCAAGCCAACCAAAAATACTTAATTAAATTCTCGTTTTAAATATTTCCGAAACCACTTCTTTTATACGTTTAATCAATACATAATACATTCCACTGAAGAAATAATGAGACATTTAACAACTTTTTTTTTTAATATTTCTGAATAAACCCATAAATATCCCCAGAACCCGGTGTCACAAGTGCATGAGCAATTTCTAAGAAAAACCGAATAAAGTACAACAGCTGTCCGGAATACAATTGGACAGAAAATAAATAGAATCCTGAGAGAGACTATACTAGCTGCGGGTCGCCTCGAGGAAATACAGCTCACCTAGTCTCCGTGTCAACCATGCTGCTACGCCCACTGGGCCACTAGAGGTGCATGAGCCTGTGCAACAAAAATGCACAAAAGTGTAGTATGAGTACAAAAACAACATGTACTCAGTAAGTATCCCGTCTAATCTCGAAGAAGTAGAGACGAGAGGTCGACTTCGACACTTACTAAGGGTCCAATAATTTTATATCAATAATATGTTAAACCGTGGATTTTATAAACATGATTATAATTCGATAGGTTGAAGCAATTGAACAACTCTTCCTTTTATATGAAATTTCCAAATTCCTTTTCATCATTTATACAATTATTCTCAAGCTAGGAAGAGGCTATAATAACTTTAATAAGTTTCAAGGCAAGCAATACAAGAATGTGCAAATCATGCCGAGCGTACGGCCCGCTCCAACAGAAAATAAACTGTGCACTGCCGAGGGTCGAACGGCGCGAAACGTAGATGCATCTACTACCCCGCTCGCGAATCATACATACGACGCGATCAAATATAAATAAACACAACAATCAGGCAATCAAGAATTCATTACGGAACAATTATCCAAAGAAATCCAATCCCTTTTAACAATTCAAGAAAATGAAGTTTAATCTTTTTATAAATTTATTTACTAATTCGATGTGATTTAAGAAAATCAAATATCAGTTAGTTTACGATTAATCCAAGTATAGCATGTTTTTGGGTCTTATACTACCTGGACAATAGCATAATAGTAGCTACGCACGGACTCTCATCACCTCGTGCATACGTAGCCCCCCACAAATAGGAGCACATAACCAATTAATTCACCTAAGGGGACAATTCTCTCTTACAAGGTTAGAAAGGAGACTCGCCTCGCTCCGAAGATCCATAACCGGCATTCCACGCCCTTCCGAAGACTTTAATTGATGCACAACGCTCCAAAACTAGCCAATGATTACGCAAATCCATTAATATACGATAAACTTCTCATATTAATCAAATTTATAACAATTCCTAACCTCGATCAGAAAGTTGACGAAATTGCCCTTGGGCCCACGTGCCCGGATCCCTAAATATTTTGGAGATAAACTTTACCCATAACCTCACGAACTCAAATGTATAATTTAACCTCAATTTCACACTCAAAATCGTGGTAAATTCCAAGAATATCAATTTTCTAGGTTATCCCCTAAACCCCAAGTTTCTACCAATTTACATGCTAAAATCCATACATAATCGATGTATTTAACTCAAGATGGATGGGATTAGCTTACCTTATCGTTGATGATGAAAAACCCCACTTGAAGCTCTCAAAAATCATCCATGCTAAGAGAAAATGAGAGAAAAATGGCCAAATCCCAACTTTAAAACAACCCCACTGCCTCCAGCACTTTCCGCACCTGCGGTTCTATGACCGCTTCTGCGGTTCCGCAGGTGCGGTTCAAATACAGCTTCTGTGGTTCCTCACTAGGCCACCATTTTTAGCTTCTGTGCCTTCTCCACCGCAGGTACGGTTCCGCATCTGCGGAAAAATAACCGCATTTGTGGTCCCTTCACTGACAGCCCAAAACCGCATCTGAAGTTCAATTCCTTGTTTTTGCGGTGAACCCTCCGCAGAAGTGGTTATACCAGCAACCAGACCCCTTCAGCTATCCAAAATTCTAAATTTCGATCCGCTAATCATCCGGAATCCACCTGAGTCCCCCGGGACCCCAACCAATCATACCAACAAGTCATAAAACACATCACGAACTTGCTCGAGGCCTCAAATCGTATCAAACAACGCTAAAACCATGAATTATACCCCAATTCAAGCTTTATGAACTTGAAATTTTGAACTTCTACATTCGATGCCGAAACCTATCAAATCACGTCCGATTGACCCCAAATTTTGCACACAAGTCATATTTGACATTACGGACCTACTCCAACCTCCGGAATCGGATTCTGACCCCAATATCAAAAAGACCACTTCCGGTCAAACTTTTCAAAAACCTTCAATTTTCTATCTTTAGCCAAATGACTTCAAAATGACATACGAACCTCCAAATTCACTTCCGATCGCGCCCCAACTCTTGAATCACCATACAGAGCTATTCCCACACTCTGAATTCCAAACGGACTTCGATAACACTTAAATGCACTTCGAGCCAAACTTATGAAATTTCTTCCAAAATGCTAACTTCCACAATAGGCGCCAAAATGCTCCCACGTCATCCAAAACCCTACACGGGAATACGGCCAAGTCCGAAATCACCATATGAACTTGCTGGAACCTTCAAATCCTGATTCCGAGTTTGTTTACTCAAAAAGTCGATCTTAGCTAATTCTTTAAACTTAGAGCTTCTAAAATGGGGATTCTCTTTCCAAAATAACTACGAACTTCCCGAGATTCAATTCCGACCACGCGTACAAGTCATATTACCTGAAATAAAGCTACTCATGGCCTCAAATTGCTGGACGACGAGCTAGAGCTCAAAACGATCGATCGGGTCGTTACAATTTCTGACTGAGGCCGGTCGGAAGACCTAAGACCTAAAATTGAATCCCCTTAACCTTAGAGTTGTTTCTTCTCTTTTATTTCTTTCTTTTCTTTCTTCGTAAGCTCTCATCTTCTATGATATACCATTAACTTAGACGCTAGAAGACCAAAATCGGACTTCCCCATTGAAGACCACTCCTCCCGTTCACCTCAGTCAGCCGTGAATCACCTATGAAAACCAGTCTAAATCTGGGTCAAAAACGGCTAAAACACTGCAGAAAATAACCATAAGAGAAACTCCAAATTACCATATAAACACCCCAAAAATACCATAAAAACACCACCTAAAAAACGCCTATGTTTTCACGCCGGGGAGTTTCGATCGAGGTTCGAAGTCCATCGGGATCTTTCCCGTTGTTTTGATTTCTCTATACCGAAGCAAAGAGGTCAAGTTCTTCAATAGTAAAGATTAAAAAGATGATTGGTTTTCTCTACTGGTTAATTGATATTTTATGGGATTTAAAGAGATTCGAGCCATGGCACTGTTGTTCGCCTGACTGGAATATGCTGTTTCTGCTGAATTTACCACCATTTCTCCTCTGATTTTCTTCCTTATTCATTTGTTCAAGGTATTCCTTAACCTTCGATCTTGTAACTTTGTGTAGATCAATGGATTATGCATGTTGTAGGTTGAGTGTTGTTGAAGTTAGGTCATCTATTCCTCTTTGTTGAAATTGACAGGTTGTTATGATTAAATTCACTATGGGTGTGTTTGGTATGAAGGAAAATATTTTTCGATTTTTCCATTTTTGGTTGGCTTAAATATTTTGGAAAACATTTTCCTTATCAACTCATTTTCCTCCAATTGGAGCAAAATATTTTCCTTATCAAGAGAAGGGAAAACATTTTCCAAAACTCCTTCTCAACCTTCCCACCCTATCCCCCAACCCACCTCCACAACCCCCACAACCCCCACACCACCCACCCAAACCCCACCCCACCTCTCTCCCCGAAAAGGATTTTTTTTTAAATTCCAATTCTTTTTCCGTCACCACCCACCCTGCTATCCCCGCCAAACCCCGCCCTCA
>NC_031991.1:52367135-52381779 GCF_001879085.1 Nicotiana attenuata
AAAATATTTCTACTCTCTAACCAAATAATAGAAAATATTTTCCGGAAAATGTTTTCCACTCACCAACCAAACAAGGGAAAATAAGTGATAAAACCACTCATTTTCCATGAAAACATTTTCCATGAAAAACATTTTCCCTCATACCTAACACACCCTATAAGTTGCCTATTGGAATGCTAAACATGGTCTAAAAGGATTATCTGTCACGATCCGGATTTTCCACCCTCAGGAGTCGTGATGGCGCCTACTAATGGGAGCTAGGCAAGCCAACGTTAACTACTTGCTACAATTTCATATTTCTTCTTTTTAACAAATACCAAGTGATAATATGATAACAACGGAATTTCAAATAATTATGTCACGACCCATAATCCACTAAGGGTCGTGGTGGCGCCGGACACTGCTGTCAGGCAAGCCAACCAAATTACTTGATGGAGTTCTCATTTTAGCAATCTTGAAAACTGAGATTTTCCTTCAATTTTATAAATGAATAGATAACCGCTTCAATTCAAACTAAATGATAAGCTATTAATACACAATATTTCAAAACCATCTCAGAACCCGGTGTCACAAGTGCATGAGCATTTACTAAGAAGGGAATAAAATACAACAACTATCCGGAACACAACATTGGACAGAAAATAAATACAGATAACTGAAAGAGACTCTGCTGGCTGCGGGTCGCCTCGAGAAGTGCAGCTCACCTAAGTCTCCATATCAACCATGCTGCTACGCCCAGTAGGCCACTAAAGTTACATATACATGTGCAACAAAATGCATAGAAGTGTAGTATTAGTATGAAAACAACGTGTACTCAATGAGTATCCCGTCTAATCTGGAAGAAGTAGAGACGAGATGGTCGACTTCGACACTTACTACTGGTCCAATAATGTGATGTAAATAATACATGAAATCGTGGACTTTTATAAACATGATTTTAATCCAATAGAAGGAAACAAGTAAACAATTATTTCTTTTATAGAAAATTTCCAAAATTCCTTTTCATTATTTAATCAAATATTCTCAAGCCATGAAGAGGCAATAACAACTTTAATAAGTTCAAGGCAGCAATACAAGAATGCGCAAATCATGCCGAGGCGTACGACCCGCTCCAATAGAAAATAAATTGTGCACTGCCGAGGGTCGAACGATACGAACCATAGATGCATCTATTACCCCGCTCGCGAATCATACATACGACGTGGTCAAATATAAATAAACACAACAATCAGTCAATCAAGATTCATTAGGGAGCAATTATCCCAAGAAAAATCCAATTTTCTTTTTAAAATTCAAGAAAATAAAATTTAATCTTTTTTTTTTAAAATTCATTTACTAATTCAATGTGATTTAAGCTATTCAAGCTATCAATAGGTTCACAAATAATCCACGTATCGCATGCTTTTGTCCTAACTACCCGGACAATAGCATAATAGTAGCTACGCATAGACTCTCGTCACCTCGTGCGTACGTAGCCCCCACAATTAGGAGCACATAACCAATTATTTCACCTATGGGGACAATTCCCACTTACAAGGTTAGAAAGGAGACTCACCTCGGTCCGAAGATCCATAACCGGCATTCCACCCATCCGAAGACTCTAATTGATGCACAACGCTCCAAAACTAGCCAATGATTACGCAAATCAATACGATTCCTACCCGTATTCATCCAATTTATAACATTTCCTAACCCCGATCGGAAAGTTGACAAAAACGCCCTCGGGCCCACGTGTCTGGATTTCCAAGATTTTCAAAGAATAAGTTTACCCATAGCCTCACGAACACAAATATATAATTTTCTCTAAGTTCCATACCCAAAATCGTGGCCAAATTCCAAGAATATATATTTCTAGGTCTTCCCTCAAACCCCAAGTTTTCTACTAATTTACATGCTAAAATCCATACAAAATCAATATATTTAACTCAAGATAGGTGGGGTTAGCTTACCTTGTCGTTGATGGTGAAAAATCCCACTTGAAGCTCCCCAAAATCGTCCATGCTAATAGAAAATGAGAGAAAAATGGCCAAATCCCGACTTTAAAGCAACCCTCTGCCTCCAACTCTTTCCGCACCTGTGGTCTCTTGATCGCTTTTGCGGTTCCGCAGGTACGGTTCCAATACTGCATCTGCAGTCCTCACCAGGCTGCCCCTCTTCCGCTTCTGCGACTTAACCGCCGCAGGTGTGATTCCGCATCTGCGGCTCACTTCACATTGGTCCAAACCGCATCTGCGGCTCCTCTGGCTGCACCTGCGGCCCATTTCTCCCAGGTGCGATTATGACAGCAACCAGCAACCTCAGCCTTCCAAAATTTTCATTTTCGATCTGTTAACAACCCGGAATCCACCCGAGGCCCCGGAGACCTTAACCAATCATACCAACTAGTCTCAAAACACATTGCGGACTTGCTCCAGGCCTCAATCACATCAAACAACGCTAATATCATGAATCGACCTCCAATCCATGCTTTATGAACTTTAAAATTTCAAACTTCTACTTTCGATGTTTAAACCTATCAAATCACGCCCGATTGACCTCAAATTTTGCAAAAAAGTCATATTCGACATTAGAGACCTACTCCAACTTTCGGAATCGGATTCCGACCGCGATATCAAAAAGACCACTTCCGGTCAAACTTATCAAAAACCTTCAAATTTCTATCTTTAGCCAAATGACTTTAAAATGGCCTACGGACCTCCGAATTCACTTCCGATTGCGCTCCCAACTCCGGAATCACCATACTAAGCTATTCACAGACTCGGAATCCCAAACAAACATCGATAAAACTGAAGTGCACTTCAAGCGAAACTTATAAAATTTCTTCTAAAATACTAACTTCCATAATAGGTGCCAAAATGCTCTCTGGTTATCCAAAATCCGAATCGGGCATACGCCCATGTCCGAAATCATCATATGAACCTACTGGAACCTTTAGATCCCGATTCCGAGGTCGTTTACTCAAAAATCCCGTCCTAGTTATTTCTTTCAGCTTTAAGCTCCTGAAATGAGAATTCTCTTCCCAAATCAACTCCGACCTTCCCAAATTCAATTCCGACCACGCGTACAAGTCATATCACCTTAAATGAAGCTGCTCATGGCCTCGGACTACTAAACGATGCGTTAGGGCTCAAAACTATCGGTTAGGTCGTTACATTCTCTCCCACTTAAACATACGTTCGTCCTCAAACGTGCTGAGAACTACACTAAAGTAGTCTGAAATCACTGTTTGACACCTCATGCACCTTCCCGTGCTACCACAACTCAGTTGAGCACATTAGCTCGATCCATTCTGAAGATATTTCCTTTTATTCAAGCAAATAAGCCTTAGAGTCCAATTCCAACGTCCAGAATTCTATGTTAGGCTTGTTTCCAACATACGCTAATCATATCAATAACTACACGCAGTACCAAGACGTGACTGCATACCTTAAATGAATTCACATGTTGCACCATTTTACTCATAGGACCAGAATAACATTCTCTGATTAATTTAATCAAAATTCCACGAATCTGATACTCCCATTGCACCTCATGACCTACATAGGTCTTTCTCTAATTCTTACAATATCGCCATTATGGAAGAGATATGTAGAAATTCACAACCGACTGCCGAATCAACAAATCATTAGGTCTATACTCCTGACAAGAACCATCATCTTATTTTGAACCAAATAATGGTCTTAGCTCCGCAATATACTTCATATAGTCAGATTGCACTGATCCTAAATCAAATGATCTCGTCTCACCCTGTACGAACTGCTCAGGCAATAAGCCACCCCGGGCATAATCAAAAGTCTCATATGATGCCACAATGTGCCAATAGGCTACCAATTCGAATGCGATACAAAAGGAAAACGAACTCTGGAAGGAACTACCTAACTCACGCACTAATACGGTCTTTCCTTAGAAAATAGGAAGCAAGGCATACAAAAATAGCATATAGACAACTATACTCAACATCACACTGTTGTGGCGCGCACCCCGATCCTAATAACATACCCATGGCGCTGTGCCACCCGATCCACACATAACATACCCATGGCGGCGTGCCACCCGATCCACACATAACACTAACCTAAAGAGATGCACATTGAGCTAAATTGCTCATTACAATAAAATACCGAATTTCGGTCACAAGCACGCCGAGTGCATAAGACCATCCCTGAGGGGACATATAGCGCTATAGGCTACAAAACTCAAGCACAACTGAGGTGCGATATACAATCTGAATCTCCAGAGCCATTTTGCTCATATAACATCATTTCTATGCAGATCCTCAACACATAAGCATTTTCTCAAGCCGTCTTACAACTCTCATAGCGCAATGTATCACTGCATAAAATATCCGACAACGAAATAACACCCTGGCTACTCCTCCATAAGGAGCGCATTACTGAAATGAACACGTTTGGCCTGATATAGAGCACATATTCACATTTGAATCCATCCACCGACCTTAAGCCTAGGCTAATTACCTTTCTAAGGTCCATAATAACTCATCTTCCGCTCGTAACACATAAGAACATCCATCATAGTCGGAGAAATCATCCGTAGTCCACAACTCAATAGACTGAGTGCCCTCCGGACATATATTCACAAATCAAAAATATTATCACAACCTTCGTATTTGGTTTAAGTCTTTGATCAATCAAGTGACTACTTGCCACACTTACACAATCTTCGTGTGGGACACCCTTCCACAACCTACCATAACAAATAACTAGGTCGCACCTCCAAACCACCGGCCGCACTAACGCTAAAAAGCGATCAAGAATCATTAACCAGGATGCAAAGCCTTTTTCACAAAATACC
Source organism: Nicotiana attenuata (assembly GCF_001879085.1). Classification (NCBI taxonomy): domain Eukaryota; kingdom Viridiplantae; phylum Streptophyta; class Magnoliopsida; order Solanales; family Solanaceae; genus Nicotiana; species Nicotiana attenuata. The sequence continues at coordinate 52,371,948 of NC_031991.1, forward strand.
ATTCTTAGGTGACGCTGAAGACAATACCAGTTTACCTTAAACGTCGAAACTCCTTCCCTGCTCATCCGAGCTCGTGACATCCTTGTCCACACCAAGCTGTTACCTTGATCTTTACTTCGAATACCATACCACAAGCTGTACCAAACATGCCAACATACGATAGAACACGCTTTTCATCCTAACTTCGGAACCACTATTAGGTTAACACTTCTCATATAAAACTTTCCACTTAACTCACTTTAGGAGAACCATAGCAACACACAGGTGAATTCTCATAACCACAGAATATGCAAATCTCTAAGTAGTGGTCTAATCCACCATAACCCTTCCGGGATCCACCTACACGTAACAGGCCATAACAGTGGAATACCTTTGAATAACATTAATTACGACGGCCGACAAGCCTCATACGTACCACCACAAATCACTTGCATAACTTAATCATGCTCAAAGAACTAATCACTACCAACAACATGCCACTTCGACTATGGTTAACCAATCCCTCTCCTTTCAATTTATCCTTAAATGTCATAGAAACAATGATAACTCCACTCAACACTTAACATACTCCATCCGCACTCATCCCGAATGACCCTAAATCACGAGACCATGCTGTCTCAAATCCCGCTAACCATTTCGTACCTCCCAATTGCTACATCACAAGACAAAACATCATAGAATATTTTGTGCCTCTTCTCATAGGCTGCTACCAAGCTTGGTTCTTAACCGTACCTATAGGCTCGAAATCGTTAGGCATCCCACTTTAACTTTTGAATTCATTAGGACTGTTGCTGAGAGCTGCCCGCTCTGACTTGGCCCGAATATAATCAACTCCATGATTCTTCTAGCACAAGCATACCCTCTTGATGGAGCACCCGACGGAATCACTCCCCAAGTCTGGACATGGGCCAATAAGGCCAATGATAGTACACCTTTAATAATTCCTTTGCTCAAACTACTACTTATGTTCTTTTCCGTAGCTGAAATAACCCATCAATTTGCTAATCACGAGAAACTTCGCAAGTAGTCCATACAACCAAATCATAGAAGGTGGGACTCTCCCACTTAGCTCGCAGCCACTATTACACAACTCTGGAGTTCACCAGGATTCTTAATCTCTTATTGACATAACCTTGCGCAATCAACCACCAAAATTCTCAATATCTTACTGTAGAAACCCCCTTTTTATACTCTGAATCATAAATAACATTTGCACGACCGATCCCTTTGCTGTATAACCAATAGAATTCTTTGCAGAAGCCTCGCTAACCACGCGACCGCTAACCTGCCCATAGGAATAACCCACCTCTAGAAATCACTCCCCGACATCTCCCCAAGTTGTTGCACGGGGTACAATCACTACGACCTCAATAACCCATCCTGAGTCCGAGCTCACCCTCCAGTTGCACAAGTCCATTTACCCCTCATGGACATCAATCAAATGTGCGGCAACATTCTTCCAATTCAAAGTTATATTGTATCCTTCTTCATTCAAGAAGCTCCTTCCCGTTATATCAAATCTCCTGCCGCATAATAGCCCATACTTCAAATTAAATCCGTAGACCTCAATCACCAAATCACTAAAATTCGCAAGTCATCCCAGACTCTCCTTAAGGCGCATAGTCATCCTACCCCAATGCCCATATGCAACTCCGCTAATCTCACACTTTGGCGGAACTCATCAATTTAATCGACTACTCAACCTTTGCCTCACATACTTGGCCTTATAGAAATTTTAGCCACCGCATGACGCTTCCCACATGCCTTTCCTTATCCTTTGCTGCTCAGCTACTGCCTTAAATAAAATCTATCTTCATGGCACTTGAACCCACACTTGCTGCTAAATTTACACCTTTCGGAAGATCACCTTTCTCATATCGTCGACATTAGAAACACTGATTCAACCTTGAACTACCGCACCCTACGATATCTGACAGCCGCATTTTCGATACTATCTCACAATAGCTTGCCCCAAGGGCGAATCGTAGAAGATCATAACACCGGTGAACTTGGTACGTTCAATTAGGACAACGACACCCCATCATAGAAGAAAACTCCACTATGCTTGCAAATACCAAGTCTCATTACTCCGCCAGCCCACATCTGACCATCCTTAGTCCGATTGCCTTTCCCCTCCCGGGAATAAAATACTGGTTTTCTAGATTATGTACTGAGTAAACCTCCCTTCAAGTTATTTACCGCCCCGACGCGTAGGCAAATGTCCTACCATCATATCAATACTGCGGAACAATAGTTCATAAGCATCATGGAAACTTGTGCTTAGCCTCAGAGCCCTCAGAAGTACCGCTACTGGGCTGAAATAATAAAATATCCTTCTACAAAGCGACGATAATAATCTGAGACGCTATACCGGGAGAAACATCCCGTATCACATCTGTAATACCATTACGGTTCCTCAATTCTCGATTTATAACAAGCGGGTTCGCGTAGCGTAAGACTGAGTAGGAATGAACTAAAGGCATACGCCCCAAGGATCAAGTCGCACGATAAGGAATCAAGAAGGGAAGTACTCCTAACAGTCATGCAGCCTCCTGAGGACAAGTACAGACGTCTCTGTACCGATCCGCGAGACTATACTAGACTTTCTAATGACTCGTGAGACCCTAGGAACCTAGTGCTCTGATACCATGTTGTCACGAACCAAAATCCACTAAGGGTCGTGGTGGCGCCGGACACTGCTGTCAGGGAAGCCAACCAAATTACTTGATGGACTTCTCATTTTAACAATCTTGACAACTAAGATTTTCCTTCAATTTTATAAATGAAAAGATAACCGCTTCAATTCAAACTAAATGATAAGCAACTAATACAAAATATTTCAAAACCATCCCAGAACCCGGTGTCACAAGTGCATGAGCATTTACTAAGAAAGGAATAAAATACAGTAACTGTCCGGAACACAACATTGGATTGAAAATAAATACAGATAACTGAAAGAGACTCTGTTGGTTGCGGGTCGCCTCGAGAAGTGCAGCTCACCTAAGTCTCTGTATCAACCATGCTGCTACGCCTAGTAGGCCAGTAGAGTTACATATACCTGTGCAACAAAATGCACATAAGTGTAGTATGAGTACGAAAACAACGTTTACTCAATGAGTATCCCGTCTAATCTCGAAGAAGTAGAGACGAGATGGTCGACTTCGACACTTACTAGTGGTCCAATAATGTGATGTCACTAATACATGAAATCGTGGACTTTTATAAACATGATATTTAATCCAATAGAAGGAAACAAGTAAACAATTATTTCTTTTATAGGAAATTTTCAAAATTCCTTTTCATTATTTATCCAAATATTCTCAAGCCGTGAAGAGGCAATAACAACTTTAATAAGTTCAAGGCAGCAATACAAGCATGCGCAAATCATGCCGAGGTGTACAACCCGCTCCAACAGAAAATAAACAGTGCACTGCCTAGGGTCGAACGACGTGAACCATAGATGCATCTATTACCCCGCTCGCGAATCATACATGTGACGCGGTCAAATATAAATAAACACAACAATCAGTCAATCAAGAATTCATTAGGGAGCAATTATCCCAAGAAAAATCCAATTCTCTTTTGAAAATTCAAGAAAATGAAGTTTAATCTTTTTTTTTTTGAAATTCATTTACTAATTCAATGTGATTTAAGCTATTCAAGCTATCGATAGGTTCACAAAAAAATCCACGTATAGCATGCTTTTGGGTCCTAACTACCCGGACAATAGCTTAATAGTAGCTACGCACGGACTCTCGTCACCTCGTGCGTACGTAGCCCCCACAATTAGGAGCACAGAACCAATTATTTTACCTATGGGGACAATTCCCTCATACAAGGTTAGAAAGGAGACTAACCTCGCTCCGAAGATCCATAACCGGCATTCCACGCCCTTCCGAAGACTCTAATTGATGCACAACGCTCAGAAACTAGCCAATGATTACGCAACTCCATTAATGTAAGATAACCTACTCGTATTAATCCAATTCATAACAATTCCTAACCCCGATCGGAAAGTTGACAAAAATGCCCTCAGGCCCATGTGCCCGTATTTCCAAAATTTTCGAGGAACAAGTTTACCCATAGCTTCACGAACTCAAATATATAATTTTCTGTAAGTTCCATACATAAAATCGCGGCCAAATTCCAAGAATATAAATTTCTAGGTCTTCCCTCAAACCCCAAGTTTTCTACAAATTTACATGCTAAAATCCATACAAAATCAATATATTTAACTCCAGATAGGTGGGGTTAGCTTACCTTGTCGTTGATGATGAAAAATCCCACTTGAAGCTCTCCAAAACCGTCCATGCTAAGAGAAAATGAAAGAAAATGGCCAAATCCCGACATTAAAGCAACCCTCTGCCTCCAGCTCTTTCCACACCTGCGGTCTCTTGACCGCTTCTGCGGTTTCGCAGGTGCGGTTCGAATACCGCATCTGCAGTCCTCACAAGGATGCCCCTCTTTCGCTTCTGTGACTTAACCGTCGCAGGTGCGGTTCCGCATCTCCGGCTCCTCCACCGCATCTACGGCTCCCTACACTTTGGTCAAAACCGCATCTGCGGCTCCTCTGGCCGCATCTGCGGCCCATTTCTCGCAGGTGCGGTTATGACAACAACCTCAGCCTTCCAACATTTTCATTTTTGATCCGTTAACCATCCGGAATCCACCCGAGGCCCCCGACACCCCAACTAATCATACCAACCAGTCCCAAAATACATTGCAGACTTGCTCGAGGCCTCAAATCACATAATACAACGCAAAAATCATGAATCGACCTCCAATCCAAGCTTTAAGAACTTTAGAATTTCAAACTTCTACTTTCGATGATCAAACCTATCAAATCACGCCCGATTGACCTCAAATTTTGCAGACAAGTCATATTCGACATTACGGACGTACTCCAACTTTCGGAATCGGATTTCGACCCCGATATCAAAAAGTCCACTTCCGGTCAAACTTCTCAAAAACCTTAAAATTTCTATCTTTAGTCAAATGACTTCAAAATGGATTGCGGACCTCCGAATTAACTTCCGATCGCGTTCCCAATTCCAGAATTACCATACGGAGCTATTCACATACTCGAAATCTCAAACGGACATCAATAACACTAAAATGCACTTCAAACCAAACTTATAAAATTTCTTCTAAAAAGCTAACCTCCACAATAGGCGCCAAAACGCTTCCGGGTTATCCAAAACCCGAACCGGGCATACACCCTAGTCCGAAATCATCATACGAACCTGCTGGGACCTTCAGATCCCGATTTCGAGGTCGTTTACTCAAAAATCCCATCCTAGTTAATTCTTTCAACTTTAAGCTCCCGAAATGAGAATTCTCTTCCCAAATCAACTCGGACCTTCCCGAAATTCAATTCCGACCACGCGTACCAGTCATAACACCTAAAATGAAGCTATTCATGGCCTCGGACTGCTAAATAATGCATTAGGGCTCAAAACGACCGGTCGGGTCATTACAAATTAAGCGGAAGGTAACAATAAAATATCTGGAATCGACATCTATTACAGCTTCTAAAACCTCAAATACCCAAAATCTGGTGTCACAGACTGTCTAAGAGTCACTACATACAATGTCTGAAGAAAATACAATATACTATTTCTGAACAAAAGAAAATGAAACAGGGAATAGAGATAGAGGGAGACGCCAGGGCCTGCGGACGCCTGCAGGTCTACCTTGGGTCTCCAGGTGGACTGAAGGAAGCCCTCCAACTACTGTCCGAAAGCTGCTCCTGGATCTGCACATAGTGCAGAGTGTAGTATCAGCACAACCGACCCCATGTGCTGGTAAGTGTCCATCCCAACCTCGGCGAAGTAGTGATGAGGCTAGGACTAGACTACCAATTAAACCTGTGCAGTTTAAATATATATATACAACGGAAAAGAAATACAGTGATATCCAATCGATATGGGAGGGGGAGCATGATGTGGGGGAGGTAATAATTTCAAAGTAAAAGACTTCAAATAGCAAGGAAATAACATAACTCGGATACCAATAAGAAATCAAAAGCAATAAATGTATGGCATCACCCTTCGTGCTTTTACTCCCGTCCTCACCAAAGCAGATATAATCAACATGCGCACGGCATCACCCTTCGTGCTTTTACTCTCTTTCCTCACCATATAATCAATAGAATCGGCACGGAATGGTATATCGTGCAGCACGTCATCACCCTTCGTGCTTTACACTATTTTCTCACAATCATAGAATGCACAGCATCACCCTTCGTGCTTTATCACTCTTTCACCCAAACAACAAACACACAATGGGGGCGAGGGAATGACAAGATTATAACAGGAATCCCGGCAAGGGAGCAACAATTAAAAGATAAATCCTGGCAAGGGAACAACATAAACAATATCAACATCCCGGCAAGGGAGATAACCAAACAATCAAAAATATCCCGGCAAGGGAACAATTTAATAACTCTTCCTCTTTTCTCTTTCACTTCACAACTCACTTTTCCACTTGAGCCAATGCTCTAAAGGGTTTAATCAACTTACTTACTTTCACAAATTTGTAATATAACTTGAGTCGTTGCTCCACGATGTTCAAAAGTCACAATTACTTCCTTAACTTTTCCCAACAAATAGAAATCACTTCTAAAGCATAGAATATTCAACGAAATCATGAAAATAACATTATAAGACTCACGGTCATGCTAGACTCCAACGTATATACTTGTCACCATGCCTATACGTCGTATTCAACAATAATCACGTAGCAAATAGGACTCGACTCCTAATACCTCAATCTAAGGTTAGACCAAACACTTACCTCGAACTTCCACAGCCAACTCAAGCCTCAAACACCGCTTTTCCTTTCAAATTTGGCTCCAACACAATCGAATCTATACATAATCGACTTAATAACATCAATAAATGCTAAAAAATCCAATTCCAATGCTTAATTATAGCTTTCTAATCATTCTTCCCAAAAACCCAAAAATCGACCCCGGGCTCGCTTGGTCAAAACACGAGGTTCGAACCAAAATCCGATAACCCATTCACCCACGAGCTCGAATATATAATTACTTCCTGAATTTGACCCCAAAACGAGGTCTAAATCACAATTAATAAAAAAGCCCTAGCTCTACCCAAATCCCTAATTTCTACCCTTAGTTACATGTTTTAGACCTAGAAATCTTGTGGGGGTTAATGGAAAATGAAGAAAAAAAGTTAAAGATTACTTATCCAAGAGATTATGGTGAAGGAATGCTCCAGAAATCGCCTAAGAGCTTTGGAGAAGAAAGGTGTCACGACCCCAGTTTGCCCTCCGTGAACATGTCGTGATGTCACCTAGTCCCTATAACTAGGTAAGCCTAACAATGCGGAATAACAACCTAACTTGCGGAATAATTAATTAAAACTGAACAAGTAAAATAATAACTTCATATAAAGGCCACTCAGCCTATACAACTCAAAAGAAATGTGGAAGTCTGCAACACCATCCCAAAACCCGGAATCTCACGGGAAACACAGGCTAAAGAAGTACTGTAAATGCTCTAATCTCCAGAGTGTCTACGTCAGGGGTACGATAGAAAACTAAGTACTACAGATAGAATCAAGAAGGAGACTCTTCGATCTGCGGACGCTGCAGATATACCTTGAAGTCTCCGTAGCTCTCCCCGCCTCAAGGATAGTGCGCCTGAGTAGAGGTACCTGGATCTGCACATGAAAAACATGCGCAGGAAGGGCATGAGTACAACACAGCGGTACTCAGTAAGTGCCAAGCCTAACCTCGGTTGGGTAGTGACGAGGAAGGTCAGGGCCCTACTGAGATAAAATTTAATAATAAACCTTGCAACAACATGAAATACACAAAGATAACGAATAAAATTATGAAGTAAGACAAGTTGTACGAAGCAACAATAGCACGCAGATAATAAGGTAACACAGAGTGAAACAGCTAAATATCAGTACAGACAACTAGGGTCTCCAAGGATACCGTCCTGTAGTCCATTTCATCAATTGTCCGAGGAGCTCCCGGGATACCGTCCCGTAGTCCATCATATGAGAATATCCGAAGGATCTCCCGGGATACCGTCCCATAGTCCAACTATCAATGTGCGGAGGGGGGGGGGGGATCTACCGGGAATCTAACCCGTAGTTCCAAAGTAAAAGTGCAGGGAGGATCTACCGGGAATCTAACCCGTAGTCCCAAAGTAAACAAACAAGGGGGAGCTACCGGAATCCCACATCCGTAGTCCCAATGTAAATGTGAAACCACAACCAGAATTTATTCAAAAATGAAGTATGAAAGTACAAACAACAGGTAGTGCTAGCCTAACATGCTTCAGGTAGTACAGTTAAGGCAACTTAAGCAAATAGGCAATTTAAATCAACCAAACATGCTTTTTCTAGTCTAACACAGATTATAATTGCAAGTAAAAATAAGCAAATTTGAAAGAAACTCAGTCTCAATATCTTAAGTAAAAACCGGGTTTTCAACAATTAGCTCAAGTACGCGCTCGTCACCTCACGTACAAGGAATTCAATTACCAAATATCATATCCTAAGGTGAAAGGACCCCCACACAAGGTTAGACAAGCCACTTACCTCGAACTGGCTCAAAAAATCAACTAGGAACCACGCCTTTGCCACGAGTATCCGACTCCAAAAGGCCCAAATCTATTCAATTCAATTACATATGGAAAATAACATCGCAACAACTGATTCTACTATTTAATTCAAAGCTAAGGCGTGAAATTAGGTCAAATGACCAAAACACCCCTCAGGCCAACGTCTCAGAACTGGATAATTTTAACATTTTCAAAACACTCATACTCTCACAAGTCTATACATAACAAGAACACTTAAATCGGAGTCCAAATGACCTCTCAAATTCTCAATCAAAGGTCTAAGAACTTTTCCCTCAATTTCTACAAAAATTTTGAAATTAAATGATGAAATTAACTAAAGATTGATGGAATGTAACTAGAAAGGATCAAGGAAACGTTACCCAATAATCTTCTCTTCAAAACCCTCTCAAAATTGCCCTCTCCCGAGCTCAAATTTGATTTTCCAACTATTGAAACTAAACCCTCGAATTCACTATTTCTTTCTAGTGATTTCCGCTTCTGCGGTCAAGGGACCGCACCTGCGGTCCTGCTTTTGCGGCTTTCCCTTAAGCGGCCAGGTTTCGCTTCTACAGATCATTACCGCTCCTGCGGTTCCTCTTCTGCGGAGAATGTGCCGCTTTTGCGGTTTCATTAAAAGGGCCCAAACTCCGCTTCTGCGGTCCTGATCTCGCAGATGCAGACCCGCTTCTGCGGAATTCCCACCGCATCTGTGGAAACTGAAGACCCAGACCAAACCCGCTTCTGCGGTCCTCCACGCCGCATCTGCGGTTCCCAAGCCGCAGATGCAAAATTACCAGAAGCAGCAAAAATCTGATACCTCCCAACTTCCAAAATTCTTCCGTCAACCATCCGAAATCATCCCGAGGCCCCCGAGACCTCAACCAAATGCACCAATAAAACCTAATACCTCATACAAACTTGTACCAACCCTTAAACAACCTAAAACAACGTCGGAAACTCGATTAAATCAAGGATTTGAGCCTAAGAACTTCCAATTTTATCAAAACATACTTTCGATCAAAAACCTAACCAAGACACGTCCAAATGACCTAAAATTTTGCACACACGTCCCAAATGACATGACGGAGCTACTGCAACTTCCGAAATTCCATTCCGACTCTCGGATCAAAAACTCACTATCGGACAGCAAACTTCAAAAATTCAAACTTCGGCATTTCAAGCCTAAATTAGGTAGGACCTCCAAAATACATTCCGGACACGCTCCCTACCCCG
>NC_031991.1:52382148-52384162 GCF_001879085.1 Nicotiana attenuata
CGAATGGGGCGACCCACATAACCGTCTGCCATGACGACCGTATTGCTGGGGTACCGGCACCAGAGTACGTGGCCCGACTCTTCGAGACCTCTTAGCCTCCCTCTCCACTCGCTCTCTGGCGAGCATACCCTCGATCCTACTAGCAATGCTCACTACCTGCTGATAAGGAATGTCCATCTCCTACTCTCGAGCCGTGCTAGATCTGATGGGGGGATAAGACCCTCAATTAACTAGGCAGAATATCAGATCCCAACTGATAAACAAGTTGTAGAAAGAAGGTTATAATCCATAATAGCTATGGTCAGAAAACCTCAACCACTCCCTACAACATACAAAACCAAAAAGAGAGTATCACCTTCTTAAAAGGAGTAAGTCCGAGCAAATGGAACAAAGTTGGAAGGGGGTGAACAACTGTATCATCTGCAGATCTAGCCTTTAGTGATGTCTGATTGCTTTTACGGAACATGGAGCTATTAATATACACTCTGCATACAAGATAAAGTTGATCAAATCACCACCGTCTGTATCGTATCTCATGAAACTGGATTCCTCACCTCAAATATTAAACTATAACACTAAAACATCGCCCAGAGTACCTGATGGACAAAAGAACAGAGTCCATAATCGCCAATATATTAGGAGCCGATTTGCAACACCCTTCAATTCTAATCTTCTTATCCCTCACCAACGGCAGAATACATCGAGCCCATTCATTTGGAATACGCCCAATCTGTCACTCCACAACAAACAACAAAAAAATCAGGCTTATTATACAGAATTCCATCAAGAAAGATCTAGCATTCCCCAATCACACCCAGAAAAAACAAATTGTCAACAAATTCTTTCTTCCGATGATTTCACTCTATATTCAGACATCCACATTCTAAAGCAGAAGCAGGTGCATCCACTGCCCTGAGCTCAAACTATATTTTTGTATACAGAAAAATTAAGACTTGAAAAAAAAGGCACTTATATTAAAGTGGTGCACCCACAGCTTTTAACTTCTTCTTTTTCAAATATGGGTTTTCTTCGGACCAACTTGCTCACATCTTAACTAATCCACCGGGCAGCTTGTCCAGCCCAAGAGCACAAGCTGCCAAGGTAATAGATGGGTTCACAACAAGTGCTGTAGCTTGGATCTGAACATGGGGATCCCTAAGTTGTCACTCACATGCCCCAATGATTTAGAAGCGGTGAGTTCTAAAATATATATCTTGATTTTGTATAACCATCTAGTATCCGGCACCCACTGACCCAACTAATCCAGATTTGCGCCACGAAAGAATTTCTCCACTCCCACAGCTTGAACCTGAGANCGGGATATCTGGCTCCCCGAAATCTTCAACTGATGGTAACCTCAGTGCAAGTCAATCTTAGAAAACAACCCTGTGCGACCCTGAAACCTGGTCAAACAGATTATCAATACGAGGCAAAGATAACAGTTCTTCACTGTAACCTTGTTCAACTGGAGATAATCAATACACATACGCATGGAACCATCCTTTTTCTTCACAAACAAGACAGGAGCACCCCACGGTGAAACACTGGGGCGAATAAAACCCTTATCAAGCAATTCCTGCAATTGATCCTTCAACTCCTTCAACTCAGGAGGAGCCATACGGTACGGAGGGATGGAAATGGGCTGGGTGTCCGGCAACAGATCAATGCCAAAATTAATGTCTCTATCGGGCGGCATACCCGAAAGATCAGCTGGAAATACATCGGGATAATCCCGTACTACTGGGACTGAATCAACAGAAGGGGTATCAGCACTGACATCTCTCACATAAGCTAAATACGTGGCATACCCCTTCTCAACCATACGCTGAGCTTTAAGAAAAGAGATAACTCTACTAGGAGTGTGATCTAAAGTACCACTCCACTCAACGCGTGGAACACTTGGCATAGCCAGCATCACGGTCTTGGCGTGACAATCAAGAATAGCAAAATGGGGTGACAACCAGTCCATGCCCAAGATAATATCAAAATCAACCATACCGAGTAACAATAAATC
>NC_031991.1:52384971-52393159 GCF_001879085.1 Nicotiana attenuata
TAGACCCTATGTTGGCATAAGTTTAGAATTGATGTCAAAATACCGCACGACAAGGAAATAAAATGAAATGAAGATTTTTCCTAAACAGTTACATAGCCTCTGGTAGATAAGTACAGACGTCTTCATACCGATCAGCAAGACTGTAATAAAAAACCAGCCTGTGTTCTGTGACTCCTATGAACCTAGAGCTCTGATACCAACTTGTCACGACCCAAGTTCGCCCTCCGTGAACATGTCGTGATGGCACCTAGTCCGTATAACTAGGTAAGCCTAACAATGCGGAATAATAACCTAACTTGCAGAATAATTAATTAAAACTGAACAAGTAAAATAATAACTGCATATAAAGGCCACTCGGCCTATACAACTCAAAAGAAATGCGAAGTGTGCAACACCATCCCAAAACCCGGAATCTCACGGGAAACATAGGCTAAAGAAGTATTGTAAATGCTCTAATCTCCAGTGTCTACATCAAGGGTACGATAGAAAACTAAGTACTACAGATAGAATAAAGAAGGAGACTCTTCGGTCTGCGGACGCTGCACATATACCTCGAAGTCTCCGTAGCTCTCCCCACCTCAAGGATAGTGCGCCTGAGTGGAAGTACCTGGATCTGCATATGAAAAACATGCGCAGGAAGGGCATGAGTACACCACAGCGGTACTCAGTAAGTGCCAAGCCTAACCTTGGTTGGGTAGTGACGAGGAAGGTCAGGGCCCTACTGAGATAACATATAATAATAAACCTTGCAACAACATGAAATACACAGAGATAACGAATAAAATTATGAAGTAAGACAAGTTGTACGAAGCAACAATAGCACGCAGAGAATAAGGTAACACAGAGTGAAATAGCTCAATATCAGTACGGACAACTAGGGTCTCCCAGGATACCGTCCTGTAGTACATTTCATCAACTGTCCGAGGAGCTCCCGGAATACCATCCCGTAGTCCATCATATGAGAATATCCGAAGGATCTCCCAGGATACCGTCCCATAATCCAACTATCAATGTGCGGGGGGGGATCTACCAGGAATCTAACCCGTAGTCCCAAAGTAAAAGTGCAGGGGGGATCTACTGAGAATCTAACCCGTAGTCCCAAAGTAAACAAACAAGGGGGAGCTACCGGAATCCCACATTCGTAGTCCCAATGTAAATGCGCAACCACAACTAGAAGATATTCAGAAATGAAGTATGAAAGTACAAACAAAAGGTAGTGCTAGCCTAACATGCTTCAGGTAGTACAGTTAAGGCAACTTAATCAAATAGGCAATTTAAATCAACCAAACATGCTTTTTCTAATATAACACAGAATATAATTGCAAGTAGAAATAAGCAAATTCGAAAGAAACACAGTGTCAATATCTTAAGTAAAAACTGGGTTTTCAACAATTAGCTCAAGCGCGCGCTTGTCACCTGACGTACAAGGCATTCAATTACCAAATATCATATCCTAATGGGAAAGGTCCCCCACACAAGGTTAGACAAGCCACTTACCTCGAACTGGCTCAAAAAATCAACTAGGAACCACGCCTTTGCCACGAGTATCCGACTCCAAATAGCCCAAAGCTATTCAATCAATTACATATCATAAATAACAACGCAACAACTGATTCTACTAATTAATTCAAAGCTAAGGCGTGAAATTAGGTAAAATGACCAAAACGCCCCTCAGGACAACATCTCGGAACCGGATAATTTTTACATTTTCATAACCCTCATACTCTCACAAGTCTATACATAATAAGAACACTAAAATCGGAGTCCAAATGACCTCTCAAATTCTCAATTAAAGGTCTAAGAACTTTTCCCCAATTTCTACCAAATTTTCGAAATTAAATGATGAAATTCACTAAAGATTGATGGAATATAACTACAAAGGATTAAAGAAACGATACCCAATAATCTTCTCTTCAAAACCCTCTCAAAATTGCCCTCTCCCGAGCTCCAATTTGATTTTCCAACTTTTGAAACTAAACCCTCGAATTCACTATTTCTTTCTAGTGATTTCCGCTTCTGCGGTCAAGGGACCGCACCTGCGGTCCCGCTTCTGCGGACAACATGCCGCTTCTGCGGCTTTCCCTTAAGCGGCCAAGTTTCTCTTCTGCGGACCATTACCGCTCCTGCAGTTCCGCTTCTACGGAAAACGTGTTGCTTCAGCGGTTTCATTAAAAGGGCCCAAACTCCGCTTCTGCGGTCCTAATCTCGCAGATGCGGACCCGGTTCTGCAAAATTCCCACCGCATTTGCGGAAACTGAAGACCCTGACCAAAGCCGCTTCTGCGGTACTCCATGCTGCCTCTGCGGTTCCCAAGCCGCAGATACGAAATACCAGAAGCAGCAAAAATCTGATACTGCCCAACTTCCAAAATCAATCCGTCAACCATCTGAAATCATCCCGAGGCCCGCGGGACCTCAACCAAAAGCACCAATAATACCTAATACCCCATTAAAACTTGTTCCAACCCTTAAACAACCTAAAACAACGTCGGAAACTCGATCAAATCAAGGATTTGAGCCTAAGAACTTCTAATTTCATCAAAATACACGTTCGATCAAAAACGTAACCAAAACACGTTCGGATGACCTGAAATTTTGCACACACGTCCCAAATTACATGACGGAGCTACTGCAACTTCCGCAATTACATTCCGACCCTCGGATCAAAAACTCACTATCGGACCGGAAACTTCAAAAATTCAAACTTCGGCATTGCAAGCCTAAATTAGCTACGGACCTCCAAAATATATTCCGGACACGCTCCCAACCCCAAAATCCCCTAACGGAGCTAACGGAACCATCAGATTCCTATTCCAAGGCCGTCTTAACACTATTCCAACTACGGACAACTTTCCAACTCTTAAGCTCTCACTTAGGGACTAAGTGTCCCAAAACTCTCCGAAACCCAACACCGGACGTCCCGACAAACCAAAATAGCAGAAATGAACTTAGGGGAAACTGTTAATAGGAGATCGAGGCATTAATTCTTAAGACGACCGGCCGGGTCGTCACAAAAGGGTTTATGAAATTTTTTTGAAATCCCATAAGGCTACTGTTCTGGAAAATTATAATTTAACTGGGGGAATTTACTCTACGGGATCGCGACAGACCCTTCGCATTCGCGATGGGTCAGGCTGGTTAAGCCTTCACGTTCGCGTAGACAGGCTCGCGTTCGCTAAGCTTTAGCTTCTCGAGCCTTCGCATTCGCGTCTAACGAGTCGCGTTCGCATAAGGCAACTACCCCACCCTCTTGTCCAAGTCCACTTGGCCTTCGCGTTCGCGTGGCCAGGTCCGCGTTCGCGAAGGTAAAAACCCCCATTGCCTCGTGTTCGCGGCCTGAGCTACACGTTCGCGTAGAAGGATTTCCCTTCAGCAACAATTAACCCATCGTTTTTGCGTAGGTACTCCCGCGAACGCGAAGAAGGATATACCCGAAACCCAACAGCTGAAAACCTGCAATTTTTCTTAAGTTCAAAACTTCCTGAAACACTCCCGAGCCCTCGGGGCTCCTAACCAAACACACGTACTATCTCAACAACATCATACGAATTTATCCGTGTGATCGAATCGCCAAAATAACCTCAATAGCCGTGAATCAAACCTCAAAATCAAGAACTTTTTCTTAAACTTTATCAAGTATCAAATTTACCAATTTAGCTCCGAATCTTGTCAAACAACGTCCATTTTTCACCAAATTTTACAGAAACATCTTAAATCATATATAAGACCTGTACTGGTCGCCGGAACCAAAATAGGGGCCTAATACCAACACGTTCTAATCAAATTTCATTCAAAATTTCTTTAAACAATTTCAAAAAATAATTTCCGTTAAAAATTCATTTCTCGAGCTCGGGACCTCGAAATTCAATTTCGGGGATACGCCCTAGTCCCATATTTTCCTACGGGCCCTCCAGGACCATTAAATTACGGGTTCGGGTTCGTTTACCCAAAATGTTAACCAAATTCAAATTAACTCATATTATAATCAAAACCTATCATTTTTCACAAATTTTCATATTTAAGCTTTCCGGCTAAGTGCCCGGACTGCGCACGTAAATCGAGGTGACTCTAAATGAGGTTTTCAAGGCCTCGAAGACACATAATTCAATTAAAAGCAAGTGATGACCCTTTGGGTCGTCACATTCTCCACCTCTAAAACAATCGTTCGTCCTCGAACGGACATAAGAAGGAAGTACTTGAGTCGGGAAAAAGATGGGGATAACAGCTCTGCATATCGGACTCGGACTCCTAGGTCGATGCCTCAGCATGCTGACCTCTCCACTGAACATGGACAGAAGGAAAACTCGTCGCCCTCAACTGACGAACCTGCCGGTCTATAATAGCCACGGGCTCCTCTTCGTAAGACAAGTCCTTGTCCAGCTGGACAGTGCTGAAATGGACACATTGAACAGTGGATACACGACTGATAAGCACTGCCGCAATGCAAGTCTATAAACCACCTCTCCCACTCGATCAAGAATCTTAAATGGACCAATGAACCTAGGGCTAAGCTTGCCCTTCTTCCCAAATCTCATCACGCCCTTCATAGGCGACACTCGGAGCAATACCCGCTCACCGACCATAAAAGCCACATCCCGAACCTTGCGGTCTGCATAACTCTTCTGCCTGGACTGAGTTGTACGAAGCCTATCCTGAAGGATCCTGACCTTGTCCAAGGTCTCCTGAACCAGATCCATACCCAACAGCCGAGCCTCTCCCGGCTCAAACCACCCAACCGGAGACCGACACTGCCTACCGTATAAAGCCTTATAAGGAGCCATCTGGATACTCGACTGGTAGCTGTTGTTGTAGATAAACTCTACTAAAGGCAAAAACTGATCCCACGAACCTCCAAAGTCAACAACACAAGCTCAGAGCATATCCTCCAAAATCTGAATAGTCCGCTCGGACTGTCCGTCCATCTGGGGATGAAATACTGCGCTCAACTCAACCCATGTGCCCAACTCTCGGTGAACTGCTCTCTAGAAACGCGAGGTGAACTAAGTACCCCAGACCGAAATGATAAATACGGGCACACCATGAAGGCGAACAATCTCCCGAATTTAGATCTCGGCTACCCTCTCACAAGAATAGGATATTGCCATAGGAATGAAATGCACTGACTTGGTCAGCCTATCAACAATGACCCATACTGTGTCGAGCTTCTTCCGAGTCTGCGGGAGTCCAGTAACGAAGTCCATAGTGATCCGCTCCCACTTCCACTCGGGAAGCTCAATCCTCTGAAATAAACCACCAGGCTTCTGATGCTCGTACTTAACCTGCTGACAATTCAAACACCGAGCCACATATGCAACGATATCCTTCTTCATTCTACGCCACCAATAATGTTGCCGTAAATCCTTATACATCTTCGCGGCGCCCAGATGAATAGTGTACCGGGAGCTATGGGCCTCCTCCAAAATCAACTCTCAGAGCCCATCTACATTAGGCATACATACTCGACCCTGCAATCTCAAAACTCCATTATAATCCAAGGTAACCTGCCTGGCACCTCCGCATTGTACCGTGTCTCTAAGGACACACAAAATTAGGGATCATCACACTACCGACTACAGATACGCTCCAATAATGAAGAACGAGCGACCATGCAAGCTAACACACGATTGGTCTCAGAAATATCAAGTCACACGAATTGATTGGCCAAAGCCTGAGCATCCAAAGCAAGCGGCCTCTCACCGACCGGAGTATAAGTAAGACTGCCCATACTGGCTGACTTCCTACTAAAGCATCGGCCACTACATTGGCCTTTCCCGGATGATATAAGATGGTGATATCATAATCCTTTAACAACTCTTACCTCCTCCTATGCCTCAAAATCAACTCCTTTTGCTTGAACAAATACTGAAGACTCTTGTGATCAATGAATACCTCACATGCCACGCCATACAGATAATGCCTCAAATCTTCAATGCGTGAACTATGGCTGTCAACTCCAAATCATGAACCGGATAGTTCTTCTCATGAATCTTCAACTGCCATGAAGCATAGGCAATGACCTTGCCATCCTGTATCAACACTGCACCAAGCCCAATACGGTAAGCATCACAATAAACTGTATAAGGCCCTGAACATGTGGGCAAAACCAACACCGGTTCCATAGTCAGAGCTGTCTTGAGCTTCTGAAAGCTTGCCTCACACTCATCCAACCATCTGAACTGGGCACCCTTCTGGGTCAACCTAGTCATCAGGGTTGCAATGGATGAAAACCCCTCCACGAACCGACGATAGTAGCCTGCCAACCCTAAGAAACTCCGAATCTCTGTAGTTGATGCTGGTCTAGGCCAGTTCTTGACTGCCTCAATCTTCTTCGGATCAGCCTGAATACCCTCTACTGACATAACGTGACCCAGAAATGCAACCGAACTCAACCAGAACTCACACTTTGAGAACTTTGTATATAGCTGACTATCCCTCAGAGCTTGAAGAACCACTCTAAGGTGCTGCTCGTGCTCCTCCTCGCTGCGGGAATATCATCTATGAAGACTATCACGAACAAATCTAAATAAGGCCTGAACACTCAGTTCATCAAATCCATAAAAGTTGCTGGGTCATTTGTCAACCCGAATGACATAACCAAGAACTCATAATGCCTGTAGCGAGTGTGGAAAGCTGTCTTAGGGACATCAGATGGCCTAATCCTCAACTGATGGTAGCCAGATCACAAAAGTCATCAGGTTATGCTGGCATCAACTAGGAAGTGGGACCCTATGTTGGAAAGTCATCAGGTTATGCTTGCATCAACTAGGGAGTGGGACCCAATGTTGGAAAGTCATCAGGTTATGCTGACATCAACTAGGGAGTGTGACCCTATGTTGGAAAGCCATCAGGTTATGCTGGCATCAACTAGGGAGTGTGATCCTGTGTTGGAAAGTCATCAGGTTATGTTGGCATCAACTAGGGAGTGGGACCCTATGTTAGAAAGTCATCAGGTTATGCTGGAATCAACTAGGGAGTGGGACCATATGTTGGAAAGTCATCAGCGTATGCTGGCATCAACTAGGGAGTGGAACCCTATGTTGAAAAGTCATCTTCTTATGCTGGCATCAACTAGGGAGAGGGACCCTAGGTTTGAAAGTCATCAGGTTATGCTTGCATAAACTAGGGAGTGGGATGCTATATTGCAAAGTAATCAGGTTATGCTGGCATCAACTAGGGAGTGTGACCCTATGTTTGAAGTGGGACCCTCTGTTGGAAAGTCATCTGGTTATGCTTGCATCAATTAGGGAGTGGGGCCTTATGTTGGAAAGTCATCACGTTATGCTGGCATCAACCTGGGAGTAAGACCTTGTGTTGGAAAGTCATTAGGTTATGTTGGCATGAACTAGGGGGTGAGACTGTTGGAAAGTCATCAATTTATGCTTGCATCAACTAGGGAGTGGTGATCCTATGTTGGAAAGTAGTCAGGTTATGGTTGAATGAACTTGGGTGTGGTAAACCTATGTCTGAATGTCATCTGGTTATGCTGGCATCAACTAAGGAGTGTGACCCTATGTTGGAAAGCCATCAGATTATGCTTGTATCAACTAGGGAGTGGGACCCTATGCTGGAAAGTCATCGTGTTATGCTGGCATCAACTAGGGAGTGGGACCCTATGCTGGAAAGACATCAGGTTATGATGGCATCAATTAGAAAGTTGGACCCTATGTTGGAAAGTCATTAGGTTATGTTGGCATCAACTAGGGAGTGAGACCCTATGTTGGAAAGTCATCAGGTTATGCTTGTATCAACTAGGGCGTAGGACCCTATATTGGAAAGTCATCATGTTATGCTGGCATCAACTAGGGAGTGAAACCCTGTGTTGGAAAGTCATTAGGTTGCGCTGGCATTAACTAAGGAGTGGGACCCTATGTTGGAAAGTCATTAGGTTATGCTGGCATCAACTAGGGAGTGGTGATCCTATGTTGGAAAGCCATCAGGTTATGCTTGCATCAACTAGGGAGTGGGACCCTATGCTGGATAGTCATCATGTTATGCTGGCATCAACTAGGGAGTGGGACCCTATGCTGGAAAGTCATCAGGATATGCTGGCATCAATTAGGATGTGGGACCCTATGTTGGAAAGTCATCAGGTTATGCTGGCATCAGCTAGGTAGTGGGACCCTATGTTGGAAAGTCATCAGGTTATGCTTGTATTAACTAGGGAGTGGGACCCTATGTTGGAAAGTCAT
>NC_031991.1:52395773-52398402 GCF_001879085.1 Nicotiana attenuata
ACTAGACCTTGCTTTTGTTATTGAACAACTTATACCAGACTTTATTCAACTTATTCCTTGAAAACCCATTTAGTTCCTATAATGGAAGCATTTGTATGTTTTTTGGAACCAAATCCCACTACTTATTTCATTTCAAATTGATCAAGTTAATCTTTCATAGCTTTGATCCAGTAGTCGTCTTTTAAGGGCTTCTATCAACCTTTTTTGGCCCAAGTTTTGATAATAAGGCCAGTGAAAGTTGAGTTTCTGAGATCTTCTGGTAGTGATACCTTTTTGTGGATTTCCAATGATGAACTTGAGGGGATATCCAGGTTCACTTTTCCATTCATTTGGAACATTTGTAATTGGCTCCTTTTCCACAGTGGTTGACTGTTCAGCAGAGGATGATTCCTGGATTTTAATGTGCTCCTCAATTGACTGATTCTGCAACTGGTCGACTGATCGTGACTTTTCCAGTAACAACAAACTTTGGGACAATAGAGATTTCATCATCTTCAGGAAGTTTTTTATTCCTTGAGTGAGGGTTAGTATCCACAAAAACAACATGAATGGATTCTTCAATGCATAAAGTTCTTTTATTGTAAACTCTATATGATCTACATGAGGGAGAGTATCTAAGAAAAATACCTTCGTCGCTTTTTTGGATCAAACTTACCCAAGTTGTCTTTTCCATTATTGAAGTTAATTAATAGAACTCAAGGGATTCAGAAGCCCATTATGCCAAGTCCAAATTATGTCGTTGCACAAATTAGAAGAATGTCCATTTCCCTTCAAATCCGGGCCCAAGGGAGCCCAACACATCATTGTAATTGTTATTAACCTACTGACTCTTAAATGTCTTGGCAATGAACTCCAAGAGAGGGCCCAATTCAAACGTGCTACAGCTGTAAAAGAGGGGACTCAAGATCGAGTCCATGCGGATGATTCAAGACCAACTGATTAAAAGGGACCAACATCAAGTCCTACCAATTACCATCACGATAAATCAATTCGATTTCTTCGGTTGGGCCTGAGTGAGCCCAGGTCTTGACGAAACATGGCTTGAATTTGGCTGCTTGCTACTTGCTACTTTAATTAATAAAACTCCCAATCAATTTCTGAATTATAGACTAAGCAAACAAGTTGTTGAAGCCATAAACGATATTACATCTACATATGAAGAGTGCTTGAAACCTACTCCAAGGTCTTACTTCCAACTTTCAATCTACCAATTCAATTCAATTAGGAACAAATTAACCATAGCTTGTAACAGATCTCTATTACCCTTCCAACTTCATCAATTTTTTATAAAAAAAACAGAAGAATCCATAGAAAACATAATGGCTACTTCCTTCAGAACAAAATGAAGATTCGAGAAAATCTTGGGAGCAAAAGAATGCTCATTTTATGTTTACAAATTCCAAACAACAGATGAGGAATCAGCATCCAACACTTAATTATTCCATGAATTCAAATAGGAATTAAGGTTGGAACATAAATTATTTTACCCGTATATTTAAGCTAGAGTTTACAGTCCACTATAAATACAGTGTTGCTTATAAATCCATAACATTTAAAATCACCCAGAGATGCAGGGTAAGCGAGCAATAGGAATAGGAGTCTAAACTGAGATCTGCCGTTTAAGTCATGACTACAAGAGGATGGAAACGAGCAGGAGAAACAGAAGTAAAACTAGGTAAACATGGATTGCATTTCATCAAACTTCACTTGAATTACATAGTTCCCATTCACTTGTTGCTCATAGATAGAGGAATACCTGGGAATAGAAATAGGAAAAGGAAGGTGAGAGCAATGAACAACAGCAGCAGGAGAAACCATCCACAAGAAGCAAACCAGCAAAAATGATCTTGAACCCCAAAAATTGAAGTATTGCAGCCCAAAAACGAATTTCAACAAACAGCCAACCCAACAAACCTCAAAACTCAGACTCAATGACTAGATGTCAAACCATTTCAAAGCTCAAACAATCAGAAATTGAACCAGGAGGTGAAGGTTTCAAATTGCTAAACAAAACTCAATGGAACAGTATCTGTTATCACAATTTTCAGTTGTTTTGTTATTTTCACAATCTTCTTCTCTAAAATCTCTCAAAATCAAACCATTTTCAGCTCTCAAATAAACCAGCATTCATTTCAGGATTTAAAGATCTAAGAAATCACCCAAAAAAAGCACTCAATGAACAGTGAGATTTTTATGAAATCCTTAGCCGCTACAGAAATTTACTACTCTCTCTCTCTCTTAGGTCCCTCTTGAAAGACAAGAAAAGGTGCCTTTATAGGCAAGGAAAGTAGGGTAAACAACATATTTCAGCTTTGCATTCTTGCCCTTTTTGAATTTGCGTTTTTTTTTCTAGATAACCCTGATTAAAAATCTGAAATTCAATTTATACCCCCCACCCAGCTTCTTTGAAGCTTCTTGGTTAGTTAGAAAAAGATTCTATCAACCAATTGCCCCTAATTACCCTCTAAGCCCTAACTATTTACTGTATCATACCATATGGTCAAATTGACCCGGGGCTCAACCCCAAACCGGACTGCTTTTCCTTTCTTTTGGGCTTCCAAACTAACAACAACCCAATCCAATTCAGAAATTCATAATAAACCCAACCCAGGCATGAAATAGAAATAAT